>NC_136067.1:2123972408-2123997408 GCF_964261635.1 Lissotriton helveticus | reverse complement strand
TCTATCTATCTATCTATCTATCTATCTATCTATCTATCTATCGCCCTCTATCTATCTATCTATCTATCTATCTATCTATCTATCTATCACCCTCACTCTATCTATCTATTGCCCTCACTCTATCGATCTATCTATCTATCGCCCGTCACTCTATCTATCTATTGCCCTCACTCTATCTATCTATCTATCTATCTATCTATCTATCTATCTATCTATCTATCTATCTATCTATCTATCTATCTATCTATCTATCTATCTATCTATCCATCTATCGCCCTCGCTCTATCTATCTATCTATCGCCCTCTCTATCGATCTATCCATCTATCTATCGCCCTCACTCTATCGATCTATCCATCTATCTATCGCCCTCACTCTATCTATCTATCTATCGCCATCAGTTTATCTATGTATCTATCGCCATCACTCAATCTATCGCCTTCACTCTATCATCTATCGCCCTCACTCTATCTATCTATCTATCTATCTATCTATCTATCTATCTATCTATCGCCCTCACTCTATCTATCTATCTATCGCCCTCACTCTATCTATCTATCTATCTCCCTCACTCTGTCTATCTATCGCCCTCACTCTATCTATCTATCTATCTATCTATCTATCTATCTATCTATCTATTGCCCTCACTCTATCTATCTATCGCCCTCACTCTATCTATCTATCTATCGCCATCAGTCTATCTATGTATCTATCGCCATCACTCTATCTATCGCCCTTACTCTATCTATTGCCCTCACTCTATCTGTCTATCTATCTATCGCCCTCACTCTATCTATCTATCTGTTGCCCTCTCTCTATCTATCTATTTATCGCCCTCACTCTATCTATCTATCCCCTCCCTCTATCTATCGCATCATCACAGCATCACTCAGCACCACCACAGCATAACTCAGGGGTACCACAACATCACTATGCACTACCACAGCATCACTGAATGCCACAGCATCACTCGTCGCCACCACAACATCACTCCGCGCCACCACAGCATCAATCTGTGCAACCATTCAACAACAACTGGTTCAAATATGTTCTCTCAATGTTTCAAGCTTTATTACAAATGTCACAAAAAGATGTTAATATTTCACATCTGTTCTTGGATTTTTGTCACAATAAAATACACTGAATATAATCTTCACAAAAGTTATTTACAAACGTTTAAGCTATTGCCATTATAAATTACAATAACTTCTATTTAAGTATTATTAAAAAAAAAGCCATTGTTATTTGTAATATCAATACATCTAAGTCACGTAAATACAACACATATTGCATTACAAATGCTATAGGTGTCACATTTGTGAACGTTACAACTATTGGCATTGTAAATGACAAAGCTATTAATTTTGCTATTTTCCAAACCAACACATAAATAACAAATGTGTCATTTACAATACCAATAGCTCAAACTTTCCTAATGCGAGACCTATTGCATTGCAAATATTTGTTTCCTCTTCCATCCCCTCCACTATCCTTCAAAATCCAAATAACTGACTAACCTATCCACCACTTTAATTACTTTCATATTTAACTATATTAATTCAACACTAATCCTATAAGGGTCCCGGAGTAGCGTGCTACTTGCCGTAGAAGACTTTGACCACTCGTCAGGGGTAGTAAGCGCAATATAAATGCAATTACAATACAATACAATGTGTGTCTATTATCTTGGATCAGTACATATAAGAAATGGTGTCTGTGTAATTCCGTTTGTGCATGCACAAGCACTCATTCATGCATTAGTGGAATGATGCTACCACTGGTCCACTAGTTTTGGTTCCATCATCAAGCCTTTTTTAGGTTGAGCCAATAGCGGCAGCGCGCATGTGCTACTCGCTTTGCGAGGCATGCAGTAATGGAGTATGGAGTGTGGAGTGGAAGCTCGGCCCACTCTCCCCCCATGTTTTTAATTGGATTGTGTAATTTTCTTTCATAAATGATGCCATCTGATTGATTATTACACAGTGACCAACATGCTACATACATTCATATAATAATCACCTGTCACGCAAACAGTCTTTTGTATGTGCACTCTCTTCACTGAGTTAATCCTTGCAGGGTAATTAGTGCACGCAATCACTGCCTCTAGGGACTCTCATTCTATCCTTGTGCTTTCAAAGTAGTAGTTTCTCATTACAAGTCATTACACACTGTAAAATAATAATATAATCATAACAGAAAATAACAGGATGGCCCTCAGCCCTTAACAGGAGGCGTGCACGCCAAACGAACATAACAAAAAAAGCAACAAAAGAGTATGCTAGATGTGCGTTCACAACACAGTAGGGCAGAGATTGTCCCAAAAAGAGAAAGGTCCAAAGGTCTCTGCAATTGCCAAACAGACTGCTTTACTCTGCTTACATGTGTGATTACAGAAGCGTTAGTGCACATTTCAAAGCACACAACTTGTCTTTCTGAGCACTGGTCAAAATACACTAGGAGCCCTGTTCTGATGCGGTTTGGAAATCTTCCAGACCGAATCGGTTTGGGAATGGTTTCTGACCGACTCGGATCAGGAGAATCCAACCGACCGAGTACGATGCACCCGGATCCTTCCAGTTACGATTTGGTTGGACTCATATTGACTTCAATGGGAGCCTATGTTCCGACCAAATGCTTAGGCTCCCATTGAAGAAAGGGGTGGCTAAGACAAAATCGGGCACCCTGTGGTGGACACCCCTGGTGCCTGCCACACTATACATGACTGGTAATGGGGACCCATGGGTACCCCACAAACCCGATTGGGGAGGCTCAGAGTGCAGGGGGACCCGCTACAGGCTCCCAAAGTCTGATTCCGACTGCTGATTCTAGTCGGACAGCACAATTCAGAAAGGCTGTCCAAATCCAGCATCATAATCGGTCGGTCGGAAACGCTGCCCATACAGACGTATGATTCTGCTCCATACGGCTCGGTCATTCCAAATGGCATCCGGTTAGGATTGGAATCTTCCTAACGCCTAACTGCATCATACTCGGTCGGTCGGAAAGACACATTCCCAATCCAAATCTGACGGAGCAAATGCTGTTAGGAGGCCTTCCAAACCACAATGGAATTGGCCCCAATGACTCTATGAGCACAAAGTTCAAACACACAACAAGTCTCTGTGAGCACACTCCACTTAGCTGTTGGCCAGGGAGGCCTTATTCCATAATCTGTTCTGGCTGCCACAGGAGGCTGCAAGGAGTGAAGCAGAGGAATTCCCTGTGGGCGTTTCCAGGAAAGGGAGCTGATCAGCACCAGACCCTGCAGGAAGGAAGCTGAGGAATTCACTTGCAAGCATTGCTAGGAGTCAGCTGTTTGACAAGGAAGGAACCGAAACAAAGCCAAGTACCACCAGCTTGTCAGGCAGCAGTGGACAACAACTGCCACATTCACAGGTAGGGGTTGCCTAGCAACAGGAGGAAGGAGCCAGCAGGAAATGTGCAGGAGGTTACCTTTCAACAAACAAGCAGTAGTGACAACACCTCAGTAGCCAAAACAAGCATTGGCGATGCTAAAACAATATATCTGGCAAACAAGCATTGGCAATGCTTACAACATGTATGGCACTCATGGACTTCCTGTATCTATGACCCACACTTTGAAACCAAGACCACCATAGGAGTTGTCAGATTGCACAGGAATGAGATAATGCGGATTCCCAACAATATGTATCATCATAAGGTGCTTAAAGTAAATTTTCCCAATATCTTTATATAATGAATGAGTCGCTTCTCTTAAAGTCTACAAGCTTAAATATGTAGTATGGAATTTTGAATCTAGATTTTGGGAGAAAATTCTACTGAAACAGGGATATTTCTCCTTATTCATTATATCATTCCCCGATTTCCAGCAATACATATTTTTTCCTTACTTACGTCCGCTAATCTGATGTTACTTTTCTGAACATTCATCTTAACGTAATGTTTCAAAGTATATTTATATAAAACACTTAGATTTCTTTGGAGTGAGATCGAATAAGATTAAGTCATCGGGATACAAAAAAGAATAACACTTAACATTTTCCAATTTGGTGGGAAATTGTTAAACTAAATTGATTAGGTGAATCACATATATAAAAAGGAAAAAGTAAGGGAGTTAAAATATATCCTTGCTTTAGTTCATAATCAGTCATAATTACATCGGACACTGCTTAAACATTAGAGCCGTGTTTGCAAACATAATTAGATGATGGGGATTCCGTCATACCCTTTTTAGTCCTTAATCACCAAGTTTTTGTGGTCTGACAATAAGCACTCACATGAATGTCTCGTAGTTAATTATATGCACTGGAATCATGGTACTGACCAATGTCTCCAATAACTCTGAAAACTCTGTTAGAAATGAGTAAAAACTATTCTCTCCTGTGAAGCCAGAACATTAATAGAACAACGTAGCTGGTAGCTGCTCAATAGCGCCTGATCCAAAATGACCTTCAGAGCAATAATTACACATTGTATCGCACTGTCAACAAAGCGCCCAACTAGCTAGTGGTAGTGTTAGAAATGGGATTTCTGGTTGGCTAAGGCTTGCGCCAAAGCCAGGCAGAGACCACCACTCTAGTCAGGGCATGGGAGTTACACACCAAAGATAACCCCTGCTCACCCCTTTGGTAGCTTAGCACGAGCAGTCAGGCTTTTCCCGGAAGCCATGTGTAAAGCATTTGCGCACGCAGATAACAACAGCATCAACATCCCAGGCACACCACAAAAGGAACTCCATACAAGGTTATATAAAAAATAGCCTTTGTATTCTCAAAACACATTAGAATAGTAGCGATACAAAAGGGGATGATGGACGGAGCGCTTGAGCAAATCAAACACTCACCCCCAGTCAACTGATCTGAGTTTAATCCATCACCATTCTTTAGCTCACTCTGCCACCCCAGTTCAGACATGGCCATATGCAAATCATTCTGACCCTGTGCCTCATGGGAACAGTCCAGCCTGAACTACCCAAGGCATGTCTTCCCTGGACGGGAAACAAGCATCCTGGGACCGGTTTCTGGCATTGCAGCCGTCATCAGCCAGGCTAGCTTGAATCCAGTGGCAAAGTGAGCAAGGGACTCACGTCTGAACATACCCTGCCAACTTAGGGCGAACAAAGCGATACAAAAGGGGATGATGGACGGAGCGCTTGAGCAAATCAAACACTCGCCCCCAGTCAACTGATCTGGGTTTAATCCATCACCATTCTTTATCTCATTCTGCCACTCCAGTTCAGACATGGCCATATGCAAATCAGTCTGACCCTGTGCCTCATGGGAACAGTCCAGCCCGCACTGCCAAGCCATGTCTTCCCTGGACCAGAAACAAGCATCCTGGGACCGGTTTCTGGCATTGTAGCTGTCATCAGCTAGGCTAACTTGAATCCAGTGGCAAAGTGAGCAACAATGGATTAAACCCAGATCTGTGACTGCTGGTGAATGTTTTGCCATTGTGCAACATTTCACCCAGACGTGGGCCCCCTGCTCACTAAGCCACTGGAGTCAAGCTATCCTGGCTG
Organism: Lissotriton helveticus; assembly: GCF_964261635.1. Taxonomy (NCBI): domain Eukaryota; kingdom Metazoa; phylum Chordata; class Amphibia; order Caudata; family Salamandridae; genus Lissotriton; species Lissotriton helveticus. The sequence continues at coordinate 2,123,991,907 of NC_136067.1, read as the reverse complement.
ATGAAGGGTGATAGCCAGAAACCGGTCCTAGGATGCTTGATTCCGGTCCAGGGAAGACATGGCTTGGCAGTTCGGTCTGGACTGTTCCCATGAGGCACAGGGTCAAGACTGATTTGCAAATGGCCATGTCTGAACTGGGGTGGCTTGGTGAGCAAAATAACGATGGATTAAACGCAGATCTGTGACTGGGGGTGAATGTTTTGCCATTGTGCAACATTCCGTCCATCATCTTGTGTGTTTTACATTAGAATAGTAAACACATAATGTACATTGTGCCAACTGGCACTGGGCAATATTTGCAAGGGATTATGTACACCTGACAGGGCCACATGGAGCACTGTCAAAACCATCACAAAGTGAACTTAGTAAAAAGAAAACTAGGTCATAAACGTACAACCAGTAAACACTGCTAATCACTGCACTTAGCATCAGTCTGTGGCAGCGAAGGTCAATTTTGCGCCACTGCACAAACCTAAATGTAGCAGCTGCCCAGTACTTGCTTGGCAGCTGTGAATCTCACATGAGGGGCTAAACGGAGCAGCTGGCACTAAGTGATGCGCAGCTGTAAATAATCAAATGAGGCATGTGCTCTCACTGGCCCTTGAAATAACTGCTCAACGTTGGAGCCATCTGGCTCTGGAAAGAAGCATGTCCCCAAGCACTGGGGAAAGGACACAGGCCCCTCTGGCCCTGTAAACAATTATGTGTCCCCTTGGTTGGAGCCATCTGGGCTCTAAAACAAATACTGTGGGGTGGTGGAGCCACCTGGCTCTGAAAATAAATCTGCCCCCATTGAGCGCACTGGCTCCGGAAATAATCCTGCCCTTCACTAGGGCCACGCGAGCTCTAAAACCAAAAGATACCCCGCTGTCACTACACCGGTAAAAAGAACATCTCTCCAAACACACAGTCAGGTAACAAGAGCACTGCATGAGGTTCCCCTCATTCTCAGAGCTGCTAACACTAAAACAAATCGAAGGTGGTGCAAGCACCCTTACAGTACTGGAAAACGATACTCCACTAATTTCGGCAGCACATTCAGGAACATCCTAGCAAGAATAATCTGCACCGCCTCGTTGTCTTACTTATTGCTCCTCTAACACACGAAGAGGTTCCTCTTCCAGGTTTGAGATGAACCGCGAATCGTGGGACATGTAGTGTTCATTCCCATGTGTCCCGCCCCTCTTCTGCAATCCATGCGTTGCTCAGTTTTAGAAACAGTGAAACCACCCCTGTGAGGTTACATGGCTGTTCCGATGTCTTTCTCTCTTGTTCCAGCACAATCGCCACGCTGTGGCTATGTGTCCTAGCTGTGTGTTACACTTGTTCATCAACTGCTGCTCATTGACTACCTCGATGCAACACACAAGCAAGAAAATGTACAACTCCGGAGGGTTACATCTGCCACTCCAATGCGTTTGGAGGCCCAGGGACCTTACGGAAGCGCGGCCTACCAATACCGGGGGTACTCCCAACAATGAAAACCGAGAACAACAGTCCATCCTGACTCCCATTGCACCCAAACTACGCACCTGTCAAGGAACATCAAGACACCCGAGACCCACTTCCTTAGTGGCCCAGCTGCCCCAGGATTGCCTCTCCAAGTTGCCAGTTCCTGACCGTGAGGGCACTACGATGCATGATGCCCAGTTTGACTTATCTCCCTGCACTAAGCCTAGGTGGAGTTCCGCTACTCAGAACTCTGCTAAGTGACAAAAAATCTCTGCCAAACTGCACGGAGATCCATGAGCGATGGAGTAGGTTACCTCACGGTGTTCGCACTGACTGCGTAAAGTTCTGTCACTCGAGTAGAAGTACTACTAGAGCGGCCGCTTTTTCAACATGAACTAAAGATTTCTCAATACGAGCGGTAACACCCACCCACGACCGCCTGTGTTGAGAAATCTTGCAGGGAAATTATCCAGGATTTTTCAAAGCTCCTTGGAGTGCGAAAAATTCAGTGAACAGAGAAGAGTTCACCGACCAGGGTTACTCTGCACTCGACCCCAGCACTGACCAAAAGGCCTTCGCCCTTGGTTCCCAGACCCACCAGAGTTACCTGTAAGTCCACCTTCAAGTGTGTTTTTACATGGCCCCCTTTGTCTTTGCACACTAATCTTTAAGACATTCAGGACTCTGCTCCATCCCGATCCGGGCCGCTCTTGAACTTCTCCTGCCGGAACTTTGAACCTGATGCTGACATCAACCTAAAACGAGAAGGTGAATTTCATGAAAGCATTACCTGATATTATATGCATTTTTCATGTTTTTCCCTCATTGATTCCTATGGTGCGTAATGGCGCACAAAAGTGATATATTTCGTAACTCCGAAAGTACTAACCTTATAACTGTGTTCTTGGTCTTAAAAATTATATACAAATCTGTGTTTTTTTTACACATTGGTCTTGAGTATATTCTTGTGTGTGCCTCATTTCTTGCCACTGTGTGTAACAACAAATGCTTAGCAGGACCTCCTGATAAGCCTAACTGCTCGCCGACATTACCACAAAATAGAGCATTCATATTATCTGTTGCTGCCTCTGTACATCTCATGGGGACTCGTGGACTCCCTGCAAGGTGGTCTTCATTTTAGAACGAAAAAAGTTCACAGAAACCTGTGTTATGGGGAGCACTATTCACTCATTCACAATAACGTGATTTGTTTTTTCTTATTTTTCATCCATATATTCAGTCCAACATAAACATCATAAATTTAACAGCCTTATAATTCATCAAAAGTTCAAACTTAATGTATCCACAGTCTTATTGATCAAACTGAAAACCTTAACACACAAGAAAGTAAATGCTCATCAAACGGTGATCGTATTTCCTTTCTTCAAAGTTGATTTTATTCTTCTTTTTCATCAATAAATGCGACAATCTGAGTTCTTCAAACAACTCTCCATAATTCAACAAATGATGGCATATCCCAATGCATTTCGGTATGCACCTTCGTCAGGGGAATGCACTATAAGTAACAAAAATTCTATCATGTATATATCCGGTAGATACAATATTTAAAATCACAAATACAACAGTTTCATTATTTGGTAATTGAACAGCAACCAGAAGATCTCCCAGTGTAATCCATGCATCTAATGTGTGATTAAAAATCATGCTCACAAAAGTTCACCTGCCACCTTATAAACCAGACCGAAAACGTGGTGAACAGCCCAGTGCTACCACCACCTCCTACTTACTACATTCCAAAAATAACCTAATCAGAACAAAAACCATACGGGTCAATTAAATGTTCTAAAATACTGGCGGTGCCGTATCTAGGCACTCTTACCTTCATTCAACCAATGAAGCAAAAAAGTCGACCACGGTCAAAGTCCGTGCTATTTTTTTTCTAAAAAACAAGGCGGTGCTCTTAGTACACTAAATCCATTGCCTCATGACTCGCTTTTACATTACAAATAAAGCCGGTACTTACTTGGTCTCCAAGACCCCAATTGTAAATCTTTGTGGCGCTATTTCAATCAAGTCGTGCCCTTAATCTGTAACACATTAAAGGAGAGAACTCCTTAGTATTTAAATGGTTTATGTTACCATGTGTCGTAATGCTTAATTTATGTAGCGTCATCTTACCTCTATATATTTAATCAAACGCTCCGCGTTACTCTGAGGTTCTCTCTTTCTGTCGCTTTCTCGCTAGGTCGAGCCCTGTTCAAAACGCCAGTATATGGCGTCTGACGTCATGTTGCTAAGGAAATCGAAACGGACTCCCGGCTTACACGTCCTCATCCAAAATGGCACCCGTTTATTTACTAATCGCGAAGATACGAGTAAACTAGTCCCATTCCAAGTCATTGGAAATAAGACTAGGCTCGTAATTCCAATAGACAAAATAAAACTAATGATACTAATAATAACAGAATAACAATAACAAAGAAAGTGTATGAGTCAATACACGTATCAAGAAATGTGAGATTTTATGAGCATGAATGTCAATAACACTTAAATGTAATATAAAAAACATTAAATTACAGATACCAAGCATATATTTTACAGCATAATGTTACAGGAAACACATCATCTCAATCTTGTCATTGAGTCCACAGGGTGTCAGCGTCCTAAGGGACTTTATCCAGTATGTTTCTCTCTGTGCCAACAATCTAGTTGTGTCAACATGTGGTTTTTCCACCAATCTTTCTAGTACAGTAAATTTCAATTGGGGTATCGAGTGACCCCTCTCATGCCAATGTACAGCCAAACACGATTTCATATTCTTTGTACGTATCATACTCTTATGTTCGGTCATCCGAACCTTCACCTTCCTTGTAGTGCGTCCAACATAGACAAGTCCACATGGACATTTGATTGCATATATTAGAACACTAGAGTTACAATCAGACGTGTGTCTCAGGGTTATGTTTTTGCCTGTTTGGGGGTGAGCAAATGAATTGCCTACCAATACATTGCCGCAATGACCGCAGTTTAAACATTTCATCATACCTTTCTGGCCTAGGTCTGTGCTTTCATGCCTGCGATCCTTTAGAAGTTCCTTAATGTTCCTCGACCTTGAATGTGCAAATAGGGGTTTGTCTAAAAATACCTGCTTAAAATCAGGTTCTTGCTCGATTATTTCCCAACGTTTCCTTACACATTTTTTTATAGCCCCTGCGGCTGTAGAGAATTTAAGTACATAGACTTCCCTCCTGTTTTGGCTTCTTTCTCTTTTTTCCAACATGGTGGATCTGGGCATGGTTTTTACTCTATTCTCGGCTTGATCAAGAATTGTATCCGGATACCCCCTTGTTTTATATTCTGAGCGCATTCTAGTAATTGTCTCAAACCCTTGTTTCTCATCTGAACAAATCCTTCTTGCCCTGATAAATTGTGACAGTGGTAGGTGTCTTTTTAGTGATTCTGAATGAAAGCTATCGAAGTGTAAAGCATTATTTCTGTCCGTTGACTTCTTAAATACGCTTGTCACAAGTGTATTCCCTTTTTTTGTGATCATGTCAAGATAGCTTATTTGTTCCGAACTGATAGTGTAAGTGAATTTGATGAAGGCATGACAGTTGTTTAACTCATGGAGTTGTGCTCGTAGCTTTTCTTCTGATCCTTTCCACACAACCAGTATATCGTCGATATACCTAAGGTATAGTGCTAGATGTTGTTGCCAATTTTCGTTCTGCAATATGTGCTCATCCTCAAATTTGGACATAAACATATTAGCATATGTAGGTGCCCCGGTAAACCCCATAGAGGTACCCGTCTTTTGTAGGAAAAAACAATTCTGCCATTGAAAATATCCATGATATAAACAAAATTGTAGTAATTCAAGAAGAAAAATGTTATGACCCTCCTCATACTCATGTCTCAACAGCATCCACTCTGCTGCCTCTAGACCTTCCATATGTGGGATTGAAGTGTACAGGGCTGAAACATCAACTGTGCACAACCACACTTCCTCATTCTCAAAAGTAGGCACACTCTGTAATTTCCGTAGACAATCCATGGTGTCTTGTACAAAAGTATACCATTGTTGCACCAAAGGTTGCATAAAATGATCTAGATATCTCCCTACTGGTTCATGTAGTGACCCACATCCCGCCACAATGGGTCGAAATTGTGGGTCTGCCGGGTCTTTGTGCATCTTAGGCAACATATATATATATGGCCTATTTGGATGTTCTGTGGTCAGATACCTTCTTGTTTGTTCATCAATCCTACCTAACTCGATGGCTCTTTTTAAGATCTCAGATAGGATTCTCTGGAACTCCATTGTGGGGTCCGTCTCTAACTGTATATAGGTGTTGGTGTCCTTCACATGTTGATCTACCTTCTGATGGTAATAGGCAGTATTGAGCACTACTAGTGCTCCGCCTTTATCTGCAGATACTATAGTCAGTGTCTCATTCGAGGCCAATTCATTAAGCGCCAACGTTTCATGTCTGGTCAAATTTCTTTTGGTTTGTCTGTGATGTTTTAATTCAGCAAAATCTTTTTTTACCAATGTTTCGAAAATATCTAAAGCTTTATGCGTCTTAGGTGGCATAAATGTGCTTTTGGGTTTAAATTTTTTGGTTCCTGACGTGTCTGTCATAGGTTCAGGATTCTCTGCAGCTATTTGGTGAAAGAACCATCTGAGTCTCAACTTCCTCATAAATTTAAAAAAGGAAACTTCAGTCTCGAGATCATTGCTTTGATATGTAGGTACAAACGACATACCCTTATTCAAAACTGCTATTTGTGTGGGAGTTAGCACAATATCTGAGATGTTCATGATCAATTCCTCTTTGGGTTGCGTCTTACTGCGTCTTGTTTTTTTACCTTGTCCCCTCCTTGTTCGTTTGTTCTGCTTTGTGTGTGTTGTGCGTCCGGTGGGTGATTGGAACTGTGGCCCCCTTCTAAAAAAGACTGCCTACCCTGGTTACCTGTCATACTTTCTGCGCATACACCTGCTTCATTTTAGAACACCATATAGAGAGTCAGTCTCCTAGACAAGGGGACAAGGTTTGATAGATGGATTGATAAAGATAACTTTGTAGATAGAGATAGATACACTTGAAAAGATAGGTACATTGAAAGATAGACTGATAGATTTGCAAAGATTGATAGAAGTCAAAAAAATTGGTATAGTTTCAAAGATACTGGGACAGTAGATAAATAGATTGATAGACCAGTAGATACATATATGGATGAGCAGGTAGACCGCTATATCAACACATGCAGGGGTAGGTAGATAGGATTGGAAAAATAGACTGCACAGACAAGATTCAATTACTAATATAATACTTAAATATGTATATAAGCATGACAAACCAGCATTGAAAACAAACTAGAAAGACATACTACCAAGACATACAGACTAAATTGGTTCACAAACATAGCTGTAGTCCTCAATGTAATTACATACAGATTTGCAGTTAAAAAGGCATTTTATTGTGTGCATTCTAAAAAGTGAATCACTTCATAAACAATAGATTCAAATGGACATCATCTGGCATAATCTGATATATCAGCAATCACATAAACAGTGATCTGTTTCTTGTTAAATATATTGATGTGTTCTCTACCCTTCATAAATAGCTCTTTCAAAGATTGGAAAAATCAACCCAGCTATTTTTTCTTTGAAAAACAATTTCTTATGCCTTCTTTGTTCCGTTACTCCGATCTTAGTGTCATATTGGAATCTACTCTATGGAAGAGCTATGTAGGAAGTGTAGAGAGTACCTCAATAGGAATTTTATCTCCTGCTACATGTTGTGAAATGGATAATAGATATGTCTAGGTAGTACATATAGGTTGTATCTATTTAGAATTATGAGTATAGCCCTGATGGGTTTTAGTTCCCGTCTTGAGTAACTCTATTCTTCTGTTTATCTTTGTTTTAATCATGAAGGGGAGTTCATCTCAAAATGTTTAAGCACAGTTCTGACAGATTTGAGCGTGCCTCCCCTTAGAAGATATTAGGTAAGTTGATCCTATTGGGATCATAGAATGAAGGGGTAAAAGTGCAGTGAAGTGATGTTTGGTGTTGGCCTCTATAACGTAGTCTTGATGGGACCACTATGATAATTTATCATACAAGATACTTTTTTTCATAAAAATCTTTCTAAAAAAATGCATTGTCTGGTACCAATTTATGAAACAGAAGAATAAGATGGTCACCTCCGGTCACAGGCTCAATTTGTGCTGGCGTACCGAGGGAGAGAACGGTGCTCCTTTCCTGAGCTGTCGCCAGGTAGAGGTGTGGTTGCTTACCCAGTAGTGGCGGGTAAATCTTCCCTATGCAACAGACAGATTAAGAACAGTTTCTGTCCTTGTATCCTTTTTTGTTGTATCACTCACACTAAGCAGCAGCATCATAGGTCCTGACAATAGCCTCGCCGCCTACATATAGGTTTATGGCCGAAACATGTTGATCATTACTTTCTATCTCACCGTCGCGGTTTAAATCCATACCGCTGGTGCACTGTTTTTTTATCCTGGCAGGGGACGTATCTAAATAAAGTAGAATTTTTACGCTCCTTTGCTAGTTTAACTTCACTATCCCCACATTTTTTCTTTCTTTGCGCTGCACCCTCATTCACACAGCTGTCTTTTCATATGTGGGTTTAGAGTATCCTACCAGCTATTCAAAACATCCCTGAGCTTCTCCCTCTCAGAGAGGGGTTGTAGCCCCCAGAGGAAATAGGTTTTTCCTCTGGGAGGAGAATTCCATATGATGAAGCATGTCACCTCTGGTGAGTGAGGGATTTCGTCCTGAAAAGGGAAGTGCACACAGTTAGTTCTGTGGCGCATAGTCATTGGTTCTGTATCATTTATGTCTTTGTTCACAAACTATCTAGTAGTGGTTCGCCACACTCTCTGATTTTTGTAATAGACCCAAGGATTTCGTACTGTTTAGTGATTAAGTGTTGGGGATTAAATCCTGTGTGGTCTAAAAAATTTCCCGAGGACCCTGCGGCTTTGAACCGTTTTTTGTTTGGTAGAATAGGAGGGTCTATCAGACCCCTGTTTTAAGTCAACTGAAAAGTGTATTTTCTTTTTACATAGATTGTTTAAGATTTAAGCTAATGTGGTTTTATCTGATATATGTCCTATGTTCTCTATGCAGGCAAATGCTGTATTATTCGTTAGGAGGGATATATTCTTGTTGTCCTGAAGAAGACAGTCTTATTCTGTTTTATCCACCGAAACCCGTCAACGCCTAGTTTTGTTAAATTTGAGTGACAAAGTTTCACGTTAAGAAAACCCTCAGACAGTGCAATTACTCTTAATTGATTCCTGCAAATTAACATTTTTTATGACAAATGTGTGTGTCTTATATGTGGTCATCAAATGATTTTTTTATCTGGTTTTAGATTGATTATACTTGAACTTTGTGAGAATTTTATATATATTTATATATATATATATATATATATATATATATATATATATATATATATATATATATTGTTTGATATTAAACTGGATAATCAAGGATTGTTTTGGTGGTACATTTGATCACTGGTGTATATTAGTGTGTGACGGTGTAAGAGGTGATGAACAATGGAGGTAATAGAATCTAGTTTTCCAAGAGAATTTATTTGTGACGATTAAGTCTTACATGGAATCCCGTCTCTTGGAGTAACAGTGCCTCTTTCTATGACATCGACTTAAAATGGTTCTAGTCCGCCTGTTCCTTGACTAGATATGGTCAGAGTCTCGGATCTCTGGAGTTACACTATGTTGAAGATACTCAGATTACCTGTCTAGCCTATTCCAGACTCTCTGATACTATAAAGGGACTCCCTTGCAGCAGTCACTTATGTTTCTTGACGTTATTGTGATGCTCTGTCTTGCATGGTCCATTCACTGGAAAAGGCTCCATTTTGTATTTTTGTTAAACCTGTGTGAGAATAGGAAGCATTCCCTGGATAAGAAAGGAGGCACTGTGTTGCTATGTATTCAGTATTGTAGTGCGTCGTAGGGAGAGGGTCTCACTCAATGAACAAGGAACCTTCTCTGGTGTCTTGGTTGCTATTTTAGTCCGCACTCCTCAATAGAAAAGGATCATTGAAGGATCGTATGCCCTTACTCTGTCTACTGCATCTTCACATTGAAAGTGTAATCTAAAATTTCTTCAGCGCATTTGTCTTTATGAACAATTACATGCCAATAGATGTTCGTGATGGACTCTTAATTTAAGCTTATCCAGTGTGTTTTTATTTTTAAATCTTTGTCTCATAGGTAAAACAAATGCAATAATGATCGAAAAAGGTGAAGGCAGTAAACGTTACTTGTTTGGTAAGTGATGGAAAAACAGTATGCCTCGAGATCACTTCCCATGAAGGCTAATGCCGTGCCAAAGTCTTTTTCTACAGCTGAAAACCCGTACTGTCCAGTGAGGTCTGCACTTGGCACTTAGGTATCAGCTGATATACATAGAAGACATAACACACTGAACAAACTGAAGCAAGTCGAATGAGATGCTCATTACGAAGGAAGAACTAACCAAGTATAGGAAAGAAAACAAATAAGAGAAACCGTGTGAATATGTAGAAGATGACAACACAATGTGGCAAAACATATAGAACAAATAGAGAGCTAGAACTACATCAGAAAATCCACACAGGGGAGAAACCATATCAATGTGCACCATGTGGCAAATCATTTATAACTAATGGAGAGCTAACACAACATCAGAAAATCCACACTGGGCAGAAACCGTATGAATGTACAGAATGCAACAAAGCATTTCTAAGAACTCGAGAGCTAAAACGACATCAGAAAATCCACACTGGGGAGAAACCATATCAATGTGCACAGTGTGGCAAGGCATTTATAACAAATGGAGAGCTAAAACGACATAAAAAAATATATACTGGGGTGAAACCATATCAATGTACAGAGTGTGGCAAAGCATTTATAACAAATGGAGAACAGAAGCAACATCAGAAAATCCATGCTGGGGAGAAACCATATCAATGTACAGAGTGTGACAAAGCATTTATAAGAAAGTGGCAGCTAAATCAACATCTGAAAATCCACACTCGGGAGAAACCGTATGAATGTACAGAATGCAACAAAGCATTTATAAGAAATCTAGAGCTAAAACGACATCAGAAAATCCACACTGGTGAGAAACCATATCAATGTGCACAGTGTGGCAAAGCATTCATAACTAATCCTGAACTAATACAACATCAGAAAATCCATACTGGGGAGAAACCATATCAATGTACAAAGTGTGACAAAGCATTCATAACAAATGGAGAGCTAAAACGACATACAAAAATCCATACTGGGGAGAAACCATATCAATGTGCACAGTGTGGCAAAGCATTCATAACTAATCCTGAGCTAACACAACATCAGAAAATCCATACTGGGGAGAAACCATATCAATGTACAGAGTGTGACAAAGCATTCATAACAAATGGAGGGCTAAAACGACATACAAAAATCCATACTGGGGAGAAACCATATCAATGTTCACAGTGTGGCAAAGCATTCATAAGAAATGGAGAGCTAAAACGACATAAAAAAATCCATACTGAGGAGAAACCATATCAATGTACAGAGTGTGGAAAAGCATTTATAACCAATGGAGAACAGAAGCAACATCAGAAAATCCATGCTGGGGAGAAACCATATCAATGTACAGAGTGTGACAAAGCATTTATAAGAAAGTGGCAGCTAAATCAACATCAGAAAATCCACACTCGGGAGAAACCGTATGAATGTACAGAATGTGACAAAGCATTCATAACAAATGGAAAGCTAAAACGACATACAAAAATCCATACTGGGGAGAAACCATATCAATGTGCACAGTGTGGCAAAGCATTCATAACTAATCCTGAGCTAACACAACATCAGAAAATCCATACTGGGGAGAAACCATATCAATGTACAGAGTGTGACAATGCATTCATAACAAATGGAGAGCTAAAACGACATACAAAAATCCATACTCGGGAGAAACCATATCAATGTGCACAGTGTGGCAAAGCATTCATAACTAATCCTGAGCTAACACAACATCAGAAAATCCATACTGGGGAGACACCATATCAATGTACAGAGTGTGACAAAGCATTCATAACAAATGGAGGGCTAAAACGACATACAAAAATCCATACTGGGGAGAAACCATATCAATGTTCACAGTGTGGCAAAGCATTCATAAGAAATGGAGAGCTAAAACGACATAAAAAAATCCATACTGAGGAGAAACCATATCAATGTACAGAGTGTGGCAAAGCATTTATAACCAATGGAGAACAGAAGCAACATCAGAAAATCCATGCTGGGGAGAAACCATATCAATGTACAGAGTGTGACAAAGCATTTATAAGAAAGTGGCAGCTGAATCAACATCAGAAAATCCACACTCGGGAGAAACCGTATGAATGTACAGAATGTGACAAAGCATTCATAACAAATGGAAAGCTAAAACGACATACAAAAATCCATACTGGGGAGAAACCATATCAATGTGCACAGTGTGGCAAAGCATTCATAACTAATCCTGAGCTAACACAACATCAGAAAATCCATACTGGGGATAAACCATATCAATGTACAGAGTGTGACAAAGCATTCATAAGAAATGGAGAGCTAAAACGACATACAAAAATCCATACTGGGGAGAAACCATATCAATGTTCACAGTGTGGCAAAGCATTCATAAGAAATGGAGAGCTAAAACGACATAAAAAAATCCATACTGAGGAGAAACCATATCTATGTACACAGTGTGGCAAAGCATTTATAACCAATGGAGAACAGAAGCAACATCAGAAAATCCATGCTGGGGAGAAACCATATCAATGTACAGAGTGTGACAAAGCATTTATAAGACAGTGGCAGCTAAATCAACATCAGAAAATCCACACTGGGGAGAAACCATATGAATGTACAGAATGCAACAAAGCATTTATTAGAAATCAAGAGCTAAAACGACATCAGAAAATCCACACTAGGGAGAAATCATATCAATGTGCAGTGTGGCAAGGCAGTTCTAACTAATGGAGAGCTAAAACTACATCAGAAAATCCACACTAGGGAGACACCATATCAATGTACAGAGTGTGACAAAGCATTCATAACAAATGGAGAGCTAAAACATCAGAAAATTCACACTGGGGAGAAACCATATCAATGTACATAGTGTGACAAAGCATTCATAATAAAGTGGCAGCTAAAACAACATCTGAAAATCCACACTGGAGAGAAATCATATCAATGTGCACAGTGTGGCAAGGCATTTATAACTAATGAAGAGCTAAAACTACATCAGAAAATCCACACTAGGGAGAAACCATATCAAAGTACAGAGTGTGACAAAGCATTCATAACTATTCGTGAGCTAACACAACATCAGAAAATCCACACTGGGGAGAAACCATATCAGTGTGCACAGTGTGGCAAGGCATTTATAACTAATGAAGAGCTAAAACTACATCAGAAAATCCACACTAGGGAGAAACCATATCAAAGTACAGAGTGTGACAAAGCATTCATAACTAATCGTGAGCTAACACAACATCAGAAAATCCATACTGGGGAGAAACCATATCAATGTACAGAGTGTGACGAAGCATTCATAATAAAGTTGCAGCTAAAATGTTAGAAAGGCAATTCCAGGGGAGACAGAAGATGTCTGACTGCCGCCCCGAACCCCACCTTTCCGTATGGAATTGGCCGAGCGCCGTCGAGAGGCCTCCTTGGCGAGGTTCCTCTCCTACTATCGTAAAAGCCGAGCAATCACACCACCACAGAGTGACACCACACAAGAGTAGGTTTAAGAGTCTTTATATAAAGAATAAAGGCAAGATTCCGCAGCAATATGCACAGGGGGATCGTGGGATCCCAACAAAGTCTCAATGTCCGGGGAAGGGGGTAGCGGGACAGTCTTGGTACCAGCTGGTACTAGGAAACCCTACACACAGCTCTCAATCCTCGAGCTGGGGGGTGCCGGGAGCCGCGACAGCATCAGCAGGGCTCCGAAGATGGTTCAGCTTGGTAGAGCCGCGACAGCGTCAGCAGGGCTCGGCGGATGGTTCAGCTTGGTAGAGCCGCGACAGAGTCAGCAGGGCTCGGCGGATGGTTCAGCTTGGTAGAGCCGCGACAGCGTCAGCAGGGCTCGGCGGATGGTTCAGCTTGGTAGAGCCGCAACAGCGTCAGCAGGGCTCGGCGGATGGTTCAGCTTGGTAGAGCCGCGACAGCGTCAGCAGGGCTCGGCGGATGGTTCAGCTTAGTGGAGCCGCGACCGCGTCAGCAGGGCTCAGAGGTTCCAGGTTCCAGAGTTCTTATCAGGATCAGCCGCGACGAGGTCAGCAGGGCTTCGACTCCCAGATACAACTGATTTCCTGATCCAGGGCTGGCCCAGATATAGGACTGGAGTCCTTTGATGTCCGGACCCTCGCGCCTGGGGGTCAGAGGGACCGGGATGAAGGTGTCCAGACACCCAGCAGGGGGGTGGAGCCAGCGCCCACGGAGGCCGGAGGGCGATCGATACCAGGCGTCCGGGGACGGCTGGAGGGCCATCGAAACTCTTCTCCTCCGGGATCCGTCAAGTGGCCACTTTACCACCTGGGTTGATCTTGGTGCCACGATGTCGGGGCTTCGCTGGGGCCGCGGCCGGGGTCGGGCCGAGGCCACGTGCTCGGGACGTGATGGGCCCAAGATGGAGTCGGGCCTGAGAGGGTGGCCCGGGGTGGTGACCTGACCTGCAGAGTTGGGGCGAGCCGGGTTCCAGAGGGAAAAGCCGGGGTTTGCCAAGGGCGGCTCTCGTCGAGAGTTCGTTGAGGGTGGTGTCCGGAGGGGTGACAGCGGGTCGATGGAGGGCCGATGTCATCCAGGGTCCGCCATGCGGGAGGGGTAGGAACACGCCACGAGGCCGGGTCCAACAAAAAACAACATCAGAAAATCCATACTGGGGAGAAACCATATCAATGTACAGAGTGTGACAAAGCATTCATAAAAAATGGAGAGCTAAAACGACATAAAAAAATCCATACTGGGGAGAAGCCATAATAATGTTAATAGTGTGGCAAAGCATTCATAAGAAATGGAGAACTGAAGCAACATCAGAAAATCCATATTGGGGAAAAAACATATCAATGTACAGAGTGTGACAAAGCATTTATAATAAAGTGGCAGCTAAATCGACATCAGAACCATTTTAATGTACTGAGTGTGACAAAGCATTCATAAGAAAGTGGCAGCTAAATCAACATCAGAAAATCCATACTGGGGAGAAACCATAACAATGTGCAGAGTGTGGCAAAGCATTAAGTACAAATGGAGTGTTAAAACAACATAAAGGCGACATTGGGAAGAAACAATACAAGGCATTTATTGGCAAGGGAGATTTAAAACAACATCAGAAAGTCTCCTCTCGGAAAATCTGAATGATAAAAAAGAAACAGTGTTCTTAACGAAGTAACCGAATGAATGTAAAGAAAGTGACAAGGCATTTATTAGAAGGAGACAGGCAATATAACATCAGAAGCTCCACATAGAGGTAAAACCATATGCCTGCACTTACCACTTACTGAGACAAGGCATTGTTTAAAAAACCCACACTTGCTCACAGTGTTATGTTTCATACAGATACCCCAATATAGGCTCAGATAATAACCGAACCTTTTATCTATATCTCCCCTGCCATTACACTACATAACGGTTCTTGGTAGTGACATTATACCTAGTTACAGTACTGCTTACAGGACGTGTTTTTTTTTCGGAAAAACTAGACTCATCCATTATGCATGAGGATTCTTGGAATCTCAGCAAGACTACCATCTCCTGCATAATAACTATGTATAAGGGTTATTCCTTCCGCCATCCTAGTCCGACATGACAGAGCAAGGTAGATCTCCTGAGGGTACCACTTTGGGCATATAAACACCATATCTTTCCTGAGGCAGGTGGAGGCGAAGAAGGACTTTCATACTGACACACTGACGCGAGACGTTGAGGTTCCTGGAGGCAGACACTCCAGATCGCAGTGGTGTAACATCCCTCGCAGTATGTCCATCTTCAGACCAAGACAGGGTCCCACAGTCTCTCATTTCAGGTAATGGGGTTGGCTTTATCCTAGGGGAATTCTTGGCTCTATACCTACATACATGTTAGGTACACGTAGGTACATCAAGATAGTGTTGAATTGTAGGAGTAGGCATTTATTACTGTCATGTATTTTATATTCTGGTCTGTATTCATTGTTCTAGCACTATGGTATGGTATCATTTTCTGATCTCCTTTTCAATCCCCTTAGGTCAGCCCGAGAAATCTACTTTGCCCAAGAGCATCTGGGCCCGGTGCTGGAATAAGGTTGATCTTAATGATCTGTCCTCCTCTCTCTCTCTATCTGCCCCCGCTCTGACTGACCTCTCTGTGGAGAATCAGGCGGATGCCATCCACACTTGGCTTTCCGCGGCCTGCGATCTGGCCGCCCCTCTTAAAAAGATTCGATCGGCCCGTCCTCACGACGCCCATAAGTGGTTTTCCGATGACCTCAGATCTCTGAAGCTTGAGCTCAGACGGTCGGAACGTCGTTGGCGCCGCACTTATTGCCCCACTCTCCGCCTGAAATATAGGGCCCTGCTCAATATTTACAAATCCGCTATTTTAACAGCCAAATCTAAATACTTCTCGGACCGCGTTGCCTTTTCGGCTAACAAAACTCGCGAGATCTTTTCTCTGGTCCGTAGCCTGGCCACTTCTGACCGTGCTGGTCTTTCCCCTGCTCCTTCGCAATCCCTCTGTCACTCCTTGAACACCTATTTCATCAATAAAATAACCATCATTAAGGCCAATATCCCGATTGTTCCTCCCCCTGATATACCGGACCATCCCCCCCTTTCTTCCCCCGTTTTTGATCACTTCACACCCATTTCACCTGAGCTTTTTCTTGACCTCCTTGCTAAGGTCAAGTCTGGCTCCCCGGTGGATTGCGCACCTGCTCGCATCCTCAGAACCTTATTCACTAGTTGTCCCACCCCCCCCCCCCTAACCTTCCTCAACTCCTGTCTGGCTCTGGGTTCTGTCCCCTCTTTTTTCAAGTCTGCCATCGTGCTCCCCATCCTGAAGAAAGCTGGCCTGGATCCCTCCCTTCCATCGAACTTTAGGCCGATCTCCCTCCTCCCCTATCTAGGGAAGATTCTCGAGAGCCACGTAACATCTTGCCTCTCTTCCTACATCGAGGGGAATAACATCTTGGCCTCCCATCAGGCCGGCTTTCGACCGGGCCACTCCACTGAGGGCGTGGTCCTTGACGAACTGAAGGGCAAGGCCGATGGTAATCTTCCTCAGGCCTTAGTCCTTTTGGATCTGTCCGCTGCGTTTGACACGGTCGATCATACTATTCTTCTTGACCGTGTCAGCGCAGCGGGCATTCAGGGCGTTGCCCTTTCTTGGATCGCGTCCTTTCTGCAGGGACGCTCGCAGGCAGTCCACCTCTCCTCTTTCTCGGCCCCTCCCCTCCCGGTCACGTGTGGGGTACCCCAAGGTTCCTCTCTTTCCCCCCTCCTCTTTAACCTCTATATCCGCCCCCTCATTTCCTCTCTTCTTGAGCTGGGGGTCTCAGTGTATAATTACGCTGATGACCTCCAGCTCGTCTTTGATCTATCCTCTCCCACTCACTCTCTTCCCAAGCTCAGGTCAACTCTTGTCTTTATTTCTCAGTGGATGAGCTTCAATCACTTGAAGCTCAACCCTGACAAGACAGAGCTTGTCCTCACTGGTGGCCCCTCTAACCCCTGGTCCTCGGCCCACTGGCCCCTTTCTTTTGGTCCCCCACCTTCCCCGGTTCCCTCTGTCCGGACTCTGGGCATCAAGGTCAGCAATGACCTCTCGATGCATGCGCACATTAGTTCTGTCGTATCCTCTTGTTTTCTCTCCCTCCGCCTCATCCGTAAGATCTCCCGGTTTTTTTCTGTTGATGCCCTTAAAGTTATCATCACTGCCCTCATCACATCCCGCCTGGATTATGGTAATGGCCTGTATGTAGGCATCCCTGCCTATGAGACTCGTCGTCTCCAGGCCATCCAGAACCAGGCGTCCCGTCTTGTCCTTCGTTTACCTAAGTTCTCTCACATCACTCCCGCCCTAAAAACCCTTCACTGGCTCCCCGTTCAGTTCAGGTCCCAGTTCAAACTTGCCTGCCTGGCCTTTAGGGCGCAGGCCCGGTCCGCTCCTCTCTTCATCAATTCTCTGATCTCCTCCCATGCCCCTCTTCGCTCCCTCCGATCTTCCTCCCTCTCTCTTCTTCACGTTCCCCGCTTCCGTAAGTCCCGCACAGGGGGCACCCGCTTCTCTGTGCGTGCTCCACAAATCTGGAACTCTCTTCCCCTCTCTATCCGCTCCATTCCCATTTTTTTCCCATTTTCGGAAAGCCCTCAAAACTTTTTTATTTCTTCAGGCTTTCCCGGGCTAATCTCTCCCGCACCAGTTAGGCAGATTCCGATGTGTTCCTCAGCGCCAGGAAGCCCCATGGCCACAGAGCGCTCTATAAATTTCTTTTTCATTTCATTTCATTATGGTAGGAATCTACCATCCTTTTACTCTATTGGTGCTTATAATCATTTAGATCTGTTTGTCTTATGGTTGATTCAGCACACCTATTTTACAGCAGAATGACGCTGGTTCAATAAATGCTTTTTGAAAAAGGTCCCCACCGTTTATTCTGTGTAGTACTCTGAAACAAAAGTGAGCACGACTAACTGAGCGAAAAGTACTGCACTGTTTCCACGATCCCTGATGGAACAGAGTTGTTATGTTCAATAGTTGCTAAAAACGATTCTCTCTTTGGTAAGAAGGGTTTATAGTGGCACTGTGAGCTAGCTGGTATACAGGTTAACATACCCGGTGGGGGTGTCTGGAATTAGTCTGGACACCAATCCCGCAGTGTATGTTGTCTGAACGTGCAGATCCTATATAGGTTTATAGGAACTACACAACAACAGCTATATGGGGATGACGTAACTGAGCACAATGTGGAACAAAGGAACATAAACAGTGGCAGTCATTAAAGGTGCCGAAGGATTAGTCAAGAAAAGGTTCCAGGGCAACTTGCCCCTTTCCTACAGAGGAGACAATATGCAAACTCCAGATAGCCGCGAATGGACAGAAAGCAACAGCTACATTTCTTTACCTACACCCAGTCTGCTGTAGGTTTAAGAGCTATTCTGGCTACCTCGTGATAAGACCTGGTGCTGCCTATTTACTTAGTTATGAGATTTGCTCTGCAAGGACTTCTAGGGCTCATATCCACAGTTTTTGGCACATTCGTGGAGTTTGTTATCTAGGATGTTATGTTCATGCTGTATATCATTGGCATTTTGTTTCTTTCTTTAAACAATACTACCTAGGAGAGGCAAGTGGAGTTTTGGGGTCAGATGAAAGTCAGATGCTACTGGCCTTAGGTATTTGCAGCCCCGAAATATGTGCGTATCCGGTTTATGGTTTCATGTGGGACAGGAGGTGCCACGATTTGTACAGACGTTGCAGGACAGTTTGCTGAACAACCTGCGAATAAAAGGCCTCTGCTTAGAGCAGTGATTACAGTATACTATATCACATGTAGGCAACAATTGTATTCTTTATCCTTTTGCACCGTGTATTTTTTTTTAACATACCGATCTGTAATAAAATAAATATTTGCTGAAAGTACTGACTGCAATCCTAGATGGTTGAACACTGTAAACTATCTTATACTATACAGTGTATAGAGTTAATCACCTTTCTAAAGCGCTCCAATGTCCTTTCAGACTATGTTGGCTTAATAGAAAAAAACAAGTAAATAAATCTGTTTGCCTGAATAGGGAAAGACAAAGGTCTTCTCTCTCCTCTAGCCTTGTTCCAAAAGTATACATTCTCTGGCCACCCTTGGAGGGGAGGGAGGGGGTTAATGAGGAGAATCAAACAGATGATTTATATTTAGAAACCATGGAGAGGGATCAGAAATGTCAGCAATGTGTACCCCACCTTTCAGTCTCATAAAATGTGAGCCCCTGGTTGATAGACCCCCTTAGTTTCTTTCAATG
>NC_136067.1:2123409908-2123969908 GCF_964261635.1 Lissotriton helveticus | reverse complement strand
ACACAGGCAGCAGCAGTGCAAGCTTCCAACACACATAGAACAGGTACAACACAGGCAGCAGCAGTGCAAGCTTCCCTCACACATAGAACAGGTACAGCACAGGCAGCAGCAGTGCAAGCTTCCCTCACACACAGAGCATGTACAGCACAGGCAGCAGCAGTGCAAGCTGTGCAAGCTTCCCTCACACACAGAGCAGGTACAGCACAGGCATCAGCAGTGCAAGCTTCCCTCACACACAGAGCAGACACAGCACAGGCAGCAGCAGTGCAAACTTCCCTCACACACGGAACAGGTACAGCACAGGCAGCAGCAGTGCAACCTTCCCTCACACACAGAGCAGGTACGAAACAGGCAGCAGCAGTGCAAGCTTCCAACACACATAGAACAGGTACAACACAGGCAGCAGCAGTGCAAGCTTCCCTCACACATAGAACAGGTACAGCACAGGCAGCAGCCGTGCAAGCTTCCCTCACACACAGAGCAGGTACAGCACAGGCAGCAGCAGTGCAAGCTTCCCTCACACACAGAGCAGGTACAGCACAGGCATCAGCAGTGCAAGCTTCCCTCACACACGGAGCAGGTACATCTCAGGCAGCAGCAGTGCAAGCTTCCATCACACATAGAACACGTACAGCACAGGCAGCAGCAGTGCAAGCTTCCCTCACACACAGAGCAGGTACAGCACAGGCATCAGCAGTGCAAGCTTCCCTCACACACAGAGCAGGCACAGCACAGGCAGCAGCAGTGCAAGCTTCCCTCACACACAGAGCAGGCACAGCACAGGCAGCAGCAGTGCAAGCTTCTCTCACACACGGAGCAGGTACAGCACCAGCAGCAGTGCAAGCTTCCCTCACACACGGAACAGGTACAGCACAGGCAGGAGCAGTGCAAGCTTCCCTCACACACGCAGCAGGTACAGCACAGGCAGCAGCAGTGCAAGCTTCCCTCGCTCATAGAACAGGTACAGCACAGGCAGCATCAGTGCAAGCTTCCCTCACACACAGAGCAGGTACAGCACAGGCTGCAGCAGTGCAAACTTCCCTCACACACGGAACAGGTACAGCACAGGGAGGAGCAGTGCAAGCTTCCCTCACACACAGAGCAGGTACAGCACAGGGAGGAGCAGTGCAAGCTTCCCTCACACACAGAGCAGGTACAGCACAGGCGGCAGCAGTGCAAGCTTCCCTCACACACGGAGCAGGTACAGCACAAGCAGCAGCAGTGCAAGCTTCCCTCACACATGGAACAGGTACAGCACAGGCAGCAGCAGTGCAAGCTTCCCTCACACATAAAACATGTAAAGCTCAGACAGAAGTTCTACTTGTTTCTTCTCTCTCACACTCACACAGACACACATGCGCAGATATAGCACAGGCAGCATCAGTGCAAGCATCCCTTGCATAACCGGTGCAGCACAGGCAGCAGCAGGGTGCGCGCACACACACACACACACTCCCCCCACCCCAACACCATCCCCTGCATAGAGAACAGTTACAACACAGGCAGCAGCTGTGCAAGCTTCCCTCACGTCGAATATTCCAGCACTGACAGCAGCACTGCTTGTTTCTCTCACACACCAGGATACAGCACAAACCGTCGCAGACAAGCTTCCATTAGTCTCAGTACAGGAAGAGCCTCCTTCATATTAATAATTATAATCATTATTAATGCAATTATTTTTAAATGAACATTCGTATAGCGTTAACAAACACTACCAAAACAAAATCTCTTGGTGCTATTAAGTCAACAAGGACTACAAGTAGAAAGGGCGTGTTTTACGCACCGCTTGCAGGTTGTCAAAACACATAAATTAAAGGCATTGTCATTTAGAATGCCAGTAGCTCTCAAAATCTCGCAAATACGAGACCTATTGCATTGCAAATGCTTGTTTCAAATCTGTTATAATTAGGGCTCCTGGTTTTATGGTATTTTTTAAAAAACATTTTCGCCTGTATTTATCCAGATTTATTTTTTGACCTTCCTATTAGTATTCATCCATATTTATTGGTTTGCAAGTAAATGTAGTTAAAATGGGTACATTACCACATTTAGTTAACTGTTAAACATGCACACGTTATTTGATACCTGTCACATTTTAGCAAATCCAACAGTCAAATATAGCAAAATATTACACCCAGGGGGCGTGGCCAAGATGGCGGCACGGTAGGACGCCAGACTCTTCTCCTCCAGCCCTGCTAAATCATCCGCTTTGTATTTGCCCCAATCCCCGACATAGAACTCTCCCGACATCGAAGGGCATCGACTCCTGCTTATCCTGGTGCCTCAGTGAAGCAGTATTTGGATCACCGGAGCCCGCCTGCCTGATCCTTCGGCGAGGCACCCTGAAGGTCCTGCGGCCAAGGCAGAAGCCGCTAGTCCAGCTCTGGCGAGATCCCCGGCACCGGTGAAGCAACACGGCCCCTGAGAGCAACAGAACGCCTGATGGGCATTGACTGCCGCCTGTACCACTATCTGTAGGTCCTGTGAACCGGGAGTTGTCCACCACCTGAGGTGGCGGGCCAGGCCCAGGACACGACCTATCGGGCGGCAACCATCTTGTCGCCAGAGTTTGCATTGGCTGGCCCCATCTACTTTGCAACTACAGACTCCCGCCCGGGGAGACACCCAGCAGACGACCATGCCTGGTGGAAGGCCTCCATAAGTGCGCTCTGCCTCACACGCACAATGGACCTGAGCACCCACCACTCCATGGCCGCCTACCGCAACACATGTTGGAAGCCCCGAGACCCGGGAGATTCCTGCATCCCTGGACACAGCTGGACGGGCAATCGGCATCCACTAGCCCTTCCAGCTTTGGCCTGCATGGCGCTGGCAGCAAACTCCTGAGGGCCTAAGGAACTAGCAGATCACTGTGACAGTCCGTAACGCCCTGCAGGTGTGTTCTCCACCCTGCACTCACGGGATCCGTGGCCCAGTCCGGGAAGAACCAGGAGCCGCCATTTTGCTTTCCGCCCGCTATAGACTGTGAGGCCCACAGCCTGGTCAGGGGGCCCTACTTGACTACCGGGGAGGAGAGAGCTCACTGAGAGGCTCGCCAGACCCGCAGTGAGCCCAAGACATCTGATTGTGACGATTCCTCGCCTGGCAGCCATTGGCTGACTACTCACGGGTGAGTCGCACGGAGCTGAGGCACAAGGTGCGGGGCCTCCTCACTCACACACGCGACATTCCAGCATTGCTCCCAGAGGCCTTGGAATACTGCAAGAGAGCCCCTAGAGGGGTCAGAGCCTCCCTCCTGCCCAATCTTTGCAGCAGTGGGATCGGGAGGCTCTTCGCTCTGGTCTATTCCCCCACTAGCTGGCACTCAAAACCCTGATTGGATAAATGGGGGGGGGGGTCCTTTGAACGCTGTTGCTAGGCTCTAACATCACTCCTTGCGCGTTGGCTGACGGATGGCTGCTCCCTGGTGAGTCACTCTGCGCTGGGGCATTGGGTGTAGGGACTACTGGTGCACCTGCGCAACACTTCCACGTATAGCCCCGAGACATAAGATCGCGGCAAGAAGGCTTCATAAGAAACTGCGCTCCCCATCCCACCCACTCTGCGTTACTTTGCGACCAAGGTGCCCTCTGCCCTAGCCAGTGCTCCTCGCTGGGTGACACTTGGGTCATTGACCGGATAGAAGAGATAGGCCCATTGGATACCTCTGCTGGGCCCTAACATCACTCTGGGCACCGCATGATCAGGCGCTTCATCCCTCAGCAGAGGGTGCTCTGACGTCAGGCGCCGCCGTTGGTAGCACTGCAGCTTTCTTCTGGGATTCCAAGACTCGACGGCCCCCACACTCTCAGCACCCTTTTAACTCAAGGCTGAACCCTGATCGCTGGCCTGGCTCTGTAGCGGGGGTGGCTGTGAAGCATCTAGCTTGCGTCCTGCTCTTTATCCACCTTCTTCTCTTCGGTATGCAGAGATGGGCACAGCTCGAGCGCGAAGGAAAGAGTTCCTTAAGGAACTTTAGCTCAAGCAACCGGGGGGCTCCGAGACTTCCCAAAGAACATCTAAAGACCAAAGACACGCTGACCCCGTTTAAGAGGCCGATAGCCCGGTCACTAAGACCTTCATGCTGGAACTGTTCATTAAGGAAGACTTCTTGAAGCTGAAAGGGGAGCTCGCATCTGTTCTCAAGGAGGGACGACAGGATGTTGATGAGGTGGGAGAGAGGGTAGCTGCATTGGAGGAGCATGAGCTGGCGAGGGAGGATGATCTTCACCAACTACAACAGTAGGTTCTTCGACTGTGGGAACAAAATCTAGACCGATTGGCCCACACGGAGGATCTTGAAAACCGGTCCAGGAGGAATAACATCTGCATCCGTGCGGTGCCCTGGAGGGCAAGGACTTGCGAGACTATGTCATATCCCTCTTCCAGCAAATACTAGGTGAAGATTGTCCGCAAAAAATCCAGGTGGACCGCGTCCACCGTGTGGTCCTCCCAAGAGGCGGGAAAGCCCCCCTGCCCGATGTTCTAGTCTGTGTGCATGACTTTCCGCTGAAGGTGCAAATCCTACGGAGCGCGAGAGCTGTGCAGCCGATCCAGTTCCGGGGGCACACACCGGCCCCCTTTCAAGACCTGGCCGCAGTGACTCTTGCTAAGCGGAGCGATTTCCGCTTCGTCATATCCCATCTCTTGGAAAAAGGGATTCCGTACTCCTGGGGTCATCCCTTTCGCCTCATCTTCAAGCACCAAGGGAAGTTACGGCAGATACGTTCCCTCACGGAAGGTTCGGACCTCCTGGGATTTGCTGCTGAGCCGAATCAGGTGCCAAAAGACAGTCCCTTCAAGCATGTCAGGAGTAAACTTCCCCAATGGCAGACAGTTGGCAAACCGTCGACCTCCACCAAACCAGGCCCGGAAGAGATGGCGAAAGAACGAGACGCGGTCCTCTCACAACGTACGCAGTCCCAAGATCGCCTGTGCACCCCGTGAGTTGCCTCCACTTACACCGAGGGAGTGGTGGATGTTTTGAGGAGCCGGAGGAGCCCAGAGTGGTCCATCCCTTTAGACTCCCTAGACTCTTCCCTGCAGCTCGTAGGCTTCCTGGTACTGACCTCGAAGACTCTTCATCAGGGTCCTGTTTCCTCCGGATGACCCCCTGGATTTTCCTTACACTGACAGACTATCGTTATGTTTCAATTTTGATATTTTTTCCTTTTTTTCCATGGATGTGGGTGGGTTCTCTAATCAGTGAGTCCTTTTATCGGTACCATGCATGGCGACTGGGCGTATGTGGCCCTCTTCTGCCCTTCTTTTATCGCTGGGCTGCGCATCCTCCCACATAGCTCTGCTGGCCCCTTCCTTCCCTTCTGGATCTTAAAATAGTCAGTCTCAATGTCCAGGGTCTCAACAACCCAATAAAGCGGAGGGCGGTCTTGTCCTTACTAGAACATTCAGGGGAAGACTTTTGTCTCATTCAAGAAACCCACTTATTGCAGTTGGACACCCACAAATGTACCACAGTCACTTCCATCACCAGTTCTGGTCCTCTAACAACAGTAAAAAGGGGAGGAGTGGTTATTCTTGTGGACAAACACTGTAGGGGCTCGGTGGTAGGGCTGGTCACAGAAATCAAGGGACGCCTTTTAGCACTGTGACTCCACGTCGGTTCCTCTTCCTGCACTATTGCTTCCATCTATTCCCCTAATGATCGACAAGATATGTTTTTGTTGGAGGCCTGTGCTGATTTGTTGCATTTTCCAGACCCAGCGGTAGTAGTAGGGGGCGACCTTAATCTCGTGATGAACGGCAAACAGGATCGTTCTGGCTCATGCATTGGCGGCGTCGGCGTCCTGTCAGTGAAGGTAAGGAAGTGGTTGTGAGAGGTGGGGATTAGAGATGCTTGGTGCTTTCTACACCCTAATGAGATAGACTTTTTATATTACTCGGCCGCTCACAAAACTTATGCTTGTCTCGACCACTTCCTAGTTACTCCAGCTGCTTGGGCCCTGGTTACAGAGTCTACCATTGAAGCTCGGGCCCTCTGTGACCATGCACACATTACCCTAGCTTTGCAAGTCCCCACTGCGCGTCCTGCTTTCAAACCACGCTGTCGCCTGCGAGATTCCCTGCTCAGGTCCCCAGATGTGGTTACCACGTCAGGCGATGCATTACTGATGCAACTAATGATAGGGCTGACACACCACTCTCTTAGGTATGGGAGGCACTTAAGCTAGTAGCGCGAGGTGCCTTAATTGCTAAAGCCGCCTATGAGAATAAGACCAGACGGGAGAAACACACGGAACTTGAGGCCACCGTTAAAGAATTAGAGACCATACATAAACGCACGGGTGCTCCCCGCATATGGCGACAGCTAGAAAAGGAGCGCCTTCAGCTCTGCCGTTTGGACCTCGACCAGGCTGAACATGCTGTGATCCACCTGAAACATAAATATGTTGTTGGCTCCAATAAAGGGGGCCGGATATTAGCGCATTGTTCGCAGAGCCAGCAAGAAGCTCACTCGGTTAAATCGCTGCGTGATGGGTCCGGTCGACTCCTAACTGGTGACGCCCAAATAGTTTCATCCTTCCGTTCCTTTTACCACTCCCGCTATGTGGCTGATCCATCCCTGCTGACCGATCCTACCGAATACCTGAGAGATGCTGCAGTGACACCTCTGCCCGAGAGCGAAGCTGTCGTCCTGGATGCTCCTATTCGCATTGAGGAAGTTATCTCTGCGGTCACCTGGCTGAAGCTCCAGAAGGCCCCCAGGCCGGATGGCTTCAGTGCCTTTTTTTACAAAACCTACTGTGCTGAACTCGCTCCTCTACTCACTCGCCTGTTTAACTCATTCGCGGACTCGGGATCCCTCACCCCCTCTATGCTACAGGCATCTATATCGGTTATCCTCAAGCTGGGTAAGGACCCTGAACTTTGTAATTCCTACCGGCCGATCTCCTTGTTGAACATAGAGGCATAGCTGTTTTCCGGTATTTTAGCACATAGGTTGAACCCCCACATGCCGGGCCTAGTCGACCCAGATCAGTCTGGTTTCATTCCAGGATGGCAATGTGGAGACAATACTAAACGCCTTTGCCATCTAATCGATAAGGTACAGCGGTCCAAAGAGGAGGCCTTTCTCCTGGCGATCGATGCAGAAAAGGCTTTCTACCCTGTGTACTGGCCGTATCTATTCGTCACTCTAGAACGCTCTGGTATGGGACCCTGATTCCGATGCTGGATTGCGAGCATCTACAGCGCCCCCAGGCAATTTGGAGTGGGACGTGGAACGCGACAGTGGTGCCCCCTTTTCCCCCTACTTTTTGCTCTATATATGGAGCCCTTGGCTCAGCGACTTTGAGCTAACCCCCAAGCACAGGGCATCCTCTTTGGTTTAGACCATCACCTCATTAGCTTATACACAGACAACATTATCTTTTCAATTGCACACCCCCTGTCCTCTCTACCGGCCATCATGCAGGACCTTCAGACATTCAATCAGTTTTCTGGCTTTAAAACACACAGAAATCCAAAGTACTCAATCTTTCCACTAGCCAACACATGGAAGAGGCTCTCCAGCTTCATTTTCCCTGTGCCTGAGTATCCGGAGGGCTCACGTACCTTGGCTTGACTCTCCACAAGAGTCTAGCGAAAACAGCAGAGGTGAACTACTCTGCGCTATCCGAATCCGCGCGGACATCTACCTTTGGCGTCGCCTACCCCTGACGTGGTTTGGGAGATTATCCGTGATTAAAATGATTGCCCTACCAGGCGCCATATACTTGTTCCAAACTCTGCCACTGGAACCCCGCCACACGCCCTACGACAAATACAGGCGGCAATCGAGGGCTTAATTTGGGTCCTGATCCCACCACGATTACACAAAACCCAACTTCAACAACCCAAAAAGTATGGGGGACTAGCCTTCCCTAATATCACTCGATATTTCCATGCTTCACTTTTATGGTTTTTAGTGGAATGGAACTGTCCCATGACAGAAAAATATTGGGTATTCATGGATCAGACGGTCACGGGCAACCACATCATGCCTGGTTACTAAGGTCGGCCCGCGCTTGGGGACTCTACTCCTCACCAGTCACACAATCTACAATGCTAGCTTGGGACAGAGTCTCTCAGAGAGCCAACCTGACCTCATTCCCTTCTCCCCTGTCCCTGCTTTTCTCAAATCCCGCCTTCCCGTCGGGAATGTCCGCCAAGGCTGTAGCGAGGTGGGTGGAGGCGGACAGATAAATTTAGATGAAAGATGGAGTGAAACCAGCAGACACAACATTAATAATTGGGGCAACCAAGGCTGCTTTTCTGGAATGTGAGACGGGTGAATGACCACCACAAGGCCTGGATGGTGATTGCTTCCCTTAATAGACCTAAAGTGGATGTTGCATTATTTTCAGGATATGCAAGCTGCTTCTGTGGGGGTAACTAATGTTGCTAAAAGCTGGGGTGTGTATCTCTATTACTCTTCCTCTTCCTCCTTTGCTAGGGGAGTGGAGATATTGGTTAAACCAGGTTTGTGGGTTAGGCCTCCGGACACATTCTGTCATGGATAGGGCCGGTGTGTGGTTGAGCAGAGGTTTCTGAGTTCAATAAGTATGACCCCAACTTTGACAACCCTGTTTTTGTTTAAAACTGAAAATAGGAACAGTTTTGTGTCCACTTCTTCTCACTCTGAATACAAGGAGGAGACTTTAATGTTATACTGCAAGCTGATTTGGATAGCACTGGCAGCGGTTTCAACCAACACGCATGTGGGAAGATCTGTGAGATATTATACACCAGTACATACTTCTAGACATTTACTGTGTTAAATGGCCCAATTCCACAGTATATACATTGCATTCTGTAGTACATGGAATATCGTCCAGGATCGATTGCTGGTTAGGATCTAGAGATGAGAATCGCTAGGGTGAAACTATTACACATTTACCTAGGACTTTGTCTGATTATTTTTCAGTTCTGATAGCTTTGCCAATCGCTAGCTGCGTGGGAATGAGCAAAATAGAGCAGCTGCCAGACCCAGTCTTTAAACAGAAAACCTCCAATCAATTTTATCCCACCTCACAGTCAGCCAGGTTTCGGTTGCCCGGTACGAACTGTTTAAATCCATTATTAGGAATGAATGCACATATAAAGTCACAGGATATTAAGATCGCTGACAGATAAAATGTCACACCCAGAGCAAGAGATATCATCTCTAGAGTGAGAATACGGGAGTACTTCATTCCAACCAATACAAAGTTATATTGAGCCTTAAAATACTGGATTTCTGTGGTGCAGGGAACACTGAAGTTTAATTCCTAGATAAGCATACTAGTTCCCAGTGGTGCATGAGGTTTGGGGGCACACACTTGCTGTACACGGCCAAGAGTGATTCGACCAGGTGGTTTGCTTTCAGATATAGTTCCAATATAAACCCGGGAGGCTATTTGTAGCCCCTCCCCCAATTGGATTTGTACAGGAATTTAGAGATTTTTCTTATCCACAACTTTACACTGCAACAGTGAATATTCCTGCCGAGAGCATACTTACATATCTGGATAGGCCTGTCCAAAGGGAGCCACAGTGCACTCCATCACTACTCAAGAGATTAAGTCTGTTATAAAATCAATGAGAAATGTTTCAGCCTTAGGTGGTGACAGGCTACCGGTGGAGTTTTATAAAGAATATGCTACAGAATTTTCCTCATTTCTACTAGAAGTGTACAATGAAGCTTGAAACCGGTACGCTCCCCCAACTGTGTGAGAAGCCATTGTCATTACATTACAAAAACCTGATAATCCACCTCTTAGGTATGATCATCCCACCCATTGTCCCTAAATATGTTGACAATCAAAAACTAGCTAAAATTATTGGTAACAGGTTACTTCCCCTCTTGCTTTGCCTGGTTCTGCCGGAACAGTCTGGTTTAATTCTAGGGCGATCAACCACAGATAACCTGAGCACCCTTTTTGCGGTTACTTACCAAATCGATGCAGATATTGAGGCAGTTGCAGTGTTTTTAGACACCTACAAAGATTTTGATTCCGTAGAATGGCCCTTCTAACTCACACTAATAGAAAAGATGGCAGTGTGCAAAGCTGTGCTCACTCTACTAAACACCACTTCGAAGGCAAGACTAAAGGTCAACAATTTATTGCCTTCTCCAATATAGATACATAGGAGCACCAGGCATGGTTGTCCTCTCTTCTATACTTTTTGCCCTAGCTGTAGAGCCACTTGCCAGCCTTCATCCACCACAGAGGCTTAAATTTAGTCATGCATAGGGTCAGTCGATGTATGCAGACGATATTCGGCGATTGCTCAATGACCCTACATGTAATCTTTTTCCTATAATTACTTAAATTACTATATTAGAGGAATTTTCTGGATTAAAAACCAATTGGTCTAAGTCAGCAATGATGCCCCGAACCAGGTGGACAACTTTCCTTTAACTGCAGGTACAGCTGGGGTGGCAATTGTAACTGGTAAGATACCTGGAAGTTGGATATTATTAGGATTTGTTCACAATAATTAGTGAAAACTATGGGAAGTCCGTGACCAAAGCACTAGATGGATAGATAGATTGATCAAAGTGCTGATATCCGTGGTGGTGAAGGGCGCTCTGAAGATGGTGCTTCTGAACCTATTTTAGAAAATCCAGATCCTGCTAAATAAAGCTGGATCTGGATCTGGATATTTTCAATTGATAAAAATCAGTGTGGGGAGGTGGACAGCCCTGAATATCGTGGAGCAAGATGCATTTTCCATACAAGCATGGGCGATTCGAGCTCCCAACTTTGAAGCATATTACCTTACGGCCCAGGTACAGTTTGGCCATCACTGCTTCCCCAACACTAGCCAAGCACCACACTGTAACATTGAAGTGAAACTAGCGGCCCCTGTTCCACTGCATACTGGTCTGTGGCAAAAGGTCCGGCACCCATGTGGTGAAGTCCATCTGTTAAGATGCACCTGCTGGGCATGGAATAAGCTGCTAAACTGGTGTGGATAAAAAAAACAAAGGGGGGAGTGAAGAGGTAGCGCTCCAAGAGCATAAGAGGTGGATACATCCTCCTCCTGCTAAGTTCAGGGAAAGCACACAGCTTTGTTAAAATACCCTTATAAACTTTGAAAAAAGTGGCCCTCCAGAATTTGTGTATCTCCTAATTTTAGGGAAAGCACACAGCTTTGTTAGGATTTTAACAAAGCTGTGTGCTTTCCCTGAACATAGGAGACACACAAACTCTAGAGGAACACTTTTGTTCTCTTTTGTCCAAGTTTATAAGGGTGGATCCCTTTGTTTAACATAAACTGGTGTGGACATACAGGCTGTACTTGCCAAACTTCCCTCTGCTTCATAATTCAAGAGGAGATTTAACTAACCCTGAGGTAATTAGACAGCTGCGAAGCAGAAAATCTGATAATATTGGGGATCACCTTCAATAATAACACTTTTATCGTGCTATCTGAATGCTTACAAAGTGCTGCCTTCACAGCTATAGTTATTCCAACATCCCACCAACTTCGTAGCTATATGGTATATTGGGAGTGGGAAGAATGGTGCGCCCTAGGGTAGCCAGATACCACACTTTCCAGAAAGTGGTCATCAGGTGGGAAGGAGCCTGGTAGCCCACAGGTTACCAACAACATCCTACTATGAGGTCATTTTCTGAAGACAAACAGGGCACCCCTAGCACACTGAACTCTGATCTCGACTGAACTGGAAGAAGTATTACTGCACCAAGTTTTTGGCGAAGAGAGACTGCACCGATGCCAACTTCATCTGTTGCACTTAGTAGCTAGCAAAGGGGAAAGGACTGTGCCTGCTTTGTCCTGCTTGAGGAGAAGTCGTTTTCCGAGCCCAGCCAAAGCAAGAGACTCCAAGAGTCAGCTGACACAACAGCAAGAGAAGTTGCTATGTGTGGGAGGTAGCCCAGACACCAGGATCGATGCTCCTCATCGCTGTGCAGAACCGAGGACCAGAACCCCACTGTCAGAAGTTGCACCATAGTCTGCTGGACCCGGTGGGTTGTCAGAGTGCAGCTTGGTTGCCTAGAAGTCAAGGTACAGCTCAGCTAAGGATTTGGCTGTGACTGTGTCACTGGAGAACTTTCAGTTCAGTGCAAAGGAGTTCCACCAGACATGAGAAGACCTTGTGGTATGTAGACCGCTGTGGCCAGGATCACCTCGCCAAGCTCGTGGACTGGGGGACAGAGGAGCATCTGCAGGAAGAGCTCCTTCAACCATATTGCATCCACACCACCTTTGAGCATCTTTAGCATCCTGTATCCTCAGACACAGGACAACCTCCTTAGGAATCCATTGCAACAAGGATAAAGTGCCTGGAACTTTCGGAAGACTGTTTCTTCTGTGGTAACTGTTTCTGAGGACCTTGCTGGTCCCCCTGATTCGCTCCCTGCCGGAGTTGTGAAGAAAATAGAAACCTTCTCAGGGGTCTCACTGATACCTGGTCCTTTTAAACCAACAAAGAAGATATTGGCACAGAAGCTTAAATATAAAATACATATTTATTTACCTCAGATGAGGGAGACTACGTCACACAATACCCTCAGAAACTGTGTGAGGCAGTCTAAGGAGTACAGAAAACAGGGGCCTTATATACGCTTAGGGTTATATAGTCAGCATAAAACCAAGGGGAGGTCCTGGCACATGTTAGCATGCAAAATGTCTAATATGGGCATGCAAGATCTGCTTGCTCAACAAAGTGGGAGGAGAGTTACGTCTCCATACATCAGTAAAAATAGCCTGACAGTTGTATAAGAGGAGCAGGTGCATTCTACTAGCTAGGCCCTTCTGAGCATGTGCAAGGCTCTGAAGAGGGAAACAGCAAATGGCTAACTAAAATGGCTGCCAAGTACAAAAACGGCTTTCAGATAATGCTAACAAATCCCTGCAATCTTTAACAGTTGGTTGCCCAATGTAACTCTAACTAACTGTATTACAACTAGTTAAGCTTTCTGGTGAAACAGCTTCTAAGTGCCAAACTAGTTAGAGTTGCCTATGCTTCTTTGAAATTAAGTGATCTCTGGAAACCTCCCGTGGAACTTTTTCATTGTGGTTTCTAGAAATACATAAAATCTACTTTATTTTTATGAATTGATGCCAGATTTGTTGAGTGTCTCAGTTATTTCTTCTTCAGTTGTTTTGGTGCTTTCATAAATGCTTTACACTGGTTCCTTGGTGTAAGCCTTGCTGCTCAGAGCCGCAGCTACCCAGGGTTAAGCTGGCGTTTAACAAACAAAACCTATGGATCCTGAAAGGGTTTGTAAGTGTATTACATGGTGAGGTTGAACAACCACCCCTTATTATAATACACCCCATTTCCTCACAGCCGCACCCCAACATTCGATTACATCCTTCACTCGCAGCATTCCAGACACCGGCTCAGACATACAGGGTACGGCACAACTCTCTTCATTTCAAACCAAACAAATAACAGCTGCTCCATTGCCTATGAAGAACTGGAATGATCATTCACATCTCCTACATGTCTCACTTACACATTCACCCAACATCAACCTCTTAAACTCCCTCTGACAACAAATTGCATTTACAGAAACTGTGACAGGCAAAGGCATGAGTCTCAACACACCTCATGCCAAACAAAGAAAAGAGACAACAACTAGGTTGTGACTACCAGGTAGGTCCAGTTAGGGCTCCATTCTCCCTCCGACTGTGCCTATCTCCCAGCTACCACTGCAGATAACACAACAACATTTTACTACATTATTCATTCTCAGTATTCCAGTATTAGCTTTCCAGATGCTAGCTCAGACACACAGGGAAAGGCAGCACACAGGATACTACAGTCTCCTCACTCCAGATACAGAAATGTGAGCAATACACTTCTACTGTGTGGGAACAAAGACCTCACAATTTCATCTTGTGCAAGGCAGAAGCATTCAAGAAGAATACCACTGGCCTCCATTTCTCTGGCTCACTTACGCACAGCATTCATGTGCTACACTTGGTTCACATGCAAACACATAACACATACTCAGGATGTTAACGTGAAGGACTGGGTGAGCACACTGAGGAGGACCTGCACAAGAGTGGGCCAGTAGGGCTTTAAAGGCAAGGCATTCCGCCTTTTTGGCATGATCACTCTGGACTTTTCACCTTTTGGCAGACCCTATATCTTTGCTGGCTTTAGAACTCTGTGCACAGTACCACTCCTGACCCGTGTGCTCCCCCTTTAATCCTGGTTACATTGGCTTATTCACCTTGCCTGGCATATGTAAACTGCAGCACCCATTCTACAATTTACTCAAGTGGTAGTAAACGTGGCTCTAGGCCTACACTGTGTACCATGAATGCTGCTGTGTAAACCTGCAGTATGACCTTTTGTTTTGATAGCACTGTTGTTAGAATTGGGGGTCTCTGGTTGGCACAGGTAAGTACTTGTGACAAGCAGGGACCCTCTCCTCTAGTCAGGGCAAGAGACTTACTCTTAGAAATAACCCCTGCTCACCCTCTAGGTTACGTGGCGGGAGCAGACAAGGCTAAACCCCAGAGCGTTATGGGTTAAGCATTTGTGACAACATACAGTGATTAAGTGACACACTACAATTAGACACCAGTCTAGCTTTATGTAAAAATATAGTATTCTTTATATAAGGGTTACCACAAGTCTCAATAACATCTCAAAATATCCACCATACTGTTTAGCAACAATCAGTTCTTAGAAATGCGTGATTTGTAAAGGTTGTGCGAGTCGTATTCTTTCCATGCGACTCGTGCGATTACAAAAATGCCCCAAAGAGTCTCACGTGCCTAGCGGACACTTCAGTCCGCGGCGCTGCCCACACGGTGCAAAGCGAACACAGTACCTTTGCTTATGAAGTTCGATGTGGACGGTACGATGTCAAGCCAGACGTCACACGCAGCGGTGCCCTCCTCTTGTGGTGCGAGCTACGGCTCGTAGGGCTCAATAGTCACTGTACGTCGAGGAGAGGATGCGTTGTGGAGGCAGGCTCTTCGTTGCGGCGTACGTGCCGATCTTGGAGAGGGGGGCGCCTGAGCGCGGTGCGAGGTGGCGGTACTATTCGAAGGGTACGAGACGTACCCAGCCGCACTACAGGCCGCGGCCGTTCACAACAGCGGCGGGGGCGCTTCTAGCAGGACGATGCACAGAGGGAAGCGGGCACAAGGCGAGGTCCGTTCTTTACAATGCGAGCTACGGCTCGGGGCCAAATAGACGTGGTGCTTGGACCGGACGAGTCCTCTCTTACGTTGCGAGCTACGGCTCGGACAGGAAGGTGTCGCGGTGCTCAGGCCAGGTGGGGCTGGTCCTTACGTTGCGAGCTATGGCTCGAACAGGCAGAAGTCGCTTTGCTCGGCAGGACAAGCGCACACAGAGCTCCTCAGAGTGCGCGGTGGACTTCCACGGGGGGCACTCAGCTTTCTCCGTCGACACTGTGGGAAAATGTAGCACTCTCAGCAGCTTCTCTCCAGGGAGTTTAGAGCCCAATGGTCCTGGGGCTATGTTCAGGGGGCAAGCTCACACGCAAGTCCTTGGAGATTGTTTAAAAAAAGGCACAAGTTGAATGAAAGTTATTTCAGTCTTTTCCTCTCCTTCTTGCAGCAAGGGACCCACCACAGGCCAGTCTCCCAGCTCAGAGACAATACTCCTCCATGCAGCTTTTCCAGGTCCTTCTCGTCTGGCAGAGGTTCTTCTTGGCTTAAACAGGATCTAATTTCTTAGGAGCTGGGCTCCTACATTTACACAGCAAATCTTTTGTTCTTTCAGGCCAGGGGGCCTGTACCTTGTTCAGTTCAGTTCTGGAGCACTTTGTTGTGGTGACTCTGGCTTATCTTTTCATGGTGCAGGGCAGAGACATCAGACGCTCCACAGGAGATGGAGGCAGCATTGAGGTGGCAGAGCACAGCCCTATTCAGAGTCAAGGGGCACTCCTCCCACCCATCCTGGTGTAATCTTTCTAATCACCATCTGGCTGCCCAGACTGTCTCCTAGAATCCCCCATCCATGTCACACACAGAAACCAAACATCAGATACATATCAGAGCAGAGGCAGGCTGAAATGGTTAGGCAAGCAAATACCAACTTTCTAAAAGTGGTATTTGCAAACACAGAACATTAAAATAAACTTTGCTAAAAGATGTAATTTATTATTCTGAGTTCAGGCATGCCAAACTCGAAATTCTACCATGGTCCCTGAGTCTACTAGGATTATAGAGTGTAATAATTCGAGTAGCCCATTCTGGCCTATGAGAACAGGTAGCCTTACACTAGTGAAAAACGAAAATGGCTGTAATTCATTATTAGGACTTGCCACACACATCAGGGCTTGTCTTGCCTTACACTTACAATGCACCCTGCCCTTGGGCCTACCCTAGGGATGACTAACATGAAGTTAACGGAAGGTTTAGGGACTGGCAAGGTGGTGCCCTTGCCCAGTCACATGACAGTACCAGACTGCACGCAGGTTCTGCAATGGCAGACCTTAGACACATTTTACCAGGCCGCTTCTGTGTGTGGCACAACCAGTGCTGCAGGCCCACTAGCAGCATTTATGTTTACAAGCCCTGGCACTCCTGGTGCACTTTACTGGGGTCTGACGGTAAACTAAATATGCCAATCATGGAAACCAATCAATGTATACATTTTATATAGGGATCACTTGCACTGTGGCACTCGTTGGCAGTGGCACAGTGCTCTGAGCAGCTAACACCAGCAAAACCCATGGGGCAACAGCAACAAAAATGGAAGGGAGACCCACGCCAAGGATGCCAGGTCTAACAACTCTGTAAAATCCTACTTAGCAGGTCTGTTGTGCCGCGTGTAACAGGAGTGCAATTCAAAGTGAAAGAACTGAATGCTAAGACGATTTTGGTAGATACCCTGCTTGGCTGCTGAAGAACCCTGCTCCTGTCCTAATACCCTTCTTTCTATAGGTTTGTAGTGGGCCCAGTGTCTGCTTCAAACTGGATTTTAGCGTTAGATGTATCCCCGGCCTCAGGCCCCAGGTTTAGGCTGAAGACTTTTGGCATCTTGAAAATGCCTTGCCAAATGCCATGCTGGGCCTGTCTACAGTGAGGCAAACATGAACTACTGAAACAATGGATAAGGATGACCTGGGAATGATTTCAAGACAAATACAAATAACAGATTTTAGTTTTCTTGTTCTTGGTTTGTTGTGAATCACAAACACACCCCCAACACATTGTGGACAATGCAATTCACTTAAAGGTTGTGTCCCCGGTGGAATGTGGACTGTGTTTCACTACTACACAGCAAACGTGGCTCTTCATTCATTACCTACTTACCTGCACGTTACAAATAATTGGGTATTCTGGCCATGAAAAGTGACCGTCCTGACTGGCTCAGAAGCGGTCCCTCCCCACGCTCCCTGGCACTGGTATCGTAGCGCTTCACTGCTCTTGGCTGCCATTACGTTATTGTGCTCTGCTCCCTCTGATAGGGTTATTAATCATTAAAAATCTAATAGTGCCTGAGTAGTAGCGTAGCGCTATAGCGCATAGCCCACTTTGCATATTTTGATTGGTGATTGACTATCTCGTAGCGCTTACTGCAAAGCTCGCATTGTTTACATTACCAGAGCCCTACTTGTGCTGTTTCGCTTTTGTTTTTGCTGCCACCATTTTGTTGTTCTGCCTCCCAGCCCCTCTCTCCACCCCGCTCCCGCCTCCCAGCTGACCCTCCCTCGCCCCGCCCCCCCACTATCCATTTATGTCAGAACAGCCTACGCGCAGCGTTCACGCGCAGCGGTCGCGCCCCATGCGCGCCAAAGGTAAGCCCGTCTACACCCGTCCGTGCCTAGTCCGCGCCCAGCGCCAAACCCCCTGCTCCTCGCAAAATCCACTCCACCCACATAACGTACGACGCCTCAACCCTCTCAGCACTTAACCCCGACCGACTCCCTATCTGCTTCCAAGCCGCCCCGGGACACACCCATGGACCCTTCACCTGCCACTCCTGCAAGTTCGACTGCATCAGGACCCACACCAAATCCACAAACTCCAAACAGATCTCCGACACTAACCACCCATAAAGTGCATCCTGATCAACACCCGCTCGGTCCACAGACACGCCATTGACCTTTGGAACCTACTCGACACCACATCGCCGGACGTCGCCTTTCTAACAGAAACCTTGATGAACGCCTCATCAGCACCCGACATCGCCATAGCCATCCCGGACGGCTACAAGATCATCCGAAAGGACCGCATCAACCAAACTGGAGGAGGCATCGCCATCGTCCACAAGAACACAATCCGCATCACGACCAGTTCCGACAAAAACCTCGCTGCCGCCGAACACCTTCACTTCCAGATCCACACCGACCCCAAGACCACACTCAGAGGCACCCTCATCTACAGGCCACCAGGACCCCGCTCACAATTTAGCGAAGACATCACTGACTTCTTCAACCCACACGCCCTCCCCTCCGAGGACTACATTCTACTGGGAGACCTCAACTTCCACCTGGAAAAGAACAACAACAGCAACACTACCACCCTTCTGAACAACCTTGCCAATCTCGGACTCAGACAACTTGTTAACACCCCCACCCATTATGCCGGGCACACGCTCGACCCAATCTTCACCTCCAGCAAGCACATCTCCTTCAATCACACCACAGCTCTCCATTGGACAGACCACAGCTGCGTCCACTTCAACTACAAAAAGACTACGACCCATAACCACCCTCAACCAATTCCCCGCAGAAACTGGAACAAAATTACCACTGACCAACTCTTCACATCACTTCTCCAAAACCCCCCTGCAAATTCATCGGACCCGAACCTCGCAGCCACCAACCTCACACATTGGATCACCCACTGCGCTGAAGATTTAGCACCCTTGAAAAAACATCAAATCAAACAAGTAATCAAAAAAGCCCCCTGGTTCAACGATAACCTTAAGAAATCTATGAAGGTCTGTCGCACCCTCGAGAAAGACTGGAGAAAAAACCCAACCACTGACAACCTGACCACCTTCAAGAACGCCACCCGCAAACACCACCAACTGATCCGTTCCACCAAGAAATCAGCATTCAAGGATCGACTCGACAACAACGCCCACAACAGCAAGGAACTATTCAACATCGTCAAAGAATTTACCAACCCCACCGCCGGCACCAACGACATCACTCCCTCCCAAGACCTCTGCGATTCCCTAGCCTCATTCTTCCACAACAAAATCGCAGACATACATAACAGCTTTGAAAACCAGTCCGGAGACCAGTCCACCCCACCCACCTCTGAACTAAAACCCCCCTCCAACAACCTTTGCGCCTGGAACCCAATCACCACTGAAGACACCGTCCGCCTGATGAACTCCATCCACTCTGGCTCGCCTACCGACCCTTGTCCCCACCACATTTTCAACAAAGCAGACTCCATTATCGCACCCCATCTCCGAGACGTCATCAACTGCTCCCTCAACTCCGCTACCTTCCCGGAAAGCTGGAAACATGCCGAACTCAGCGCCCTCCTGAAGAAACCCACAGCAGACCCCACTGAACTTAAGAACTACCGCCCCATCTCGCTCCTCCCATTCCCTGCCAAAGTAATTGAGAAAGCCGTCAACAGTCAGCTCGCCGCCTTCCTCTAATCCAACAAATCCCTCGACCATTCACAGTCCGGCTTCCGAGCCAAACACAGCACCGAGAACGCCCTCATCGCAGCAACAGATGACATTCGAACTCTACTGGATAACGGAGAAACAGCTGCCCTCATCCTACTTGACCTCTCAGCAGCCTTCGACACAGTCTGTCATAGCACCCTTATACAATGCCTCAGCAACATCGGAATACAAGGAAAAGCACTGGATTGGATCATCTCGTTCCTCGCCGGAAGAACCCAGAGAGTACGCCTTCCCCCTTTTAGATCAGAGGCCACCGAAGTCATCTGCGGCGTTCCACAAGGATCATAACTCAGTCCCACCCTCTTCAACGTATACATGAGTCCCCTCGCATCCATCGCGCGCCAACACAACCTTAACATCATCTCCTACGCAGACGACACCCAGCTGATCCTCTCCCTCACCAAAGACCCAAACACCGCCAAAACCAACCTACACGAAGGGATGAAAGAAGTAGCCGAGTGGATGAAGAACATCCGTTTAAAACTGAACTCGGACAAAACGGAAGTCCTCATCTTAGGTTCATCCCCCTCCGCTTGGGACGACTCATGGCGGCCACCGGCCCTAGGAAACGCACCCATACCTACGGACCACGCACGTAACCTGGGCTTCATCCTGGACTCCTCCCTCTCGATGACCAGACAAGTCAACGCCGTCTCATCATCATGCTTCAACATCCTACGTATGCTCAAAAAAATCTTCTGTTGGATCCCCACCGAAACAAGAAAGACGGTCACCCACGCACTGGTCACAAGCCGACTGGCCTACGGAAACACCCTTTACGCCGGAACCACAGCCAAACTACAGAAAAAACTCCAACGCATCCAAAATGCCTCAGCCAGAATCCTACTAGACATCCCCCGCCAAGCTCACATTTCCAGTCACCTGAAAGACCTCCACTGGCTCCCCGTTAATAAGAGAATAACATTCCGTCTCCTCACCCACGCACACAAAGCACTCTACGACCTAGGACCCGAATGCCTCAACACGCGCCTGTCCTTTTACACCCCCAGCCGCCAACTACGATCGTCCAATCAAGCCCTCGCCGCAATTCCACGCATCCATAGGTCCACTATGGGGGGAAGATCCTTCTCCTACTTAGCGGCCAAAACCTGGAATTCTCTCCCCACCCACCTCCGCCTCACACAGAACCACCTCTCCTTCAGAAAACAACTAAAAACTTGGATATTCGATAAGTAAAGCACCCCCCACCCTCAAGTGCCTTGAGACCCTCTGGGTGAGTAGTGCGCTATACAAATGCTAAACTTGAACTTGAACTTGAAAAGTGGCGCTTCACTATAGTTTCACACTTGCGAAAGCAAAGTAATAAAAATTGTATTTATAGATCTCAATCGGATATGGTAATATTGGACAAGACACAACACAAACCTAATAGCAAGCAACATTAGGCATCTTTCTAGGTCAAGCCTGCAGCATGCTGTCGCTTGGCGGTGACCTATTGTATTTAAAAAGAAAATGTAAATAAAGCTATTAAAAATTGTCTTCAAGCCTGCCCATTACTTACCATTTGTTGGCTTCTTTATCACTCTTTACTTCCTTCAAATTTGGCAGCACTTGCAGGCGTCAGTTGCTGCGTGACTTCCCTGTGTTTCTATGAAGCATGGACGAAGTACAGATTGATTTCACTTCATGTCGGTCCACTGTTTTTGCTACAATTTGAGGTACTTTTTTTTGTTGCATTTTTATATAGGGTGATCTGATCAGAAAGTGTTAGGCGCTTTCCATGAGCAAGAGTTACATTACACTTAATAGCGATTTTTTAAAAATCCCTATTTAGGAATTGCAATTCCTTATGCATGTAGGAATCACAAACATTTTGCGATTCCTACATATTCCTTAATTGTGAATCGAAAATTGCAATTCGCAATTAAGGAATAGCTACCCATTTATTCCTATGGGCCTAGAGGCCCATAGGAATGAATGGGAATTGCATATGCAAATTGCGAGTACCAAATAGGTACTCACAAATTGTGCAAATTTCAAGGATGCAAGGGTGCCAAAAGGACAACCTGTTATCACATGTTTCACACATACATGCCCCAAGGGCTTTTGTGTGTGTAACATGGAACTTTGAAAAATGCACATTAGTGCCCAATATGGAGCCCGTCGCGCTTGATCTTTTTCAGCACTCTTGACAGAAGTGGTATAGGCGGAAAAGCGCATTGAAGTCCGCAACTCCACTCGCAACGAAAAGCATCGCCGAGCGAGTGGCGCCTTGAAAATTCCAACGTGTAGAAATGCTGACATTGCACATTCTCTTCGGTGCCGAATAGATCTAACCAAGGCTCTTCCCCTGCTTTAAGAGACCTTGCACCACCTCCGAGTGAAGCCGCCATTCATGATCCATCCTGCACCTGCCTTTGTCTGCACTGGTGTTCAGAGAACCTTACAGGTGTTGAACCACCAGAGAAATGCCCTATTGACATAGGGTCCACGACTCCACCCCACCCTGTTTGTTTCAGTACCACATGGCAGTGGTGTTGTCCGTGAGCACTACTCTTCCCCAGACAGAGGGAGAGAATGCCTTTAGTGCAAGACAAATTGCCTGAAGCTCCAGAAGGTTGATATGGAGACCGGACTCCGCCAGAGAACAGAGGCCTCTGATCTATGCCTCTCCAGTGTGGCCACCCCACTCCAGCAGTGATGCATCTGTCACCACCGTGAACTTTGGTTGGGGAAGGGAGAGGGATCTACTGTTGACCCAATCCTGGTTCATCAGCCACCACTGCAATTGGCATGCAGTGCCCTCCGGGATCTGGACGCAATCGGAATGATGCTGTGCCCACTAAGCATGGGCGGATTTTGCGAATTGGCAATCCGCGAACGTGCGTATTTACGGATTCGCAATCCGCAAAATCTGCGAACTCTCGCGAATTTGCGGATTTTTTTTTTGTGTTCGCGAGGATTTCTGTCAGTTCGCGAGGGTTCTGTACCAGTTCGCAATTGCGAACTTACTTGTCGGCTCGCAACGGCCGCGACTATGTTGTTTCTACATCTGGTTCATCATCACAGGTTCACAGCACCCTCTGTTTCACCACTGCCACCCTCTGGTACACCCATGCCACCCTCAGGTACATCACTGCCACCCTCTGGTTGGTTTATCACTGTAGATTATGGGGGTGAAAAAAAGCAAGCACACCTGCCCTGCTTCAACTGACATGAATTAATTTGGGATTGATTAACGTGTCACTGAATTTAAACTTCCAGTCTGGCTGGCACCTGCTTCCTTATCTGTAATTTGCTTTCTGTTGCAGTGCTTTTTTTTTCACAGGACCTTTGTGGCCTATAGTTGCAAGTAGGCAACTGAAGTCTGAAGGGGCCCCTCAGGAAGCACTACAGGGAATGGTTACTAATGATAAGATTGAACTTTTGCACCTGCTGAGTGCTTTCAGTTTGGTCTGTAATTGCTTTCTGTTGCAGTGTAATTTTTTTAACAGGACCTTTGTTGTATACTTGTAGCTATTCTCTGAGCCTGCTGTGAGGGTCAGATCAGGGTCATAAAATAGTTGCAAGTAGGCAAATGACCTCTGAAGGGGCCCCTCAGGAAGCACTACAG
Source organism: Lissotriton helveticus (assembly GCF_964261635.1). NCBI lineage: Eukaryota > Metazoa > Chordata > Amphibia > Caudata > Salamandridae > Lissotriton > Lissotriton helveticus. The sequence goes on along the minus strand of NC_136067.1, from coordinate 2,123,946,731 downwards.
GGAATGGTTACTAATGATAAGATTGAACTTTTGCACCTGCTGAGTGCTTTAATTTTTGCAAAAATCCAAATATCCAGCAGCATCCACAAAAAGTAATCCTTCCAGGTCAAGATCCAAATCAAAGTGACCAGCACATGAAGAAAGCACTGGGAGGAGCATGGTGGACAGGAACAGGAAGTTGGAGACTGTGGGGCACTTCCTTCCTCCCACCCCCACCCCCCAAAATGGACTCCTTGCAAAGAAAAAGTGCAGGCAAATGTCAACCTGAGGAGTTATTCTGATAAAAATCATAATTTTCAAGGTTTATGCTGCCTGCTGGTGGATTTCTTATGCGAAATTGCAAATTTTGCAATCTCGCAATTGCGAGATTGTCGCTGCCCGCCGCATCTACGTGTTCGCAAGTGTTTACTCCCGCGAAATTGTATAGTATTCTAGTTGGCAAGTGCGACCAAGCAAAAAATCCGCTTCGCACGGATTTTACTAATTTTCGGCAAGTTCGCGAGAGTTCGCGGATTGCGAATTTACCGAAAATCCGCAAAATCCGCGAGCGGAACGGATTTTACGCCCATGCTTAGTGCCCACTGGAACTTCAGGTCCCACTACAGTGCCTGTATATGCCACCTGGCATAGTCCACCAGTAGGATGCAGGAAGCCATGAGGCCCAGTAGCCTCAAGGTCATTCTAACCGAAACCCGGGATAGAGGCTGAAAGATTGGAGTCATTCCCGAATAGCCTGGACTCGCTGCTCGGGAGGATAAGCCCGAAACTGCGCTGTGCCTAGAATCGCTCCAATAAAAAGGTGCTTCTGAGAGGAAATCAGGTGTGACTTCAGCACATTAATGGTGAACCCCAGCGAATGCAGGAGGTCAGCCGTAGTCTAGAGGTGGGAGACGACAGCCTGGGATGAGCCTGCTGTAAACAGCCAGTCGTCGAGATAGGGGAAGACTGGAACCCCTGACCTGCGCAGATGAGCTGTGACCACCCCCATCACTTTCGTGAACACCCGAGGGGCGCTGGTAATGCCAAAAAGGAGCATGGTAAACTGAAAGTGCTCATGGCCTACCGTGAACCGCAGTTTACACCAGTGGGCTTGCAGGAAGGGGATGTGAAAATAAGCGCCCTGCAAGTCCAATGCTACCATCCAGTCTCCAGGGTCGAGGGCAGACAGGACCTGAGCCAGAGTCCACATTTTGAACCTTTCCTTCCGGAGTAAGTGGTTGACCTTCCTGAGATCCAAGATAGGACGCAGGCCCTTGTCCTTCTTGGGCACTAGAAAGTAGAGGGAATAACAACCACAACCTACTTCTGGGGCAGGAACTCGCTCGGTGGCTCCCTTGGCCAAGAGAGCTGTAACTTCCTGTTGGAGAAGGGCCAAGTGATCCTCCGACATGCGATGGGTCTGAGGTGGCATGGATGGAGGTGTAGTCTCGAAGGGGAGGGAGTAGACCCTTCGGACTATCTGAAAAACACACCCCTCTGACGTGAGGGTGAGCTAGTGGAGGAGGTGATGGCAAATCCTGGCATCCACTGGCTAAAGGTGGCCCTGAAAGGTCGGATAAGGATGGCTTGGAGACGGCTGCAAATGGGTTGCTGGAGGATTGGCCAGTCCGCTGGCCCCCAGACCCATGACTGTGGGTCCCACATACCTGGCAGCACAGAGGCTGGACAGCTTGCACAGGCCTGTGGCTCTGGGCAGAATGTGGTGGGGCACTCCTTCCGTAGCCAAGAAAGGGATGAAAGGCATACTGTGCTGGGTGGAAGGTGGAAGCCAGGCCCAAGGACCAGAGCGTAGCCCTGGTGTCCTTAAAGCTCTCAAGCACATTGTCTGCCTTGTCGCCAAACAAGCAACGGCCATCAAAGGGCATGTCCAAAAGTGTAGCTTAGACATCACCCAAGAAGCCAGTGGACCTCAATCAGGCGAAGCATCGAAGGGCTACCGACGTGGAAATCGTCCTGTCTAGTGAGTCGGTGGTGTCCAGCCCACACCGGATGGCAAACTTTGCTGCGTCTCTCCCATTGGCAACAGCAAGGGAGAGCATGGCCCGGGTCCGGGGCTTGTGGCAGCACCAGAGCAACCGCGTCCCACACTGACCGCAGTCCTAAGCTGGAGGAAGAAAACAGCTTCTTCCCAAGGTGGGGTGGTCCAGCTTCTTGGATTCCCTATCGGTTGGTGCGTTAGGGAATGTGCCTTGGGACGTCGAGGCTTGGACTACCAAGCTCTCAGGGGTGGGGTGTTGGGAGAGAAAAATGGGGTCGCCCGGAGCCGGGCAGTGGTGTCGGACAATCATCCTATCCATGGGAGCCCCTGTGTTGGGCTTGGACCAGGTGCCCAAAAGGATGTCCGTGAGGGCCTCATTGAACGCCAGCAGGGGCTCCAAAGAGGCTGCTGCAGGCGGAAGCACCTCAGTCAGGAGGTTATCCTGAATGTCACCGTAGAAAGCTCGAAGTTTAAGGCCTCAGCCGCCCTATGTAACACCACTGCGTAAGAAGCACCCAAGGTCTGGGGACGTGTCCAGACCACTGGCCTCATCCAACTTCTCTCTCCAGTCCGGTTCTTCCAACTGGTCTGCTAGAGGGTCCACAGACCCTTCTCGGTCCTCCTCACCCTCCTGTGGTAGCCACACAGTGCCATAAGGAACACCAGGGGAGAATACTGGTCCAAAAGTACCGGATGGTGCTGATCCCGACGTAGGTCGATATTGGTCCGGCTCCGCGTCTACATCGAGGGGAAGGCTGGGGTCGACGTTGCCTGGGGACACAACAGGCTTCGGAGGGGGCTGAGGTGTTGTCACTGGATTCGGCGCCAGAGGAGGTGTCACGAGGTCGACTGGTGTTGATCCTGATCCAGGCCTGGATCCTTGGGGGCCCTGCAGGGCCAGAGTCGAATCCGCCAGCATCAAAGGCCTGGATCCCCCAACCGAGTCTGCGGGGCCCGATGATAGGCCACAGGGCTACTCACGTGAGTGTGGGGACACCAGCAGGGTGACACCGCAGCTAAGGATCGCAGTCAGACCGTGATAGACCACAGGGCTACTCACGCGAGGGTGGGGACACCAGCAGGGTGACACCGCAGCTAAGGATCGCAGTCAGACGGTGATGGGCCTCAGGGCTACTCACGCGAGGGTGGGGACACCAGCAGGGTGACACCGCAGCCAAGGATCGCAGTAAGACGGTGATGGGCCTCAGGGCTACTCACGCGAGGGTGGGGACACCAGCAGGGTGACACCGCAGCTAAGGATCGCAGTCAGACCGTGATAGACCACAGGGCTACTCACGCAAGGGTGGAAACACCAGCAGGGTGACACCGCAGCCAAGGATCACAGTCAGACGGTGATAGACCACAGGGCTACTCACGCGAGGGTGGGGACACCAGCAGGGTGACACCGCAGCCAAGGATCGCAGTCAGACCGTGATAGGCCACAGGCTACTCACGCGAGGGTGGGGACACCATCAGGGTGACACCGCAGCCAAGGATCGCAGTCAGACTGTGATAGGCCACAGGGCTAATCACGCGAGGGTGGGGACACCAGCAGGGTGACACCGCAGCTAAGGATCGCAGTAAGACCGTGATGGAACACAGGGCCACTCACGCGAGGGTGGGGACACCAGCAGGGTGACACCGCAGCCAAGGATCGCAGTCAGACGGTGATAGACCACAGGGCTACTCACGCGAGGGTGGGGACACCAGCAGGGTGACACTGCAGCCAAGGATCGCAGTCAGACCGTGATAGACCACAGTTCTACTCACGCGAGGGTGGGGACACCAGCAGGGTGACACTGCAGCCAAGGATCGCAGTCAGACGGTGATAGACCACAGGGCTACTCATGCAAGGGTGGGGACACCAGCAGGGTGACACCGCAGCCAAGGATCGCAGTCAGACCGTGATAGACCACAGGGCTATTCACGCGAGGGTGGGGACACCAGCAGGGTGACTCCGCAGCTAAGGATCGCAGTCAGACCGTGATAGACCACAGGGCTACTCACGCGAGGGTGGGGACACCAGCAGGGTGACACCGCAGCTAAGGATCGCAGTCAGACCATGATAGACCACAGGGCTACTCACGGGAGGGTGGGGACACCAGCAGGGTGACACCGCAGCTAAGGATCGCAGTCAGACCGTGATAGACCACAGGGCTACTCACGTGAGGGTGGGGACACCAGCAGGGTGACACCGCAGCTAAGGATCGCAGTCAGACGGTGATAGGCCACAGGGCTACTCACGCGAGGGTGGGGACACCAGCAGGGTGACACCGCAGCCAAGGATCGCAGTCAGACCGTGATAGACCACAGGGCTACTCACGCGAGGGTGGGGACACCAGCAGGGTGACACAGTAGCCAAGGATCGCAGTCAGACTGTGATGGACCACAGGGCTATTCACGCGAGGGTGGGGACACCAGCAGGGTGACACCGCAGCTAAGGATCGCAGTCAGACCGTGATAGACCACAGGGCTACTCACGCGAGGGTGGGGACACCAGCAGGGTGACACCGCAGCCAAGGATCGCAGTCAGACGGTGATGGGCCTCAGGGCTACTCACGCGAGGGTGGGGACACCAGCAGGGTGACACCACAGCCAAGGATCGCAGTCAGACCGTGATAGACCACAGGGCTACTCACGCGAGGGTGGGGACACCAGCAGGGTGACACCGCAGCTAAGGATCGCAGTCAGACCGTGATAGACCACAGGGCTACTCACGCGAGGGTGGGGACACCAGCAGGATGACACCGCAGCCAAGGATCGCAGTCAGACGGTGATGGGCCTCAGGGCGACTCACGCGAGGGTGGGGACACCAGCAGGGTGACACCGCAGCTAAGGATCGCAGTCAGACCGTGATGGACTTGCAGGCAATGATGACATGAAGCAGAATACTGTAAATAAAATAGTGTGAGTAAAGGGTTCCAGCATTTAAGCTATATACCTCGCAGCCCTTCACTAGGTGGGTTTCATTATTTTGGCATTCCAACAAGGGAGCCGTGGCTTCAATAGTGTGGAAACATTGGGTTTTGAGCAGATATGCCGACTATCACCAGAACACATCTTGCAGTCTTGCAGCCTTAGTTAGGAAGGTGCACGCAATCTTTGTTCATATGTTACCCTTGGTTCTCACTATCCAAAAGCTGTGACACCTTTTCTGCACACTTGTATATCTTTAGCAAAAGTCTGGCTATGGGCTACATAAGCTAGGGTGGGGACACCAGCATGGCGACACAGCATCTGCAGATCGCAGTCAGGCAGATGGGTTTTGCAGGCAATAAGGACATGATATGTAGCATTATATTTGGAGTACACATGGTGGACCTCAGTCCTGACCCTATTTTTAGATCCACCTGGTCGTGTTTTAGGAGGGAACGGAGCACCAGGTGTCCTTGAAAGTACGTGACGCAGTGTAAACTCGAATCAGTTCTACATGTTCACTCGCTGGAGAGCACTTGGTCATCAGTCTGAACCCTCGTAATTGGTACCCTTCAAGTAAGGGGGTTTACAGGGGCTTAATCATCTCCTCAAAGAAAAGGCACAAACTGACACAGAGTGCGCTATGGTTTGTATCACACAGAACTGTGGTTACGGTGAAAGACGTTTTATAACCCCAAGAACTGTGGTTACGGTGAAAGACGTTTTATAACCCCAAGAACTGTGGTTACGGTGAAAGACGTTTTATAACCCCAAGAACTGTGGTTACGGTGAAAGACGTTTTATAACCCCAAGAACTGTGGTTACGGTGAAAGACGTTTTATAACCCCAAGAGGTCCCATTCCTGCCCGGAGCCGTACTCCTATACAAATGGAGGTCAGCGGATAAAGATAAGGGTATTGTATTGGCCACAACAATAACTTATTTAAAATAAACATACTTGTGGCCTTGAAGGCGGACACCTCTACGCTTGCCAGCGAATCCTGAAGTCAGGCCTGGGCAGTGAGGGGTAAATACTGGGCCCAGCCAAACCCCAATCAGAAGGCCCATTAGCACAGAGGGCACCAGAGGGACATATATTGGAACAGTAGTTCCTACAGAAGGGTAAATTAAGCCAAGTGCAAGCCCACCAAGCAAGATGGCTTGGTATATTAGGATGGCCTCTTTAGCGCAAACAAAACATGGGACCCCGACAGGGACGGGGCACACTTGCCAGAGGCTGAGAGACAATTGGTCCAGCTGGAAGGACTGGTATCTGTAGGTTGCAGGAGGTTATGGAGCCTGCCATGGTGGGGGCCCCAGATATGACGACGGCCACATCCAGGGCTTGGCGGAGTTACAGGGCGATCCAGAGGCTGAATGGTACGTACGGGTACCCTCTTCAGGAGCACAAGAAGGGTACAAATGCCAAACAACCCCAGGAGTCTTTACGGCAGGACCCTGGGGAAAAGCGACGGTGTCCCGCTAGTCCCTCAGGTGGTTGTAATTTTGAGCAACCGGGGGCTTGCCTGGACATGCTCCGCCCCTAAAAAGGCATGAGTAAAGGGATGGAATGGTAGTCCAAGGCATTTAAGGGGGATAAACCCCACAAAATGGTAGCACCGATTGGGTTGCCACGGTGCAGTTGGCTCATCAGGCGGGCAGGGCAGCTTAGGGCAGTCACCGATGCCTGCCCTTGGATCCCCCGTAAGTTAACCCACCATGTAGGTATATTTCTTGTATGAAATAATCCTGCAGCAAAATATTTCCCAACAAACATGTCTTGTGTGTTTATTGTATGGCTGTGCGTGCTATGCTCTTATTGCGGGGGGGGGGTGCCTATATCGGCAATAAGCCTTTGGACCATAAGGCTGCACAATGTGATGAAGCAAACAACAGCAACAGCGAGTTTTGTGTATTCATTCATTCATGCTTAATCAAGGAGCACTGACATTACCCAAAGGTGCGGTGGCAGGAAGTTACAGGAGGCTGCACCACAGACCACAAGGAGGAGGGGGCGGTGTGGGTCGGAGGGGTGGAGGGGAGAGCTGTGCTGCAGGCTGAGGGGTGCAGCCAGGAAGGGGGGGCCTGGGGTGGAGGGGAGGGCTGTACTGCAGTCTGAGGGGGGGCCAGGGATGGAGGGGAGAGCTGTGCTGCAGGCTGAGGGGTGGAGCCAGGACAGGGGGGGCCTGGGGTGGAGGGGAGGGCTGTGCTGCAGTCTGAGGGGTGCAGCCAGGGCAGGGGGGGCCTGGGGTGGAGGGGAGGGTTGTGCTGCAGTCTGAGGGGTGCAGCCAGGACAGGGGTACAAGCAGGGGCTGGGTTGGAGGGGAAGCTGTATTTCATTCCGAGGTGCACAGCAAGGACAGGGGGGGCTGGGGTGGAAGGGAGAGCTGTACTGCAGTCGAAGGGGGGGCCTTGGGTGGAGGGGAGAGCTGTACTGCAGTCTGAGGTGTGCAGCCAGGACAGGGGGGGCAGGGGTGGAGGGAGAGCTGTACTGCAGTCTGAGGGGTGCAGCCACGACAGGGGGGAGGCAGGGGGGGCAAGCAAGGGGTGTGGGGTGGAGGGGAGAGCTGTGCTGCAGGCTGAGGGGGGGCAGGGGTGGAGGGGAGAGCTGTGCTGCCTCCGAGGGGTGCAGCCAGGACGGGGGGGGGCAAGCAGGGGGGCCTGGGGTGGAGGGGAGAGCTGTGCTGCCTCCGAGGGGTGCAGCCAGGACGGGGGGGGCAAGCAGGGGGGCCTGGGGTGGAGGGGAGAGCTGTGCTGCCTCCGAGGGGCGCAGCCAGGACAGCTTAATTTGTGCTGGTGCTTTCCGGTGCTTAGCACCGGCACTTATTTTTCAGGGCCGGGTCTACCTGCGTGTGACTGCATAACATGTGTCACACAATAAAATGTGTCCATTGGGGAAACCTCGTGAAATTTTAGAGCAGCGTTTACCTATCCCATTATCTCTCGCAGGCATATGTTCATGTTTAGAATTGTCGCGATCGCACGCACATGCAATTTTTTTAAATAAGTTTCACTAGGTCGCACGTGACTCGTTTTGAATAGCCCCTCTTATAGTTCTATGACATGACGCATAGACGTCACAGGCAGATAGAGTTTAATACACAAATGCGCCCCGAGCCGCAGCCACCTAATCAGTGAGTGAGACGCATTTCGTTATTTTAAAAGGCTTCATGTAGGAAGTAGTTTTTGTTCATTATAAACGCACGAAGAGGGAGAGTGGGATACGACACCTTAGAGTCCAGTTAAATACGAGTGGAGAGAGCAAGTAAAGACACGCATGGTGACGTTTGAATAATCTGAAAACGTAAGCACTATGCACAAAGTGAGAGGCGGCGTAAGTGAGCAACAGAGACACCAACTAAGGCGTGCAGAGGCACGTGTCACATATGAGCACGCGCCAGGATAAGCGCAGCACGCAGCACATGTAACACATCACCCATATGTAAATATGTGAGGCACGAGCTTGAACAAAAAGACACCATGGGGCCTTATTTATGAAGGCCGTGCGCCGCCGGTGCGTCACTTTTAACATGGGAAAAAGTGACGCACCGGCGGCGCAAGGCCTTCATAAATAAGGCCCCATATAGACATGCCCGAGGAAGTCGGTGGCAGTTTTTCAGAGGCAGCTCAGCACTTTTATTTGCAGCTGCGTGTCGTGCAGCAGCTGGTAACCAGTATGTTGATTTTCTTGAGCGTGGTGGTTTGCATGAACATTACAGTTACAGGATGCAAAATGAGGGCAGAGACAGTCAGTTACGCGCCCGTTAACCATAGCATCCTCTTCGCATCTCGGGGGCAGTGACTTGATCTTTCTGACATTGTCACACAGCAGGAGAAAAGCCCACTCAGATATGACTTTGTTTCTTTGCTCTCTGAGTAACGCCTTGTGCGCTGAAGGATCGCTTACTACCCACACTCCCATCCTCGGTGTTGGCCCTACTGTGCTTTGGCACTGGAGTTTAAAGTAAGGCAGCCACTTGCCCCTTCAGTGTGCGTTGGCACTGGAGTTTAAAGTATTGCAGCCACTTGCCCCTTCAGTGTGCGTTGGCACTGGAGTTTAAAGTATGGCAGCCGCTTGCCCCTTCAGTGTGCGTTGGCACTGGAGTTTAAAGTAAGGCAGCCGCTTGCCCCTTCAGTGTGCGTTGGCACTGGAGTTTAAAGTATGGCAGCCGCTTGCCCCTTCAGTGTGCGTTGGCACTGGAGTTTAAAGTATGGCAGCCGCTTGCCCCTTCAGTGTGCTTCGGCACTGGAGTTTAAAGTATGGCAGCCGCTTGCCCCTTCAGTGTGCTTCGGCACTGGAGTTTAAAGTATGGCAGCCGCTTGCCCCTTCAGTGTGCTTCGGCACTGGAGTTTAAAGTATGGCAGCCGCTTGCCCCTTCAGTGTGCGTTGGCACTGGAGTTTAAAGTATGGCAGCCGCTTGCCCCTTCAGTGTGCGTCGGCACTGGAGTTTAAAGTATGGCAGCCGCTTGCCCCTTCAGTGTGCTTCGGCACTGGAGTTTAAAGTATGGCAGCCGCTTGCCCCTTCAGTGTGCGTTGGCACTGGAGTTTAAAGTATGGCAGCCGCTTGCCCCTTCAGTGTGCGTTGGCACTGGAGTTTAAAGTATGGCAGCCGCTTGCCCCTTCAGTGTGCTTCGGCACTGGAGTTTAAAGTATGGCAGCCGCTTGCCCCTTCAGTGTGCTTTGGCACTGGAGTTTAAAGTATGGCAGCCGCTTGCCCCTTCAGTGTGCGTTGGCACTGGAGTTTAAAGTATGGCAGCCGCTTGCCCCTTCAGTGTGCGTTGGCACTGGAGTTTAAAGTATGGCAGCCGCTTGCACCTTCAGTGTGCGTTGGCACTGGAGTTTAAAGTATGGCAGCCGCTTGCCCCTTCAGTGTGCGTTGGCACTGGAGTTTAAAGTATGGCAGCCGCTAGCCACTTCAGTGTGCGTTGGCACTGGAGTTTAAAGTATGGCAGCCGCTTGCCCCTTCAGTGTGCGTTGGCACTGGAGTTTAAAGTATGGCAGCCGCTTGCCTCTTCAGTGTGCTTTGGCACTGGAGTTTAAAGTATGGCAGCCGCTTGCCCCTTCAGTGTGCTTTGGCACTGGAGTTTAAAGTATGGCAGCCGCTTGCCCCTTCAGTGTGCGTTGGCACTGGAGTTTAAAGTATGGCAGCCGCTTGCCCCTTCAGTGTGCTTTGGCACTGGAGTTTAAAGTATGGCAGCCGCTTGCCCCTTCAGTGTGCGTTGGCACTGGAGTTTAAAGTACGGCAGCCGCTTGCCCCTTCAGTGTGCGTTGGCACTGGAGTTTAAAGTACGGCAGCCGCTTGCCCCTTCAGTGTGCGTTGGCACTGGAGTTTAAAGTACGGCAGCCGCTTGCCCCTTCAGTGTGCGTTGGCACTGGAGTTTAAAGTACGGCAGCCGCTTGCCCCTTCAGTGTGCGTTGGCACTGGAGTTTAAAGTACGGCAGCCGCTTGCCCCTTCAGTGTGCGTTGGCACTGGAGTTTAAAGTACGGCAGCCGCTTGCCCCTTCAGTGTGCGTTGGCACTGGAGTTTAAAGTACGGCAGCCGCTTGCCCCTTCAGTGTGCGTTGGCACTGGAGTTTAAAGTACGGCAGCCGCTTGCCCCTTCAGTGTGCGTTGGCACTGGAGTTTAAAGTACGGCAGCCGCTTGCCCCTTCAGTGTGCGTTGGCACTGGAGTTTAAAGTACGGCAGCCGCTTGCCCCTTCAGTGTGCGTTGGCACTGGAGTTTAAAGTACGGCAGCCGCTTGCCCCTTCAGTGTGCGTTGGCACTGGAGTTTAAAGTACGGCAGCCGCTTGCCCCTTCAGTGTGCGTTGGCACTGGAGTTTAAAGTACGGCAGCCGCTTGCCCCTTCAGTGTGCGTTGGCACTGGAGTTTAAAGTACGGCAGCCGCTTGCCCCTTCAGTGTGCGTTGGCACTGGAGTTTAAAGTACGGCAGCCGCTTGCCCCTTCAGTGTGCGTTGGCACTGGAGTTTAAAGTACGGCAGCCGCTTGCCCCTTCAGTGTGCGTTGGCACTGGAGTTTAAAGTACGGCAGCCGCTTGCCCCTTCAGTGTGCGTTGGCACTGGAGTTTAAAGTACGGCAGCCGCTTGCCCCTTCAGTGTGCGTTGGCACTGGAGTTTAAAGTACGGCAGCCGCTTGCCCCTTCAGTGTGCGTTGGCACTGGAGTTTAAAGTACGGCAGCCGCTTGCCCCTTCAGTGTGCGTTGGCACTGGAGTTTAAAGTACGGCAGCCGCTTGCCCCTTCAGTGTGCGTTGGCACTGGAGTTTAAAGTACGGCAGCCGCTTGCCCCTTCAGTGTGCGTTGGCACTGGAGTTTAAAGTACGGCAGCCGCTTGCCCCTTCAGTGTGCGTTGGCACTGGAGTTTAAAGTACGGCAGCCGCTTGCCCCTTCAGTGTGCGTTGGCACTGGAGTTTAAAGTACGGCAGCCGCTTGCCCCTTCAGTGTGCGTTGGCACTGGAGTTTAAAGTACGGCAGCCGCTTGCCCCTTCAGTGTGCGTTGGCACTGGAGTTTAAAGTACGGCAGCCGCTTGCCCCTTCAGTGTGCGTTGGCACTGGAGTTTAAAGTACGGCAGCCGCTTGCCCCTTCAGTGTGCGTTGGCACTGGAGTTTAAAGTACGGCAGCCGCTTGCCCCTTCAGTGTGCGTTGGCACTGGAGTTTAAAGTACGGCAGCCGCTTGCCCCTTCAGTGTGCGTTGGCACTGGAGTTTAAAGTACGGCAGCCGCTTGCCCCTTCAGTGTGCGTTGGCACTGGAGTTTAAAGTACGGCAGCCGCTTGCCCCTTCAGTGTGCGTTGGCACTGGAGTTTAAAGTACGGCAGCCGCTTGCCCCTTCAGTGTGCGTTGGCACTGGAGTTTAAAGTATGGCAGCCGCTTGCCCCTTCAGTGTGCGTTGGCACTGGAGTTTAAAGTATGGCAGCCGCTTGCCCCTTCAGTGTGCGTTGGCACTGGAGTTTAAAGTATGGCAGCCGCTTGCCCCTTCAGTGTGCGTTGGCACTGGAGTTTAAAGTATGGCAGCCGCTTGCCCCTTCAGTGTGCGTTGGCACTGGAGTTTAAAGTATGGCAGCCGCTTGCCCCTTCAGTGTGCGTTGGCACTGGAGTTTAAAGTATGGCAGCCGCTTGCCCCTTCAGTGTGCGTTGGCACTGGAGTTTAAAGTATGGCAGCCGCTTGCCCCTTCAGTGTGCGTTGGCACTGGAGTTTAAAGTATGGCAGCCGCTTGCCCCTTCAGTGTGCGTTGGCACTGGAGTTTAAAGTATGGCAGCCGCTTGCCCCTTCAGTGTGCTTTGGCACTGGAGTTTAAAGTACGGCAGCCGCTTGCCCCTTCAGTGTGCGTTGGCACTGGAGTTTAAAGTACGGCAGCCGCTTGCCCCTTCAGTGTGCGTTGGCACTGGAGTTTAAAGTACGGCAGCCGCTTGCCCCTTCAGTGTGCGTTGGCACTGGAGTTTAAAGTACGGCAGCCGCTTGCCCCTTCAGTGTGCTTCGGCACTGGAGTTTAAAGTACGGCAGCCGCTTGCCCCTTCAGTGTGCTTCGGCACTGGAGTTTAAAGTACGGCAGCCGCTTGCCCCTTCAGTGTGCGTTGGCACTGGAGTTTAAAGTACGGCAGCCGCTTGCCCCTTCAGTGTGCTTCGGCACTGGAGTTTAAAGTACGGCAGCCGCTTGCCCCTTCAGTGTGCTTCGGCACTGGAGTTTAAAGTACGGCAGCCGCTTGCCCCTTCAGTGTGCGTTGGCACTGGAGTTTAAAGCATGGCAGCCGCTTGCCCCTTCAGTGTGCTTTGGCACTGGAGTTTAAAGCACGGCAGCCGCTTGCCCCTTCAGTGTGCGTTGGCACTGGAGTTTAAAGTATGGCAGCCGCTTGCCCCTTCAGTGTGCGTTGGCACTGGAGTTTAAAGCATGGCAGCCGCTTGCCCCTTCAGTGTGCGTTGGCACTGGAGTTTAAAGTATGGCAGCCGCTTGCCCCTTCAGTGTGCGTTGGCACTGGAGTTTAAAGCACGGCAGCCGCTTGCCCCTTCAGTGTGCTTTGGCACTGGAGTTTAAAGCATGGCAGCCGCTTGCCCCTTCAGTGTGCGTTGGCACTGGAGTTTAAAGTATGGCAGCCGCTTGCCCCTTCAGTGTGCGTTGGCACTGGAGTTTAAAGTATGGCAGCCGCTTGCCCCTTCAGTGTGCGTTGGCACTGGAGTTTAAAGTATGGCAGCCGCTTGCCCCTTCAGTGTGCGTTGGCACTGGAGTTTAAAGTATGGCAGCCGCTTGCACCTTCAGTGTGCGTTGGCACTGGAGTTTAAAGTATGGCAGCCGCTTGCCCCTTCAGTGTGCGTTGGCACTGGAGTTTAAAGTATGGCAGCCGCTTGCCCCTTCAGTGTGCTTTGGCACTGGAGTTTAAAGTATGGCAGCCACTTGCACCTTCAGTGTGCGTTGGCACTGGAGTTTAAAGTATGGCAGCCACTTGCCCCTTCAGTGTGCGTTGGCACTGGAGTTTAAAGTATGGCAGCCACTTGCCCCTTCAGTGTGCGTTGGCACTGGAGTTTAAAGTATGGCAGCCACTTGGTATGGCAGCCACTTGCCCCTTCAGTGTGCGTTGGCACTGGAGTTTAAAGTATGGCAGCCGCTTGCCCCTTCAGTGTGCGTTGGCACTGGAGTTTAAAGTATGGCAGCCGCTTGCCCCTTCAGTGTGCGTTGGCACTGGAGTTTAAAGTATGGCAGCCGCTTGCCCCTTCAGTGTGCGTTGGCACTGGAGTTTAAAGTATGGCAGCCGCTTGCCCCTTCAGTGTGAGTTGGCACTGGAGTTTAAAGTATGGCAGCCGCTTGCCCCTTCAGTGTGCGTTGGCACTGGAGTTTAAAGTACGGCAGCCGCTTGCCCCTTCAGTGTGCGTTGGCACTGGAGTTTAAAGTACGGCAGCCGCTTGCCCCTTCAGTGTGCGTTGGCACTGGAGTTTAAAGTACGGCAGCCGCTTGCCCCTTCAGTGTGCGTTGGCACTGGAGTTTAAAGTACGGCAGCCGCTTGCCCCTTCAGTGTGCGTTGGCACTGGAGTTTAAAGTACGGCAGCCGCTTGCCCCTTCAGTGTGCGTTGGCACTGGAGTTTAAAGTACGGCAGCCGCTTGCCCCTTCAGTGTGCGTTGGCACTGGAGTTTAAAGTACGGCAGCCGCTTGCCCCTTCAGTGTGCGTTGGCACTGGAGTTTAAAGTACGGCAGCCGCTTGCCCCTTCAGTGTGCGTTGGCACTGGAGTTTAAAGTACGGCAGCCGCTTGCCCCTTCAGTGTGCGTTGGCACTGGAGTTTAAAGTACGGCAGCCGCTTGCCCCTTCAGTGTGCGTTGGCACTGGAGTTTAAAGTACGGCAGCCGCTTGCCCCTTCAGTGTGCGTTGGCACTGGAGTTTAAAGTACGGCAGCCGCTTGCCCCTTCAGTGTGCGTTGGCACTGGAGTTTAAAGTACGGCAGCCGCTTGCCCCTTCAGTGTGCGTTGGCACTGGAGTTTAAAGTACGGCAGCCGCTTGCCCCTTCAGTGTGCGTTGGCACTGGAGTTTAAAGTACGGCAGCCGCTTGCCCCTTCAGTGTGCGTTGGCACTGGAGTTTAAAGTACGGCAGCCGCTTGCCCCTTCAGTGTGCGTTGGCACTGGAGTTTAAAGTACGGCAGCCGCTTGCCCCTTCAGTGTGCGTTGGCACTGGAGTTTAAAGTATGGCAGCCGCTTGCCCCTTCAGTGTGCGTTGGCACTGGAGTTTAAAGTATGGCAGCCGCTTGCCCCTTCAGTGTGCGTTGGCACTGGAGTTTAAAGTATGGCAGCCGCTTGCCCCTTCAGTGTGCGTTGGCACTGGAGTTTAAAGTATGGCAGCCGCTTGCCCCTTCAGTGTGCGTTGGCACTGGAGTTTAAAGTATGGCAGCCGCTTGCCCCTTCAGTGTGCGTTGGCACTGGAGTTTAAAGTATGGCAGCCGCTTGCCCCTTCAGTGTGCGTTGGCACTGGAGTTTAAAGTATGGCAGCCGCTTGCCCCTTCAGTGTGCGTTGGCACTGGAGTTTAAAGTATGGCAGCCGCTTGCCCCTTCAGTGTGCGTTGGCACTGGAGTTTAAAGTATGGCAGCCGCTTGCCCCTTCAGTGTGCGTTGGCACTGGAGTTTAAAGTATGGCAGCCGCTTGCCCCTTCAGTGTGCGTTGGCACTGGAGTTTAAAGTACGGCAGCCGCTTGCCCCTTCAGTGTGCGTTGGCACTGGAGTTTAAAGTACGGCAGCCGCTTGCCCCTTCAGTGTGCGTTGGCACTGGAGTTTAAAGTACGGCAGCCGCTTGCCCCTTCAGTGTGCTTCGGCACTGGAGTTTAAAGTACGGCAGCCGCTTGCCCCTTCAGTGTGCTTCGGCACTGGAGTTTAAAGTACGGCAGCCGCTTGCCCCTTCAGTGTGCGTTGGCACTGGAGTTTAAAGTACGGCAGCCGCTTGCCCCTTCAGTGTGCTTCGGCACTGGAGTTTAAAGTACGGCAGCCGCTTGCCCCTTCAGTGTGCTTCGGCACTGGAGTTTAAAGTACGGCAGCCGCTTGCCCCTTCAGTGTGCGTTGGCACTGGAGTTTAAAGCACGGCAGCCGCTTGCCCCTTCAGTGTGCTTTGGCACTGGAGTTTAAAGCACGGCAGCCGCTTGCCCCTTCAGTGTGCGTTGGCACTGGAGTTTAAAGTATGGCAGCCGCTTGCCCCTTCAGTGTGCGTTGGCACTGGAGTTTAAAGCATGGCAGCCGCTTGCCCCTTCAGTGTGCGTTGGCACTGGAGTTTAAAGCATGGCAGCCGCTTGCCCCTTCAGTGTGCGTTGGCACTGGAGTTTAAAGCATGGCAGCCGCTTGCCCCTTCAGTGTGCTTTGGCACTGGAGTTTAAAGCATGGCAGCCGCTTGCCCCTTCAGTGTGCTTTGGCACTGGAGTTTAAAGCATGGCAGCCGCTTGCCCCTTCAGTGTGCGTTGGCACTGGAGTTTAAAGTATGGCAGCCGCTTGCCCCTTCAGTGTGCGTTGGCACTGGAGTTTAAAGTATGGCAGCCGCTTGCCCCTTCAGTGTGCGTTGGCACTGGAGTTTAAAGTATGGCAGCCGCTTGCACCTTCAGTGTGCGTTGGCACTGGAGTTTAAAGTATGGCAGCCGCTTGCACCTTCAGTGTGCGTTGGCACTGGAGTTTAAAGTATGGCAGCCGCTTGCCCCTTCAGTGTGCGTTGGCACTGGAGTTTAAAGTATGGCAGCCGCTTGCCCCTTCAGTGTGCTTTGGCACTGGAGTTTAAAGTATGGCAGCCGCTTGCCCCTTCAGTGTGCGTTGGCACTGGAGTTGAAAGTATGGCAGCCACTTGCACCTTCAGTGTGCGTTGGCACTGGAGTTTAAAGTATGGCAGCCACTTGCCCCTTCAGTGTGCGTTGGCACTGGAGTTTAAAGTATGGCAGCCACTTGCCCCTTCAGTGTGCGTTGGCACTGGAGTTTAAAGTATGGCAGCCACTTGCCCCTTCAGTGTGCGTTGGCACTGGAGTTTAAAGTATGGCAGCCACTTGGTATGGCAGCCACTTGCCCCTTCAGTGTGCGTTGGCACTGGAGTTTAAAGTATGGCAGCCGCTTGCCCCTTCAGTGTGCGTTGGCACTGGAGTTTAAAGTATGGCAGCCGCTTGCCCCTTCAGTGTGCGTTGGCACTGGAGTTTAAAGTATGGCAGCCGCTTGCCCCTTCAGTGTGCGTTGGCACTGGAGTTTAAAGTATGGCAGCCGCTTGCCCCTTCAGTGTGCGTTGGCACTGGAGTTTAAAGTACGGCAGCCGCTTGCCCCTTCAGTGTGCGTTGGCACTGGAGTTTAAAGTACGGCAGCCGCTTGCCCCTTCAGTGTGCGTTGGCACTGGAGTTTAAAGTACGGCAGCCGCTTGCCCCTTCAGTGTGCGTTGGCACTGGAGTTTAAAGTACGGCAGCCGCTTGCCCCTTCAGTGTGCGTTGGCACTGGAGTTTAAAGTACGGCAGCCGCTTGCCCCTTCAGTGTGCGTTGGCACTGGAGTTTAAAGTACGGCAGCCGCTTGCCCCTTCAGTGTGCGTTGGCACTGGAGTTTAAAGTACGGCAGCCGCTTGCCCCTTCAGTGTGCGTTGGCACTGGAGTTTAAAGTACGGCAGCCGCTTGCCCCTTCAGTGTGCGTTGGCACTGGAGTTTAAAGTACGGCAGCCGCTTGCCCCTTCAGTGTGCGTTGGCACTGGAGTTTAAAGTACGGCAGCCGCTTGCCCCTTCAGTGTGCGTTGGCACTGGAGTTTAAAGTATGGCAGCCGCTTGCCCCTTCAGTGTGCGTTGGCACTGGAGTTTAAAGTATGGCAGCCGCTTGCCCCTTCAGTGTGCGTTGGCACTGGAGTTTAAAGTATGGCAGCCGCTTGCCCCTTCAGTGTGCGTTGGCACTGGAGTTTAAAGTATGGCAGCCGCTTGCCCCTTCAGTGTGCGTTGGCACTGGAGTTTAAAGTATGGCAGCCGCTTGCCCCTTCAGTGTGCGTTGGCACTGGAGTTTAAAGCATGGCAGCCGCTTGCCCCTTCAGTGTGCGTTGGCACTGGAGTTTAAAGCATGGCAGCCGCTTGCCCCTTCAGTGTGCGTTGGCACTGGAGTTTAAAGCATGGCAGCCGCTTGCCCCTTCAGTGTGCTTCGGCACTGGAGTTTAAAGCATGGCAGCCGCTTGCCCCTTCAGTGTGCTTCGGCACTGGAGTTTAAAGTATGGCAGCCGCTTGCCCCTTCAGTGTGCGTTGGCACTGGAGTTTAAAGCATGGCAGCCGCTTGCACCTTCAGTGTGCGTTGGCACTGGAGTTTAAAGCATGGCAGCCGCTTGCACCTTCAGTGTGCGTTGGCACTGGAGTTTAAAGTATGGCAGCCGCTTGCCCCTTCAGTGTGCGTTGGCACTGGAGTTTAAAGCATGGCAGCCGCTTGCCCCTTCAGTGTGCGTTGGCACTGGAGTTTAAAGCATGGCAGCCGCTTGCCCCTTCAGTGTGCTTCGGCACTGGAGTTTAAAGTATGGCAGCCGCTTGCACCTTCAGTGTGCGTTGGCACTGGAGTTTAAAGTATGGCAGCCGCTTGCCCCTTCAGTGTGCGTTGGCACTGGAGTTTAAAGTATGGCAGCCGCTTGCCCCTTCAGTGTGCGTTGGCACTGGAGTTTAAAGTATGGCAGCCGCTTGCCCCTTCAGTGTGCGTTGGCACTGGAGTTTAAAGTATGGCAGCCGCTTGCCCCTTCAGTGTGCGTTGGCACTGGAGTTTAAAGTATGGCAGCCGCTTGCCCCTTCAGTGTGCGTTGGCACTGGAGTTTAAAGTATGGCAGCCGCTTGCCCCTTCAGTGTGCTTCGGCACTGGAGTTTAAAGTATGGCAGCCGCTTGCCCCTTCAGTGTGCGTTGGCACTGGAGTTTAAAGTATGGCAGCCGCTTGCCCCTTCAGTGTGCGTTGGCACTGGAGTTTAAAGTATGGCAGCCGCTTGCCCCTTCAGTGTGCGTTGGCACTGGAGTTTAAAGTATGGCAGCCGCTTGCCCCTTCAGTGTGCTTTGGCACTGGAGTTTAAAGTATGGCAGCCGCTTGCCCCTTCAGTGTGCGTTGGCACTGGAGTTTAAAGTATGGCAGCCGCTTGCCCCTTCAGTGTGCGTTGGCACTGGAGTTTAAAGCATGGCAGCCGCTTGCCCCTTCAGTGTGCGTTGGCACTGGAGTTTAAAGCATGGCAGCCGCTTGCCCCTTCAGTGTGCGTTGGCACTGGAGTTTAAAGCATGGCAGCCGCTTGCCCCTTCAGTGTGCGTTGGCACTGGAGTTTAAAGCATGGCAGCCGCTTGCACCTTCAGTGTGCGTTGGCACTGGAGTTTAAAGCATGGCAGCCGCTTGCCCCTTCAGTGTGCGTTGGCACTGGAGTTTAAAGCATGGCAGCCGCTTGCACCTTCAGTGTGCGTTGGCACTGGAGTTTAAAGCATGGCAGCCGCTTGCACCTTCAGTGTGCGTTGGCACTGGAGTTTAAAGCATGGCAGCCGCTTGCCTCTTCAGTGTGCTTTGGCACTGGAGTTTAAAGTATGGCAGCCGCTTGCCCCTTCAGTGTGCTTTGGCACTGGAGTTTAAAGTATGGCAGCCACTTGCCCCTTCAGTGTGCGTTGGCACTGGAGTTTAAAGTATGCAGCCGCTTGCCCCTTCAGTGTGCGTTGGCACTGGAGTTTAAAGTATGGCAGCCGCTTGCCCCTTCAGTGTGCGTTGGCACTGGAGTTTAAAGTATGGCAGCCGCTTGCCCCTTCAGTGTGCGTTGGCACTGGAGTTTAAAGTATGGCAGCCGCTTGCCCCTTCAGTGTGCTTTGGCACTGGAGTTTAAAGTATGGCAGCCGCTTGCCCCTTCAGTGTGCGTTGGCACTGGAGTTTAAAGTATGGCAGCCGCTTGCACCTTCAGTGTGCGTTGGCACTGGAGTTTAAAGTATGGCAGCCGCTTGCACCTTCAGTGTGCGTTGGCACTGGAGTTTAAAGTATGGCAGCCGCTTGCCCCTTCAGTGTGCGTTGGCACTGGAGTTTAAAGTATGGCAGCCGCTTGCCCCTTCAGTGTGCGTTGGCACTGGAGTTTAAAGTATGGCAGCCGCTTGCACCTTCAGTGTGCGTTGGCACTGGAGTTTAAAGTATGGCAGCCGCTTGCCTCTTCAGTGTGCTTTGGCACTGGAGTTTAAAGTATGGCAGCCGCTTGCCCCTTCAGTGTGCGTTGGCACTGGAGTTTAAAGTATGGCAGCCACTTGCCCCTTCAGTGTGCGTTGGCACTGGAGTTTAAAGTATGGCAGCCACTTGCACCTTCAGTGTGCGTTGGCACTGGAGTTTAAAGTATGGCAGCCACTTGCCCCTTCAGTGTGCGTTGGCACTGGAGTTTAAAGTATGGCAGCCACTTGCCCCTTCAGTGTGCGTTGGCACTGGAGTTTAAAGTATGGCAGCCACTTGCCCCTTCAGTGTGCGTTGGCACTGGAGTTTAAAGTATGGCAGCCACTTGCCCCTTCAGTGTGCGTTGGCACTGGAGTTTAAAGTATGGCAGCCACTTGGTATGGCAGCCACTTGCCCCTTCAGTGTGCGTTGGCACTGGAGTTTAAAGTATGGCAGCCGCTTGCCCCTTCAGTGTGCGTTGGCACTGGAGTTTAAAGTATGGCAGCCGCTTGCCCCTTCAGTGTGCGTTGGCACTGGAGTTTAAAGTACGGCAGCCGCTTGCCCCTTCAGTGTGCGTTGGCACTGGAGTTTAAAGTATGGCAGCCGCTTGCCCCTTCAGTGTGCGTTGGCACTGGAGTTTAAAGTACGGCAGCCGCTTGCCCCTTCAGTGTGCGTTGGCACTGGAGTTTAAAGTACGGCAGCCGCTTGCCCCTTCAGTGTGCGTTGGCACTGGAGTTTAAAGTACGGCAGCCGCTTGCCCCTTCAGTGTGCGTTGGCACTGGAGTTTAAAGTACGGCAGCCGCTTGCCCCTTCAGTGTGCGTTGGCACTGGAGTTTAAAGTACGGCAGCCGCTTGCCCCTTCAGTGTGCGTTGGCACTGGAGTTTAAAGTACGGCAGCCGCTTGCCCCTTCAGTGTGCGTTGGCACTGGAGTTTAAAGTACGGCAGCCGCTTGCCCCTTCAGTGTGCGTTGGCACTGGAGTTTAAAGTACGGCAGCCGCTTGCCCCTTCAGTGTGCGTTGGCACTGGAGTTTAAAGTACGGCAGCCGCTTGCCCCTTCAGTGTGCGTTGGCACTGGAGTTTAAAGTACGGCAGCCGCTTGCCCCTTCAGTGTGCGTTGGCACTGGAGTTTAAAGTACGGCAGCCGCTTGCCCCTTCAGTGTGCGTTGGCACTGGAGTTTAAAGTATGGCATCCGCTTGCCCCTTCAGTGTGCTTCGGCACTGGAGTTTAAAGTATGGCAGCCGCTTGCCCCTTCAGTGTGCGTTGGCACTGGAGTTTAAAGTATGGCAGCCGCTTGCCCCTTCAGTGTGCGTTGGCACTGGAGTTTAAAGTATGGCAGCCGCTTGCCCCTTCAGTGTGCGTTGGCACTGGAGTTTAAAGTATGGCAGCCGCTTGCCCCTTCAGTGTGCTTTGGCACTGGAGTTTAAAGTATGGCAGCCGCTTGCCCCTTCAGTGTGCGTTGGCACTGGAGTTTAAAGTATGGCAGCCGCTTGCCCCTTCAGTGTGCATTGGCACTGGAGTTTAAAGTATGGCAGCCGCTTGCCCCTTCAGTGTGCGTTGGCACTGGAGTTTAAAGCATGGCAGCCGCTTGCCCCTTCAGTGTGCGTTGGCACTGGAGTTTAAAGCATGGCAGCCGCTTGCCCCTTCAGTGTGCGTTGGCACTGGAGTTTAAAGTATGGCAGCCGCTTGCCCCTTCAGTGTGCGTTGGCACTGGAGTTTAAAGTATGGCAGCCGCTTGCCCCTTCAGTGTGCGTTGGCACTGGAGTTTAAAGTACGGCAGCCGCTTGCCCCTTCAGTGTGCGTTGGCACTGGAGTTTAAAGTATGGCAGCCGCTTGCCCCTTCAGTGTGCTTCGGCACTGGAGTTTAAAGTATGGCAGCCGCTTGCCCCTTCAGTGTGCTTCGGCACTGGAGTTTAAAGTATGGCAGCCACTTGCCCCTTCAGTGTGCGTTGGCACTGGAGTTTAAAGTATGGCAGCCACTTGCCCCTTCAGTGTGCTTTGGCACTGGAGTTTAAAGTATGGCAGCCGCTTGCACCTTCAGTGTGCGTTGGCACTGGAGTTTAAAGTATGGCAGCCACTTGCCCCTTCAGTGTGCTTTGGCACTGGAGTTTAAAGTATGGCAGCCACTTGTATGGGGAGCTGTGGCTGCGAGCACTAATGCTGAGCAAAGGAACTCTGGGCCATATGTACGAACCTCAGCTTTTCAACTCCGAAATTGCAAGTTTAGCGACTCGCAATTTGCGAGTCACAAAATCTGATGTACAACAGTGCCTCAGACACTGGCTCATTAATATTCATGAGGCAGGTCGCAATTTACGACCTATGGAGAATGGTTGGCACTCATTGGGATGGTGGCCTGATGGGGTCAGTAGACTACCATGTCTGTGACTGCTTTATAAATAAAGCACTTTAAAAAACAATGCAGGCTGTTGTCCTTAAAGGAAATCCGGATGCCTTTCAAAAATGAAAAAGCTTTCTTTTCATTTTTAGGTCTCGCCTAGGCTGCGCTTGCGCTGTCTCGTCGAGACTTTCTGTACTCGGTATGGACTTGAAGCTCCACCCACTTTCCTCCCATCTTTTCAATTAGCCAGCACGGCACACCTCAGCTGCAATAATGGTATCCACACCTTTCTTTTCTTATTTGCTACTTGTCGAACTCGGTAGCACCCTTTTTCTCAAATTTCATTACTTTCCTCACAATTGCAGGACAACCACTTTAGCTGTAAACATCTTAAGCTAAAGTGCGGGTGCCACGATTGCTTCAAAAGTAAATAAATAGAAAAAAATGCATCCCTGGCCTTTATTTTCTATTTCTTTACTTTTGACTGAAGGAATTGCGGCACCCGCGATTTAGCTTAAGATGTTTAAAGCTAAACTGCGGGTGCCACCATTATAACAAAAGTAAATACATTGGAAAAAAAAACAGCTGTCATTTGCTTTCTCTTTGTTTACTTTTGCAGCAATGGCGGCACCCGCGCTTTAACTTTAAACATTTTAGGCTAAAGCACGGTTGCCGTGTTTGCTGCAAAGGTCAATACATTGAAAAACAAGCATTGGCATAGCCAATAGGTCTCGTCTTTGGGACCTTATAAGTGTTTAGATATCCAGCACAATGTCCTTGGTGCAACAACATCAACTGTTGCATAACTAAACAATTATAAGGTCCAAAGACGACACCTATTGGCTATGCCAATGCATGTTTTTACATGCACTGGCTTGTTCCTCTAAAAGAAGTTCCTTTTAACAGAAAACTATTGTTTCATATTGCGCAAAAAACAGATTTCAATCATGACAACCTTACCCATGAGTTGGTGTTAAAAACACAGTCATGACCTCCAGTCGCTGCTGGTGACGTTGCTGCTTTCAGCCACATGAAAAAGCAGTGACAAACATATCTTGCAAAACTTTAGAATACTCAAAACTGAAGTGTTTAAACTAAATTGAGAAATAGACCATTGTAAGAAATGGGGTTACCCAAATCTCCAAGGGGGTAGCACGGACCCAAGCGGGCAGGCCAAACTTCGAGGACATGTGAAGCACTCACGCAGTTCCCACAGACGACACACCAGGCACACCACAAAAAAGGCAGGACACCAGTTTGGGTTGGAAAATGAAAAAGTTTAGTATCTCCAACCTGCAAAGCAAAAACGCATAACAGTGGTATCATAACACGGCGCCAACTGGCACCAGAGCCAAGTGTATAAAGGGGGGATTATTTACATGGGAATTAGGGCTGAGTCTGTAAGTCCATATCTGAAAATAAAGAAGAATCAATTAACATTGAACCTGGGGCCAATATGGCTGGGCCAACTCAGGCTCTCATCCTTAGTGGTAGTTTAACTCCAACCCAACCCCTGTAAAGGAAATTTCGGGCATCACAGTAAATCCCAACATACAGGAACACCTGCAATAAATCAGCATAGGGGTATCAAACATTAGGCGGAAGCCTTAATATGCATTGGCATCAGTAACCTCATATAACTCCAACACGACCCCTGTAAGGGAAAATATCAGGGCATCATAGCACAAAATAGACAGGAGCACCTGTAACAATTCAGCAAGGCTTGCTCCTTAACAGGGGATGTGACTAGGAGCCTGGAACAGCATGTCAGGCCAACCTATAGACCAACATTAGGCAGAACATACATCGCCCAGCATTAACATCAGGTAGGGGCCCTCCTCATAGATCAGGAACACCTGTAAGGAAACAGGTAGGCTCCCTCTACCATCAACCTAGGGGTATCAAACATCAGGGTGTACACAACAGCCAACCCTCATTAGGCCCCAGACGTCTCCAATCCCGGGCAGGGGACGCAGTACGCTAGGCACCCTGCTTTAGCATAAGGCTCAGCCCTAACTAGGGATGACAGACAGGTAGCAGTCACATAACCACTAGGCCCGTATCGCATTGAACCTAACAGGGGCCTGACTCTAGGCCTAAGAACCTCAACCTGGGGCAAACCCTCCTCGGGGCATACATATATAGGTGGGATGTCAGGCCTAAACACTTCAGGGAAAATTAGGCAACAGGCAAAAAGATGCATTTCAATGAGCCTCTCACTGCTATGCATGTCAAACCTTTCCCTGGGGGCCACAACAACATTCTACCTCCCCCCGTGACTCTTAGGATGAGCAGGGGCTTCTGTAAGCAGTTCAGTAGGCCTCCCTGGTATCCTGGGTCTTTGAGGCAGCAGTCATCAGCAGCCTTTACTTGGTTCCTGGGCACTTAGGCCCCACTTAGTCAACAGAGGCAGGGGGGGGCGGACACCGACCCTGTGTCCCCTTGCCCTCTCCACCCCCCACACCGTATACCGTTGCCCACACTCACCGGGCTGTCCAGGGCCTCCTTGGCGGTAGGGGCAGGCACCGGCAATGTGCCTCGAGGCCCCCGCCGTGCAGCACTTGCAAACGGAGCTCTCCTCCCCTCCGGGGGAGTCACCCGGGCCCCTCCTCCTCACGGGAGCCTGGGCGGCTCAATCGGGGCTCCCTCGACCTCACGGGAGCCCCACAGTCACTCTACTCTGGCCGCCTCAGGTCGGGAGGCGGGGCTGGCACCGACAGTGTGCCCCAGCACCGCCTACCTCACCGGCCCCTCTCTCAGGGCACAGACCGGCGGGGTGGCCTCCCGCTCCGGTCGATTCTCCCGGGGCTCCCTCCTCGGCACGGGGGCCCCGCAACGGCACTTCACCCGGGTCCCCCTCCTACCTCACGGGGACCCGGGGCTTCGGTCGGCTCTTCTTTTCTGGCTCTGCCGGCCGGCAGCCAATTGCGACGTGTCCTTCAGGGGCACGGCCGCGTCGACCAATCCCTGCGCGGCGTGGCTGGGGGCGTGGCGGAAGAAGTCATCGGCGCCCCAGCCACGTGATGCGGGTCGGGCCGACTTCAGGGCCTAGCGCGGCCCTCTCTCCACATCGGCGGCCCTCTCCTGGCACCGGGGGCGCCGCAACGATGTACACTTCAGCGGGGGTCACTCCCCTCCAGCGCCGGGCCGCGGCTGTGATTTTCACCTATTCACAACGAGCGCAAGGCTGTGCCAACACTCCTCGGGCTGCGGCGGTGATATCGGCGGCAATAAGGGGTAGGCTCCCTTTATATTAATTAATTATATGGCGGACAGCGCGCCAAAACGAGGGTAGGCTCCTCCAGCACTATTTCTCCTCACAGTCTTCTCAGCAACCGGCGCAATTCACAGCGCACTGCTCCTCCCTCTGCCCACTACCTCAGGTCCTTCCTCAGACCACGCAGAGGGGGCAGGAATTTAGCACTTCTCCAGCGCTTCGCAATTATAGCGCTTGACAGGCAGGCTTTTCAGCACTAGGGGGCCACAACAGTCCCAGGGACCCAGCGCTTTCACAGGGCCTCACAGCACCTCAGCCAGCAACAATTCTTTTGGTTGCACAATCTTCCACATGGTGCTTCAAAGGAGGCAGACAGTCCCACAGCAGTTCCTCAGGGGCACACTCCTCACCTCCTGGGCGCTTCTCCACACAGCGGTGACGTGGTACCCGGTCCAAACAGCTTCAGTGACCTGGGTAGGGGCCCTCCTCTGTCAGGGGCCCTGGGGACAGCAGAGGGGGGGGTTTAGGGGTGCAGAACCCAGCTCACAGGACCATGTGACGGTAGCTCCTCGTAGCAGGTCCCCTCTCTTTCTTGTCCCAGCGCTGACTGACTCTCTGGTGGCACATCCCCCTTATTTATACCCTCCTCCCAGGCAGTGCCAGAACCTTCTAGAATGTTGGCATAACTAGCCTAAACTGGCTCAAGGGGAGGGCGTGAGCACCCTGGGTGCCAGGCTTTCCCTCCAAAAGCTAGGGGTAGCTGGGTAATAATAACTAGACCGCTGACCTATGGCAGTCCAGTGGCAAAACCCATGGCCATGGCATCCATTTTACACACAGTACATTTCAGTCAGGTGCATTTCTAAAATGGGGAAATTTACAAGTGCTCACACCATTACTTGACATTACATTTTAACAAGGTGTCTCACACCACTCACGGCCTATACAGGTTTAATCCCATGGGGGAGACATTTCAGACAAGGGGGTCAAAAGCGAAAAATTTGGGGGGAAAAGGCCAAGTCCAACAACCATCATTTTTAAATTTAAAAAAAATCACAATTTTTAAATAAAAAAGGCATCTCACCGTTAAATTGGCAAATGACCAAACTGGAGAAGTTTCTACCAAATGGGGTCGGTAGGAGCAAGTGGGTAATCTCATTTTACGGTCAATCAGGAAAACCATATTTTGTTCAGTACAACTTCCTCTGACCCAACAAAGGACAGAAAACACTGCTGTGACATTAGTAAAGGACTTATTAAATGCACGACCAGTTGGTTTTCCAAAAGGAGGCCATGTGTGCCTAATTGCTACAATATTATGATGCAAACAATAAAAAACATTAGGGAGCTCAGCTCCAGGTTTTTAAAACTCCATCATAGTGCCTCGAAGTGAGCAATCCACCTCTTTCTTTCCATTGGAAAATCAGTACGGTGGTCCTGAAGACCCATTAAGGAGCAGCCCCGAGCCTGCCCTCATTTCAGGGCTGCCTGTAGGGCTGGGCGAACGACCACCGCCATCCTGGCACCACCTGCAAGCGCACAGCTGTCCCCAAGCAGAGAGCCGCTGCAGGAGGAAGGGTGAGCGCGCTGCAGGGTGAACGCCCTGCTCTCTTCACACGCTGCACAACAGGACATGAGGGGTCACAGCCACGCAGGACACGAGAGGTCACCAGCCCAGCAGGACCAGGGCAGGACACGAGGGGTCACCAGCCAAGCAGGACCAGCGGTAGGACACGAGGGGTCACCAGTCACAGAGAACCAGCGGCAGGACACGAGGGGTCACCAGCCACAGAGAACCAGTGGCAGGACACAAGGGGTCACCAGCCACAGAGAACCAGAGGCAGGACATGAGGGGTCACAGCCACGCAGGACACGAAGGGTCACCAGCCACAGCGAACCAGCAGCAGGACACGAGGGGTCACCAGCTAAGCAAGACCGGCGGCAGAACACGAGGGGTCACCAGCCACAGAGAACCGGCGGCAGAACACGAGGGGTCACCAGTCACAGAGAGCCAGCGGCAGGACACAAGGGGTCACCAGTTACAGAGAACCAGCGGCAGGACATGAGGGGTCACCAGCCAAGCAGGACCAGCGGCAGGACACGAGGGGTCACCAGTCACAGAGAACCCGCGGCAGGACACGAGGGGTCACCAGCTAAGCAGGACCAGCGGCAGGACACGAGGGGTCACCAGCCACACAGAACCAGCGGCAGGACACGAGGGGTCACCAGTCACAGAGAACCAGCGGCAGGACACGAGGGGTCACCAGCCAAGCAGGATCAGCGGCAGGACACGAGGGGTCACCAGTCACAGATAACCAGCTTCAGGATACGAGGGGTCACCAGCTAAGCAGGACCAGTGGCAGAACACGAGGGGTCACCAGCCACAGAGAACCAACAGCAGGACACTAGGGGTCACCAGCCAAGCAGGACCAGCGGCAGGACACGAGAGGTCACGAGCCAAGCAGGGCCAGCGGCAGGACACAAGGGGTCACAAGCCAAGCAGGACCAGCGGCAGGACATGAGGGGTCACCAGCCAAGCAGGACCAGCGGCAGGACACGAGGGGTCACCAGCCACAGGGAACCAGCAGCAGGACACGAGGGGTCACCAACCACAGAGAACCAGCGGCAGGACACGAGGGGTCACCAGTCACAGAAAACGAGAGTCAGGACACGAGGGGTCACCAGCCAAGCAGGACCAGCAGCAGGACACGAAGGGTCATCAGCCACAGAGAACAAGCAGCAGGACACGAGGGGTCCCCAGCCACAGAGAACCAGCGGCAGGACACGAGCGGTCCCCAGCCACAGAGAACCAGCGGCAGGACACGAGGGGTCACCAGCCACAGAGAACCAGCGGCAGAACACGAGGGGTCACCAGCCAAGCAGGACCAGCGGCAGGACACGAGGAGTCACCAGTCACAGAGAACCAGCGGCAGGACACGAGGGGTCACCAGCCAAGCAGGACCAGCGGCAGAACACGAGGGGTCACCAGCCACAGAGAGCCAGCGGCAGGACACGAGGGGTCACCAGCCACAGAGAACCAGTGGCAGGACACGAGGGGTCACCAGCCACAGAGAACCAGCGGCAGGACACGAGGGGTCACCAGCCACAGAGAACCAGTGGCAGGACACGAGGGGTCACCAGCCACAGAGAGCCAGCGGCAGGACACGAGGGGTCACCAGCCACAGAGAACCAGTGGCAGGACACGAGGGGTCACCAGCCACAGAGAACCAGCAGCAGGACACGAGGGGTCACCAGCCACAGAGAACCAGCGGCAGGACACGAGGGGTCACCAGTCACAGAGAACCAGCGGCAGGACACGAGGGGTCACCAGTTACAGAGAACCAGCGGCAGGACACGAGGGATCACCAGCCACAGAGAACCAGCGGCAGGACACGAGGGGTCACCAGTCACAGAGAACCAGCGGCAGGACACGAGGGGTCACCAGCCAAGCAGGACCAGCGGCAGGACACGAGGGGTCACGAGCCAAGCAGGGCCAGCGGCAGGACACAAGGGGTCACAAGCCAAGCAGGACCAGCGGCAGGACACGAGGGGTCACCAGTCACAGAGAACCAGAGGCAGGACATGAGGGGTCACCAGCCACAGAGAACCAGCAGCAGTGCTGACTTCAGCAAAGAAAATAAAGTCACCGATCTGGAGACTATGGTGTGTTGTTCTAACCCAGAGAAGCAGTGTTCATCATAACCGTTTACGAAGAAAGATATTGTGGTCCTCTTCCACTTAACACTTCTCCCAACCACCAAGACAGCCACCAAGCCCTAGTATCTTAGTAAACAAAAGTGCAGCAGGAAGGTGACAAAGTGCCCAGCTCACTCTGTAATAAAGCCTTTGAGCCTGCTGAGCTGCAGAAAGCTATCTGAAACTACCCACGTGTGAAAGCGCGCGAGCCTACGACCATATGGCGCCACGCGCTCCCGCAAGGAAATCGCCAAAATGCGCACGCGTTGCATTGAAAGCAATGCAATGGGTGCACGTTTTTGCCTGGAAGAGATCAGGAGTTACCATTGCCACAAGTTTGAAAGCTCTCCAGCAAGTTATTACAGCCCTTAAGTCACGTTAAGGGTATTAGTCATAGAACCTGGACCAATTCTGATGCCGGTACCACCCTTGTGAGTGCTAGTAGCACCTCACGAGTATAGCATCTCCTCTGGGGGTGATGGGGCTTCAAACCGCCAGGGGGTATGGTGCTAGGCACAGTCATGGTGCGGACGGGTGCTGACGGCCATGCCTTTGGCGCGCCAGTGTGGTGGATGTGCTGGCAGCGGCTCTAAACCACCCGCCATGCAAAGGGGGCATGTCCGAGGTCCGATGCTTCCCAGCGTGTAATGGCCTGAAAAAGGTGGAAGAAATAAAACGCTACCCGGGGTCCAGTAACTCCTCAAATTTCCCTGTGGGAGGAAAGATACTGGTAAATAAAAACAAATTAAAATAAATATGAGAAGGCAAGCTGGTGAAAACAACATAGAAATGTACAAACATTCTACAATATGGCACCCACTTTAGCAGGAGCCCAATTCTGGGCATATAAAAGTTCCCAATATTAGATTTAAATGTATTTCTTCCCTGGGAGATTCACAGACAGTTGTTCCTACAGATGATTAATAGATCCCAAATGGCTTTGAAAACTCTGCTCCCAACTTTTCAGCTGCAATTACTTGAACCTGGAGAGCTTTCCCCATCTCACCCCATGAAAGTAACCTGCAGAAGCAGAAAATGTTACCCCAGTATTGTATGCCCACCTTCTTAATTGGTAGAGCCAGTTCAGCCTTCAAACACTCTGAGTACCCATACATGAGCTGAGTTGCTTTAGTATTCCGCTTTGATTGCACATCTATTACTACCCACAGCCTGGCCATAGCTTGGAACACTATTGTGGGAAGATTCCGGTCTTGTGTGCACAAGTGAATCCCTTAATGCTTGACCACTTTTAAAGGAAATAAACTGGGTTACTGAAAATTAAGGGACTTGACGGCAGGATCCTCCAATGCTTATTATTATTTTTTTTCATTTGCTTGGAATGTGTGTCGAATGTGGTGATAAGAATGAGGTGATCATTTTTCGGTTTCTCAAAAGTTTGTAGAATGGATTGTCTGGCATTACATATCTTTTTCAGGTCATCATATATTGTTCACTGGATAGGTTTTTGCCTCTAGTTTTCTGGTCAATAATCTTGCATGCTGTTCATAGTCCTCCTTCTTGGTGCAGTTCCTCCTTAATCTTAGGAATGTGCCTCCTGATACATTATCCCTCTGTGATTTGGGGTGGAAACTGTCATACCTTAGAAGGTTTTACAGTATGTCAGTTTATAATACACCTCGGATTTTAGGCTGGGGTTGTGTGCTTGTATGCTCAAATCGTGGAAAGATATTGACTTCTGGTTCCGTGTTATAGTGAATCTTAAGAATTTATCTCTTGTGTTAATCCATCTGGCGAAAGCTGAGGCTTCGGCTTCATTCCGGTTCTAGGTGACAAAAATTTAATTTACAGGTTTTATGTTAATATTGAATGGGTTGTCACTATTAAGGATATGCATGGTTTCAAAATGGTGTACATAAACACGTGCTATGCATAGGGTGAAGGTTCTGCCCATTGATGTCTCGTGTGTCTATAGATAGAAATGTTTCTCAAATTGAAAGGAGTTTTGGGTAAGGACCATAGGTGCACAATCGAGTACAAAGTCTATGGGTGTGATGGAGTCCAATGGTACCTTGTTACCTAAAATCCCTAAAACTGAGGAATGCTTGTGTACAAGGTGTCTACATCTAGAGTCATGAATAAATTGGACTTCGGAACAAAATCAATCTCTTGAATAATGTTTAATATGTCTTTAGTGTCCTTTGCATACGTTTCTTGAACTCACTGTGGGGATCACACTCTCAGAGTCCACCTCTGGGTCAGAATGGATACTGGAAAAGTAAGAGAACGTCCCTCAAGCTCTATTCTTAGATCTGTATCTCTACAGGGGCAGATGACTGTTAGGCCATCTATAAGTTTACAACAATTCAGATATTTTATACAGACAGATGAGATTTTATCAAGGGTCACAACAATAAATCGTAATAAAAGCAAAAATTACTCTAAGAGTAAAAACATAAACATATTTTATTATATCATCTCATAGAGAACACAAAATACATTAGATTCATAGTTTCTTTTAAAATTTCACATATAAAAACATATTAAAAATCACACAATCATCTAATCAGTACAGTTCTCAGTATTTCCATTCCAAATTTAAAAAAAAGAAAACATTCGTCGACGCAGCGTTTCGGTGAATTTTCTACTATATACACCTTCTTCAGGACTGTTTTCTACAAGAAATGATATTTACAATTAATATTAACAACCATTGTTGGTGACCACTTGTCTGTTTACATCTGTGAGTATAACATTATTGATTCATCTGAAATCCTTATGCCTATGACATTGGCATTTAAAGACAACTTGTTCATATATTGATGTGCCCTATATGTTAGGTACAAGATAAATATATCGTATCTATTCTTCATGGTAAATCTCCATTATTAGTCCTCTATATGTCCTATATGTTAGATACAAGATAAATATATCATATCTATTCTTCATGGTATATCTCCATTACTAGTCCTCTATGGGTCTATCGGTTTATATAGAAGATTCACCAACTATATAAAGTACATTTTGGGCGATATTGCAGTTAGAACTATTGTGATGACATACCTCTATCAGCTTAAAAGTTCGAATGTAGATTACGACTTCTATATATGAATTAGAAAAACAATTCTTTTATCATTGAAATACTGAGAACTGTACTGATTAGATGATTGTGTGATTTTTAATATGTTTTTATATGTGACATTTTAAAAGAAACTATGAATCTAATGTATTTTGTGTTCTCTATGAGATGATATAATAATTTTTGCTTTTATTACGATTTATTGTTGTTGTGACCCTTGATAAAATCTCATCTGTCTGTATAAAATATCTGAATTGTTGTAAACTTTTAGATGGCCTAACAGTCATCTGCCCCTGTAGAGATACAGATCTAAGAATAGAGCTTGAGGGACGTTCTCTTACTTTTCTGTCTAATTACCCTGTCCCTATTGCAAAATAGTAGGGTTTCTCCTTTTTTGTCAGAATGGATACTGCCCTCTTCTTCATCTTCACTCTCAAGGGTGATTACTTCCTCCAGTTGAGCCTGATTCTTTCTGGCTTCTTCCCATGTTCTCAGGGCTTTTTCCAGCAGAAAGACCAAGGAAACAGTGCTCTTATGTTGTGCTGCGGGACGTGGTTCAGCCTGTGACGCTGCCTGCTTTGCTGGTGTGGGCCGCTGCACAGCCCGTGGTGCCTTCCTCTTCTTCACGGGCTCACCGCGGTTCTACGCGATGGCCCATCTACGTCTTTTCTGTATCGGGCATGCCACAGCTCCACGCCGCGGTCAGTTGTAGGGTTTGTGGCATTTCAGGAATTCTGCTGGTCCAGTCTTGGAACTGCGGCTTCCAAAATAAACGCTCTGCTGGGGCCCTGATACTCCTACCTTATGCTTGTTGAACAATATTACTGATTTCCATTCGTCTGTATGTGGTCCATCATCTTGCCTTTCTTCCCGTTATTCCACATTCTTGTTCCCAGAAGGCTATGGCAGGGGTTTTGTTCTACCATTCAAAGATGGCGACCTTGGGAGGAGCCAAGATGGCGATCGGGACGGACGCGTAGGCTCCCGGCTCCGTGACCCTCCGAGCCCCGCACGACTATCCTGCACATCATCCTGGCATCGCGCTACATTCTGTGTTGGGGAAGGAGCGCTGAAACTGATGGCGCGATCCCCGGATCCCTGCCGGCCCCAAAACCGGAGAAATCCGCGACGGCAGTACGCGGCCCTGAAAGTCTCTGGAGCCGGGACGTAAGCTGCAGGACGTGGCCGGGTGAAGAGGCAACAACAGCGGCCATCTGTACTGGGGCGGAGTCGGTCTACTGGTGTGCAGTGGCCATCGGTCCGATTGTTGCCGCGGACGCCTTAATTGACAAGCAACGTGGCGATGTAGCACCCCCCGAAGCGCTGGCCTGGTGGACACATTATATGCCTGCGGAGCACATATTGTAGCTGCTCCGACGCTGTTTAAGATCCGGCCCAGTTTTCGCGGGCCACTCCCGAATTTTCGGCTGGCGATAATCGGGGCGAGGACGATCGCTGCGGGAGATCTCTCCTTGGGAGTCTGCCTTCATTGTCTTCACGAATCGAATAGCGGCCACATCGAGCTGATCCGCCTCTGACCGACTACCAGTCCCCGTCTGTGATGGAAACGCCGAAGTGTCGCCTGGGTGGGATGGAGACTGCCATCCTGGTTACCGGGGTACAACAAGGGGGGAGTATGTACAGTCAAGTGTTATGTTATGTTATGTTACACATATTTGTATTGCGCACAGCTGCCCCAGCTAAGGGGCGTCCTGGCGCATGGCAGGAAATATGCAACACCTACAGGGAACACAACAGGTAAAAGCAAGGAAGTTTATTAAAACAGAAAGGTTTTTAAAGCTTTACGAAAAGCTAAAAGATCATCTAATAACCGCAATTCAACAGGGAGGGAATTCCAAAGCTCGGCTGCTCTGACCCGGAAGGATCGGCCACCAACCCGACACAGCCTGTATCGAGGGATCACGGCAAGAGCTTGGCCCCCAGATCTCAAGGAACGGGTAGGTACATACCAGGACAGAAGATCTGCAAGGATTTGAGGACCCCCTCCCCTCAGAATCTTAAATGCCAGACACAGCACTTTAAACTGAATTCTTGCCCTGATAGGCAACCAGTGCAGTGATCTCAGTGTGCCGGAGACAGAACTCGTTCGAGGTAAGCCAACAATGGCTCTCGCCGCGGCGTTCTGAACGCGTTGGAGGCGGGTGATCTCAGCCAAATTGGTCCCTACCAGGAGAGAGCTTGCAAAGTCCAGGCGAGATAACACAGTAGCCTGGACTATCAGCTGCCTGGTACGATGGTCAAAGAACTTCAGAATGGGACGCAGCGACCGCAAGATGCCAAAACAGCAGGCCGCGATTTTCTTTGAATGGCCCACAAAACTGAGAGCGGGGTCCATCCATACTCCCAAGTTCTTTAGTTCTTTAGTTCAGTGACCGGACAGGGGACCGGCCCCAATTCAGCAGGCCACCACCTGTCCCCCCACAGTTCCGCCCTCCTACCGACGATCATGATCTCTGTTTTCTTAGCGTTGAGCTGGAGACAGTTGTTCTTCATCCAGCTTGCCACCGCCCTGAGTCCACTCTGAAACCTGGGGGCATCCCGGTCCGCATCCCCGCTGATCGTAACCGCTAGCTGAGTGTCGTCAGCATATGAGACCATAGTCATGTCCCATTGCTTGACGACCTCAGCCAGCGGTCTCACGTAAAGATAGAACAGCGTGGGACTCAGCGAGGAGCCTTGCGGGACCCCCTGTTTCGGAGGATGGAATTGGGACTGGAACGGTGGCAGGGCAACGCTAAAGAAACGATCGTCAAGGAAGGACCGGAACCACTGGAGGGCCGGGCCGCCCAGCCCAATCTCCTCCAGGCGATGCAACAGGATGGGATAAAAAACAGTGTCAAACGCGGCGCTCAGGTCTAATAAAACAAGCGCCGCTGTCTGCCCCGCATCCATCACCGTGTGAAGATGTTCCGCCATGGAGAGAAGGGCGGTCTCCGTGCTGTGACCAGCACGGAAGCCGTTCTGGATGGGGTCCAAGATGTTAGCCTGGATGAGGTGGGCCGAAAGAACTTTGTTGACATGGGCCTCCAATACTTTGGTTGGCCAAGGGAGCAGGGAGATAGGCCGATAATTTTCTGGCTTATCTGGGTCCAGTGAGGGTTTCTTTAAGATGGGAGAAACCACCGCCCGCTTCCAGCTAAGGGGAACCGTGCCGGACTCCAACGAGAGGTTGATCAAGGAGTGTACCACGGTCCGTCCCACGAACGACTGCTCTCTAAAAAGAGTCGAACTAAGCGGGTCAGCGGGGGACCCCGATTTAACCTGCTTTGCCAGGATGTCAAACCCTTCAGATGTCAACGGGGGCAACGCGTGCAGAACGGTATCTCCATAGATGTTAATCGGAGACTCCACTGGAGGCCCTGTAGAAGGGAAGGTCTTATAGATGTTTTGGACCTTATCCTGAAAAAACACAGCAAGGGCCTCACAGTGAGCGGTTGAGCCAGACGTCGGAGCACAGGGTCGTTTAGCTAAAAGATCCTTCAACAGTTTAAAGATGGTTTTAGAGGGGTTGGAGCTGTTGCCAACTTCGGCAGTATAGTAGATTGCCCGAGCTCGGCAAACAGCCCGGCGCTGCGATATGGGAGAAAAGGACTACGCTGTCCTGCGGCGATATCCTTGCTGCTATTGGTGACTTTCGATCTGCCTGGGAACATAGCTCCCGTGAGCTGGGGAGGAAGCTGGATGGTGTTACGCTCCTGCTGGGACACTCACGGTCGGACGGCCCCCTGGTGCATAAGGATCTGCCCCAAACTATTTCCGAAGGGGAGTCCGTGGCCGCTCCTCTTTCCGGAGGGGTACGTGTGAGATTGGACTGTGCGGTGACTTATGGACAGCTATCCGTTGGCCTGGACTATTCTGATGGTCCCCCTTCACAGCAGATGATGGCGGCTTCGTGCTCTGCACCGCTACCGACGCCCCATGCTTGGTCACAGCGACGACTGTCTCCTGTGCCTGCTTCTTCCGTCCTTGTCCTTGCGTTCCCGATGTGGACTACGTGTACTGGGACTGTCTTAGGGAAGATGGCCGTATGTTCTGATGATTTTGTTGGTGGCCAGCGACGTCCATCTTGTGTTTTCATGTTGCTCTTCGGCCTTGCTTGGATACTTTGTTTCTTTCTACTGACTGCTATGAGAATCGATCGGCAGATATGCCTCATGGGACTTGCAAGGACTGGCCAGGGGTGAGATGTATTCCTTCAATGTTGACATCTAGGTGGCTGGCGGGGAGGGGGGGGGGCGCGCGTTCTTTTTGATACGCTTCTTTGTACGGTATTTTGATAATTCTCCCCATTACTGACTGACTTGATTGATTGCTGTTGTGTACTGTAGGTCTTGGGGAGGAGTGTTTTTTGTGGGAGGGGGTGGCCGGGAGCCCGTACAGATGGCCCTCCTCCAGTTTTATAAAAAATATTTTTCTTCTCTTTTCTGTGACTAAATTTCGGGTATTCTTCGTGGACGCTGCTAGTGGGGGGGTAGGCCGTAGCCTCTGCAGAGGTACAGGGTGGGGGGTAGGGAGGGGGGGGGTTCTTTCGTTTTGTCCTTTTTCTGTTTCTATGGGCCTTTTTTGTCTCTTCTCTTTTCCTTTTCTTTGTCTTCTTTATCTTCCCTTCCTTTTTGGGTCAGCGTGTCGGTTAGATATTGCGCCTTTTGCCATTTTTGCCTTTTATGCTTTTGTACTTATTATTACGGTAACTTTACGTTCATGGGGTGGGCGATGACTGGTGCGAAATGTGATTATGCGTTTTTCATCCTGATAAGTATACTTCAGCACCGATACCTCAACTATGATTACTTGGTCTGTTGATATTCTGTTGTGGGCGTTGCTCACTGCTTGTTCTCAGTTGATTATACTGCACCTGATCCTTTTTATTTTCAATTATAAAATTAACCATATCGAATCCTGTAGCTCAATGGTCACGTTAAACTGAAGTACTGTTTTGGAAATACTGTCGTATTTCATACTGGGGGGACTGCTGAGTTGTTTCATTGCTGACGGATGTGCTCATAATTGCTTTCGAGGCCGGCCAGGTGGTTGTAGGCCCGTATATGTATGCTATTGATGCACAATAAATGTTTAAAAAAAAAAAAGATGGCGACCTTTCCTTTTCTTTTCACTACTTTTTCCCTATCCAAGATGGCAACTACTTACTTCCTGTTACATCACTTCCTGTCCATGGGTATATAAAGGGCAGAATCTTTCATTTCCTTGGTTTGCAACTCTCCTTGCTCCTGCTGTGGTGTCGTTGCTCCTGTCAGTGCATTCTGCTCCTGTCTGATGTATGTCCGCTTCCTTTTGGCACTTTCTATTCCTGTTTGGATTTGCTTGAAGCCTTCTGCATTTGCCTGGAGTTCCTGTCTTCAGGTCCATTCTCCTTGCTGGTTTCCTCTGGTCATTTTCTTGGTCATCTCCTTTCACCCCTTTCCTTCCTGGAGTCTTCGTTAACAGTAAGAGTTTTTTCCCTTTAGGGTTTATTCCTCTTTGGGACTCCTTCTGGAAGGCACAGTCTGCTCTGGTATTACAATGTCGGCAGCACTGTGGCTACCAGATAGGGTCACCGATACCTGGGACAGACCAGAACCTTCAAGAACCAAAGTCGGGAAGCATCCCTGTGCACCAAAGTTGGTTAGAGAAGTTCCAACCGTGACATATTAGTTAATTGATCCTCAATGTGGGGATCATTGATCCTCAATGTGGGGAAGATCTCCATCTTGGAAGACTTTTGGCAAAACAATTTGTAAACTTTGTAACTTTTCTTCTTTGAAAGCAGGTGCTTTGTTACAGAACTTAGTAGTCTTAGAATTTATTTTATGCTCAATGTCAACTTGGATATTTTCTTTCAGTGGTCACTGACTTACCAATTGTAAGGTACAGCTAAACACAAGTTCTGAATCCCACCGCTGCCATCAATGTGAGGATTTGGCTGTGGGGCCTTATCATACGGAACACTCACAAATACCATCTTGGGTCCAGCCAGGACTGTTTACTTAACCTCAAGCCCCGCCCAGGGTAACTGGGGCTTTATTTATTTATTTATTTAGAAAGTTGTATAGAACGCGAACCAGACCCTTGCGGATATGGCTGTGGGGCCTTATCATACAGAACACTCACAAATACCATCTTGGGTCCAGTCAGGACTGTTTACTTAACCTCAAGTCCCGCCCAGGGTAACTAGGGCTTTATTTATTTATTTATTTAGAAAGTTTTATAGAGCGTGAACCAGACCCTTGCGGATATCAGAGCGCTTTACAAGCAATGAAATTTATACAGCAACAGTACACAATAACAGTATATATCAAGCAGTAAGAGATATAAAACATAAAAAGTACACAGTACAGAAATACAGACATGTGTGGATATAGTGTGCATAAATAAAACAGGCAAGAGAGGTAGATAAAAAAAACAAAACTGAATCCTAAGTTGAGCTAAATGGGATACAGAGAAAGGTGCGTGCCGAGAGATCCAAAGTGCCATGTAGATTGTCTGTTTGCATCTATATAGGTCGTGAATTTCAGTGAGGCTCAAGTGAATTTTTCCATGAGAATCGACTTTACTTCCTTTTTGAACAGTGCAGTAGACGTGGTAAGTCTGGTTTCAGGGGGTAGTGCGTTCCAGATCCTAAGAGCCATCCCTGAGAAGGAGCGTTTGTAAGTTTTCGCCTTATTAAATCTGTGTGGTTTCAGTAATAGGCTTTCTGCACTTCTTGTGGATCTCGTGCCTCCCGAGATAGACAGTTTCCGAGAGAGATATCTGGGTGCTTTATGGTGAATGGCTTTGTGGGTCAGGCATGCTATTTTTAAGTGAATTCTGGCTTCCCATGGTAGCCAGTTCAATGCTTTTAGGTCGGGGGAGATGTGGGACCTTTTTTTTGAGCCCGTGATGAGCCTGGCTGCAGCGTTGATGGTGGCTCTTAGAGGTGCTGTTGTGGCTTTGGGGAGACCGCAGAGAGAGACACTTCCGTATTCGATCCTGGGGATAACTAGAGCTTGAACTGCCATCTTGAAGTTGTTTTTTGGTAGGAAGGGTTTAAGTTTCCTTCGAATATTAATCTGAAAATGTGCTCCTTTTGTTGCGTTGGCAATGTGTTTATGCATTTTGAGGTTGCCATCAAGGGTGATACCCAGAGATTTCGCTGAGTCAATGATTGTTGGTTGCATGTTGAATGCCGTGAGGTGTTTGAACCAATCCTGGAGGAGGGGAGTTTTGGAGGGTGGAGCTATAAGTAGGAATTCAGTTTTGAGCGCGTTAAGCTTGAGATGGTTCTCAGTTAGCCATGTTTGGGTGTTCAACAGTGTTTGATTGAGTAGTTTGACATCTTCAGGAGTTTGAATCTGCAGATAGAGTAGTGTATCATCTGCGTACATGTGAAATTGGACGTTGGATGCTTGCAACAAGACAGTAAGAGGTTCCATGAATAGATTGAAAAGTTTGGGAGATAGAGCAGACCCTTGTGGGACTCCAAGAGTTACTGGAACTGGTTTGGAGAAGGAGTTATTGACCTTGAATTTTTGGGTCCGGTTATGAAGAAAGGAGGTAAACCAATTGAGCACTGACCCTGATAGACCCATTCTGAGATTCAGTAGTTCAGTCAGGTTCTCATGTTTGACCGTATCGAAGGCAGAGGAGAGATCTAGCAAGATGAGTAGGCATGATCCATTCTGGTCGAGTATTTGTAGCGCCTCATCGATAATGTGAGTCAGGGCTGTTTCGGTGCTATGCCCTGCTCTAAAGCCAGATTGGTGATTGTCAAGGAGGTTGAAGAGGTCAATATGTTTTGTCAATTGTTGGAGGACGCATTTTTCCAAGAGTTTGGCTACGGTAGGGCTGTTCGAAAGAGGTCGATAGTTGTTAAGATCCATCGGGTCAGCTGTGTTTTTTTTAGGATGGGTGTGACTTGCCCTATTTTGAGGACGTCAGGGATGCACCCTTGATGTAGAGAGCTGTTGATGATCCGGGTCCAGAGCGGCAGGATCAGAGGGGTTAGATCTTTAACTGCGTTAGCAGGGAGAGGATCGGTGGTATGATTGGCTGGCTTGAGGGTGCTCAGAATCTTGCCTACAACTTCTTCAGTGTATGAGTCGAAGGAAGACCAGGCTGCATCTTTTTTTGTTGTTGGAGTTTTGAGGTTATTTGTTGTGGCGGAGTTGGAGAAGAGGGAGGTATTGTTATAGGAGGGTAAGACTGTAGGACTGTGAGGTCATTGAGAAGATCCCTCTTGATGTTTTCTGTTTTGGTGTTAAAGAAAGCAGAGAATTCTTCACAAGTGGTTTGGGTGCCTGAGGTCTCCTGTAGTTGTTTAGGTTCGTCTCTAGATTGTGATTTGATTAATTCAAACAATTTTTTGGGTCTATTTCTTGCCTGATCTAATTGGTGAGAGAAAAATTCGGCTTTAGTGCGTTTGATCTTTCTGTAATTGTCTTTTCTCTTCCTTCTTAGAGTTTTCAGGTGTTTGGCAGAAGGGACTGATCTCCAGAGACGTTCTGAGGTTCTAAGAGAGCGTCTGTCATCGTTCAGCAGGTCATTGAACCAGGGTTTGGAGTTTTTAGAAGGAACTCTCTTTAGTTGTAGAGGAGCGGCTTCATTGATAACCATTGTCATTGTGTTAAGATAATGATTGGTGAGGTCATTTACGGAGGAGAGGTCATCCGGAGGCAGGAGTAGTTTGTGTGAGTGAATAGGCAAGGTGATGGGCTTGAGTTTTTTCAAGTCTCTTTTCCAAATTTTTGGTTTGGCAGTTTGGGCTGCGTTAAGTTTCACTGTTTCCCTGATGAAGAAAGTGATGGTGTGGTGGTCTGACCAATCACAGGGGAGGATTGAGTCAAGCTGGATGGAATTGTTTTGGGAAATTATTAAGTCCAGGATTGCACCTTTTTTGTGTGTGGGGCTCTTGCAGATGTGGGCGAGGTCAAGCGCGTCAATGAAGTTTTTGAGACTGTTGACCGCTGAATCATCGTTGTCATTCCAATGGAGATTGAAGTCGCCTAGGAATATTTGGGTGTTTTGACGTCCGATGGTTGTTGTGATCATTTCCATGAAGTGTTCAGTGAAAGTAAGGTTATCACGCGGAGGACGATATATGATGTGCAGAGAGCAAACTGGCGTACCATTACTGGTGATGTCGATGCACATGTATTCACAAGAGGAGAATGTGGGGGATATGGCTCTGTTTACTGATAAATTGCTCCTGTGTATGCATGCTATTCCTCCCCCAACTTTTTCACTTCTGTCAAGTCTGATGATGTCATAGTTAGGTGGTACCATAATGTCCAGAAGGGGTGAGGAAGATTCAGTAAGCCATGTCTCTGTTAGCACAATCAGGTCCAGCTCATGAGAGATGATGAGGTCGGCGACATCTACTGCGTGTCTAGCGGCCGATCTACAGTTCAGGAGGGTGCATTTGAGAAGGGGTGTCGTGAGAGAAGGTGAGGGATCTGGTGTGAGTGTGATTCTTCTAAGGTTATTTTCACTGATTCCTCTATTGTTGTGAGTGGCGGGTCTGTGTGGATTAGAGGTGATAGCCTTAATTGTGTGTGTCATGGTGCTAGGGGAGATGTGAAGGGGCTTATAGGAGAGTAAGAGGGAGCAGATATCTTTCTCCGAGAATGGGTTAGTGCACCGGA
This sequence comes from Lissotriton helveticus, assembly GCF_964261635.1. Taxonomy (NCBI): domain Eukaryota; kingdom Metazoa; phylum Chordata; class Amphibia; order Caudata; family Salamandridae; genus Lissotriton; species Lissotriton helveticus. Next base: position 2,123,905,320 of record NC_136067.1, on the reverse strand, counting down.
TAGGGCGGGAAGGGAGGTTGGGGGATGGGATGGAGTTCCATGAGAGTCGATTGTGCTTGGAAATGTGTGAGATGTGATTAGGGGAATAACTTGATCTAGCCTTGTACGCTGATCTGACGTGCGTTGGTTGTCTAGCAATCATCTTTTTGACAATGTGGAGTTCGTCTTTGATTTGTAGGAGTTCAGACATAATCCTATTGAGACTGATACTTTCCGTTGTGTGTGTGGTAGGCCCAAGAAGAGTAGTGGGTGATGTTGCATAGATGGGTGGAAGGGAAATTAGTGTGGGTACAATAGGTGATAAGGGTGGTTGTTGTTGGTAAATAGCAGTAGTAGGTGGAGCTGGGAGCGGAGAGAGGACAGGAGGGAGGGTGCGTTCGGGATCGGTGTAGGGGAGAGCCAATGTGTGTGCCAGTATTCGGTCAGTGTGGTGCGGCCGGGGTGTGATTGAGTGTGTTGGTGGATGAGGCGTAAGGGGTTGGGTGGGAAGGGAGGGTTGATCTGAGGGTTGGTAGATAGCGATGGGTTGGGGTGTGTCTGGGAGAGGATAATCTGGGAGGTAGGGGCAGGTGGGTGCGATGCCTGAGTAGGGTGGGGATGAGGTGGGCGATGGGTGGATGATGGAGATGTGTGTGCCAGTATTCGATCTGTGTGTTGGGGTCGGGGTGTGTATGAATGTATTGGTGGGTGGGGAGTAAGGGGTTGGGTGGGAGGTGAGGGATGAGTTGTGGGTTGGTATGTCATGGTGGGGTGGGATCTGTAAGGGGAGAGGGTAGTCTGGAAGGTAGGGGCGGGTGGGTGCGATGTATGAGGGGGGTGGGGATGAGGTGGGCGGGGGTGGATGATGGGGATGTGGAGGAGGCGGCATATGTGTTGGCATAAGGGGTGGATTGGGTAGGGGGGAGTGTAGGATTGAGGTAGGGGGATTGCATACAAGATCTTTAATGATGGGGAAAATCTTCTCAAGTAAATTTAGAGTGATTCGTGGATTTCATGAGGATAGTGCCATTATTATAGATAGAAATTGTTGCTGTAGCTTGGAAGAACTGTGAAGGTGCGATAGAGATAGCTAGCCTGTGTGGGGATTTTCTGGTGGAGGAGATCGAAAGTAGTGTAAGGAATGCTTTGCGCCATTGAGCTCTGCGTTTGGTGTGGAAAATGATGTTGGTTGTAATGTGTCCCTTGTGCTGGGAAAAGTAGGGGTCAGCGAAGAGGGTTTCAGGGTGCAGTTTTAGGAAGTTATGTTTGAAGCGTTTAGATGCTTTTTGTGAGCGGTGTGGAGGGTAAATGATATTGAAAGTATGTATGCCTAGGGGTTCCATGTTACGTGTAGAGCAAAGATAGTAGTGTGGGTGCCTATGGTCGTCGTGGGATAGGTTGTGTGTGTCCGGGACTTAGATGAGGTGATAGTGATCAGATCAAATCAAATAGGTTCATTTGATTTTAAATAGTGTAAGCATATAAAGTCTATATCATACGATTTAACAATGTAGGTGTGAGTAATGATGATAGTGGAGAAGTGAGGTATGAACATGAGAGGAGAAGGAGGGTGCTTTGAGCAGTGAAGGCTAGCAGAGGAACTATGGGACTTATTTACAAGCCCCTTGCGCCACTGGTGCGTCACTTTTAATGTGGGAAAAAGTAACATACCGGTGGCACAAAGGGCCTGTAAATAAGCCCCTATGTGTAAAGCATTTAACAGCACCAAACAATGAAATAAGAAAACACCAACACATGAAAGAAAGAAGACTTCGAATCCTAAACATAAATTATATTTTTATGAATTTTTAGAGACCTTGATGAACGTAATCCACCTCAGGGTTCCGGAGATATCATCACTTTTAGATGCAACAACAAACAAGCATTGGGGATCAAAAACTCTGAAAAAATATCAGTCCAGGTTGGATGGACAATTCATGCAGGGAGGAGATTTAGGGAGCTAGAGTAGACACTGTGGACAGTTTCCTGGCCTTCAGAGTGTTGTTAAATCGCAATCCAAACTTTACAGGGCGACTGCCATAGGCATCAATGGAAAGGTCCTGATGCTGAGGGATACAGGCAAAAGGAGCTCAAAGGATGCTTTGGTTGTGGTGTGGTCCACAGGAGTGTCTTTGTGGATGTTCCTCAGTCCATGGGTAGAGTGGGGCGAACATGGACACAGAGATCGAGGGTCCTGCAAAGTCCTCTACGTTGCAGTAGCAGGCCAGCTGATGCTGGGCTACTGGTCAGTCTGCACCTTGGTTGGGGCGATATCCTTAGACGTGGGCTAGTGTCCTGTGAGTGCAATGAATCTGGACTTGGATAGCACTCATATATCATACGGACTCGGTGCAACTTTTGGCTATTGTTGTATTTTGTATTCTTTTTCTTACATTTCTCTTTTAAGATGCTCTATTGTATTTCCCTTTTAATCTATGCTCCTTGGTTCTGTGCAAATGCACCTGAGTCCTTCTGTAGATTCCATTTAGAATTGTTTATATATGAATGTCTGGTACTGGCAGATACCTGCTGGGAACAGAGGAAATGAGTACTGTGCTGTCTCTATTAAACCAGTACCAACTATAACCTGGAATTATTGGAGTTTTTATTACAAATTTGGCGACGAGGGTGACCAGTACCTTACTACTCAACTACAGCACAGGAGTGGTACAACTTCAATTTTAATTATTTTCAACATTTTACACCTGGACAATTGGATTTAATACTCCTGCCACAAAAAAGACTCTGAAGACTTGGAAGTAGTATTCCTGATTCCTGAGAGTGCTCAAGTCAAGTCAGGTGAAGGAAAAGCGTTTTTCTCAAGAATTCTATCGTGAAAACAAGTGCTTGGCGGTGGTTCAACCTTCAACACACCACTGCTACCGACACTGCGCTTGCTTGAAGGTGCGCTTGGCTGGGAGTAATTTTACACGAAAAAGGAATTCTCTACCTTTTTCCATGATGCGATGGTGAATTTCCTCAAGTTTTGGGATTTGGCATCATTTAAAGAGGAGTCCGCGTCGCGTGGAGTGTTCGTTTAACCAGCGCGTGCATTTGGCTGGCTGATTGCTGCTGAACTCATTCCCGGAGCGTGCAAGCTGACTGACTGCTGCATCTTTCTCCATCACCGGAAGAACCGTGTTTACTACGCGAGCGACAGGGAGCTACATCATCGCGTATGCGCGTATGCGTCATCACGCTACGGGCGGCCATTTTGAGTTGGCATAGCAACGCTGACACGAAGGAAAGTTCGGCGTTTTCGCTTCACTACGGACAACACATTTTCCCCCTTAAGAAAACATTGAACATTGGAGTAGTTGATGGGGAAGTACTCAACTCACCAAAATGTCTTGTGAGTTTTCTTGGTGTAGATCTAGAATTGATGGCAGATTCTGGTTCTCCTTGGACTATAATTACGAAAGATTATTATTGCGAGAAATTTGGTTCAAGGATATCGGAAAAAGAATTAATGCCCCCAGATATCAGTGCCCTGTGTTTTAATAAATCCAACATTGATTTTATTGGGTATTTACAATCTACCATTAGTTTTAAAGGGAGGTCCGCTATTATTAATTTGTATGTTGCAAAGAAGGGCATTGATGTACTTGGGTGGAGAGATCAGTGGAAGTTAGGTATAATGTTAAACCCACGATCTAGGGATCCAGTCATGTTATGTGATGATAAGTATTCAGAAACTAGTTCTATTGTTACAATAAGGGGTGACGACAAAAGAGAGAAGTTGGCAAACGAATTCCCTACAGTGTTTTCTGAGAAGTTAGGAAAATTGAAGGGTTTCAGTCATGGGATCAAACTCAAACAAGGAGCTGTGCCTCTAGTACAGAAACTCAGAAATGTACCACTCAATGTCAGGGAAGAATTAAGTAATGCACTTAAAGAAATGTTGGATAACGGTGTAATAGAGGAGATTGAGTCATCTGAGTGGGTTTCCCCAGTTGTTCTTGCTCGCAAGCCTGATAAAAGTTTGAGGCTCTGCATAGATTTAAGAGCATTAAATGCTAATATTGTGGTTGATTGCCACCCTCTACCTAATATCAATGAAGTGGTGAGCATGCTAGAGGGTGCCACAGTTTTTTCAACTCTCGATCTTAGATCGGCATATCACCAGATAGAATTGACGAAAGAGTCCAGACATTTGACAGCCTTTATTACACCTCAAGGATTGTATCAATTTAAACGTATGCCTTTTGGATTAGCCTCTGCTGCATCCGTTTTCCAAAGATCCATGTTTCATTTATTTAAGGAAATGGGAGGTTACGTTAAATGTTTTCAGGATGACATTCTTGTCTTCTCAAAAAATATTGAAGTTTATAATGAACATTTAAGAAATGTATGTAGAATTTTAAGTGAATCTGGTCTGACTATCAAACACAATAAATGTAAATTGTTTCAAGAGGCAATAGAATACTTAGGGCACACGATCTCTAAGGATGGGGTATCTCCTAAAAAGTCATTGGTTGATGCGATTTTAAAAGCACCTGCACCAGACTGTAAGGAGAAACTGTTATCATTCTCTGGTCTTTGTGAGTACTACAGTAAATTTATCAAAAATTTTGCTTCAAAGATGGAACCCATAAGAGAACTTACTAGAAAAGACGTAGAATTTGTATGGGGCAGCAGGCAGCAAAATGCATTTGAGTCTATAAAAGCTGATATGGTGAATGCTCCTACCCTCAAACCATTTTGTCTGAATAAGCTATGCCTTTTGACGGTTGATGCTAGTCTTTACGGTTTGGGTTGTGTTTTATCACAACGCTCCGGGAAAGAGGAGTGGAATGTTGCGTTTGCATCTCGAACTCTCAGTACCACGGAAAGGCGATATGCAGTCATTGAGAAGGAACTGTTAGGTTGTGTGTGGGCTGTGGAACATTTTCGCAATTATATTTGGGGTGCAAGGTTTATGTTGAGAACAGACCATAAGCCTTTGGTGAATATTTTATCCCCTGGAGGAGGGTTGAGAGCTACTGCTCGCATAGCCAGACTCATGTCACGTCTTCAAGAATATAGTTTCGATATTGAATATGTTCCAGGCAAGTTGAATGTCACTGCAGACTGTTTATCCAGATTACCATGTAACTATGCTGATGAGCCTTGTGAAGATGAAGTGGTAGTCAACATTACCGAGTCTGTGTCTGATAATTTTAAGACTATTTCTGAAGAAGTGTGGAAGAGTAGTATGAGTAAGGATGCCTTACTTTGTCAAGTAAGAGACTTCATCAACAAGGGTTGGCCTTGTAAAGGGGAGGTGTCTGGAGATTTATTACCTTTTCTAAATATTAAAGATGAATTAGTTACTGAAGGAGATTTGATATTTAGAGTTGACAAGTGTATACCTCCTTTTGAGATTCGTGAGTTTATTTTGAAACTCAGTCATGAATGTCATATGGGCATGTCATCTATGAAGAGGTTAATAAGATCAAATTTCTGGTGGCCAGGTGTGGACAAGTTTGTTGACAGGTTTGTAAGGGGATGTCCAGAATGCATAGAAAGCGACAAGTCTTGCAAATGTAGTCCAGCTCCTTTGATTCCAGTTAAATGGCCTGAACATCCATGGCAGAAGTTGGGTGTTGACATATCTGGTCCATTCAATTTTTTGCCCTCAGAATGCAGATTTGCCATTGTTGTTGTTGACTATCATTCAAAGTGGCCTGAGGTCAAGCTTATTTCACATCCAAATACTAACAATGTGATTTTATTTTTAAAAGAGTTGTTTGCCCGGGAAGGTGCTCCTGAAATGATGATTTCAGATAATGGAGTGCAATTCAAATCTTCAGAAATTCAGGAGTTCTTTAAAGATTGTGGTGTCAAACATATCACAACTGCCTTGTATGAACCTCAAGGGAATGGACAAGTTGAGAGATACAACAGGGTTCTCAAACAAGATATTCTTTGGGCCCGGACCTTTGGAAATTTATGTAGGGAGAAATTGAGGGAGAGACTTTGGTTATATCGTATCACACCTCATACAACTACCGAAGTTTCACCTTTCCGCTTATTGAGGGGTAGAGATCCCATTTCTAAATTATGCCCTTGGTGGTTCAAAAAGAATTGTGACTCTCATAAAACTGCACCTGATATTTCTGAAGTTGGGCAAAAAGTTGGAATTAAGCAACACAAAATCAAATATGATTATGACAAGCGCATGAAGGTTAAAATACCCGAGTTTGAGTGTGGTGATTGGGTAAGAATTCGAAAACCTGGTTTCATTGCTAAAGGTGATGTAAAGTTTGGTAAACCCATCAAAGTTGTTAAAGTGAATCACAACAGTGTGGTCACACAAGATGGAAAAGTTTGGAATGTCCGTCGTGTCTCTAAATGCAAGCCTTTATGCCAATGATTTTCTTAAGGGGGAAAATGTGTTGTATTTTGTATTCTTTTTCTTACATTTCTCTTTTAAGATGCTCTATTGTATTTCCCTTTTAATCTATGCTCCTTGGTTCTGTGCACATGCACCTGAGTCCTTCTGTAGATTCCATTTAGAATTGTTTATATATGAATGTCTGGTACTGGCAGATACCTGCTGGGAACAGAGGAAATGAGTACTGTGCTGTCTCTATTAAACCAGTACCAACTATAACCTGGAATTATTGGAGTTTTTATTACAAATTTGGCGACGAGGGTGACCAGTACCTTACTACTCAACTACAGCACAGGAGTGGTACAACTTCAATTTTAATTATTTTCAACATTTTACACCTGGACAATTGGATTTAATACTCCTGCCACAAAAAAGACTCTGAAGACTTGGAAGTAGTATTCCTGATTCCTGAGAGTGCTCAAGTCAAGTCAGGTGAAGGAAAAGCGTTTTTCTCAAGAATTCTATCGTGAAAACAAGTGCTTGGCGGTGGTTCAACCTTCAACACACCACTGCTACCGACACTGCGCTTGCTTGAAGGTGCGCTTGGCTGGGAGTAATTTTACACGAAAAAGGAATTCTCTACCTTTTTCCATGATGCGATGGTGAATTTCCTCAAGTTTTGGGATTTGGGATTTGGCATCATTTAAAGAGGAGTCCGCGCCGCGTGGAGTGTTCGTTTAACCAGCGCGTGCATGCTGGCTGGCTGATTGCTGCTGAACTCATTCCCGGCGCGTGCAAGCTGACTGACTGCTGCATCTTTCTCCATCACCGGAAGAACCGTGTTTACTACGCGAGCGACAGGGAGCTACATCATCGCGTATGCGCGTATGCGTCATCACGCTACGGGCGGCCATTTTGAGTTGGCATAGCAACGCTGACACGAAGGAAAGTTCGGCGTTTTCGCTTCACTACGGACAACACATTTTCCCCCTTAAGAAAACATTGAACATTGGAGTAGTTGATGGGGAAGTACTCAACTCACCAAAATGTCTTGTGAGTTTTCTTGGTGTAGATCTAGAATTGATGGCAGATTCTGGTTCTCCTTGGACTATAATTACGAAAGATTATTGTATGTCTGGTACTGGCAGATACCTGCTGGGAACAGATGAAATGAGTACTGTGCTGTCTCTATTAAACCAGTACCAACTATAACCTTGATTTATTGGAGTTTTTATTACAGCTGTCTTGGATTTGTCCTCTTGGGTGCTTAGGGACAGGTAGTTGTCAAACCTTTGCGCGTGCCACCAACTTGTCAGTTTAGGCTACTTCAGCTCTTGTGTCCCTGTAGCAGGTCCCAGGAGATCAGCCAAATGATCCCCAACGTCACTGCTATAGGTTGGTGCTGAGATTCAACTTTTCCCCGAGCCAGAAGCTGCAGGCATAGTCCAATCTATGTTAGTCCACAGTACAGCAGTTGCAATCCTTCCGATGGTGCATTCTCCCGTTGTGAGGTTCCAAAGGCAGCTGGGCAGTATTTATTTGGTCCTCCCTCCAATTCCAGCATGATCTAAGGGTCAGAGTGCCAGGGATGCCATATTTAGCCCATGAAAGTGCCCTTAGGGTACATGCAGTCACTAGCCAATAGGCTACTGAGTCCCCTCCTACCTATTGATGAAATTCCTGTGAGGCGTGGCATCTGGCTACCCAAGACTGCTACATTCTTGTCCCTTTCAAGAGGGCGCACTCCTACCCAGTCAGGTAGACACATATATAGATGGACAGTGAGATGGGTAGATCGACACAAACACAGACAGAGGTAGATAGATAGGATTGCAAAGATAGACGGCGCAGCGCAGATTCAATTAGTAATACAACAGTTGAATATCTATATAAGCACGACAAACAAACACTGAAAGCAAACTATAAAGACCTACAAGCAGGACATACAGGCTAAGTTGGTTTACAATCAGAGCTGTAGTCCTCAATTAAAATACAGACAGGAGTGCAGGTGTACTTGCATATCATTGTGTGCATTCTAAAAAGTGAATTACTTTATAAAGAATAGGTTCAAATGGACACCATCAGGTATACTCTGATATAGCAGCAATCTGATAAACAAAGGCAACTCCAAAAGGAATTTACAACATCATTGGCAGGAGGAAGGTACTGATAAAGCTGAAATGTGTCCTGTGCTGTGACAAGCCGGTAGAAAGCGTCCTGCTATAACACGAAGCTCAAACCAAACACGCAGGCAACACTAATGTAATTAAGTACAAACAAAAACACTGGCACGGAAGGAAACTACCTGCTTGTGAAAGAGTAAAATGCCGTCACTCAGAGTGAAGTTAGCCAGTGACTGCTGTAGGCAGACCCACTGCCCCATGCTGTATTCTGCAGTGGATGGAAGCAAAATGTGAATGGCATAACAACTGACCAATTAAAGGTCAGCTGAAAGCCCCTTTAAGTAAGTATATTATACATGTAATTGTGTAAAATAAAAGGTCTTGGCTAACCCCAGACTGAACACAGAAAACAGTGCATGTGTCAATCTGTAGGTGTGCGCATATGTGGAGAAATGTCGTCCAACCTACCGAAAGATGCAAAAGTAGCCGCATCATAACCTCTCTCTTTTTCTTTTTTTTTCTAATGTTGTTCAGCATTGGAAAAGCCAAAACGCCTAAAAGGTGAGACTTATTGACTTTGCCAATGTGTGTTTAAAATGGTTGTAAACCTCCTTTTCCTTGTGTAGCTCTGGTCAGAGCCTCGGATCTCTGGAGTTACACTATGTGGAGGATGCTCAGATTTCATGTCCAGGTCCTAGCCCAGGCTCTCTGATAGTATAAAGGACTACCTTGCAGCAGTTGCTTATGTTTTCCTCCGTTATTGTGATGCTCAGTGTTGCATGGTCCATTCACTGGAAAAGTCTCCATCTTGTATCATTTGTTAGGTCGCGTAATAATAGCAGCAATCACTGGACTAGGGAGGCATCTTGTCGCTATGAATTTAACACTGTAGTTTGTCATAGGGGAAAGGGTCTCATTCGCTTAAAAAGCAATCTTCTCGGGTGTCTTGGTTACTCCTTGAGTTCAAACTCCTCGATAGAAGGGGACCACAGAAGGGTTGTACACCCTTTCTCTGCTGATTGCATTTTTACATTGAAAGTGTAATCTAGAATTTTTTCACCTTACTTATCTATAGGGACAATTAAATGCCAATAGATTTTTGTGATGGACTCTGCATTTCAGCTTATTTAGTGTTTCTTTTTCTTAATCTAACAGGTGAAATAAATGCAGTGATAAACGAAAACGATAAAGCCATTAATCATCAATCGATTAGGAAGTGATGTAAAAACAGTATATCTCAAAATCTCTTTCCTTGAAGGCTAATGCCTCGCCAAATTCACAACAGAAAACCAAAAGTGCCCAATGAGGTCTGTACTTGACTCTGGGGCATCAGATGATACACATAGAAGATATAACACACCGACATACTGAAGCAAGCCTTATGAGGTGCTCATTACGAAGGAAGAGATAACCTGGTGTCAGAAAGAACACACAGGAGAGAAACCATATGAATGTCACAAAACATTTATTCGGCAGAGAAATAGCAAGTGCGACATCTGCAACTTCATACTGGAGAAAAGTCATATTGATGGACTAACTTGGAAAAGTTTTCTCTGAAATGAAAGATCTAATGCAGCATCAGAGTGTCCACATAGGGGAAAAGTCATATAAAAATACAGAATATAATAAAGTGTTTGGAAGGAAGAAAATTCAAGAGCAGGATCTACAAATCTATGCTGGTGAGCAACCATATGAATGTACACAATGCGACAAAGCATTTATAACAAATGGAAATTTAAAGCAACATCAGAAAGTCCACACTAGAGAGAAACCAAATGAATGTACAAAGAGCAATAAAGTGTTAAGATGGAGGCAGACTCTTAAGCAACATCAGAAAATCCACACTGGGGAGGAACCTTATCAATGTACAGAGTGTGACAAGGCATTTATTGCAAAGCTAAGTTTAAAAGTACATCAGCAGGTTCACACAGGAGAAAAAACCCATAAATGTACACAAAGTGACAAAGCATTTATTACCAGTGGAAACCTAATGAAATATCAGAAAGTCCACACAGGGGAGAAACCGTATGAATGTACAGAGTGTGACAAGGCATTCATTACCAATGGAAACCTAATGATACATCAGAAAGTCCACACTGGGGAGAAACCGTATGAATGTACAGAATGTGACAAAGCATTCATAACAAATGGAGAACTAAAGAATCATGTGAAAATCCACACTGGGGAGAAACTGTATAAATGTACTGAATGTGTCAAAGCATTTATAACAAATGGAGAGCTAAAACGACATCAGAAAATCCACACTGGAGAGAAACCATATCAATGTACAGAGTGTGACAAAGCATTTATAACAAAGAGCGAGCTGAAGCTGCATCAGAAAATCCACACTGGGGAGAAACCATATCAATGCACTGAATGTGACAAAGCATTTATAACAAATGGAGACCTAAAACGACATCAGAAAATCCACACTGGGGAGAAACCATATCAATGTACAGAGTGTGACAAAGCATTTATAACAAATGGAAAGCTAAAACGACATCAGACAATCCACACTGGGGAGAAACCATATCAATGCACAGAATGTGACAAATCATTCATAACAAATGTTGAGCTAAAACAACATCAAATAATCCACACTGGGAAGAAACCGTATAAATGTACTGAGTGTGATAAAGCATTTATAACAAATGGAAATCTAGAACGGCATCAGAAAATCCACACTGGGGAGAAACCATATCAGTGTATTGAGTGTGACAAAGCATTTATAACAAATGGAGATTTAAAGCAACATCTGAAAGTCCACACTGGAGAGAAACCAAATGAATGTAAAGAATGTAATAAAGTGTTCCGGATTAAGGAGACCCTAAAGCAACATCAGAAAAGCCACACTGGCGAGAAACCTTATCAATGTAGAGATTGTGACAAGGCATTTATAACAAATGGAAGGCTGAAACGACATCAGAAAATCCACACTGGGGAGAAACCATACGATTGTACTGAATGTGACAAGGCATTTATTTCAAATAGAAACCTGGAGCAACATCAGAAAATCCACACTGGGGAGAAACCATATGAATGTACAGAATGCGACAAGGCGTTTATCACCAATGGAGGCCTAAAACGACATCAGAAAATCCACACTGGGGAGAAGCCATATCAATGTACCGACTGTGACAAAGCATTTGTAATAAATGGACTGCTAAAACAACATCAGAAAATCCACACTGGGGAGAAACCATATCAATGTACAGAGTGTGACAAAGCCTTTATTGCAAAGCAAAGTTTAAAAATACATCAGAAACTCCACACTGGAGGGAAGCCATATGAATGCACTGAATGTAACAGGGCATTTATAACAAGTGGAGACCTAGAACGACATCAGAAAATCCACACTGGGGAGAAGCCATATCAATGTACAGAGTGTGACAAAGCATTTATAACAAATGAAGTGCTAAAACGACATCAGAAAATCCACACTGGGGAGAAGCCATAGCAATGTACAGAATGCAATAAAGCATTTATAACAAATGGACAGCTAAAACGACATCAGAAAGTTCACTCTGGGGGGATAACCATATCAATGTACAGAGTGTGTCAAGGCCTTTATTGCAAAGCAAAGTTAAAAAATGCATCAGAAACTCAACACTGGAGAGAAGCCATATGAATGCACTGAATGTAACATGGTATTTTTTAGAAAGCAAAATGTAATTGCCCATCAGAAAGTTCACACAGGAGAGAAACCATATCAATGTACAGAATGTGAGAATGCATTCATAACAACTGGAGAGCCGATGCAACATGAGAAAATCCACATGGAGAGAAATCCTATGTATGCTAAGAATATAATAAAGTCCACAAGAAGAATAAGTTAACGCAACATCAACAAATCCACACTAGGGAACAAGCATATTAATGTACAGAATGTGACAAGATTTAAATACAACACCAAAATCAATGACATCAGAATGTTTACACAGGTGAGAAACTATATAAATGTATTGAAAGTGACAATATATTCATAAGAAATGGAGAGGTAACGCAACATCAAAAGTCCACACTAAAGACTGCATGGAATGAGGCAAGGCATTTATTAGCAAGGGAGACTAAAAAAACATCAAATGTCCCCATTGAGGAAAATTTCTTTGAATGTACAGAATGTGACAAAGTATTCTTGGAAGTAACTACTTCAATGTAAAGAAGTGACAAGGCATTTATTACATGGGTACAGCACAAACCATCAGAAAGTCCACACAGGAGAGAAACCTCATCAGTGCACTTACTGTGACAAGGCATTTGTTAAAAAAGCAACCTAGAATGACATCAGGAAGATCACATGGGATAGAAATGATATGACTGCGCTCAATTTAACAAAGCAGTTATTAGTAAGGCACAGCTAATGTAATATCAAAGTCCACAAAGTGAAGAAAGTCATGACACAAAGAACGCATACCACAACAAATACGTACAGGCATTTATTAAAAAAGAAAGACCAAACACAGCGTCAAAAAGTCCACCCTAGGGAGAGACCATATCAATGTACTGAATGTGACAATTAATTTATTGGCAGGGCACAGCTGATACAATAGCAGTAAGTCAACACAGAGGAGAAAATCATGATGGTGGAGAATGCATATCACTGCACTCAATGTGGCAAGGCATCCTCTACAAAGGCAAAGATAATGCAACATCAGAAAGTCATTACTAGTGAGAAAACTGTCATCCGCATAGGAGCAATACTAAACGTGATAAAGCAATCATTACGAAAGGACTATTAATGCAACATCTGAAAATCCACACCAGGGAGTAACTGAAGCAATATGTGTGGCCAGGTGCTGCTCAGATAGTCCACATTGGCAGAAACAACTTTTTCTTGCAAGTGTTTTCTCACAGGAGGGGCCTGATGTGTCAGCATGTATTCCAGAGAGAAACTATATCAGTCTTCAGTGTGACAAGACATTCATTACAAAGGAATAGCTAATGCTTGTTCAGATATTATACACCAGGGAGAAGCCATTTAAATAATATAAACGTGGAAGAGCATTTCCTGCCAAACGCTCTCTGATAAGGTATCAAAATGGCCACCCGGGTTTAAGAAGTACTGATATTGAAGTCTTTCATTTGAACTAGTCATCAGTTGCTACGTCAAACAATCCACACCTCACACAGAATCAGGGGGACGAACTACCTGAACAAAATGTGGAACAAAGGAACAGAAAAGTGGATGTTATCGTAAGTGCCAAATGATTAGTCAAGAAAAGATCCCACCTTACCCCTATCCCACAGAGATTAAAATATGCAAACTTCAGAGAGCATCAAACGTCGACAAAATGAAAATGTTACACAAAACAACAGCTAGATTTATTTCCTTGTTCCCAGCCTGCTGTAGTATAAGGACAATTTTGGCCATCTTGTGGTAAGACCTGACTCTGCCTGTTCACTCAGTAAAGTGATTTTTTTTTGCAAGGCCTTCTAGGGCTTGTATCCACAGTTTTAACATATTTCTGATAAGGAAATTCAGTTTGTTATCTAGGATGTTATGTTCTTGCTGTTTATTGTTGACATTCCCTTTCCATCAGTAGCAATCCTGCCATGGACATCACAAGTGGAGTTTTGGGGTCGGTTGGAAGACAGATACCACTGGCCTTAGAGGTTTGCAGCCCCCAAAGTATGTGCACATTAGGTTTATGGATTCGTGTGGGACAGGAGCTGACACCATTTGTACAGACATTACAGGACAGTTTGCTGGACAATCTGAATGAGAGGCCTCTACTTACAGCAGTGATTACAATCTGCTATATCATGTGTAGGCAACAAGTGTATTATTTCTACTTCTGTATCTTGTATTTGTTAAAGATGCTCATCTACAATGAAATGAACATCTGCTGAAAGTACCAAATGCAATCCTAGATGTTTGAACACTGCAATCATTCTTATACCATTGCTAAAGCGCTCCAATGTCCATTCAGACTATGCCCATGCAATTTACATTTACATTGCTCCCTGCATGTTCCCTCTTGCATTGTATGTTCTTGTATGTGTGACCTGACTTCTATATGTACAGCACTCTTGATACTCTGATGGGTATATGTTCATGCTTTAAAAAACAATGAAATAAATAAATAATGATAAACTGTCATGACAAATGCAACAGCATTATACCACACTCCCATATGACCTGGTCTCCGACAGGGCTCCCAGCTCGTAAGAATGATATAAAACAAATTACTGATCTGTATTAGCACATCTGGTGACCGTAGAGCCACAGCGGGAAGAATGCGGTGATGAATCCTCAGTCCTTGAATGGACAAAAGGGGGCCATTGATAAGTCGTTGTTTCACCATCTTGAAGACATTGACACTTGGATGGAGACTTTAAAAAATCTGGAAGCTTCTCTCCATTGCTCATGAAAGGCGAACTGTTGTTAATTCCGCAGTGAGCAAGACTTGCTCTTGTGCGTTACAGATTGTAAAAGAGGGAGGCAGTCAGTGTGTGAGTCAGAAAAGGTCTCCCCCCAGACGCAATTCACCAGCTACTAATCCTCGAATAACCACCCACAATCTCAACACAAGTTAATCTCTCATCGATATGCAAGAAGAACGGGCTTCTAACACTGCTGGTATATCTAACACTGCAGAGCATCGCATGAGTCTGTACAGCAATGTGATTAATGCCTGTTTAGCAACCCCGAGGCTGGACTGTAAAGCTCTGGTAAGGTTACTCATGCAATGTGGATAGGGGATTGTTGGGAGAGCTGTTTGGGCGACTGTTACTAAAACACAGCTGGGACAGGGGTTTGATGTCAGAAATGCTTCTGATCTGACAGAAGAGCTTAGAGGGAAGAGGGAGTGAAAACTGCAGACACAACACATATGACTGAGGCAAGCCCCGAATGTAAGATTAAGCTACCTATCTGGACTGTGAGCGGTGTGAATGACAACCACAAGGCTCGACTGGTGATTGTGTACTTAAACACACATTAAGTGGTTGTCGCATGATGCTTCTGTGAGAGCTAATCATTTTGCCAATAGCGGGAGCTTGTACTTCTATTACTCTTCCTCCTTAGCTAAGGAAGTGTTTATATTGGTTAAACAAGGCTTACAGTTCAGGCCTCTGGACAAGTTCTGTGATGGAGGGGTCCGGTGTGTGGTTGTTGGGTTCGATAAGTATGGCTCAACTGTGACAACCTCATTAAAAAATAAAAATAAAGTTAGAGACAGGTATGCAGCCATCTCCCCTCGCTCTGTCAGACCCCAGTCTTTAAACAGAAAACAGCCAAGCAATGTTATCGTACCTCATGGTAAACCAGGGCTCGGTTGCCTCTGGGGCTATGCTGTGGGAAGTGTTTAAAGCCAATACTAGGGGTGAATGCATATCTAAAGTCACAGGATATTAAGATCACTAAAAGATGGAATGTCATGCCCAGAGCAACAGACGTCATCGCTAGAGTGAGAATTTGTGAGTTCTGCAGCCCAACCAACACTAGCTATATTAAACCTAAAATGGCTGGATGTCTGTGGCACAGTGGACAGTGAAGGTAAATTGCTAGATAAGCATATGACTGCCCAGTGGTGCGGTAAAGGGGAGGAGAGGCATAATTGCCCTTCTTACTCATACTAATAGAAGGGATGGGAATAGGCAAAGCTGTGCTCAAATGAATCACTCTACTATACACTTCCCCCAAAGTAAGAAAATAAGTCAACAATTTGTATTCTCCAATATCAAAACATAGGAGCATCAGGCGAGGCTGTCTTCTCTCTTCGATCCTTCTTCCCTAGCTGCGTAGCCACCTGCCAGCTTTCTTCCTCAACCACAGAGGTCTACAATTAGGTGTGTGTAGAGTTGTTCTTTTGATGTATGCAGACAATATCTGCTATTGCTCAAGGACCCTGCTTGAAGTCTTCATCTTACAATTACTGAAATAACTGTATTAGGGGAATGGTCTTTAAAAATCAATTGGTCTAAGTCAGCAATGATGCCCCTAACCAGGCGGAGAACTACCCCTGAGCTGCAGGAACCGCTGGGGTGGCAATTGGAACCTGTAAGATACCCGTGAGTTGGGTGTCATTGAAATTTGTCCACAATAAATAGTGAAAACTTTGGGAAGTTTGTGACAAAGTACTAAACAGATAGATGGATCAACGTGCTGATATCAATGGAGGGGGATTTGCCGTATGAAGATAAAGCTGCTCCCTAAACTGTCGTACCTGTTTCAGAATATCCAGATGGAGCTAAATAAAGTACTAAGTAGTACTGTATGTGATAGAAGCCTGCACTCCCGCCTTCCTCTGACTGTGCTGAAAGTTCAGAGTGACGGAAGCTTGCATTGCGGTACTGTATGTGATGGAAGCCTGCACTCCTGCCATCCTCTGACTCTGCTGAAAGTTCAGTGACAGAATCTTGCATTGTAGTACTGTATGTGATAGAAGCCTGCACTCCTGCCTTCCTCTGACTGTGCTGAAAGTTCAGAGTGACGGAACCTTGCATTGTAGTACTGTATGTGATGGAAGCCTGCACTCCTGAGTTCCTCTGACTGTGCTGAAAGTTCAGAGTGACAGAAGCTTGCATTGTTGTACTGTATGTGATGGAAGCCTGCACTCCTGCCATCCTCTGACTGTGCTGAAAGTTCAGAGTGACAGAAGCTTGCATTGTAGTACTGTATGTGATGGAAGCCTGCACTCCCGCCTTCCTCTGATTGTGCTGAAAGTTCAGAGTGACAGAAGCTTGGATTGTAGCACTGTATGTGACGGAAGCCTGCACTCCTGCCTTCCTCTGAATGTGCTGAAAGTTCAGAGTGACGGAAGCTTGCATTGTGGTACTGTATGTGATGGAAGCCTGCACTCCCGCCTTCCTCTGACTGTGCTGAAAGTTCAGAGTGACAGAAGCTTGCATTGTCGTACTGTATGTGATGGAAGCCTGCACTCCTGCCTTCCTCTGACTGTGCTGAAAGTTCAGAGTGACGGAAGCTTGCATTGTAGTACTGTATGTGATGGAAGCCTGCAATCCTGCCTTCCTCTGAATGTGCTGAAAGTTCAGATTGACGGAAGCTTGCATTGTAGCACTGTATGTGATGTAAGCCTAAACTCCCGCCTTCCTCTGACTGCTGAAAGTTCAGAGTGACAGAAGCTTGCATTGTAGTACTGTATGTGATGGAAGCCTGCAATCCTGCCTTCCTTTGAATGTGCTGAAAGTTCAGAGTGACGGAAACTTGCATTGTAGCACTGTATGTGATGTAAGCCTAAACTCCCGCCTTCCTCTGACTGCTGAAAGTTCAGAGTGACAGAAGCTTGCATTGTAGTACTGTATGGGATGGAAGCCTGCACTCCTGCCATCCTCTGACTGTGCTGAAAGTTCAGACTGACAGAAGGTTGCATTGTAGTACTGTATGTTATGGAAGCCTGCACTCCTGAGTAACTCTGACTGTGCTGAAAGTTCAGAGTGACAGAAGCTTGCATTGTAGTACTGTATGTTATGGAAGCCTGCACTCCCACCGTCCTCTGACTGTGCTGAAAGTTCAGAGTGACAAAAGCTTGCATTGTAGTACTGTATGTGATGGGAGACTGCACTCCTGCCTTCCTTTGACTGTGCTGAAAGTTCAGAGTGACGGAAGCTTGCGTTGTAGTACTGTATGTGATGGGAGCCTGTACTCCTGCCTTCCTCTGAATGTGCTGAAAGTTCAGAGTGACGGAAGCTTGCATTGTAATACTGTATGTGATGGAAGCCTGCACTCCTGCCTTCCTCTGACTGTGCTGAAAGTTCAAAGTGACGGAAGCTTGCATTGTAGTACTGTATGTGATGAAAACCTGCACTCCTGCCTTCCTCTGACTGTGCTGAAAGTTCAGCGTGACGGAAGCTTGCATTGTAGTACTGTATGTGATGGAAGCCTGCACTCCTGCCTATCTCTGACTGTGCTGAAAGATCACAGTGACGGAAGCTTGCATTGTAGTACTGTATGTGATGGAAACCTGCACTCCTGCCTTCCTCTGACTGTGCTGAAAGTTCAGAGTGACGGAACCTTGCATTGTAGTACTGTATGTGATGGAAGTCTGCACTCCTGCCTTCCGCTGACTGTGCTGAAAGTTCAGAGTGACGGAAGCTTGCATTGTAGCACTGTATGTGATGGAAGCCTGCACTCCTGCCTTCCCCTGAGTGTGCTGAAAGTTCAGAGTGACGGAAGCTTGCATTGTAGCCCTGTATGTGATGGAAGCCTGCACTCCCGCCTTCCTCTGACTGTGCTGAAAGTTCAGAGTGACGGAAGCTTGCGTTGTAGTACTGTATGTGATGGGAGCCTGCACTCCTGCCTTCCTCTGAATGTGCTGAAAGTTCAGAGTGACGGAAGCTTGCATTGTAGTACTGTATGTGATGGGAGCCTGCACTCCTGAGTTCCTCTGACTGTGCTGAAAGTTCAGAGTGACGGAACCTTGCATTGTAGTACTGTATGTGATGTAAGCCTAAACTCCCGCCTTCCTCTGATTGCTGAAAGTTCAGAGTGACAGAAGCTTGCATTGTAGTACTGTATGTGATGGGAGCCTGCACTCCTGCCATCCTCTGACTGTGCTGAAAGTTCAGAGTGACAGATGCTTGCATTGTAGTACTGTATGTTATGGAAGCCTGCACTCCTGAGTTCCTCTGACTGTGCTGAAAGTTCAGAGTGACGGAAGCTTGCACTGTAGTACTGTATGTGATGGAAGCCTGCACTCCTGCCTTCCCTTCACTGTGCTGAAAGTTCAGAGTGACAGAAGCTTGCATTGTAGCACTGTATGTGATGTAAGCCTAAACTCCCGCCTTCCTCTGACTGCTGAAAGTTCAGAGTGACAGAAGCTTGCATTGTAGTACTGTATGTGATGGGAGCCTGCACTCCTGCCATCCTCTGACTGTGCTGAAAGTTCAGAGTGACAGAAGCTTGCATTGTAGTACTGTATGTTATGGAAGCCTGCACTCCTGAGTTCCTCTGACTGTGCTGAAAGTTCAGAGTGACGGAAGCTTGCATTGTAGTACTGTATGTTATGGAAGCCTGCACTCCTGAGTTCCTCTGACTGTGCTGAAAGTTCAGAGTGACGGAAGCTTGCATTGTAGTACTGTATGTGATGGAAGCCTGCACTCCTGAGTTCCTCTGACTGTGCTGAAAGTTCAGAGTGACGGACCTTGCATTGTAGTACTGTATGTGATGTAAGCCTAAACTCCCGCCTTCCTCTGACTGCTGAAAGTTCAGAGTGACAGAAGCTTGCATTGTAGTACTGTATGTGATGGGAGCCTGCACTCCTGCCATCCTCTGACTGTGCTGAAAGTTCAGAGTGACAGATGCTTGCATTGTAGTACTGTATGTTATGGAAGCCTGCACTCCTGAGTTCCTCTGACTGTGCTGAAAGTTCAGAGTGACGGAAGCTTGCACTGTAGTACTGTATGTGATGGAAGCCTGCACTCCTGCCTTCCCGTCACTGTGCTGAAAGTTCAGAGTGACAGAAGCTTGCATTGTAGTACTGTATGTGATGGAAGCCTGCACTCCTGTCTTCCTTTGACTGTGCTGAAAGTTCAGAGTGATGGAAGCTTGCATTGTAGTACTGTATGTGATGGGAGCCTGCACTCCTGCCTTCCCCTGACTCTGCTGAAAGTTCAGAGTGACAGAAGCTTGCATTGTAGTACTGTATGTGATGGGAGACTGCACTCCTGCCTTCCTCTGACTGTGCTGAAAGCTCACAATGATGGAAGCTTGCACTGCAGTACTGTATGTGATGGAAACCTGCACTCCTGCCTTCCTCTGACTGTGCTGAAAGTTCAGAGTGACGGAAGCTTGCATTGTAGTACTGTATGTGATGGAAGCCTGCACTCCTGCCTTCCTCTGACTGTGCTGAAAGATCACAGTGACGGAAGCTTGCATTGTTGTACTGTATGTGATGGAAACCTGCACTCCTGCCTTCCTCTGACTGTGCTGAAAGTTCAGAGTGACGGAAGCTTGCATTGTAGTACTGTATGTGATGGAAGTCTGCACTCCTGCCTTCCGCTGACTGTGCTGAAAGTTCAGAGTGACGGAAGCTTCCATTGTAGCACTGTATGTGATGGAAGCCTGCACTCCCGCCTTCCTCTGACTGCTGAAAGTTCAGAGTCCTGGAAGCTTGCATTGTAGTACTGTGTGTGATGGAAGCCTGCCCTCCTGTCTTCCTTTGACTGTGCTGAAAGTTCAGAGTGATGGAAGCTTGCATCGTAGTACTGTATGTGATGGGAGCCTGCACTCCTGCCTTCCCCTGACTCTGTTGAAAGTTCACAGTGACAGAAGCTTGCATTGTAGCACTGTATGTGATGGAAGCCTGCACTCCTGCCATCCTCTGACTGTGCTGAAAGTTCAGAGTGACAGAAGCTTGCATTGTAGTACTGTATGTGATGGAAGCCTGCACTCCTGTCTTCCCTTGACTGTGCTGAAAGTTCAGAGTGACAGAAGCTTGCATTGTAGTACTGTATGTTATGGAAGCCTGCACTCCTGCCTTCCCCTGAGTGTGCTGAAAGTTCAGAGTGACGGAAGCTTGCATTGTAGTACTGTATGTGATGGAAGCCTGCACTCCTGCCTTCCCCTGAATGTGCTGAAAGTTCAGAGTGACGGAAGCTTGCATTGTAGCACTGTATGTGATGGAAGCCTGCACTCCCGCCTTCCTCTGACTGTGCTGAAAGTTCAGAGTGACGGAAGCTTGCATTGTAGTACTGTATGTGATGGGAGCCTGCACTCCTGCCTTCCTCTGAATGTGCTGAAAGTTCAGAGTGACAGAAGCTTGCATTGTAGTACTGTATGTGATGGGAGCCTGCACTCCTGAGTTCCTCTGACTGTGCTGAAAGTTCAGAGTGACGGAACCTTGCATTGTAGTACTGTATGTGATGTAAGCCTAAACTCCCGCCTTCCTCTGACTGCTGAAAGTTCAGAGTGACAGAAGCTTGCATTGTAGTACTGTATGTGATGGGAGCCTGCACTCCTGCCATCCTCTGACTGTGCTGAAAGTTCAGAGTGACAGAAGCTTGCATTGTAGTACTGTATGTTATGGAAGCCTGCACTCCTGCCTTCCACTGACTCTGCTGAAAGATCAGAGTGACGGAAGCTTGCATTGTAGTACTGTATGTGATGGAAGCCTGCACTCCTGCATTCCTCTGACTGTGCTGAAAGTTCAGAGTGACGGAAGCTTGCATTGTAGTACTGTATGTGATGGAAGCCTGCACTCCTGCCTTCCCTTCACTGTGCCGAAAGTTCAGAGTGACAGAAGCTTGCATTGTAGTACTGTATGTGATGGAAGCCTGCACTCCTGTCTTCCTCTGACTGTGCTGAAAGTTCAGAGTGACAAAAGCTTGCATTCTAGTACTGTATGTGATGGAAGCCTGCACTCCTGAGTTCCTCTGACTGTGCTGAAAGTTCAGAGTGACAGAAGCTTGCATTGTAGTACTGTATGTGATGTAAGCCTAAACTCCCGCCTTCCTCGGACTGTGCTGAAAGTTCAGAGTGACGGAAGCTTGCATTGTAGTACTGTATGTGATGGAAGCCTGCACTCCTGCCTTCCTCTGACTGTGCTGAAAGTTCAGAGTCATGGAAGCTTGCATTGTAGTACTGTATGTGATGGAAGCCTGCACTCCTGCCATTCTCTGACTGTGCTGAAAGTTCAGAGTGACGGAACCTTGCATTGTAGTACTGTATGTGATGGATGCCTGCACTCCTGCCTACCTCTGACTGCTGAAAGTTCAGAGTCACGGAAACTTGCATTGTAGTACTGTATGTGATGGAAGCCTGCACTCCTGCCTTCCTCTGAATGTGCTGAAAGTTCAGAGTGAAGGAAGCTTGCATTGTAGTACTGTATGTGATGGAAGCCTGCACTCATACCTTCCCCTGACTCTGTTGAAAGTTCAGAGTGACGGAAGCTTGCATTGCAGTACTGTATGTGATGGAAGCCTGCACTCCTGTCTTCCTCTGACTGTGCTGAAAGTTCAGAGTGACGGAAGCTTGCATTGTAGTACTGTATGTGATGGAAGCCTGCACTCCTGCCATCCTCCGAATGTGCTGAAAGTTGAGAGTGACGGAAGCTTGCATTGTAGTACTGTATGTGATGGAAGCCTGCACTCCTGCCTTCCCCTGACTCTGCTGAAAGTTCACAGTGACAGAAGCTTGCATTGTAGTACTGTATGTGATGGAAGCCTGCACTCCTGCCTTCCTCTGACTGTGCTGAAAGTTCAGAGTGACAGAAGCTTGCATTGTAGTACTGTATGTGATGGGAGCCTGCACTCCTGCCTTCCCCTGACTCTGCTGAAAGTTCACAGTGACAGAAGCTTGCATTGTAGTACTGTATGTGATGGAACCCTGCACTCCTGCCTTCCTCTGACTGTGCTGAAAGTTCAGAGTGACAGAAGCTTGCATTGTAGTACTGTATGTGATGGGAGCCTGCACTCCTGAGTTCCTCTGACTGCTGAGAGTTCAGAGTGACGGAACCTTGCATTGTAGTACTGTATGTGATAAAAGCCTGCAATCCGGCCTTCCTCTGACTGCTGAAAGTTCACAGTGACAGAAGCTTGCATTGTAGTACTGTATGTGATGGAAGCCTGCACTCCTGCCTTCCTCTGACTGTGCTGAAAGTTCACAGTGACAGAAGCTTGCATTGTAGTACTGTATGTGATGGAAGCCTGCACTCCTGCCTTCCCCTGACTCTGCTGAAAGTTCACAGTGACAGAAGCTTGCATTGTAGTACTGTATGTGATGGAAGCCTGCACTCCTGCCTTCCTCTGACTGTGCTGAAAGTTCAGAGTGACAGAAGCTTGCATTGTAGTACTGTATGTGATGGGAGCCTGCACTCCTGCCTTCCCCTGACTCTGCTGAAAGTTCACAGTGACAGAAGCTTGCATTGTAGTACTGTATGTGATGGGAGCCTGCACTCCTGAGTTCCTCTGACTGCTGAGAGTTCAGAGTGACGGAACCTTGCATTGTAGTACTGTATGTGATAAAAGCCTGCACTCCGGCCTTCCTCTGACTGCTGAAAGTTCACAGTGACAGAAGCTTGCATTGTAGTACTGTATGTGATGGAAGCCTGCACTCCTGCCTTCCTCTGACTGTGCTGAAAGTTCACAGTGACAGAAGCTTGCATTGTAGTACTGTATGTGATGGAAGCCTGCACTCCTGCCTTCCTCTGACTCTGCTGAAAGTTCAGAGTGAAGGAAGCTTGCATTGTAGTACTGTATGTTATGGAAGCCTGCACTCCTGAGTTCCTCTGACTGCTGTAAGTTCAGAGTGATGGAACCTTGCATTGTAGTACTGTATGTGATAAAAGCCTGCACTCCGGCCTTCCTCTGACTGCTGAAAGTTCAGAGTGATGGAAGCTTGCATTGTAGTACTGTATGTGATGGAAGCCTGCACTCCTGCCTTCCCTTCACTGTGCCGAAAGTTCAGAGTGACAGAAGCTTGCATTGTAGTACTGTATGTGATGGAAGCCTGCACTCCTGAGTTCCTCTGACTGTGCTGAAGGTTCAGAGTGATGGAAGCTTGCATCGTAGTACTGTATGTGATGGAAGCCTGCACTCCTGCCGTCCTCTGACTGTGCTGAAAGATCACAGTGATGGAAGCTTGCATTGTAGTACTGTATGTGATGGAAGCCTGCACTCCTGCCTTCCTCTGACTGCTGAAAGTTCAGTGTGACGGAAGCTTGCATTGTAGTACTGTATGTGATGGGAGCCTGCACTCCTGAGTTTCTCTGACTGCTGAAAGTTCAGAGTGACGGAACCTTGCATTGTAGTACTGTATGTGATAAAAGCCTGCACTCCGGCCTTCCTCTGACTGCTGAAAGTTCAGAGTGACGGAACCTTGCATTGTAGTACTGTATGTGATGGAAGCCTGCACTCCTGCCTTCCCTTCACTGTGCCGAAAGTTCAGAGTGACAGAAGCTTGCATTGTAGTACTGTATGTGATGTAAGCCTAAACTCCCGCCTTCTTCTGACTGCTGAAAGTTCAGAGTGACAGAAGCTTGCATTGTAGTACTGTATGTGATGGAAGCCTGCACTCCCGCCTTCCTCGGACTGTGCTGAAAGTTCAGAGTGATGGAAGCTTGCATTGTAGTACTGTATGTGATGGAAGCCTGCACTCCTGCCTTCCTCTGACTGTGCTGAAAGTTCAGAGTCACGGAAGCTTGCATTGTAGTACTGTATGTGATGGAAGCCTGCACTCCTGCCATTCTCTGACTGTGCTGAAAGTTCAGAGTGACAGAAGCTTGCATTGTAGTACTGTATGTGATGGAAGCCTACACTTGCACCTTCCTCTGTGCTGAAAGTTCAGAGTGACGGAACCTTGCATTGTAGTACTGTATGTGATGTAAGCCTAAACTCCCGCCTTCCTCTGACTGCTGAAAGTTCAGAGTGACAGAAGCTTGCATTGTAGTACTGTATGTGATGGATGCCTGCACTCCTGCCTTCCTCTGACTGCTGAAAGTTCAGAGTCACGGAAACTTGCATTGTAGTACTGTATGTGATGGAAGCCTGCACTCCTGCCTTCCTCTGAATGTGCTGAAAGTTCAGAGTGAAGGAAGCTTGCATTGTAGTACTGTATGTGATGGAAGCCTGCACTCATACCTTCCCCTGACTCTGTTGAAAGTTCAGAGTGACGGAAGCTTGCATTGCAGTACTGTATGTGATGGAAGCCTGCACTCCTGTCTTCCTCTGACTGTGCTGAAAGTTCAGAGTGACGGAAGCTTGATTGTAGTACTGTATGTGATGGAAGCCTGCACTCCTGCCATCCTCCGAATGTGCTGAAAGTTGAGAGTGACGGAAGCTTGCATTGTAGTACTGTATGTGATGGAAGCCTGCACTCCTGCCTTCCCCTGACTCTGCTGAAAGTTCACAGTGACAGAAGCTTGCATTGTAGTACTGTATGTGATGGAAGCCTGCACTCCTGCCTTCCTCTGACTGTGCTGAAAGTTCAGAGTGACAGAAGCTTGCATTGTAGTACTGTATGTGATGGGAGCCTGCACTCCTGCCTTCCCCTGACTCTGCTGAAAGTTCACAGTGACAGAAGCTTGCATTGTAGTACTGTATGTGATGGAAGCCTGCACTCCTGCCTTGCTCTGACTGTGCTGAAAGTTCACAGTGACAGAAGCTTGCATTGTAGTACTGTATGTGATGGAAGCCTGCACTCCTGCCTTCCTCTGACTCTGCTGAAAGTTCAGAGTGAAGGAAGCTTGCATTGTAGTACTGTATGTTATGGAAGCCTGCACTCCTGCCTTCCCCTGACTGTGCTGAAACTTCAGAGTGACAGAAGCTTGCGTTGTAGTACTGTATGTGATGGAAGCCTGCACTCCTGAGTTCCTCTGACTGTGCTGAAAGTTCAGAGTGATGGAAGCTTGCATCGTAGTACTGTATGTGATGGAAGCCTGCACTCCTGCCTTCCTCTGACTGTGCTGAAAGATCACAGTGATGGAAGCTTGCATTGTAGTACTGTATGTGATGGAAGCCTGCACTCCTGCCTTCCTCTGACTGCTGAAAGTTCAGAGTGACGGAAGCTTGCATTGTAGTACTGTATGTGATGGGAGCCTGCACTCCTGAGTTCCTCTGACTGCTGAAAGTTCAGAGTGACGGAACCTTGCATTGTAGTACTTTATGTGATAAAAGCCTTCACTCCGGCCTTCCTCTGACTGCTGAAAGATCAGAGTGACGGAAGCTTGCATTATAGTACTGTATGTGATAGAAACCTGCACTCCCGCCTTCCTTGGACTGTGCTGAAAGTTCAGAGTGACGGAAGCTTGCATTGTAGTACTGTATGTGATGGAAGCCTGCACTCCTGCCTTCCTCTGACTGCTGAAAGTTCAGAGTGACGGAAGCTTGCATTGTAGTACTGTATGTGATGGAAGCCTGCACTCCTGCCTTCCTCTGAATGTGCTGAAAGTTCAGAGTGACGGAACCTTGCATTGTAGTACTGTATGTGATGGAAGCCTGCACTCCTGCCATCCTCTGACTGTGCTGAAAGTTCAGAGTGACGGAAGCTTGCATTGTAGTACTGTATCTGATGGGAGTCTGCATTCCTGCCTTCCCTTCACTGTGCTGAAAGTTCAGAGTCACGGAAGCTTGCATTGTAGTACTGTATGTGATGGAAGCCTGCACTCCTGAGTTCCTCTGACTGCTGAAAGTTCAGAGTGACAGAAGCTTGCATTGTAGTACTGTATGTGATGGAAGCCTGCACTTCTGCCTTCCTCTGACTGTGCTGAAAGTTCAGAGTGACGGAACCTTGCATTGTAGTACTGTATGTGATGGAAGCCTGCACTCCTGCCATCCTCTGACTGTGCTGAAAGTTTAGAGTGACGGAAGCTTGCATTGTAGTACTATATCTGATGGGAGCCTGCACTCCTGCCTTCCCTTCACTGTGCTGAAAGTTCAGAGTCACGGAAGCTTGCATTGTAGTACTGTATGTGATGGAAGCCTGCACTCTTGAGTTCCTCTGACTGCTGAAAGTTCAGAGGGATGGAAGCTTGCATTGTAGTACTGTATGTGATGGAAGCCTGCACTTCTGCCTTCCTCTGACTGTGCTGAAAGTTCAGAGTGACAGAAGCTTGCATTGTAGTACTGTATGTGATGGAAGCCTGCACTCCCGCCTGCCTCTGACTATGCTGAAAGTTCAGAGTGACAGAAGCTTGCATTGTAGTACTGTATGTAATGGAAGCCTGCACTCCTGCCTTCCTCTGACTGTGCTGAAAGATCACAGTGATGGAAGCTTGCATTGCAGTAGTGTATGTGATGGAAGCCTGCACTCCTACCTTCCCCTGACTCTGCTGAAAGTTCACAGTGACAGAAACTTGCATTGTAGTACTGTATGTTATGGAAGCCTGCACTCCTGCCTTCCTCTGACTGTGCTGAAAGTTCAGAGTGACAGAAGCTTGCATTGTAGTACTGTATGTTATGGAAGCCTGCACTCCTGCCTTCCTCTGACTGTGCTGAAAGTTCAGAGTGACAGAAGCTTGCATTGTAGTACTGTATGTTATGGAAGCCTGCACGCCTGCCTTCCTCTGACTGTGCTGAAAGTTCAGAGTGACGGAACCTTGCATTGTAGTACTGTATGTGATGGAAGCCTGCACTCCCGCCTTCCTCGGACTGTGCTGAAAGTTCAGAGTGACGGAAGCTTGCATTGTAGTACTGTATGTGATGGAAGCCTGCACTCCTGCCTTCCTCTGACTGCTGAAAGTTCAGAGTGACGGAAGCTTGCATTGTAGTACTGTATCTGATGGGAGCCTGCACTCCTGAGTTCCTCTGACTGCTGAAAGTTCAGAGTGACAGAAGCTTGAATTGTAGTACTGTATGTGATGGAAGCCTGCACTCCTGCCTTTCTCTGACTGTGCTGAAAGATCACAGTGATGGAAGCTTGCATTGCAGTACTGTATGTGATGGAAGCCTGCACTCCTGCCTTCCCCTGACTCTGCTGAAAGTTCACAGTGACAGAAACTTGCATTGTAGTATTGTATGTTATGGAAGCCTGCACTCCTGCCTTCCTCTGACTGTGCTGAAAGTTCAGAGTGATGGAAGCTTGCGTTGTAGTACTGTATGTGATGGAAGCCTGCACTCCTACCTTCCCCTGACTCTGCTGAAAGTTCACAGTGACAGAAACTTGCATTGTAGTACTGTATGTTATGGAAGCCTGCACTCCTGCCTTCCTCTGACTGTGCTGAAAGTTCAGAGTGACAGAAGCTTGCATTGTAGTACTGTATGTTATGGAAGCCTGCACTCCTGCCTTCCTCTGACTGTGCTGAAAGTTAAGAGTGACAGAAGCTTGCATTGTAGTACTGTATGTGATGGAAGCCTGCACTCCTGTCTTCCTCTGAATGTGCTGAAAGTTCAGAGTGAAGGAAGCTTGCATTGTAGTACTGTATGTGATGGAAGCCTGCACTCATACCTTCCCCTGACTCTGTTGAAAGTTCAGAGTGACGGAAGCTTGCATTGTAGTACTGTATGTGATGGAAGCCTGCACTCCTGCCTTCCCCTGACTCTGCTGAAAGTTCACAGTGACAGAAGCTTGCATTGTAGTACTGTATGTGATGGAAGCCTGCACTCCTGCCTTCCTCTGACTGTGCTGAAAGTTCAGAGTGACAGAAGCTTGCATTGTAGTACTGTATGTGATGGGAGCCTGCACTCCTGCCTTCCCCTGACTCTGCTGAAAGTTCACAGTGACAGAAGCTTGCATTGTAGTACTGTATGTGATGGAACCCTGCACTCCTGCCTTCCTCTGACTGTGCTGAAAGTTCAGAGTGACAGAAGCTTGCATTGTAGTACTGTATGTGATGGGAGCCTGCACTCCTGAGTTCCTCTGACTGCTGAGAGTTCAGAGTGACGGAACCTTGCATTGTAGTACTGTATGTGATAAAAGCCTGCAATCCGGCCTTCCTCTGACTGCTGAAAGTTCACAGTGACAGAAGCTTGCATTGTAGTACTGTATGTGATGGAAGCCTGCACTCCTGCCTTCCTCTGACTGTGCTGAAAGTTCACAGTGACAGAAGCTTGCATTGTAGTACTGTATGTGATGGAAGCCTGCACTCCTGCCTTCCCCTGACTCTGCTGAAAGTTCACAGTGACAGAAGCTTGCATTGTAGTACTGTATGTGATGGAAGCCTGCACTCCTGCCTTCCTCTGACTGTGCTGAAAGTTCAGAGTGACAGAAGCTTGCATTGTAGTACTGTATGTGATGGGAGCCTGCACTCCTGCCTTCCCCTGACTCTGCTGAAAGTTCACAGTGACAGAAGCTTGCATTGTAGTACTGTATGTGATGGGAGCCTGCACTCCTGAGTTCCTCTGACTGCTGAGAGTTCAGAGTGACGGAACCTTGCATTGTAGTACTGTATGTGATAAAAGCCTGCACTCCGGCCTTCCTCTGACTGCTGAAAGTTCACAGTGACAGAAGCTTGCATTGTAGTACTGTATGTGATGGAAGCCTGCACTCCTGCCTTCCTCTGACTGTGCTGAAAGTTCACAGTGACAGAAGCTTGCATTGTAGTACTGTATGTGATGGAAGCCTGCACTCCTGCCTTCCTCTGACTCTGCTGAAAGTTCAGAGTGAAGGAAGCTTGCATTGTAGTACTGTATGTTATGGAAGCCTGCACTCCTGAGTTCCTCTGACTGCTGTAAGTTCAGAGTGATGGAACCTTGCATTGTAGTACTGTATGTGATAAAAGCCTGCACTCCGGCCTTCCTCTGACTGCTGAAAGTTCAGAGTGATGGAAGCTTGCATTGTAGTACTGTATGTGATGGAAGCCTGCACTCCTGCCTTCCCTTCACTGTGCCGAAAGTTCAGAGTGACAGAAGCTTGCATTGTAGTACTGTATGTGATGGAAGCCTGCACTCCTGAGTTCCTCTGACTGTGCTGAAGGTTCAGAGTGATGGAAGCTTGCATCGTAGTACTGTATGTGATGGAAGCCTGCACTCCTGCCGTCCTCTGACTGTGCTGAAAGATCACAGTGATGGAAGCTTGCATTGTAGTACTGTATGTGATGGAAGCCTGCACTCCTGCCTTCCTCTGACTGCTGAAAGTTCAGTGTGACGGAAGCTTGCATTGTAGTACTGTATGTGATGGGAGCCTGCACTCCTGAGTTTCTCTGACTGCTGAAAGTTCAGAGTGACGGAACCTTGCATTGTAGTACTGTATGTGATAAAAGCCTGCACTCCGGCCTTCCTCTGACTGCTGAAAGTTCAGAGTGACGGAACCTTGCATTGTAGTACTGTATGTGATGGAAGCCTGCACTCCTGCCTTCCCTTCACTGTGCCGAAAGTTCAGAGTGACAGAAGCTTGCATTGTAGTACTGTATGTGATGTAAGCCTAAACTCCCGCCTTCTTCTGACTGCTGAAAGTTCAGAGTGACAGAAGCTTGCATTGTAGTACTGTATGTGATGGAAGCCTGCACTCCCGCCTTCCTCGGACTGTGCTGAAAGTTCAGAGTGATGGAAGCTTGCATTGTAGTACTGTATGTGATGGAAGCCTGCACTCCTGCCTTCCTCTGACTGTGCTGAAAGTTCAGAGTCACGGAAGCTTGCATTGTAGTACTGTATGTGATGGAAGCCTGCACTCCTGCCATTCTCTGACTGTGCTGAAAGTTCAGAGTGACAGAAGCTTGCATTGTAGTACTGTATGTGATGGAAGCCTACACTTGCACCTTCCTCTGTGCTGAAAGTTCAGAGTGACGGAACCTTGCATTGTAGTACTGTATGTGATGTAAGCCTAAACTCCCGCCTTCCTCTGACTGCTGAAAGTTCAGAGTGACAGAAGCTTGCATTGTAGTACTGTATGTGATGGATGCCTGCACTCCTGCCTTCCTCTGACTGCTGAAAGTTCAGAGTCACGGAAACTTGCATTGTAGTACTGTATGTGATGGAAGCCTGCACTCCTGCCTTCCTCTGAATGTGCTGAAAGTTCAGAGTGAAGGAAGCTTGCATTGTAGTACTGTATGTGATGGAAGCCTGCACTCATACCTTCCCCTGACTCTGTTGAAAGTTCAGAGTGACGGAAGCTTGCATTGCAGTACTGTATGTGATGGAAGCCTGCACTCCTGTCTTCCTCTGACTGTGCTGAAAGTTCAGAGTGACGGAAGCTTGATTGTAGTACTGTATGTGATGGAAGCCTGCACTCCTGCCATCCTCCGAATGTGCTGAAAGTTGAGAGTGACGGAAGCTTGCATTGTAGTACTGTATGTGATGGAAGCCTGCACTCCTGCCTTCCCCTGACTCTGCTGAAAGTTCACAGTGACAGAAGCTTGCATTGTAGTACTGTATGTGATGGAAGCCTGCACTCCTGCCTTCCTCTGACTGTGCTGAAAGTTCAGAGTGACAGAAGCTTGCATTGTAGTACTGTATGTGATGGGAGCCTGCACTCCTGCCTTCCCCTGACTCTGCTGAAAGTTCACAGTGACAGAAGCTTGCATTGTAGTACTGTATGTGATGGAAGCCTGCACTCCTGCCTTGCTCTGACTGTGCTGAAAGTTCACAGTGACAGAAGCTTGCATTGTAGTACTGTATGTGATGGAAGCCTGCACTCCTGCCTTCCTCTGACTCTGCTGAAAGTTCAGAGTGAAGGAAGCTTGCATTGTAGTACTGTATGTTATGGAAGCCTGCACTCCTGCCTTCCCCTGACTGTGCTGAAACTTCAGAGTGACAGAAGCTTGCGTTGTAGTACTGTATGTGATGGAAGCCTGCACTCCTGAGTTCCTCTGACTGTGCTGAAAGTTCAGAGTGATGGAAGCTTGCATCGTAGTACTGTATGTGATGGAAGCCTGCACTCCTGCCTTCCTCTGACTGTGCTGAAAGATCACAGTGATGGAAGCTTGCATTGTAGTACTGTATGTGATGGAAGCCTGCACTCCTGCCTTCCTCTGACTGCTGAAAGTTCAGAGTGACGGAAGCTTGCATTGTAGTACTGTATGTGATGGGAGCCTGCACTCCTGAGTTCCTCTGACTGCTGAAAGTTCAGAGTGACGGAACCTTGCATTGTAGTACTTTATGTGATAAAAGCCTTCACTCCGGCCTTCCTCTGACTGCTGAAAGATCAGAGTGACGGAAGCTTGCATTATAGTACTGTATGTGATAGAAACCTGCACTCCCGCCTTCCTTGGACTGTGCTGAAAGTTCAGAGTGACGGAAGCTTGCATTGTAGTACTGTATGTGATGGAAGCCTGCACTCCTGCCTTCCTCTGACTGCTGAAAGTTCAGAGTGACGGAAGCTTGCATTGTAGTACTGTATGTGATGGAAGCCTGCACTCCTGCCTTCCTCTGAATGTGCTGAAAGTTCAGAGTGACGGAACCTTGCATTGTAGTACTGTATGTGATGGAAGCCTGCACTCCTGCCATCCTCTGACTGTGCTGAAAGTTCAGAGTGACGGAAGCTTGCATTGTAGTACTGTATCTGATGGGAGTCTGCATTCCTGCCTTCCCTTCACTGTGCTGAAAGTTCAGAGTCACGGAAGCTTGCATTGTAGTACTGTATGTGATGGAAGCCTGCACTCCTGAGTTCCTCTGACTGCTGAAAGTTCAGAGTGACAGAAGCTTGCATTGTAGTACTGTATGTGATGGAAGCCTGCACTTCTGCCTTCCTCTGACTGTGCTGAAAGTTCAGAGTGACGGAACCTTGCATTGTAGTACTGTATGTGATGGAAGCCTGCACTCCTGCCATCCTCTGACTGTGCTGAAAGTTTAGAGTGACGGAAGCTTGCATTGTAGTACTATATCTGATGGGAGCCTGCACTCCTGCCTTCCCTTCACTGTGCTGAAAGTTCAGAGTCACGGAAGCTTGCATTGTAGTACTGTATGTGATGGAAGCCTGCACTCTTGAGTTCCTCTGACTGCTGAAAGTTCAGAGGGATGGAAGCTTGCATTGTAGTACTGTATGTGATGGAAGCCTGCACTTCTGCCTTCCTCTGACTGTGCTGAAAGTTCAGAGTGACAGAAGCTTGCATTGTAGTACTGTATGTGATGGAAGCCTGCACTCCCGCCTGCCTCTGACTATGCTGAAAGTTCAGAGTGACAGAAGCTTGCATTGTAGTACTGTATGTAATGGAAGCCTGCACTCCTGCCTTCCTCTGAC
Organism: Lissotriton helveticus; assembly: GCF_964261635.1. Lineage (NCBI taxonomy): Eukaryota > Metazoa > Chordata > Amphibia > Caudata > Salamandridae > Lissotriton > Lissotriton helveticus. Next base: position 2,123,872,391 of record NC_136067.1, on the reverse strand, counting down.
TGTGCTGAAAGATCACAGTGATGGAAGCTTGCATTGCAGTAGTGTATGTGATGGAAGCCTGCACTCCTACCTTCCCCTGACTCTGCTGAAAGTTCACAGTGACAGAAACTTGCATTGTAGTACTGTATGTTATGGAAGCCTGCACTCCTGCCTTCCTCTGACTGTGCTGAAAGTTCAGAGTGACAGAAGCTTGCATTGTAGTACTGTATGTTATGGAAGCCTGCACTCCTGCCTTCCTCTGACTGTGCTGAAAGTTCAGAGTGACAGAAGCTTGCATTGTAGTACTGTATGTTATGGAAGCCTGCACGCCTGCCTTCCTCTGACTGTGCTGAAAGTTCAGAGTGACGGAACCTTGCATTGTAGTACTGTATGTGATGGAAGCCTGCACTCCCGCCTTCCTCGGACTGTGCTGAAAGTTCAGAGTGACGGAAGCTTGCATTGTAGTACTGTATGTGATGGAAGCCTGCACTCCTGCCTTCCTCTGACTGCTGAAAGTTCAGAGTGACGGAAGCTTGCATTGTAGTACTGTATCTGATGGGAGCCTGCACTCCTGAGTTCCTCTGACTGCTGAAAGTTCAGAGTGACAGAAGCTTGAATTGTAGTACTGTATGTGATGGAAGCCTGCACTCCTGCCTTTCTCTGACTGTGCTGAAAGATCACAGTGATGGAAGCTTGCATTGCAGTACTGTATGTGATGGAAGCCTGCACTCCTGCCTTCCCCTGACTCTGCTGAAAGTTCACAGTGACAGAAACTTGCATTGTAGTATTGTATGTTATGGAAGCCTGCACTCCTGCCTTCCTCTGACTGTGCTGAAAGTTCAGAGTGATGGAAGCTTGCGTTGTAGTACTGTATGTGATGGAAGCCTGCACTCCTACCTTCCCCTGACTCTGCTGAAAGTTCACAGTGACAGAAACTTGCATTGTAGTACTGTATGTTATGGAAGCCTGCACTCCTGCCTTCCTCTGACTGTGCTGAAAGTTCAGAGTGACAGAAGCTTGCATTGTAGTACTGTATGTTATGGAAGCCTGCACTCCTGCCTTCCTCTGACTGTGCTGAAAGTTAAGAGTGACAGAAGCTTGCATTGTAGTACTGTATGTGATGGAAGCCTGCACTCCTGTCTTCCCTTGACTCTGCTGAAAGTTCAGAGTGACAGAAGCTTGCATTGTAGTACTGTATGTTATGGAAGCCTGCACTCCTGCCTTCCTCTGACTGTGCTGAAAGTTCAGAGTGACAGAAGCTTGCATTGTAGTACTGTATGTTATGGAAGCCTGCACTCCTGCCTTCCTCTGACTGTGCTGAAAGTTCAGAGTGACAGAAGCTTGCATTGTAGTACTGTATGTTATGGAAGCCTGCACTCCTGCCTTCCTCTGACTGTGCTGAAAGTTCAGAGTGACGGAACCTTGCATTGTAGTACTGTATGTGATGGAAGCCTGCACTCCTGCCTTCCTCTGACTCTGCTGAAAGTTCAGAGTGAAGGAAGCTTGCATTGTAGTACTGTATGTTATGGAAGCCTGCACTCCTGCCTTCCCCTGACTGTGCTGAAACTTCAGAGTGACAGAAGCTTGCGTTGTAGTACTGTATGTGATGGAAGCCTGCACTCCTGAGTTCCTCTGAATGTGCTGAAGGTTCAGAGTGATGGAAGCTTGCATCGTAGTACTGTATGTGATGGAAGCCTGCACTCCTGCCTTCCTCTGACTGTGCTGAAAGATCACAGTGATGGAAGCTTGCATTGTAGTACTGTATGTGATGGAAGCCTGCACTCCTGCCTTCCTCTGACTGCTGAAAGTTCAGAGTGACGGAAGCTTGCATTGTAGTACTGTATGTGATGGGAGCCTGCACTCCTGAGTTCCTCTGACTGCTGAAAGTTCAGAGTGACGGAACCTTGCATTGTAGTACTGTATGTGATAAAAGCCTGCACTCCGGCCTTCCTCTGACTGCTGAAAGATCAGAGTGACGGAAGCTTGCATTATAGTACTGTATGTGATAGAAACCTGCACTCCCGCCTTCCTTGGACTGTGCTGAAAGTTCAGAGTGACAGAAGCTTGCATTGTAGTACTGTATGTGATGGAAGCCTGCACTCCTGCCTTCCTCTGACTGCTGAAAGTTCAGAGTGACGGAAGCTTGCATTGTAGTACTGTATGTGATGGAAGCCTGCACTCCTGCCTTCCTCTGAATGTGCTGAAAGTTCAGAGTGACGGAACCTTGCATTGTAGTACTGTATGTGATGGAAGCCTGCACTCCTGCCATCCTATGACTGTGCTGAAAGTTCAGAGTGACGGAAGCTTGCATTGTAGTACTGTATCTGATGGGAGCCTGCATTCCTGCCTTCCCTTCACTGTGCTGAAAGTTCAGAGTCACGGAAGCTTGCATTGTAGTACTGTATGTGATGGAAGCCTGCACTCCTGAGTTCCTCTGACTGCTGAAAGTTCAGAGTGACAGAAGCTTGCATTGTAGTACTGTATGTGATGGAAGCCTGCACTTCTGCCTTCCTCTGACTGTGCTGAAAGTTCAGAGTGACGGAACCTTGCATTGTAGTACTGTATGTGATGGAAGCCTGCACTCCTGCCATCCTCTAACTGTGCTGAAAGTTTAGAGTGACGGAAGCTTGCATTTTAGTACTGTATCTGATGGGAGCCTGCACTCCTGCCTTCCCTTCACTGTGCTGAAAGTTCAGAGTCACGGAAGCTTGCATTGTAGTACTGTATGTGATGGAAGCCTGCACTCTTGAGTTCCTCTGACTGCTGAAAGTTCAGAGGGATGGAAGCTTGCATTGTAGTACTGTATGTGATGGAAGCCTGCACTTCTGCCTTCCTCTGACTGTGCTGAAAGTTCAGAGTGACAGAAGCTTGCATTGTAGTACTGTATGTGATGGAAGCCTGCACTCCCGCCTGCCTCTGACTGTGCTGAAAGTTCAGAGTGACAGAAGCTTGCATTGTAGTACTGTATGTGATGGAAGCCTGCACTCCTGCCTTCCTCTGACTGTGCTGAAAGATCACAGTGATAGAAGCTTGCATTGCAGTACTGTATGTGATGGAAGCCTGCACTCCTACCTTCCCCTGACTCTGCTGAAAGTTCACAGTGACAGAAACTTGCATTGTAGTACTGTATGTTATGGAAGCCTGCACTCCTGCCTTCCTCTGACTGTGCTGAAAGTTCAGAGTGACAGAAGCTTGCATGTACTGTATGTTATGGAAGCCTGCACTCCTGCCTTCCTCTGACTGTGCTGAAAGTTCAGAGTGACAGAAGCTTGCATTGTAGTACTGTATGTTATGGAAGCATGCACTCCTGCCTTCCTCTGACTGTGCTGAAAGTTCAGAGGGACAGAAGCTTGCATTGTAGTACTGTATGTTATGGAAGCCTGCACTCCTGCCTTCCTCTGACTGTGCTGAAAGTTCAGAGTGACAGAAGCTTGCATTGTAGTACTGTATGTTATGGAAGCCTGCACTCCTGCCTTCCTCTGACTGTGCTGAAAGTTCAGAGTGACAGAAGCTTGCATTGTAGTACTGTATGTTATAGAAGCCTGCACTACTGCCTTCCTCTGACTGTGCTGAAAGTTCAGAGTGACAGAACCTTGCATTGTAGTACTGTATGTTATGGAAGCCTGCACTCCTGCCTTCCTCTGACTGTGCTGAAAGTTCAGAGTGACGGAACCTTGCATTGTAGTACTGTATGTGATGGAAGCCTGCACTCCTGCCTTCCTCTGACTCTGCTGAAAGTTCAGAGTGAAGGAAGCTTGCATTGTAGTACTGTATGTTATGGAAGCCTGCACTCCTGCCTTCCTCTGACTGTGCTGAAACTTCAGAGTGACAGAAGCTTGCGTTATAGTACTGTATGTGATGGAAGCCTGCACTCCTGAGTTCCTCTGACTGTGCTGAAGGTTCAGAGTGATGGAAGCTTGCATCGTAGTACTGTATGTGATGGAAGCCTGCACTCCTGCCTTCCTCTGACTGTGCTGAAAGATCACAGTGATGGAAGCTTGCATTGTAGTACTGTATGTGATGGAAGCCTGCACTCCTGCCTTCCTCTGACTGCTGAAAGTTCAGAGTGACGGAAGCTTGCATTGTAGTACTGTATGTGATGGGAGCCTGCACTCCTGAGTTCCTCTGACTGCTGAAAGTTCAGAGTGACGGAACCTTGCATTGTAGTACTGTATGTGATAAAAGCCTGCACTCCGGCCTTCCTCTGACTGCTGAAAGATCAGAGTGACGGAAGCTTGCATTATAGTACTGTATGTGATAGAAACCTGCACTCCCGCCTTCCTTGGACTGTGCTGAAAGTTCAGAGTGACAGAAGCTTGCATTGTAGTACTGTATGTGATGGAAGCCTGCACTCCTGCCTTCCTCTGACTGCTGAAAGTTCAGAGTGACGGAAGCTTGCATTGTAGTACTGTATGTGATGGAAGCCTGCACTCCTGCCTTCCTCTGAATGTGCTGAAAGTTCAGAGTGACGGAACCTTGCATTGTAGTACTGTATGTGATGGAAGCCTGCACTCCTGCCATCCTATGACTGTGCTGAAAGTTCAGAGTGACGGAAGCTTGCATTGTAGTACTGTATCTGATGGGAGCCTGCATTCCTGCCTTCCCTTCACTGTGCTGAAAGTTCAGAGTCACGGAAGCTTGCATTGTAGTACTGTATGTGATGGAAGCCTGCACTCCTGAGTTCCTCTGACTGCTGAAAGTTCAGAGTGACAGAAGCTTGCATTGTAGTACTGTATGTGATGGAAGCCTGCACTTCTGCCTTCCTCTGACTGTGCTGAAAGTTCAGAGTGACGGAACCTTGCATTGTAGTACTGTATGTGATGGAAGCCTGCACTCCTGCCATCCTCTAACTGTGCTGAAAGTTTAGAGTGACGGAAGCTTGCATTTTAGTACTGTATCTGATGGGAGCCTGCACTCCTGCCTTCCCTTCACTGTGCTGAAAGTTCAGAGTCACGGAAGCTTGCATTGTAGTACTGTATGTGATGGAAGCCTGCACTCTTGAGTTCCTCTGACTGCTGAAAGTTCAGAGGGATGGAAGCTTGCATTGTAGTACTGTATGTGATGGAAGCCTGCACTTCTGCCTTCCTCTGACTGTGCTGAAAGTTCAGAGTGACAGAAGCTTGCATTGTAGTACTGTATGTGATGGAAGCCTGCACTCCCGCCTGCCTCTGACTGTGCTGAAAGTTCAGAGTGACAGAAGCTTGCATTGTAGTACTGTATGTGATGGAAGCCTGCACTCCTGCCTTCATCTGACTGTGCTGAAAGATCACAGTGATAGAAGCTTGCATTGCAGTACTGTATGTGATGGAAGCCTGCACTCCTACCTTCCCCTGACTCTGCTGAAAGTTCACAGTGACAGAAACTTGCATTGTAGTACTGTATGTTATGGAAGCCTGCACTCCTGCCTTCCTCTGACTGTGCTGAAAGTTCAGAGTGACAGAAGCTTGCATGTACTGTATGTTATGGAAGCCTGCACTCCTGCCTTCCTCTGACTGTGCTGAAAGTTCAGAGTGACAGAAGCTTGCATTGTAGTACTGTATGTTATGGAAGCATGCACTCCTGCCTTCCTCTGACTGTGCTGAAAGTTCAGAGGGACAGAAGCTTGCATTGTAGTACTGTATGTTATGGAAGCCTGCACTCCTGCCTTCCTCTGACTGTGCTGAAAGTTCAGAGTGACGGAACCTTGCATTGTAGTACTGTATGTGATGGAAGCCTGCACTCCTGCCTTCCTCTGACTCTGCTGAAAGTTCAGAGTGAAGGAAGCTTGCATTGTAGTACTGTATGTTATGGAAGCCTGCACTCCTGCCTTCCTCTGACTGTGCTGAAACTTCAGAGTGACAGAAGCTTGCGTTGTAGTACTGTATGTGATGGAAGCCTGCACTCCTGAGTTCCTCTGACTGTGCTGAAGGTTCAGAGTGATGGAAGCTTGCATCGTAGTACTGTATGTGATGGAAGCCTGCACTCCTGCCTTCCTCTGACTGTGCTGAAAGATCACAGTGATGGAAGCTTGCATTGTAGTACTGTATGTGATGGAAGCCTGCACTCCTGCCTTCCTCTGACTGCTGAAAGTTCAGAGTGACGGAAGCTTGCATTGTAGTACTGTATGTGATGGGAGCCTGCACTCCTGAGTTCCTCTGACTGCTGAAAGTTCAGAGTGACGGAACCTTGCATTGTAGTACTGTATGTGATAAAAGCCTGCACTCCGGCCTTCCTCTGACTGCTGAAAGATCAGAGTGACGGAAGCTTGCATTATAGTACTGTATGTGATAGAAACCTGCACTCCCGCCTTCCTTGGACTGTGCTGAAAGTTCAGAGTGACGGAAGTTTGCATTGTAGTACTGTATGTGATGGAAGCCTGCACTCCTGCCTTCCTCTGACTGCTGAAAGTTCAGAGTGACGGAAGCTTGCATTGTAGTACTGTATGTGATGGAAGCCTGCACTCCTGCCTTCCTCTGAATGTGCTGAAAGTTCAGAGTGACGGAACCTTGCATTGTAGTACTGTATGTGATGGAAGCCTGCACTCCTGCCATCCTCTGACTGTGCTGAAAGTTCAGAGTGACGGAAGCTTGCATTGTAGTACTGTATCTGATGGGAGCCTGCATTCCTGCCTTCCCTTCACTGTGCTGAAAGTTCAGAGTCACGGAAGCTTGCATTGTAGTACTGTATGTGATGGAAGCCTGCACTCCTGAGTTCCTCTGACTGCTGAAAGTTCAGAGTGACAGAAGCTTGCATTGTAGTACTGTATGTGATGGAAGCCTGCACTTCTGCCTTCCTCTGACTGTGCTGAAAGTTCAGAGTGACGGAACCTTGCATTGTAGTACTGTATGTGATGGAAGCCTGCACTCCGGCCTTCCTCTGACTGCTGAAAGATCAGAGTGACGGAAGCTTGCATTATAGTACTGTATGTGATAGAAACCTGCACTTCTGCCTTCCTCTGACTGTGCTGAAAGTTCAGAGTGACGGAACCTTGCATTGTAGTACTGTATGTGATGGAAGCCTGCACTCCTGCCATCCTCTAACTGTGCTGAAAGTTTAGAGTGACGGAAGCTTGCATTTTAGTACTGTATCTGATGGGAGCCTGCACTCCTGCCTTCCCTTCACTGTGCTGAAAGTTCAGAGTCACGGAAGCTTGCATTGTAGTACTGTATGTGATGGAAGCCTGCACTCTTGAGTTCCTCTGACTGCTGAAAGTTCAGAGGGATGGAAGCTTGCATTGTAGTACTGTATGTGATGGAAGCCTGCACTCCGGCCTTCCTCTGACTGCTGAAAGTTCAGAGTGACAGAAGCTTGCATTGTAGTACTGTATGTGATGGAAGCCTGCACTTCTGCCTTCCTCTGACTGTGCTGAAAGTTCAGAGTGACGGAACCTTGCATTGTAGTACTGTATGTGATGGAAGCCTGCACTCCTGCCATCCTCTAACTGTGCTGAAAGTTTAGAGTGACGGAAGCTTGCATTTTAGTACTGTATCTGATGGGAGCCTGCACTCCTGCCTTCCCTTCACTGTGCTGAAAGTTCAGAGTCACGGAAGCTTGCATTGTAGTACTGTATGTGATGGAAGCCTGCACTCTTGAGTTCCTCTGACTGCTGAAAGTTCAGAGGGATGGAAGCTTGCATTGTAGTACTGTATGTGATGGAAGCCTGCACTTCTGCCTTCCTCTGACTGTGCTGAAAGTTCAGAGTGACAGAAGCTTGCATTGTAGTACTGTATGTGATGGAAGCCTGCACTCCCGCCTGCCTCTGACTGTGCTGAAAGTTCAGAGTGACAGAAGCTTGCATTGTAGTACTGTATGTGATGGAAGCCTGCACTCCTGCCTTCCTCTGACTGTGCTGAAAGATCACAGTGATAGAAGCTTGCATTGCAGTACTGTATGTGATGGAAGCCTGCACTCCTACCTTCCCCTGACTCTGCTGAAAGTTCACAGTGACAGAAACTTGCATTGTAGTACTGTATGTTATGGAAGCCTGCACTCCTGCCTTCCTCTGACTGTGCTGAAAGTTCAGAGTGACAGAAGCTTGCATGTACTGTATGTTATGGAAGCCTGCACTCCTGCCTTCCTCTGACTGTGCTGAAAGTTCAGAGTGACAGAAGCTTGCATTGTAGTACTGTATGTTATGGAAGCATGCACTCCTGCCTTCCTCTGACTGTGCTGAAAGTTCAGAGGGACAGAAGCTTGCATTGTAGTACTGTATGTTATGGAAGCCTGCACTCCTGCCTTCCTCTGACTGTGCTGAAAGTTCAGAGTGACAGAAGCTTGCATTGTAGTACTGTATGTTATGGAAGCCTGCACTCCTGCCTTCCTCTGACTGTGCTGAAAGTTCAGAGTGACAGAAGCTTGCATTGTAGTACTGTATGTTATAGAAGCCTGCACTACTGCCTTCCTCTGACTGTGCTGAAAGTTCAGAGTGACAGAACCTTGCATTGTAGTACTGTATGTTATGGAAGCCTGCACTCCTGCCTTCCTCTGACTGTGCTGAAAGTTCAGAGTGACGGAACCTTGCATTGTAGTACTGTATGTGATGGAAGCCTGCACTCCTGCCTTCCTCTGACTCTGCTGAAAGTTCAGAGTGAAGGAAGCTTGCATTGTAGTACTGTATGTTATGGAAGCCTGCACTCCTGCCTTCCTCTGACTGTGCTGAAACTTCAGAGTGACAGAAGCTTGCGTTGTAGTACTGTATGTGATGGAAGCCTGCACTCCTGAGTTCCTCTGACTGTGCTGAAGGTTCAGAGTGATGGAAGCTTGCATCGTAGTACTGTATGTGATGGAAGCCTGCACTCCTGCCTTCCTCTGACTGTGCTGAAAGATCACAGTGATGGAAGCTTGCATTGTAGTACTGTATGTGATGGAAGCCTGCACTCCTGCCTTCCTCTGACTGCTGAAAGTTCAGAGTGACGGAAGCTTGCATTGTAGTACTGTATGTGATGGGAGCCTGCACTCCTGAGTTCCTCTGACTGCTGAAAGTTCAGAGTGACGGAACCTTGCATTGTAGTACTGTATGTGATAAAAGCCTGCACTCCGGCCTTCCTCTGACTGCTGAAAGATCAGAGTGACGGAAGCTTGCATTATAGTACTGTATGTGATAGAAACCTGCACTCCCGCCTTCCTTGGACTGTGCTGAAAGTTCAGAGTGACAGAAGCTTGCATTGTAGTACTGTATGTGATGGAAGCCTGCACTCCTGCCTTCCTCTGACTGCTGAAAGTTCAGAGTGACGGAAGCTTGCATTGTAGTACTGTATGTGATGGAAGCCTGCACTCCTGCCTTCCTCTGAATGTGCTGAAAGTTCAGAGTGACGGAACCTTGCATTGTAGTACTGTATGTGATGGAAGCCTGCACTCCTGCCATCCTATGACTGTGCTGAAAGTTCAGAGTGACGGAAGCTTGCATTGTAGTACTGTATCTGATGGGAGCCTGCATTCCTGCCTTCCCTTCACTGTGCTGAAAGTTCAGAGTCACGGAAGCTTGCATTGTAGTACTGTATGTGATGGAAGCCTGCACTCCTGAGTTCCTCTGACTGCTGAAAGTTCAGAGTGACGGAACCTTGCATTGTAGTACTGTATGTGATGGAAGCCTGCACTCCTGCCATCCTCTAACTGTGCTGAAAGTTTAGAGTGACGGAAGCTTGCATTTTAGTACTGTATCTGATGGGAGCCTGCACTCCTGCCTTCCCTTCACTGTGCTGAAAGTTCAGAGTCACGGAAGCTTGCATTGTAGTACTGTATGTGATGGAAGCCTGCACTCTTGAGTTCCTCTGACTGCTGAAAGTTCAGAGGGATGGAAGCTTGCATTGTAGTACTGTATGTGATGGAAGCCTGCACTCCCGCCTGCCTCTGACTGTGCTGAAAGTTCAGAGTGACAGAAGCTTGCATGTACTGTATGTGATGGAAGCCTGCACTCCTGCCTTCCTCTGACTGTGCTGAAAGATCACAGTGATAGAAGCTTGCATTGCAGTACTGTATGTGATGGAAGCCTGCACTCCTACCTTCCCCTGACTCTGCTGAAAGTTCACAGTGACAGAAACTTGCATTGTAGTACTGTATGTTATGGAAGCCTGCACTCCTGCCTTCCTCTGACTGTGCTGAAAGTTCAGAGTGACAGAAGCTTGCATGTACTGTATGTTATGGAAGCCTGCACTCCTGCCTTCCTCTGACTGTGCTGAAAGTTCAGAGTGACAGAAGCTTGCATTGTAGTACTGTATGTTATGGAAGCATGCACTCCTGCCTTCCTCTGACTGTGCTGAAAGTTCAGAGGGACAGAAGCTTGCATTGTAGTACTGTATGTTATGGAAGCCTGCACTCCTGCCTTCCTCTGACTGTGCTGAAAGTTCAGAGTGACAGAAGCTTGCATTGTAGTACTGTATGTTATGGAAGCCTGCACTCCTGCCTTCCTCTGACTGTGCTGAAAGTTCAGAGTGACAGAAGCTTGCATTGTAGTACTGTATGTTATAGAAGCCTGCACTACTGCCTTCCTCTGACTGTGCTGAAAGTTCAGAGTGACAGAACCTTGCATTGTAGTACTGTATGTTATGGAAGCCTGCACTCCTGCCTTCCTCTGACTGTGCTGAAAGTTCAGAGTGACGGAACCTTGCATTGTAGTACTGTATGTGATGGAAGCCTGCACTCCTGCCTTCCTCTGACTCTGCTGAAAGTTCAGAGTGAAGGAAGCTTGCATTGTAGTACTGTATGTTATGGAAGCCTGCACTCCTGCCTTCCTCTGACTGTGCTGAAACTTCAGAGTGACAGAAGCTTGCGTTGTAGTACTGTATGTGATGGAAGCCTGCACTCCTGAGTTCCTCTGACTGTGCTGAAGGTTCAGAGTGATGGAAGCTTGCATCGTAGTACTGTATGTGATGGAAGCCTGCACTCCTGCCTTCCTCTGACTGTGCTGAAAGATCACAGTGATGGAAGCTTGCATTGTAGTACTGTATGTGATGGAAGCCTGCACTCCTGCCTTCCTCTGACTGCTGAAAGTTCAGAGTGACGGAAGCTTGCATTGTAGTACTGTATGTGATGGGAGCCTGCACTCCTGAGTTCCTCTGACTGCTGAAAGTTCAGAGTGACGGAACCTTGCATTGTAGTACTGTATGTGATCAAAGCCTGCACTCCGGCCTTCCTCTGACTGCTGAAAGATCAGAGTGACGGAAGCTTGCATTATAGTACTGTATGTGATAGAAACCTGCACTCCCGCCTTCCTTGGACTGTGCTGAAAGTTCAGAGTGACGGAAGTTTGCATTGTAGTACTGTATGTGATGGAAGCCTGCACTCCTGCCTTCCTCTGACTGCTGAAAGTTCAGAGTGACGGAAGCTTGCATTGTAGTACTGTATGTGATGGAAGCCTGCACTCCTGCCTTCCTCTGAATGTGCTGAAAGTTCAGAGTGACGGAACCTTGCATTGTAGTACTGTATGTGATGGAAGCCTGCACTCCTGCCATCCTCTGACTGTGCTGAAAGTTCAGAGTGACGGAAGCTTGCATTGTAGTACTGTATCTGATGGGAGCCTGCATTCCTGCCTTCCCTTCACTGTGCTGAAAGTTCAGAGTCACGGAAGCTTGCATTGTAGTACTGTATGTGATGGAAGCCTGCACTCCTGAGTTCCTCTGACTGCTGAAAGTTCAGAGTGACAGAAGCTTGCATTGTAGTACTGTATGTGATGGAAGCCTGCACTTCTGCCTTCCTCTGACTGTGCTGAAAGTTCAGAGTGACGGAACCTTGCATTGTAGTACTGTATGTGATGGAAGCCTGCACTCCTGCCATCCTCTGACTGTGCTGAAAGTTTAGAGTGACGGAAGCTTGCATTGTCGTACTGTATCTGATGGGAGCCTGCACTCCTGCCTTCCCTTCACTGTGCTGAAAGTTCAGAGTCACGGAAGCTTGCATTGTAGTCCTGTATGTGATGGAAGCCTGCACTCTTGAGTTCCTCTGACTGCTGAAAGTTCAGAGGGATGGAAGCTTGCATTGTAGTACTGTATGTGATGGAAGCCTGCACTTCTGCCTTCCTCTGACTGTGCTGAAAGTTCAGAGTGACAGAAGCTTGCATTGTAGTACTGTATGTGATGGAAGCCTGCACTCCCGCCTGCCTCTGCCTGTGCTGAAAGTTCAGAGTGACAGAAGCTTGCATTGTAGTACTGTATGTGATGGAAGCCTGCACTCCTGCCTTCCTCTGACTGTGCTGAAAGATCACAGTGATGGAAGCTTGCATTGCAGTACTGTATGTGATGGAAGCCTGCACTCCTACCTTCCCCTGACTCTGCTGAAAGTTCACAGTGACAGAAACTTGCATTGTAGTACTGTATGTTATGGAAGCCTGCACTCCTGCCTTCCTCTGACTGTGCTGAAAGTTCAGAGTGACAGAAGCTTGCATTGTAGTACTGTATGTTATGGAAGCCTGCACTCCTGCCTTCCTCTGACTGTGCTGAAAGTTCAGAGTGATAGAAGCTTGCATTGTAGTACTGTATGTTATGGAAGCCTGCACTCCTGCCTTCCTCTGACTGTGCTGAAAGTTCAGAGTGACGGAACCTTGCATTGTAGTACTGTATGTGATGGAAGCCTGCACTCCCGCCTTCCTCGGACTGTGCTGAAAGTTCAGAGTGACGGAAGCTTGCATTGTAGTACTGTATGTGATGGAAGCCTGCACTCCTGCCTTCCTCTGACTGCTGAAAGTTCAGAGTGACGGAAGCTTGCATTGTAGTACTGTATCTGATGGGAGCCTGCACTCCTGCCTTCCTCTGACTGTGCTGAAAGATCATCACAGTGATGGAAGCTTGCATTGCAGTACTGTATGTGATGGAAGCCTGCACTCCTGCCTTCCCCTGACTCTGCTGAAAGTTCACAGTGACAGAAACTTGCATTGTAGTACTGTATGTTATGGAAGCCTGCACTCCTGCCTTCCTCTGACTGTGCTGAAAGTTCAGAGTGATGGAAGCTTGCGTTGTAGTACTGTATGTGATGGAAGCCTGCACTCCTACCTTCCCCTGACTCTGCTGAAAGTTCACAGTGACAGAAACTTGCATTCTAGTACTGTATGTTATGGAAGCCTGCACTCCTGCCTTCCTCTGACTGTGCTGAAAGTTCAGAGTGACAGAAGCTTGCATTGTAGTACTGTATGTTATGGAAGCCTGCACTCCTGCCTTCCTCTGACTGTGCTGAAAGTTAAGAGTGACAGAAGCTTGCATTGTAGTACTGTATGTGATGGAAGCCTGCACTCCTGTCTTCCCTTGACTGTGCTGAAAGTTCAGAGTGACAGAAGCTTGCATTGTAGTACTGTATGTTATGGAAGCCTGCACTCCTGCCTTCCTCTGACTGTGCTGAAAGTTCAGAGTGACAGAAGCTTGCATTGTAGTACTGTATGTTATGGAAGCCTGCACTCCTGCCTTCCTCTGACTGTGCTGAAAGTTCAGAGTGACAGAAGCTTGCATTGTCGTACTGTATGTTATGGAAGCCTGCACTCCTGCCTTCCTCTGACTGTGCTGAAAGTTCAGAGTGACGGAACCTTGCATTGTAGTACTGTATGTGATGGAAGCCTGCACTCCTGCCTTCCTCTGACTGTGCTGAAAGTTCAGAGTGACAGAAGCTTGCATTGTAGTACTGTATGTGATGGAAGCCTGCACTCATGCCTTCCTCTGACTGTGCGGAAAGTTCATAGTGACAGAAACTTACGTTGTAGTACTGTATGTGATGGAAGCCTGCACTCCTGCCATCCTCTGACTGTGCTGAAAGTTCAGAGTGACAGAAGTTTGCATTGTAGTACTGTATGTTATGGAAGCCTGCACTCCTGCCTTCCTCTGACTTCTGAAAGTTAAGAGTCACGGAAGCTTGCATTGTAGCACTGCTTGTGACCGAAGCCTGCCCTCCTGCCTTCCTCTGACTGTGCTGAAAGATCACAGTGATGGAAGCTTGCATTGTAGTACTGTATGTGATGGAAGCCTGAACTCCTGCCTTCCTCTGACTGTGCTGAAAGTTAAGAGTGACGGAAGCTTGCATTGCGGTACTGTATGTGATGGAAGCCTGCACTCCCGCCTTCCTCTGACTGTGCTGAAAGTTAAGAGTGACGGAAGCTTGCATTGCGGTACTGTATGCGATGGAAGTCTGCACTCCTGCCTTCCTCTGACTGTGCTGAAAGTTCAGAGTGACAGAAGCTTGCATTGTAGTACTGTATGTGATGGAAGTCTACACTCCTGCCTTCCTCTGACTGTGCTGAAAGTTCAGAGTGACGGAAGCTTGCATTGTAGTACTGTATGTGATGGAAGCCTGCACTCCTGCCTTCCCCTGACTGTGCTGAAAGTTAAGAGTGATGGAAGCTTGCATTGTAGCACTGTATGTTATGGAAGCCTGCACTCCCGCCTTCCTCTGACTGTGCTGAAAGTTAAGAGTGACGGAAGCTTGCATTGCGGTACTGTATGTGATGGAAGTCTGCACTCCTGCCTTCCTCTGACTGTGCTGAAAGTTCAGAGTGACAGAAGCTTGCATTGTAGTACTGTATGTGATGGAAGTCTACACTCCTGCCTTCCTCTGACTGTGCTGAAAGTTCAGAGTGACGGAAGCTTGCATTGTAGTACTGTATGTGATGGAAGCCTGCACTCCTGCCTTCCCCTGACTGTGCTGAAAGTTAAGAGTGACAGAAGCTTGCATTGTAGTACTGTATGTGATAAAAGCCTGCACTCCTGCCTTCCCCTGACTGTGCTGAAAGTTCAGAGTGACGGAACCTTGCATTGTAGTACTGTATGTGATGGAAGCCTGCACTCCCGCCTTCCTCGGACTGTGCTGAAAGTTCAGAGTGACGGAAGCTTGCATTGTAGTACTGTATGTGATGGAAGCCTGCACTCCTGCCTTCCTCTGACTGCTGAAAGTTCAGAGTGACGGAAGCTTGCATTGCAGTACTGTATGTGATGGAAGCCTGCACTCCTACCTTCCCCTGACTCTGCTGAAAGTTCACAGTGACAGAAACTTGCATTGTAGTACTGTATGTTATGGAAGCCTGCACTCCTGCCTTCCTCTGACTGTGCTGAAAGTTCAGAGTGACAGAAGCTTGCATGTACTGTATGTTATGGAAGCCTGCACTCCTGCCTTCCTCTGACTGTGCTGAAAGTTCAGAGTGACAGAAGCTTGCATTGTAGTACTGTATGTTATGGAAGCATGCACTCCTGCCTTCCTCTGACTGTGCTGAAAGTTCAGAGGGACAGAAGCTTGCATTGTAGTACTGTATGTTATGGAAGCCTGCACTCCTGCCTTCCTCTGACTGTGCTGAAAGTTCAGAGTGACAGAAGCTTGCATTGTAGTACTGTATGTTATGGAAGCCTGCACTCCTGCCTTCCTCTGACTGTGCTGAAAGTTCAGAGTGACAGAAGCTTGCATTGTAGTACTGTATGTTATAGAAGCCTGCACTACTGCCTTCCTCTGACTGTGCTGAAAGTTCAGAGTGACAGAACCTTGCATTGTAGTACTGTATGTTATGGAAGCCTGCACTCCTGCCTTCCTCTGACTGTGCTGAAAGTTCAGAGTGACGGAACCTTGCATTGTAGTACTGTATGTGATGGAAGCCTGCACTCCTGCCTTCCTCTGACTCTGCTGAAAGTTCAGAGTGAAGGAAGCTTGCATTGTAGTACTGTATGTTATGGAAGCCTGCACTCCTGCCTTCCTCTGACTGTGCTGAAACTTCAGAGTGACAGAAGCTTGCGTTGTAGTACTGTATGTGATGGAAGCCTGCACTCCTGAGTTCCTCTGACTGTGCTGAAGGTTCAGAGTGATGGAAGCTTGCATCGTAGTACTGTATGTGATGGAAGCCTGCACTCCTGCCTTCCTCTGACTGTGCTGAAAGATCACAGTGATGGAAGCTTGCATTGTAGTACTGTATGTGATGGAAGCCTGCACTCCTGCCTTCCTCTGACTGCTGAAAGTTCAGAGTGACGGAAGCTTGCATTGTAGTACTGTATGTGATGGGAGCCTGCACTCCTGAGTTCCTCTGACTGCTGAAAGTTCAGAGTGACGGAACCTTGCATTGTAGTACTGTATGTGATAAAAGCCTGCACTCCGGCCTTCCTCTGACTGCTGAAAGATCAGAGTGACGGAAGCTTGCATTATAGTACTGTATGTGATAGAAACCTGCACTCCCGCCTTCCTTGGACTGTGCTGAAAGTTCAGAGTGACGGAAGTTTGCATTGTAGTACTGTATGTGATGGAAGCCTGCACTCCTGCCTTCCTCTGACTGCTGAAAGTTCAGAGTGACGGAAGCTTGCATTGTAGTACTGTATGTGATGGAAGCCTGCACTCCTGCCTTCCTCTGAATGTGCTGAAAGTTCAGAGTGACGGAACCTTGCATTGTAGTACTGTATGTGATGGAAGCCTGCACTCCTGCCATCCTCTGACTGTGCTGAAAGTTCAGAGTGACGGAAGCTTGCATTGTAGTACTGTATCTGATGGGAGCCTGCATTCCTGCCTTCCCTTCACTGTGCTGAAAGTTCAGAGTCACGGAAGCTTGCATTGTAGTACTGTATGTGATGCAAGCCTGCACTCCTGAGTTCCTCTGACTGCTGAAAGTTCAGAGTGACAGAAGCTTGCATTGTAGTACTGTATGTGATGGAAGCCTGCACTTCTGCCTTCCTCTGACTGTGCTGAAAGTTCAGAGTGACGGAACCTTGCATTGTAGTACTGTATGTGATGGAAGCCTGCACTCCTGCCATCCTCTGACTGTGCTGAAAGTTTAGAGTGACGGAAGCTTGCATTGTAGTACTGTATCTGATGGGAGCCTGCACTCCTGCCTTCCCTTCACTGTGCTGAAAGTTCAGAGTCACGGAAGCTTGCATTGTAGTCCTGTATGTGATGGAAGCCTGCACTCTTGAGTTCCTCTGACTGCTGAAAGTTCAGAGGGATGGAAGCTTGCATTGTAGTACTGTATGTGATGGAAGCCTGCACTTCTGCCTTCCTCTGACTGTGCTGAAAGTTCAGAGTGACAGAAGCTTGCATTGTAGTACTGTATGTGATGGAAGCCTGCACTCCCGCCTGCCTCTGCCTGTGCTGAAAGTTCAGAGTGACAGAAGCTTGCATTGTAGTACTGTATGTGATGGAAGCCTGCACTCCTGCCTTCCTCTGACTGTGCTGAAAGATCACAGTGATGGAAGCTTGCATTGCAGTACTGTATGTGATGGAAGCCTGCACTCCTACCTTCCCCTGACTCTGCTGAAAGTTCACAGTGACAGAAACTTGCATTGTAGTACTGTATGTTATGGAAGCCTGCACTCCTGCCTTCCTCTGACTGTGCTGAAAGTTCAGAGTGACAGAAGCTTGCATTGTAGTACTGTATGTTATGGAAGCCTGCACTCCTGCCTTCCTCTGACTGTGCTGAAAGTTCAGAGTGATAGAAGCTTGCATTGTAGTACTGTATGTTATGGAAGCCTGCACTCCTGCCTTCCTCTGACTGTGCTGAAAGTTCAGAGTGACGGAACCTTGCATTGTAGTACTGTATGTGATGGAAGCCTGCACTCCCGCCTTCCTCGGACTGTGCTGAAAGTTCAGAGTGACGGAAGCTTGCATTGTAGTACTGTATGTGATGGAAGCCTGCACTCCTGCCTTCCTCTGACTGCTGAAAGTTCAGAGTGACGGAAGCTTGCATTGTAGTACTGTATCTGATGGGAGCCTGCACTCCTGCCTTCCTCTGACTGTGCTGAAAGATCATCACAGTGATGGAAGCTTGCATTGCAGTACTGTATGTGATGGAAGCCTGCACTCCTGCCTTCCCCTGACTGTGCTGAAAGTTAAGAGTGACAGAAGCTTGCATTGTAGTACTGTATGTGATAAAAGCCTGCACTCCTGCCTTCCCCTGACTCTGCTGAAAGTTCAGAGTGACAGAAGCTTGCATCGTAGTACTGTATGTGATGTAAGCCTAAACTCCTGCTGTTGGAAATGGGATCCCTGGCTGGCCAGGGCTTTCGCCAAAGTCAGTCAGAGACCACCACACCCAAGTCAGGGCAAGGGAGTTACACGCCAAGATAACCCCTACTCACCCTCTAGGTAACGTGGCGCGAGCAGCAAGGCTAAACTTGGAGGCGATGTAGGCTAAGTATTTGCGCACGCACCCCAGCAACAACACCCAAAGGCCCACCACAAAGGAAACTCCACACAAGGTTATATAAAAATAGCCTTTGTATTACACCAAAACACATTAGATAAAACACACTTTACAATGTGCCAGAGGCACGGGCAGAATTTACAAGGGATTATTTACAAGACAGGGCCACCTGGACCACTGTCAGGAATCAGCACTTTTATAAGTAACAATACAATACTTGTAGGCCTAGAACTTAGAACATAGCCTATCAGACAGTACCTTCCGTCCTGGTTGCACGGGATAATGCGAATGACCTCCTTAGTAAGCTTGAGCGGGCGACCCAGCGAAGCGGCGCGGCTCAGGGTAGAGCGGCGCTGCTCGAGGCTTGGACGGGCTGCCGGCACAGTACAAGCGTTTCTCTGGGGCGACCAATGTGTGCGGCTCAGAAGAGGAGGGGGAGGCAGGATGCGGGCGACCCAGCGAAGCGGCGCGGCTCAGGGGAGAGCGGCGCTGCTCGAGGCTTGGACGGGCTGCCGGCACGAGCTGCCGAGGGGAACGAGCGAGGCACACTTCAGCGAGGCCCCAGGGGCCCAGGGAGATCAGACAAGTCCCATCAATTTGGCAGGGAAGGCACCATAGAGTCCACTGGTCCTGGGACTCTGGTCAGGGGGCAAGCTTAGTATCAAGCCCTTGGGATCACTTATAACAGAAGATCACTGTAACACAAAATAGGACATAAAGCACAAAACCAGTACCCACTGGTAACTGGTAAGTCCCCCCTACGCAATCCTAACCACCCTAGGAACAGGTCACGCAGGGAACCAGGACCTTACTAGCACCACCTGCACTAGCAAGAACAACCACCTCAGTATCACAATACAAGTAGGGGCATAGACCTGGGGACAAAACACATGATGCAGAACCTACATTCAGCGGTGTAAGGAACACATGACGCATCAACACACGTTCAGCGGTGTAGGGAACAGGGCACATAATGTATCAACAACACATTCAGAGGTGCAGAACACAGGGTGCGCAAAACATACTACACATTGTACATTTCCTAACACCCAAAAGCAATAGGACATAGATCACAACAGCATCTAAACCTTTAGCGTAGAACTCACAAAGTCCAGGTTGCGCCCCTGCGCCAAGACCTAAACGTAGCAGCTGCCCACTACTTGCTGGGCAGCTGAGGGACAGGACATGGGGGCCTAAACGCTGCAGCTGGCACTAAGTGCTGCGCAGCTGGGGAAAGGCCAGGGATGAAGGAGTGCGTCTCACTCCTAAGTCCATAGAACACAGGTCCCTAGGAAGGAAAACCTAAACGGTGCAGCTGCCCACTAATTGCTGGGCAGCTGGAAACAAATCTGCGACAGGGGCCCTCACTGGCCCCTCAGGACAAGGTGGCACCCAACTGAGCCCTCTGGCTCTACAAACAAATATGTCCCGGGTTGGAGCCATCTAGGCTCAAGAAACACTACTGCCCAGCGTGGGAGCCCTCAGGCTCTGCAGTAAATACAATGCCCCAACACGTTGGAGCCACGGGGCTCAGCACGGGCTCCTCGGGCCCTTTCCCTCGATACTGTGCCCTGGGGAAACGTTGGGGCGGCCCACTACCATCTGGGGCCGCCCTGAAGGCACCTGAAGGCGGAGCGCACGGGCAGAAGAAAACGCTATGCCCCCACCGAGCCCTCTAGGCTCAAAGAACTCCTGGGGGCCGTTGGAGCGGCCCTCTGTCAAGCGGGGCCGCTCAGCGTTGCGAGGGGATCCCTCGCGCACTTTCACCACCCCCCGCCCCCCCCGGGGCAGCTCTACTCACCGGCTGCTCTCCGGAGGCGGCGGGGGACACCATCTTCTTGCAGCAGTCTGCCGGGGCCCTCCCTCGCTCACGGGGGCCTCGGCGGGTGTCAGCAGGGCAGCAGGCGGGGCTCTCTCACCTCATGAGAGCCCCGCTTTCTTGACACACGGGTCTTCACCCGGTCCCCCATCTCGGGACCGGGACTCAGCTCCAGGCTCAGTCTCCCTGGCGGCGCTGGCCAATCCCAGCGCGGCGGCGGGCGGGACTTCCTCCGGCAAACCGGAAGTCCCGCCCCGCATCAGGCACAGTAGTGCCTGGCTTCCTGTTTTGCGGCGCTCGGGCCGTGGCGGTGAATCTCGGGGGCATTTCAGAGGGGTGGCACCCTCGAGATTAAAAATAAACAGCGAGGTGGGCACTCGCTCGCTTTAAGTAAATAACAGGGGCAAAAGTAAAAATAAAGCGCTCCGAGCGCTAGGGAACAACACAGCGCTTTCAAGCGCTAGGGGCAGAATAAAAGCGCTCCCATGCGCTATAAAGCAAATAAAGCGCTCCTTGCGCTAGGCAACAGTCCCTCTGGCATCCAGGAGCTGGGCAGGGCAAAGAGGCCCCACGAGTCCAGGGACAAGCACAGCAGAGAAAAGTCCTCCAGGGCATCAAGGCAAGGCAGAGAGACCCCAGAGGGAGAAGGCATCCAGGGGCTGGGCAGGGCCCAGGGAGGCAAGCCTTCCCCTGGGCCCAAGCAGCAGCACGCCCCTGGTAGTTTCAAGTTGGCAAACAAGAACATTTTCATGGGGTCACAGCCCCTCTTTTATACACCTTTTCCCTTTGTCTTTAGGTGCAGGGTGGGGGCAGAACCAGTCGCAGCTGGTTCTGGAGCACTCTTGATGGCCCAACCACCCATTTCATTCACTGGGGAGGCTAGGGTCATCAGTCACACCACAGGGGGGCGGAGCCAGCATTGTGTGGGGAAAACCCAGCCCATCCAGGACACAGGTACACTCCTCCCACACATCACTCATGCTAATCTCCCACTCACCACCGGGGCAGACCCACACAGACTTCCTGGAGCCTGGCATCCCAGCCAGCTCCAGCCAATCACACGCCAGCACCCTCACAGCACACGTACAGCCATGTCTAGAAATGGCGCTTCCCTTCTAGACACATACATGCTGCATACACCATCTCGCAGCATTCACTCCCCCGAGTTCACACATACCAAACTTGACCATGCACACCTCACGCATCAGGAACTACCAGGGACACAGACATTCCCCATGCATTCCTATGGGAGGGCAGGCCAATCTCACACACGCACTCAGGGAGAGCACGCACTTTACACTGCGCCACAGTGTCAAAGTGCGCAAAGGACAGAAATCACTATAATTTAAGGCAAAAAGTTCAGGGGTGAACCTGCCACAAGGCCCAAGTCCAACACAACCCCCTTCCAGCCAAAACGCAGGGGAGACCAATCACCACCGTGATGGACTTCCCTGCTTGGGGCGATAGAACACGGACGCGGGCCCGCACTGCAGGGACACCCTCCGGTTCTATGCCACATTGATCCATAAGACAAGCACATACTTAAAAAAAACAGGCCCAACTAGGCTACCCCACTGGTACTCCTTAGTTGTCCACGGCCAGGACCAGGCCCTAGGCCACCCAGATACCACTGGTCCATGCCAATACACAGAGTGGGGGGTAGTAACCCCTGGCCTACAATAGCCATTCTCCACGCCCTTTCTCAGCGTAGTTCCTAACTACCACTGATCCTTCAACCCAGGGTCCGCACCCTCAGGCTGACCAGAGGTCACGGGCAAGAATGCCCCACCCTACCTCT
Organism: Lissotriton helveticus; assembly: GCF_964261635.1. Lineage (NCBI taxonomy): Eukaryota > Metazoa > Chordata > Amphibia > Caudata > Salamandridae > Lissotriton > Lissotriton helveticus. Next base: position 2,123,850,737 of record NC_136067.1, on the reverse strand, counting down.
ACTTCTGAAGCACCCTCCAGAACACAACTCTCCCACCAGTTTAGGACCTGACTTCCTCAGCAGCAGTGACCACAGTCAGACCAGCACAAGATCGGTGTAGTAAGGCGTTGCACTTTGCGGGTTGCCAGATGCGGCACAGGCGGCGGCTCGCGGACCGCGTCGAGACGGGGACGGCGAGCGGCACAGACTGCGCGGCCGAAGGCAGACGCGGCTCAGTGCGGTGCCTACAGGACACCAGGCTGGTCATGACAGAGTCATAGCTCCCTTAACTGGTTTACCACCTGGGATTCAAATTCACCGGATGCACAGGGGTCAGACTTCCTCTGACCCCCTTCCAGAGTTCTGCACCCTCCCACTGTAGAACAGGGTCCCTCCACTTAAGGTAGGCCCCACCTGCTCTCAGGGTAGTACCACAACACTCAGCCAAGAACCCTAAAGATCCCTGCTAGGCCTGTACCACCCCTTCTGGGAAACACAGGGTCTCTTCACTTAAGATGAGCCCCACCTGTGTTCACAGGGGTACCCCTAGAGGACAAACCGGCCAGGACACTGGCTACAGTCGCCCTGCCGTCCAGGACAGGCAACACCTGACCCTGGCTCCCCAACCTAGGGACGCTACCCTTTGGTTAGATGCCTGGCGCACCAGGACTTCTACAAGTTGGAAACAAAAATCTAAGACTTTCTCTCCTCCTTCAGCAGCAAGGCAACCACTGCAGGTCAATACCCCATACAGCTTACCCGGTTCCTTCTCTTCAGGCAGGAGTTCCCTCTTGTAACTTCAGGACACTACATACAGTTGCCCTGACGTCCAGATCCGGAAACACCGGCTACTGGCTCCCCAACCAAGGGACGTACCTCTTTGGTCAGATGCCTGGCGCACCAGGACTTCCTTAAGGGTGACACAACTAATGTGTCGTGTACAAGTCTGCCTGACACTCAGGACAGAAGTGGCATCACCATGGTCACTCACTGGCGACACAACCCTTCTGGCTGGTCCCTGACCCACTGGCTCTTCCACTGAGGAACCTATCCCCCTCGCACCCCTCCATCTGGACTTCTGCACCCTCCCAACTGGAGCGGTACTGCCAGACACCAGAACTACTGGAACCCTGGTTACAGAGGTTCCACGTTCTCCAGACACTCTGGAAGATCCTCCTCAAATGACCTATTGGTACAGCCTAGGCCCCCGACCTGATGTTCCCTTCAGAAACACTCCAGGCCCTGACACTGGGTTTCGGGCACCTGGAGACATGCAGTCCCACCCACTCCTTCTCCTCTTGAGACAGGACGTGAGCCCCTACACCGAGACCTAGCTGGGCTACACTGAACCTCTTCCACCACGCTGGGCTGGAAGACACCTCAGACACTCCTTTTGGAATCACTCCATCCCCTATGCCTCTCTCCTCCCAGAACATTACCAACTCCAAAATTCTGTCTCTCAACAGACCACAGAAATCAAAAAGCAGGCTCCACTATCTGCAGACGTTCTTGGGAAAAGTTCAACACAAAGGACTTAGGTATCTGAACAAAACTAGCATTCAGCAAGCTCCCCATCCAGAGAACTCACAAACACATCCAGTGCCACACACCATTCATCCACACACACCCCTCCCCAGACTGGTAAGGCAGTTTCTACCACCCCTGACTTCTCAACCTGACCACACTTGACACAGGTACCATTACTCCAGGGCAGGGACGGGGGACACATGCACTGGACACACTTATGCTGCCACCACTGGATCCCACCCTTCTGGTGAATCCAGAAAACACACTGCACTTAGGGGGATGATCTACCCTCCCGAGCTAGGGACACCTAACTCAAAGTGCACAAGAAACACATTTCCACAGAAATGACATTTTTAGCAAACTCCATACAATAATCCCCAAAATGTTTTTATCTAAAATGCAGAGTTTTGTGGTGCAGCCAGCTGCTACTAAGGTACAACGCAAACACAAATCCTTATCCCACCGCTGCCACCAATGTTGGAAATGGGATCCCTGGCTGGCCAGGGCTTTCGCCAAAGTCAGTCAGAGACCACCACACCCAAGTCAGGGCAAGGGAGTTACACGCCAAGATAACCCCTACTCACCCTCTAGGTAACGTGGCGCGAGCAGCAAGGCTAAACTTGGAGGCGATGTAGGCTAAGTATTTGCGCACGCACCCCAGCAACAACACCCAAAGGCCCACCACAAAGGAAACTCCACACAAGGTTATATAAAAATAGCCTTTGTATTACACCAAAACACATTAGATAAAACACACTTTACAATGTGCCAGAGGCACGGGCAGAATTTACAAGGGATTATTTACAAGACAGGGCCACCTGGACCACTGTCAGGAATCAGCACTTTTATAAGTAACAATACAATACTTGTAGGCCTAGAACTTAGAACATAGCCTATCAGACAGTACCTTCCGTCCTGGTTGCACGGGATAATGCGAGTGACCTCCTTAGTAAGCTTGAGCGGGCGACCCAGCGAAGCGGCGCGGCTCAGGGTAGAGCGGCGCTGCTCGAGGCTTGGACGGGCTGCCGGCACAGTACAAGCGTTTCTCTGGGGCGACCAATGTGTGCGGCTCAGAAGAGGAGGGGGAGGCAGGATGCGGGCGACCCAGCGAAGCGGCACGGCTCAGGGGAGAGCGGCGCTGCTCGAGGCTTGGACGGGCAGCCGGCACAAGCTGCCGAGGGGAACGAGCGAGGCACACTTCAGCGAGGCCCCAGGGGCCCAGGGAGATCAGACAAGTCCCATCAATTTGGCAGGGAAGGCACCATAGAGTCCACTGGTCCTGGGACTCTGGTCAGGGGGCAAGCTTAGTATCAAGCCCTTGGGATCACTTATAACAGAAGATCACTGTAACACAAAATAGGACATAAAGCACAAAACCAGTACCCACTGGTAACTGGTAAGTCCCCCCTACGCAATCCTAACCACCCTAGGAACAGGTCACGCAGGGAACCAGGACCTTACTAGCACCACCTGCACTAGCAAGAACAACCACCTCAGTATCACAATACAAGTAGGGGCATAGACCTGGGGACAAAACACATGATGCAGAACCTACATTCAGCGGTGTAAGGAACACATGACGCATCAACACACGTTCAGCGGTGTAGGGAACAGGGCACATAATGTATCAACAACACATTCAGAGGTGCAGAACACAGGGTGCGCAAAACATACTACACATTGTACATTTCCTAACACCCAAAAGCAATAGGACATAGATCACAACAGCATCTAAACCTTTAGCGTAGAACTCACAAAGTCCAGGTTGCGCCCCTGCGCCAAGACCTAAACGTAGCAGCTGCCCACTACTTGCTGGGCAGCTGAGGGACAGGACATGGGGGCCTAAACGCTGCAGCTGGCACTAAGTGCTGCGCAGCTGGGGAAAGGCCAGGGATGAAGGAGTGCGTCTCACTCCTAAGTCCATAGAACACAGGTCCCTAGGAAGGAAAACCTAAACGGTGCAGCTGCCCACTAATTGCTGGGCAGCTGGAAACAAATCTGCGACAGGGGCCCTCACTGGCCCCTCAGGACAAGGTGGCACCCAACTGAGCCCTCTGGCTCTACAAACAAATATGTCCCGGGTTGGAGCCATCTAGGCTCAAGAAACACTACTGCCCAGCGTGGGAGCCCTCAGGCTCTGCAGTAAATACAATGCCCCAACACGTTGGAGCCACGGGGCTCAGCACGGGCTCCTCGGGCCCTTTCCCTCGATACTGTGCCCTGGGGAAACGTTGGGGCGGCCCACTACCATCCGGGGCCGCCCTGAAGGCACCTGAAGGCGGAGCGCACGGGCAGAAGAAAACGCTATGCCCCCACCGAGCCCTCTAGGCTCAAAGAACTCCTGGGGGCCGTTGGAGCGGCCCTCTGTCAAGCGGGGCCGCTCAGCGTTGCGAGGGGATCCCTCGCGCACTTTCACCACCCCCCGCCCCCCCCCGGGGCAGCTCTACTCACCGGCTGCTCTCCGGAGGCGGCGGGGGACACCATCTTCTTGCAGCAGTCTGCCGGGGCCCTCCCTCGCTCACGGGGGCCTCGGCGGGTGTCAGCAGGGCAGCAGGCGGGGCTCTCTCACCTCATGAGAGCCCCGCTTTCTTGACACACGGGTCTTCACCCGGTCCCCCATCTCGGGACCGGGACTCAGCTCCAGGCTCAGTCTCCCTGGCGGCGCTGGCCAATCCCAGCGCGGCGGCGGGGGGGACTTCCTCCGGCAAACCGGAAGTCCCGCCCCGCATCAGGCACAGTAGTGCCTGGCTTCCTGTTTTGCGGCGCTCGGGCCGTGGCGGTGAATCTCGGGGGCATTTCAGAGGGGTGGCACCCTCGAGATTAAAAATAAACAGCGAGGTGGGCACTCGCTCGCTTTAAGTAAATAACAGGGGCAAAAGTAAAAATAAAGCGCTCCGAGCGCTAGGGAACAACACAGCGCTTTCAAGCGCTAGGGGCAGAATAAAAGCGCTCCCATGCGCTATAAAGCAAATAAAGCGCTCCTTGCGCTAGGCAACAGTCCCTCTGGCATCCAGGAGCTGGGCAGGGCAAAGAGGCCCCACGAGTCCAGGGACAAGCACAGCAGAGAAAAGTCCTCCAGGGCATCAAGGCAAGGCAGAGAGACCCCAGAGGGAGAAGGCATCCAGGGGCTGGGCAGGGCCCAGGGAGGCAAGCCTTCCCCTGGGCCCAAGCAGCAGCACGCCCCTGGTAGTTTCAAGTTGGCAAACAAGAACATTTTCATGGGGTCACAGCCCCTCTTTTATACACCTTTTCCCTTTGTCTTTAGGTGCAGGGTGGGGGCAGAACCAGTCGCAGCTGGTTCTGGAGCACTCTTGATGGCCCAACCACCCATTTCATTCACTGGGGAGGCTAGGGTCATCAGTCACACCACAGGGGGGCGGAGCCAGCATTGTGTGGGGAAAACCCAGCCCATCCAGGACACAGGTACACTCCTCCCACACATCACTCATGCTAATCTCCCACTCACCACCGGGGCAGACCCACACAGACTTCCTGGAGCCTGGCATCCCAGCCAGCTCCAGCCAATCACACGCCAGCACCCTCACAGCACACGTACAGCCATGTCTAGAAATGGCGCTTCCCTTCTAGACACATACATGCTGCATACACCATCTCGCAGCATTCACTCCCCCGAGTTCACACATACCAAACTTGACCATGCACACCTCACGCATCAGGAACTACCAGGGACACAGACATTCCCCATGCATTCCTATGGGAGGGCAGGCCAATCTCACACACGCACTCAGGGAGAGCACGCACTTTACACTGCGCCACAGTGTCAAAGTGCGCAAAGGACAGAAATCACTATAATTTAAGGCAAAAAGTTCAGGGGTGAACCTGCCACAAGGCCCAAGTCCAACACCTGCCTTCCTCTGACTGTGCTGAAAGTTAAGAGTGACGGAAGCTTGCATTGTAGTACTGTATGTGATGGAAGCCTGCACTCCTGTCTTCCCCTGACTGTGCTGAAAGTTAAGAGTGACGGAAGCTTGCATTGTAGTACTGTATGTGATGGAATCCTGCACTCCCGCCTTCCTCTGACTGTGCTGAAAGTTAAGAGTGACGGAAGCTTGCATTGTAGTACTGTATGTGATGGAAGCCTGCACTCCTGCCTTCCTCTGACTGCTGAAAGTTAAGAGTGACGGAAGCTTGCATTGTAGTACTGTATGTGATAAAAGCCTGCACTCCTGCCTTCCCCTGACTCTGCTGAAAGTTCAGAGTGACAGAAGCATGCATTGTAGCACTGTATGTGATGGAAGCCTGCACTCCTGCCTTCCTCTGACTGTGCTGAAAGTTCAGAGTCACAGAAGCTTGCATTGCGGTACTGTATGTGATGGAAGCCTGCACTTCGGCCTTCCTCTGACTGTGCTGATCGTTCAGAGTGACAGAAGCTTGCATTGTAGTACTGTATGTGATGGAAGCCTGCACTCCTGCCTTCCTCTGACTCTGCTGAAAGTTCAGAGTCACAGAAGCTTGCATTGTAGTACTGTATGTGATGGAATCCTGCACTCCTGCCTTCCTCTGACTGTGCTGAAAGTTCAGAGTGACAGAAGCTTGCATTGTAGTACTGTATGTTATGGAAGCCTGCACTCCTGCCTTCCTCTGACTGTGCTGAAAGTTCAGAGTGACGGAACCTTTTATTGTAGTACTGTATGTGATGGAAGCCTGCACTCCCGCCTTCCTCTGACTGTGCTGAAAGTTCAGAGTGACAGAAGCTTGCATCGTAGTACTGTATCTGATGTAAGCCTAAACTCCTGCCTTCCTCTGACTGTGCTGAAAGTTAAGAGTGACGGAAGCTTGCATTGTAGTACTGTATGTGATGGAAGCCTGCACTCCTGTCTTCCCTTGACTGTGCTGAAAGTTCAGAGTGACGGAACCTTGCATTGTAGTACTGTATGTGATGGAATCCTGCATTCCCGCCTTCCTCTGACGGTGCTGAAAGTTAAGAGTGACGGAAGCTTGCATTGTAGTACTGTATGTGATGGAAGCCTGCACTCCTGCCTTCCTTTGACTGTGCTGAAAGTTCAGAGTGACAGAAGCTTGCATTGTAGCACTGTATGTGATGGAAGCCTGCACTACTGCCTTCCTCTGACTGTGCTGAAAGTTCAGAGTGACGGAAGCTTGCATTGTAGTACTGTATGTTATGGAAGCCTGCACTCCTGCCTTCCTCTGACTGTGCTGAAAGTTCAGAGTGACGGAAGCTTGCATTGTAGTACTGTATGTTATGGAAGCCTGCACTCACGCTGTCCTCTGACTGTGCTGAAACTTCAGAGTGACAGAAGCTTGCATTGTAGTACTGTATGTTATGGAAGCCTGCACTCACGCTGTCCTCTGACTGTGCTGAAACTTCAGAGTGACAGAAGATTGCATTGTAGTACTGTATGTGATGGAAGCCTTCACTCCCGCCTTCCCCTGACTGTGCTGAAAGTTCAGAGTGATGGAAGCTTGCATTGTAGTACTGTATGTGATGGAAGTCTGCACTCCTACCTTCCCCTGACTCTGCTGAAAGTTCACAGTGACAGAAACTTGCATTGTAGTACTGTATGTTATAGAAGCCTGCACTCCTGCCTTGTTGTGACTGTGCTGAAAGTTCAGAGTGACGGAAGCTTGCATTGCAGTACTGTATGTGATGGAAGCCTGCACTCCTGCCTTCCTCTGACTGTGCTGAAAGTTCAGAGTGACCGAAGATTGCATTGTAGTACTGTATGTGATGGAAGCCTGCACTCCTGCCTTCCTCTGACTGTGCTGAAAGTTCAGAGTGACAGAAGCTTGCATTGTAGTACTGTATGTGATGGAAGCCTGCACTCCTGCCTTCCTCTGACTGTGCTGAAAGTTCAGAGTGACGGAAGCTTGCATTGTAGTACTGTATGTGATGGAAGCCTGCACTCCTGAGTTCCTCTGACTGTGCTGAAAGTTCAGAGTGATGGAAGCTTGCATTGTAGTACTGTATGTGATGGAAGCCTGCACTCCCGCCTTCCTCGGACTGTGCTGAAAGTTCAGAGTGACAGAAGCTTGCATTGTAGTACTGTATGTGATGGAAGCCTGCACTCCTGCCTTCCTCTGACTGTGCTGAAAGATCACAGTGATGGAAGCTTGCATTGCAGTACTGTATGTGATGGAAGCCTGCACTCCTGCCTTCCCCTGACTCTGCTGAAAGTTCACAGTGACAGAAACTTGCATTGTAGTACTGTATGTTATGGAAGCCTGCACTCCTGCCTTCCTCTGACTTTGCTGAAAGTTCAGAGTGACGGAAGCTTGCGTTGTAGTACTGTATGTGATGGAAGCCTGCACTCCTACCTTCCCCTGACTCTGCTGAAACTTCAGAGTGACAGAAGCTTTCATTGTAGGACTGTATGTGATGGAAGCCTGCACTCCTTCCTTCCTCTGACTGTGCTGAAAGTTCAGAATGACAGAAGCTTGCATTGTAGTACTGTATGATGGAAGCCTGCACTCCTGCCTTCCTCTGACTGTGCTGAAAGTTCAGAGTGACAGAAGCTTGCATTGTAGTACTGTATGTTATGGAAGCCTGCACTCCTGCCCTCCTCTGACTGTGCTGAAAGTTCAGAGTCACAGAAGCTTGCATTGCGGTACTGTATGTGATGGAAGTCTGCACTTCTGCCTTCGTCTGACTGTGCTGAACTTTCAGAGTGACAGAAGCTTGCATTGTAGTACTGTATGTGATGGAAGCCTGCACTCCTGCCTTCCTCTGACTCTGCTGAAAGTTCAGAGTCACAGAAGCTTGCATTGTAGTACTGTATGTGATGGAAGCCTGCACTCCTGCCTTCTTCTGACTGTGCTGAAAGTTCAGAGTGACAGAAGCTTGCATTGTAGTACTGTATGTTATGGAAGCCTGCACACCTGCCTTCCTCTGACTGTGCTGAAAGTTCAGAGTGACGGAACCTTGCATTGTAGTACTGTATGTGATGGACGCCTGCACTCCTGCCTTCCTCTGACTGTGCTGAAAGTTCAGAGTGACGGAAGCTTGCATTGTAGTACTGTATGTGATGGAAGCCTGCACTCCTGCCTTCCTCTGACTGTGCTGAAAGTTCAGAGTGACGGAAGCTTGCATTGTCGTACTGTATGTGATGGAAGCCTGCACTCCTGCCTTCCTCTGACTGTGCTGAAAGTTCAGAGTGACAGAAGCTTGCATTGTAGTACTGTATGTGATGGAAGCCTGCACTCCTGCCTTCCTCTGACTGTGCTGAAAGTTCAGAGTGACAGAAGCTTGCATTGTAGTACTGTATGTTATGGAAGCCTGCACTCCTGCCTTCCTCTGACTGTGCTGAAAGTTCAGAGTGACGGAACCTTGCATTGTAGTACTGTATGTGATGGAAGCCTGCACTCCTGCCTTCCTCTGACTGTGCTGAAAGTTCAGAATAACAGAAGCTTGCATTGCGGTACTATATGTGATGGGAGCCTGCACTCCTGCCTTCCTCTGACTGTGCTGAAAGTTCAGAGTGACAGAAGCTTGCATTGCGGTACTGTATGTGATGGAAGCCTGCACTCCCGCCTTCCTCTGACTGTGCTGAAAATTAAGAGTGACGGAAGCTTGCATTGTAGTACTGTATGTGATGGAAGCCTGCACTCCCGCCTTCCTCTGACTGTGCTGAAAGTTAAGAGTGACGGAAGCTTGCATTGCGGTACTGTATGTGATGGAAGTATGCACTCCTGCCTTCCTCTGACTGTGCTGAAAGTTCAGAGTGACAGAAGCTTGCATTGTAGTACTGTATGTGATGGAAGTCTGCACTCCTGCCTTCCTCTGACTGTGCTGAAAGTTCAGAGTGACGGAAGCTTGCATTGTAGTACTGTATGTGAATGAAGCCTGCACTCCTGCCTTCCTCTGACTGTGCTGAAAGTTGAGAGTGACGGAAGCTTGCATTGTAGTACTGTATGTGATAAAAGCCTGCACTCCTGCCTTCCCCTGACTCTGCTGAAAGTTCAGAGTGACGGAAGCTTGCATTGCGGTACTGTATGTGATGGAAGCCTGCACTTCTGCCTTCCTCTGACTGTGCTGAAAGTTCAGAGTGAGAGAAGCTTGCATTGTAGTACTGTATGTTATGGAAGCCTAAACTCCTGCCTTCCTCTGACTGTGCTGAAAGTTAAGAGTGATGGAAGCTTGCATTGTAGTACTGTATGTGATGGAAGCCTGCACTCCTGTCTTCCCTTGACTGTGCTGAAAGTTCAGAGTGACGGAACCTTGCATTGTAGTACTGTATGTGATGGAATCCTGCACTCCCGCCTTCCTCTGACTGTGCTGAAAGTTAAGAGTGACGGAAGCTTGCATTGTAGTACTGTATGTGATGGAAGCCTGCACTCCTGCCTTCCTTTGACTGCGCTGAAAGTTCAGAGTGATGGAAGCTTGCATCGTAGTACTGTATGTGATGGGAGCCTGCACTCCTGACTTCCCCTGACTGTGCTGAAAGTTCAGAGTGACAGAAGCTTGCATTGTAGCACTGTATGTGATGGAAGCCTGCACTACTGTCTTCCTCTGACTGTGCTGAAAGTTCAGAGTGACGGAAGCTTGCATTGTAGTACTGTATGTTATGGAAGCCTGCACTCCTGCCTTCCTCTGACTGTGCTGAAAGTTCAGAGTGACGGAAGCTTGCATTGTAGTACTGTATGTTATGGAAGCCTGCACTCACGCTGTCCTCTGACTGTGCTGAAACTTCAGAGTGACAGAAGCTTGCATTGTAGTACTGTATGTTATGGAAGCCTGCACTCACGCTGTCCTCTGACTGTGCTGAAACTTCAGAGTGACAGAAGCTTGCATTGTAGTACTGTATGTGATGGAAGCCTGCACTCCCGCCTTCCCCTGACTGTGCTGAAAGTTCAGAGTGATGGAAGCTTGCATTGTAGTACTGTATGTGATGGAAGTCTGCACTCCTACCTTCCCCTGACTCTGCTGAAAGTTCACAGTGACATAAACTTGCATTGTAGTACTGTATGTTATAGAAGCCTGCACTCCTGCCTTGTTCTGACTGTGCTGAAAGTTCAGAGTGACGGAAGCTTGCATTGCAGTACTGTATGTGATGGAAGCCTGCACTCCTGCCTTCCTCTGACTGTGCTGAAAGTTCAGAGTGACGGAAGCTTGCATTGTAGTACTGTATGTGATGGAAGCCTGCACTCCTGAGTTCCCCTGACTGTGCTGAAAGTTCAGAGTGATGGAAGCTTGCATTGTAGTACTGTATGTGATGGAAGCCTGCACTCCCGCCTTCCTCGGACTGTGCTGAAAGTTCAGAGTGACGGAAGCTTGCATTGTAGTACTGTATGTGATGGAAGCCTGCACTCCTGCCTTCCTCTGACTGTGCTGAAAGATCACAGTGATGGAAGCTTGCATCGTAGTACTGTATGTGATGGAAGCCTGCACTCCTGCCTTCCCCTGACTCTGCTGAAAGTTCACAGTGACAGAAACTTGCATTGTAGTACTGTATGTTATGGAAGCCTGCACTCCTGCCTTCCTCTGACTTTGCTGAAAGTTCAGAGTGACGGAAGCTTGCGTTGTAGTACTGTATGTGATGGAAGCCTGCACTCCTACCTTCCCCTGACTCTGCTGAAACTTCAGAGTGACAGAAGCTTTCATTGTAGGACTGTATGTGATGGAAGCCTGCACTCCTTCCTTCCTCTGACTGTGCTGAAAGTTCAGAGTGACAGAAGCTTGCATTGCAGTACTGTATGTGATGGAAGCCTGCACTCCTGCCTTCCCCTGACTCTGCTGAAAGTTCACAGTGACAGAAACTTGCATTGTAGTACTGTATGTTATGGAAGCCTGCACTCCTGCCTTCCTCTGACTTTGCTGAAAGTTCAGAGTGACGGAAGCTTGCGTTGTAGTACTGTATGTGATGGAAGCCTGCACTCCTACCTTCCCCTGACTCTGCTGAAACTTCAGAGTGACAGAAGCTTTCATTGTAGGACTGTATGTGATGGAAGCCTGCACTCCTGCCTTCCTCTGACTGTGCTGAAAGTTCAGAATGACAGAAGCTTGCATTGTAGTACTGTATGATGGAAGCCTGCACTCCTGCCTTCCTCTGACTGTGCTGAAAGTTCAGAATGACAGAAGCTTGCATTGTAGTACTGTATGTTATGGAAGCCTGCACTCCTGCCTTCCTCTGACTGTGCTGAAAGTTCAGAGTGACCGAAGCTTGCATTGTAGTACTGTATGTTATGGAAGCCTGCACTCCTGCCTTCCTCTGACTGTGCTGAAAATTCAGAGTCACAGAAGCTTGCATTGCGGTACTGTATGTGATGGAAGCCTGCACTTCTGCCTTCCTCTGACTGTGCTGAACGTTCAGAGTGACAGAAGCTTGCATTGTAGTACTGTATGTGATGGAAGCCTGCACTCCTGCCTTCCTCTGACTCTGCTGAAAGTTCAGAGTCACAGAAGCTTGCATTGTAGTACTGTATGTGATGGAAGCCTGCACTCCTGCCTTCCTCTGACTGTGCTGAAAGTTCAGAGTGACAGAAGCTTGCATTGTAGTACTGTATGTTATGGAAGCCTGCACTCCTGCCTTCCTCTGACTGTGCTGAAAGTTCAGAGTGACGGAACCTTGCATTGTAGTACTGTATGTGATGGAAGCCTGCACTCCCACCTTCCTCTGACTGTGCTGAAAGTTCAGAGTGACAGAAGCTTGCATTGTAGTACTGTATGTGATGGAAGCCTGCACTCCTGCCATCCTCCGAATGTGCTGAAAGTTCAGAGTGACGGAAGCTTGCATTGTAGTACTGTATGTGATGGAAGCCTGCACTCCTGCCTTCCTCTGACTGTGCTGAAAGTTCAGAGTGACAGAAACTTGCGTTGTAGTACTGTATGTGATGGAATCCTGCACTCCTGCCATCCTCTGACTGTGCTGAAAGTTCAGAGTGACAGAAGCTTGCATTGTAGTACTATATGTTATGGAAGCCTGCACTCCTGCCTTCCTCTGACTGCTGAAAGTTCAGAGTCATGGAAGCTTGCATTGTAGCACTGCTTGTGACGGAAGCCTGCACTCCTGCCTTCCTCTGACTGTGCTGAAAGATCACAGTGATGGAAGCTTGCATTGTAGTACTGTATGTGATGGAAGCTTGCACTCCTGCCTTCCTCTGACTGTGCTGAAAGTTAAGAGTGACGGAAGCTTGCATTGCGGTACTGTATGTGATGGAAGTCTGCACTCCTGCCTTCCCCTGACTCTGCTGAAAGTTCAGAGTGACAGAAGCTTGCGTTGTAGTACTGTATGTGATGGAAGCCTGCAATCCTGCCTTCCTCTGACTGTGCTGAAAGTTAAGAGTGATGGAAGCTTGCATTGTAGCACTGTATGGTATGGAAGCCTGCACTCCCGCCTTCCTCTGACTGTGCTGAAAGTTAAGAGTGACGGAAGCTTGCATTGCGGTACTGTATGTGATGGAAGTCTGCACTCCTGCCTTCCTCTGACTGTGCTGAAAGTTAAGAGTGACGGAAGCTTGCATTGCGGTACTGTATGTGATGGAAGCCTGCACTCCCGCCTTCCTCTGACTGTGCTGAAAGTTCAGAGTGACGGAACCTTGCATTGTAGTACTGTATGTGATAAAAGCCTGCACTCCGGCCTTCCTCTGACTGCTGAAAGTTCAGAGTGACGGAAGCTTGCATTATAGTACTGTATGTGATGGAAGCCTGCACTCCCGCCTTCCTTGGACTGTGCTGAAAGTTCAGAGTGACGGAAGCTTGCATTGTAGTACTGTATGTGATGGAAGCCTGCACTCCTGCCTTCCTCTGACTGCTGAAAGTTCAGAGTGACGGAAGCTTGCATTGTAGTACTGTATGTGATGGAAGCCTGCACTCCTGCCTTCCTCTGAATGTGCTGAAAGTTCAGAGTGACGGAACCTTGCATTGTAGTACTGTATGTGATGGAAGCCTGCACTCCTGCCATCCTCTGACTGTGCTGAAAGTTCAGAGTGACGGAAGCTTGCATTGTAGTACTGTATCTGATGGGAGCCTGTATTCCTGCCTTCCCTTCACTGTGCTGAAAGTTCAGAGTCACGGAAGCTTGCATTGTAGTACTGTATGTGATGGAAGCCTGCACTCCTGAGTTCCTCTGACTGCTGAAAGTTCAAAGTGACAGAAGCTTGCATTGTAGTACTGTATGTGATGGAAACCTGCACTCCTGCCTTCCTCTGACTGTGCTGAAAGTTAAGAGTGACGGAAGCTTGCATTGCGGTACTGTATGTGATGGAAGTCTGCACTCCTGCCTTCCCCTGACTCTGCTGAAAGTTCAGAGTGACAGAATCTTGCGTTGTAGTACTGTATGTGATGGAAGCCTGCAATCCTGCCTTCCTCTGACTGTGCTGAAAGTTAAGAGTGATGGAAGCTTGCATTGTAGCACTGTATGTTATGGAAGCCTGCACTCCCGCCTTCCTCTGACTGTGCTGAAAGTTAAGAGTGACGGAAGCTTGCATTGCGGTACTGTATGTGATGGAAGTCTGCACTCCTGCCTTCCTCTGACTGTGCTGAAAGTTAAGAGTGACGGAAGCTTGCATTGCGGTACTGTATGTGATGGAAGCCTGCACTCCTGCCTTCCTCTGACTGTGCTGAAAGTTCAGAGTGACGGAACCTTGCATTGTAGTACTGTATGTGATAAAAGCCTGCACTCCTGAGTTCCTCTGACTGCTGAAAGTTCAGAGTGACAGAAGCTTGCATTGTAGTACTGTATGTGATGGAAGCCTGCACTTCTGCCTTCCTCTGACTGTGCTGAAAGTTCAGAGTGACGGAACCTTGCATTGTAGTACTGTATGTGATGGAAGCCTGCACTCCTGAGTTCCTCTGACTGCTGAACGTTCAGAGGGATGGAAGCTTGCATTGTATTGCTGTATGTGATGGAAGCCTGCACTCCTGCCATCCTCTGACTGTGCTGAAATTTCAGAGTGACGGAAGCTTGCATTGTAGTACTGTATCTGATGGGAGCCTGCACTCCTGCCTTCCCTTCACTGTGCTGAAAGTTCAGAGTCACGGAAGCTTGCATTGTAGTACTGTATGTGATGGAAGCCTGCACTCCTGAGTTCCTCTGACTGCTGAAAGTTCAGAGGGATGGAAGCTTGCATTGTATTGCTGTATGTGATGGAAGCCTGCACTTCTGCCTTCCTCTGACTGTGCTGAAAGTTCAGAGTGACAGAAGCTTGCATTGTAGTACTGTATGTGATGGAAGCCTGCACTCCCGCCTTCCTCTGACTGTGCTGAAAGTTCAGAGTGACAGAAGCTTGCATTGTAGTACTGTATGTGATGGAAGCCTGCACTCCTGCCTTCCTCTGACTGTGCTGAAAGATCACAGTGATGGAAGCTTGCATTGCAGTACTGTATGTGATGGAAGCCTGCACTCCTACCTTCCCCTGACTCTGCTGAAAGTTCACAGTGACAGACACTTGCATTGTAGTACTGTATGTTATGGAAGCCTGCACTCCTGCCTTCCTCTGACTGTGCTGAAAGTTCAGAGTGACAGAAGCTTGCATTGTAGTACTGTATGTTATGGAAGCCTGCACTCCTGCCTTCCTCTGACTATGCTGAAAGTTCAGAGTGACAGAAGCTTGCATTGTAGTACTTTATGTTATGGAAGCCTGCACTCCTGCCTTCCTCTGACTGTGCTGAAAGTTCAGAGTGACGGAACCTTGCATTGTAGTACTGTATGTGATGGAAGCCTGCACTCCCGCCTTCCTCGGACTGTGCTGAAAGTTCAGAGTGACGGAAGCTTGCATTGTAGTACTGTATGTGATGGAAGCCTGCACTCCTGCCTTCCTCTGACTGCTGAAAGTTCAGAGTGACGGAAGCTTGCATTGTAGTACTGTATCTGATGGGAGCCTGCAATCCTGAGTTCCTCTGACTGCTGAAAGTTAGAGTGACAGAAGCTTGCATTGTAGTACTGTATGTGATGGAAGCCTGCACTTCTGCCTTCCTCTGACTGTGCTGAAAGTTCAGAGTGACAGAAGCTTGCATTGTAGTACTGTATGTGATGGAAGCCTGCACTCCCGCCTTCCTCTGACTGTGCTGAACGTTCAGAGTGACAGAAGCTTGAATTGTAGTACTGTATGTGATGGAAGCCTGCACTCCTGCCTTCCTCTGACTGTGCTGAAAGATCACAGTGATGGAAGCTTGCATTGCAGTACTGTATGTGATGGAATCCTGCACTCCTGCCTTCCCCTGACTCTGCTGAAAGTTCACAGTGACAGAAACTTGCATTGTAGTACTGTATGTTATGGAAGCCTGCACTCCTGCCTTCCTCTGACTGTGCTGAAAGTTCAGAGTGACAGAAGCTTGCATTGTAGTACTGTATGTGATGGAAGCCTGCACTCCCGCCTTCCTCTGACTGTGCTGAAAGTTCAGAGTGACAGAAGCTTGAATTGTAGTACTGTATGTGATGGAAGCCTGCACTCCTACCTTCCCCTGACTCTGCTGAAAGTTCACAGTGACAGAAACTTGCATTGTAGTACTGTATGTTATGGAAGCCTGCACTCCTGCCTTCCTCTGACTGTGCTGAAAGTTCAGAGTGACAGAAGCTTGCATTGTAGTACTGTATGTTATGGAAGCCTGCACTCCTGCCTTCCTCTGACTGTGCTGAAAGTTAAGAGTGACAGAAGCTTGCATTGTAGTACTGTATGTGATGGAAGCCTGCACTCCTGTCTTCCCTTGACTGTGCTGAAAGTTCAGAGTGACAGAAGCTTGCATTGTAGTACTGTATGTTATGGAAGCCTGCACTCCTGCCTTCCTCTGACTGTGCTGAAAGTTCAGAGTGACAGAAGCTTGCATTGTAGTACTGTATGTTATGGAAGCCTGCACTCCTGCCTTCCTCTGACTGTGCTGAAAGTTCAGAGTGACAGAAGCTTGCATTGTAGTACTGTATGTTATGGAAGCCTGCACTCCTGCCTTCCTCTGACTGTGCTGAAAGTTCAGAGTGACGGAACCTTGCATTGTAGTACTGTATGTGATGGAAGCCTGCACTCCTGCCTTCCTCTGACTGTGCTGAACGTTCAGAGTGACAGAAGCTTGCATTGTAGTACTGTATGTGATGGAAGCCTGCACTCATGCCTTCCTCTGACTGTGCTGAAAGTTCAGAGTGACAGAAACTTGCGTTGTAGTACTGTATGTGATGGAAGCCTGCACTCCTGCCATCCTCTGACTGTGCTGAAAGTTCAGAGTGACAGAAGTTTGCATTGTAGTACTGTATGTTATGGAAGCCTGCACTCCTGCCTTCCTCTGACTGCTGAAAGTTAAGAGTCACGGAAGCTTGCATTGTAGCACTGCTTGTGACGGAAGCCTGCACTCCTGCCTTCCTCTGACTGTGCTGAAAGATCACAGTGATGGAAGCTTGCATTGTAGTACTGTATGTGATGGAAGCCTGAACTCCTGCCTTCCTCTGACTGTGCTGAAAGTTAAGAGTGACGGAAGCTTGCATTGCGGTACTGTATGTGATGGAAGTCTGCACTCCTGCCTTCCCCTGACTCTGCTGAAAGTTCAGAGTGACAGAAGCTTGCGTTGTAGTACTGTATGTGATGGAAGCCTGCACTCCTGCCTTCCTCTGACTGTGCTGAAAGTTAAGAGTGATGGAAGCTTGCATTGTAGCACTGTATGTTATGGAAGCCTGCACTCCCGCCTTCCTCTGACTGTGCTCAAAGTTAAGAGTGACGGAAGCTTGCATTGCGGTACTGTATGTGATGGAAGCCTGCACTCCCGCCTTCCTCTGACTGTGCTGAAAGTTAAGAGTGACGGAAGCTTGCATTGCGGTACTGTATGTGATGGAAGTCTGCACTCCTGCCTTCCTCTGACTGTGCTGAAAGTTCAGAGTGACAGAAGCTTGCATTGTAGTACTGTATGTGTTGGAAATCTACACTCCTGCCTTCCTCTGACTGTGCTGAAAGTTCAGAGTGACGGAAGCTTGCATTGTAGTACTGTATGTGATGGAAGCCTGCACTCCTGCCTTCCTCTGACTGTGCTGAAAGTTAAGAGTGACGGAAGCTTGCATTGTAGTACTGTATGTGATAAAAGCCTGCACTCCTGCCTTCCCCTGACTCTGCTGAAGGTTCAGAGTGACGGAAGCTTGCATTGCGGTACTGTATGTGATGGAAGCCTGCACTTCTGCCTTCCTCTGACTGTGCTGAAAGTTCAGAGTGACAGAAGCTTGCATTGTAGTACTGTATGTTATGGAAGCCTAAACTCCTGCCTTCCTCTGACTGTGCTGAAAGTTAAGAGTGATGGAAGCTTGCATTGTAGTACTGTATGTGATGGAAGCCTGCACTCCTGTCTTCCCTTGACTGTGCTGAAAGTTCAGAGTGACGGAACCTTGCATTGTAGTACTGTATGTGATGGAATCCTGCACTCCCGCCTTCCTCTGACTGTGCTGAAAGTTAAGAGTGACGGAAGCTTGCATTGTAGTACTGTATGTGATGGAAGCCTGCACTCCTGCCTTCCTTTGACTGCGCTGAAAGTTCAGAGTGATGGAAGCTTGCATCGTAGTACTGTATGTGATGGGAGCCTGCACTCCTGACTTCCCCTGACTCTGCTGAAAGTTCAGAGTGACAGAAGCTTGCATTGTAGCACTGTATGTGATGGAAGCCTGCACTACTGTCTTCCTCTGACTGTGCTGAAAGTTCAGAGTGACGGAAGCTTGCATTGTAGTACTGTATGTTATGGAAGCCTGCACTCCTGCCTTCCTCTGACTTTGCTGAAAGTTCAGAGTGACGGAAGCTTGCATTGTAGTACTGTATGTTATGGAAGCCTGCACTCACGCTGTCCTCTGACTGTGCTGAAACTTCAGAGTGACAGAAGCTTGCATTGTAGTACTGTATGTTATGGAAGCCTGCACTCACGCTGTCCTCTGACTGTGCTGAAACTTCAGAGTGACAGAAGCTTGCATTGTAGTACTGTATGTGATGGAAGCCTGCACTCCCGCCTTCCCCTGACTGTGCTGAAAGTTCAGAGTGATGGAAGCTTGCATTGTAGTACTGTATGTGATGGAAGTCTGCACTCCTACCTTCCCCTGACTCTGCTGAAAGTTCACAGTGACATAAACTTGCATTGTAGTACTGTATGTTATAGAAGCCTGCACTCCTGCCTTGTTCTGACTGTGCTGAAAGTTCAGAGTGACGGAAGCTTGCATTGCTGTACTGTATGTGATGGAAGCCTGCACTCCTGCCTTCCTCTGACTGTGCTGAAAGTTCAGAGTGACGGAAGCTTGCATTGTAGTACTGTATGTGATGGAAGCCTGCACTCCTGAGTTCCTCTGACTGTGCTGAAAGTTCAGAGTGATGGAAGCTTGCATTGTAGTACTGTATGTGATGGAAGCCTGCACTCCCGCCTTCCTCGGACTGTGCTGAAAGTTCAGAGTGACAGAAGCTTGCATTGTAGTACTGTATGTGATGGAAGCCTGCACTCCTGCCTTCCTCTGACTGTGCTGAAAGATCACAGTGATGGAAGCTTGCATCGTAGTACTGTATGTGATGGAAGCCTGCACTCCTGCCTTCCCCTGACTCTGCTGAAAGTTGACAGTGACAGAAACTTGCATTGTAGTACTGTATGTTATGGAAGCCTGCACTCCTGCCTTCCTCTGACTTTGCTGAAAGTTCAGAGTGATGGAAGCTTGCGTTGTAGTACTGCATGTGATGGAAGCCTGCACTCCTACCTTCCCCTGACTCTGCTGAAACTTCAGAGTGACAGAAGCTTTCATTGTAGGACTGTATGTGATGGAAGCCTGCACTCCTTCCTTCCTCTGACTGTGCTGAAAGTTCAGAGTGACAGAAGCTTGCATTGCAGTACTGTATGTGATGGAAGCCTGCACTCCTGCCTTCCCCTGACTCTGCTGAAAGTTCACAGTGACAGAAACTTACATTGTAGTACTGTATGTTATGGAAGCCTGCACTCCTGCCTTCCTCTGACTTTGCTGAAAGTTCAGAGTGACGGAAGCTTGCGTTGTAGTACTGTATGTGATGGAAGCCTGCACTCCTACCTTCCCCTGACTCTGCTGAAACTTCAGAGTCACAGAAGCTTTCATTGTAGGACTGTATGTGATGGAAGCCTGCACTCCTGCCTTCCTCTGACTGTGCTGAAAGTTCAGAATGATAGAAGCTTGCATTGTAGTACTGTATGATGGAAGCCTGCACTCCTGCCTTCCTCTGACTGTGCTGAAAGTTCAGAGTGACAGAAGCTTGCATTGTAGTACTGTATGTTATGGAAGCCTGCACTCCTGCCTTCCTCTGACTGTGCTGAAAGTTCAGAGTAACCGAAGCTTGCATTGTAGTACTGTATGTTATGGAAGCCTGCACTCCTGCCTTCCTCTGACTGTGCTGAAAGTTCAGAGTCACAGAAGCTTGCATTGCGGTACTGTATGTGATGGAAGCCTGCACTTCTGCCTTCCTCTGACTGTGCTGAACGTTCAGAGTGACAGAAGCTTGCATTGTAGTACTGTATGTGATGGAAGCCTGCACTCCTGCCTTCCTCTGACTCTGCTGAAAGTTCAGAGTCACAGAAGCTTGCATTGTAGTACTGTATGTGATGGAAGCCTGCACTCCTGCCTTCCTCTGACTGTGCTGAAAGTTCAGAGTGACAGAAGCTTGCATTGTAGTACTGTATGTTATGGAAGCCTGCACTCCTGCCTTCCTCTGACTGTGCTGAAAGTTCAGAGTGACGGAATCTTGCATTGTAGTACTGTATGTGATGGAAGCCTGCACTCCCACCTTCCTCT
The DNA here is from genome assembly GCF_964261635.1 of Lissotriton helveticus. NCBI lineage: Eukaryota > Metazoa > Chordata > Amphibia > Caudata > Salamandridae > Lissotriton > Lissotriton helveticus. The sequence goes on along the minus strand of NC_136067.1, from coordinate 2,123,830,560 downwards.
GACTGTGCTGAAAGTTCAGAGTGACAGAAGCTTGCATTGTAGTACTATATGTGATGGAAGCCTGCACTCCTGCCATCCTCCGAATGTGCTGAAAGTTCAGAGTGACGGAAGCTTGCATTGTAGTACTGTATGTGATGGAAGCCTGCACTCCTGCCTTCCTCTGACTGTGCTGAAAGTTCAGAGTGACAGAAACTTGCGTTGTAGTACTGTATGTGATGGAAGCCTGCACTCCTGCCATCCTCTGACTGTGCTGAAAGTTCAGAGTGACAGAAGCTTGCATTGTAGTACTATATGTTATGGAAGCCTGCACTCCTGCCTTCCTCTGACTGCTGAAAGTTCAGAGTCATGGAAGCTTGCATTGTAGCACCGCTTGTGACGGAAGCCTGCACTCCTGCCTTCCTCTGACTGTGCTGAAAGATCACAGTGATGGAAGCTTGCATTGTAGTACTGTATGTGATGGAAGCCTGCACTCCTGCCTTCCTCTGACTGTGCTGAAAGTTAAGAGTGACGGAAGCTTGCATTGCGGTACTGTATGTGATGGAAGTCTGCACTCCTGCCTTCCCCTGACTCTGCTGAAAGTTCAGAGTGACAGAAGCTTGCGTTGTAGTACTGTATGTGATGGAAGCCTGCAATCCTGCCTTCCTCTGACTGTGCTGAAAGTTAAGAGTGATGGAAGCTTGCATTGTAGCACTGTATGTTATGGAAGCCTGCACTCCCGCCTTCCTCTGACTGTGCTGAAAGTTAAGAGTGACGGAAGCTTGCATTGCGGTACTGTATGTGATGGAAGTCTGCACTCCTGCCTTCCTCTGACTGTGCTGAAAGTTAAGAGTGACGGAAGCTTGCATTGCGGTACTGTATGTGATGGAAGCCTGCACTCCCGCCTTCCTCTGACTGTGCTGAAAGTTCAGAGTGACGGAACCTTGCATTGTAGTACTGTATGTGATAAAAGCCTGCACTCCGGCCTTCCTCTGACTGCTGAAAGTTCAGAGTGACGGAAGCTTGCATTATAGTACTGTATGTGATGGAAGCCTGCACTCCCGCCTTCCTTGGACTGTGCTGAAAGTTCAGAGTGACGGAAGCTTGCATTGTAGTACTGTATGTGATGGAAGCCTGCACTCCTGCCTTCCTCTGACTGTGCTGAAAGTTCAGAGTGACAGAAGCTTGCATTGTAGTACTGTATGTGATGGAAGCCTGCACTCATGCCTTCCTCTGACTGTGCTGAAAGTTCAGAGTGACAGAAACTTGCGTTGTAGTACTGTATGTGATGGAAGCCTGCACTCCTGCCATCCTCTGACTGTGCTGAAAGTTCAGAGTGACAGAAGTTTGCATTGTAGTACTGTATGTTATGGAAGCCTGCACTCCTGCCTTCCTCTGACTGCTGAAAGTTAAGAGTCACGGAAGCTTGCATTGTAGCACTGCTTGTGACGGAAGCCTGCACTCCTGCCTTCTTCTGACTGTGCTGAAAGATCACAGTGATGGAAGCTTGCATTGTAGTACTGTATGTGATGGAAGCCTGAACTCCTGCCTTCCTCTGACTGTGCTGAAAGTTAAGAGTGACGGAAGCTTGCATTGCGGTACTGTATGTGATGGAAGTCTGCACTCCTGCCTTCCCCTGACTCTGCTGAAAGTTCAGAGTGACGGAAGCTTGCATTGTAGTACTGTATGTGATGGAAGCCTGCACTCCTGCCTTCCTCTGACTGTGCTGAAAGTTAAGAGTGATGGAAGCTTGCATTGTAGCACTGTATGTTATGGAAGCCTGCACTCCCGCCTTCCTCTGACTGTGCTCAAAGTTAAGAGTGACGGAAGCTTGCATTGCGGTACTGTATGTGATGGAAGCCTGCACTCCCGCCTTCCTCTGACTGTGCTGAAAGTTAAGAGTGACGGAAGCTTGCATTGTAGTACTGTATGTTATGCAAGCCTGCACTCCTGCCTTCCTCTGACTGTGCTGAAAGTTCAGAGTGACAGAAGCTTGCATTGTAGTACTGTATGCTATGGAAGCCTGCACTCCTGCCTTCCTCTGACTATGCTGAAAGTTCAGAGTGACAGAAGCTTGCATTGTAGTACTTTATGTTATGGAAGCCTGCACTCCTGCCTTCCTCTGACTGTGCTGAAAGTTCAGAGTGACGGAACCTTGCATTGTAGTACTGTATGTGATGGAAGCCTGCACTCCCGCCTTCCTCGGACTGTGCTGAAAGTTCAGAGTGACGGAAGCTTGCATTGTAGTACTGTATGTGATGGAAGCCTGCACTCCTGCCTTCCTCTGACTGCTGAAAGTTCAGAGTGACGGAAGCTTGCATTGTAGTACTGTATCTGATGGGAGCCTGCAATCCTGAGTTCCTCTGACTGCTGAAAGTTAGAGTGACAGAGGCTTGCATTGTAGTACTGTATGTGATGGAAGCCTGCACTTCTGCCTTCCTCTGACTGTGCTGAAAGTTCAGAGTGACAGAAGCTTGCATTGTAGTACTGTATGTGATGGAAGCCTGCACTCCCGCCTTCCTCTGACTGTGCTGAACGTTCAGAGTGACAGAAGCTTGAATTGTAGTACTGTATGTGATGGAAGCCTGCACTTCTGCCTTCCTCTGACTGTGCTGAACGTTCAGAGTGACAGAAGCTTGCATTGTAGTACTGTATGTGATGGAAGCCTGCACTCCTGCCTTCCTCTGACTCTGCTGAAAGTTCAGAGTCACAGAAGCTTGCATTGTAGTACTGTATGTGATGGAAGCCTGCACTCCTGCCTTCCTCTGACTGTGCTGAAAGTTCAGAGTGAAAGAAGCTTGCATTGTAGTACTGTATGTTATGGAAGCCTGCACTCCTGCCTTCCTCTGACTGTGCTGAAAGTTCAGAGTGACGGAACCTTGCATTGTAGTACTGTATGTGATGGAAGCCTGCACTCCCGCCTTCCTCTGACTGTGCTGAAAGTTCAGAGTGACAGAAGCTTGCATCGTAGTACTGTATGTGATGTAAGCCTAAACTCCTGCCTTCCTCTGACTGTGCTGAAAGTTAAGAGTGACGGAAGCTTGCATTGTAGTACTGTATGTGATGAAAGCCTGCACTCCTGTCTTCCCTTGACTGTGCTGAAAGTTCAGAGTGACGGAACCTTGCATTGTAGTACTGTATGTGATGGAATCCTGCACTCCCGCCTTCCTCTGACTGTGCTGAAAGTTAAGAGTGACGGAAGCTTGCATTGTAGTACTGTATGTGATGGAAGCCTGCACTCCTGCCTTCCTTTGACTGTGCTGAAAGTTCAGAGTGACAGAAGCTTGCATTGTAGCACTGTATGTGATGGAAGCCTGCACTACTGCCTTCCTCTGACTGTGCTGAAAGTTCAGAGTGACGGAAGCTTGCATTGTAGTACTGTATGTTATGGAAGCCGGCACTCAAGCCTTCCTCTGACTGTGCTGAAAGTTCAGAGTGACGGAAGCTTGCATTGTAGTACTGTATGTTATGGAAGCCTGCACTCCTGCCTTCCTCTGACTGTGCTGAAAGTTCAGAGTCACAGAAGCTTGCATTGCGGTACTGTATGTGATGGAAATCTACACTCCTGCCTTCCTCTGACTGTGCTGAAAGTTCAGAGTGACGGAAGCTTGCATTGTAGTACTGTATGTGATGGAAGCCTGCACTCCTGCCTTCCCCTGACTGTGCTGAAAGTTAAGAGTGACAGAAGCTTGCATTGTAGTACTGTATGTGATAAAAGCCTGCACTCCTGCCTTCCCCTGACTCTGCTGAAAGTTCAGAGTGACAGAAGCTTGCATCGTAGTACTGTATGTGATGTAAGCCTAAACTCCTGCCTTCCTCTGACTGTGCTGAAAGTTAAGAGTGACGGAAGCTTGCATTGTAGTACTGTATGTGATGGAAGCCTGCACTCCTGTCTTCCCCTGACTGTGCTGAAAGTTAGGAGTGACGGAAGCTTGCATTGTAGTACTGTATGTGATGGAATCCTGCACTCCCGCCTTCCTCTGACTGTGCTGAAAGTTAAGAGTGACGGAAGCTTGCATTGTAGTACTGTATGTGATGGAAGCCTGCACTCCTGCCTTCCTCTGACTGCTGAAAGTTAAGAGTGACGGAAGCTTGCATTGTAGTACTGTATGTGATACAAGCCTGCACTCCTGCCTTCCCCTGACTCTGCTGAAAGTTCAGAGTGACAGAAGCATGCATTGTAGCAATGTATGTGATGGAAGCCTGCACTCCTGCCTTCCTCTGACTGTGCTGAAAGTTCAGAGTCACAGAAGCTTGCATTGCGGTACTGTATGTGATGGAAGCCTGCACTTCTGCCTTCCTCTGACTGTGCTGAACGTTCAGAGTGACAGAAGCTTGCAATGCAGTACTGTATGTGATGGAAGCCTGCACTCCTGCCTTCCTCTGACTGTGCTGAAAGTTCAGAGTGACAGAAGATTGCATTGTAGTACTGTATGTGATGGAAGCCTGCACTCCTGCCTTCCTCTGACTGTGCTGAAAGTTCAGAGTGACAGAAGCTTGCATTGTAGTACTGTATGTGATAGAAGCCTGCACTCCTGCCTTCCTCTGACTGTGCTGAAAGTTCAGAGTGACGGAAGCTTGCATTGTAGTACTGTATGTGATGGAAGCCTGCACTCCTGAGTTCCTCTGACTGTGCTGAAAGTTCAGAGTGATGGAAGCTTGCATTGTAGTACTGTATGTGATGGAAGCCTGCACTCCCGCCTTCCTCGGACTGTGCTGAAAGTTCAGAGTGACAGAAGCTTGCATTGTAGTACTGTATGTGATGGAAGCCTGCACTCCTGCCTTCCTCTGACTGTGCTGAAAGATCACAGTGATGGAAGCTTGCATTGCAGTACTGTATGTGATTGAAGCCTGCACTCCTGCCTTCCCCTGACTCTGCTGAAAGTTCACAGTGACAGAAACTTGCATTGTAGTACTGTATGTTATGGAAGCCTGCAATCCTGCCTTCCTCTGCCTTTGCTGAAAGTTCAGAGTGACGGAAGCTTGCGTTGTAGTACTGTATGTGATGGAAGCCTGCACTCCCACCTTCCCCTGACTCTGCTGAAACTTCAGAGTGACAGAAGCTTTCATTGTAGGACTGTATGTGATGGAAGCCTGCACTCCTTCCTTCCTCTGACTGTGCTGAAAGTTCAGAATGACAGAAGCTTGATTTGTAGTACTGTATGATGGAAGCCTGCACTCCTGCCTTCCTCTGACTGTGCTGAAAGTTCAGAGTGACAGAAACTTGCATTGTAGTACTGTATGTTATGGAAGCCTGCACTCCTGCCTTCCTCTGACTGTGCTGAAAGTTCAGAGTGACAGAAGCTTGCATTGTAGTACTGTATGTTATGGAAGCCTGCACTCCTGCCTTCCTCTGACTGTGCTGAAAGTTCAGAGTCACAGAAGCTTGCATTGCGGTACTGTATGTGATGGAAGTCTGCACTTCTGCCTTCCTCTGACTGTGCTGAACTTTCAGAGTGACAGAAGCTTGCATTGTAGTACTGTATGTGATGGAAGCCTGCACTCCTGCCTTCCTCTGACTCTGCTGAAAGTTCAGAGTCACAGAACCTTGCATTGTAGTACTGTATGTTATGGAAGCCTGCACTCCTGCCTTCCTCTGACTGTGCTGAAAGTTCAGAGTGACGGAACCTTGCATTGTAGTACTGTATGTGATGGAAGCCTGCACTCCCGCCTTCCTCTGACTGTGCTGAAAATTAAGAGTGACGGAAGCTTGCATTGTAGTACTGTATGTGATGGAAGCCTGCACTCCCGCCTTCCTCTGACTGTGCTGAAAGTTAAGAGTGACGGAAGCTTGCATTGTGGTACTGTATGTGATGGAAGTCTGCACTCCTGCCTTCCTCTGACTGTGCTGAAAGTTCAGAGTGACAGAAACTTGCATTGTAGTACTGTATGTGATGGAAGCCTGCACTCCTGCCTTCCTCTGACTGTGCTGAAAGTTCAGAGTGACAGAATCTTGCATTGTAGTACTGTATGATGGAAGCCTGCACGCCTCCTTCCTCTGACTGTGCTGAAAGTTCAGAGTGACGGAACCTTGCATTGTAGTACTGTATGTGATGGAAGCCTGCACTCCTGCCTTCCTCTGACTGTGCTGAAAGTTCAGAGTGACGGAAGCTTGCATTGTAGTACTGTATGTGATGGAAGCCTGCACTCCTGCCTTCCTCTGACTGTGCTGAAAGTTCAGAGTGACGGAAGCTTGCATTGTCGTACTGTATGTGATGGAAGCCTGCACTCCTGCCTTCCTCTGACTGTGCTGAAAGTTCAGAGTGACAGAAGCTTGCATTGTAGTACTGTATGTGATGGAAGCCTGCACTCCTGCCTTCCTCTGACTGTGCTGAAAGTTCAGAGTGACAGAATCTTGCATTGTAGTACTGTATGTTATGGAAGCCTGCACTCCTGCCTTCCTCTGACTGTGCTGAAAGTTCAGAGTGACGGAACCTTGCATTGTAGTACTGTATGTGATGGAAGCCTGCACTCCCGCCTTCCTCTGACTGTGCTGAAAATTAAGAGTGACGGAAGCTTGCATTGTAGTACTGTATGTGATGGAAGCCTGCACTCCCGCCTTCCTCTGACTGTGCTGAAAGTTCAGAGTGACGGAAGCTTGCATTGCGGTACTGTATGTGATGGAAGTCTGCACTCCTGCCTTCCTCTGACTGTGCTGAAAGTTCAGAGTGACAGAAACTTGCATTGTAGTACTGTATGTGATGGAAGTCTGCACTCCTGCCTTCCTCTGACTGTGCTGAAAGTTCAGAGTGACGGAAGCTTGCATTGTAGTACTGTATGTGATGGAAGCCTGCACTCCTGCCTTCCTCTGACTGTGCTGAAAGTTAAGAGTGACGGAAGCTTGCATTGTAGTACTGTATGTGATAAAAGCCTGCACTCCTGCCTTCCCCTGACTCTGCTGAAAGTTCAGAGTGACGGAAGCTTGCATTGCGGTACTGTATGTGATGGAAGCCTGCACTCCTGCCTTCCTCTGACTGTGCTGAAAGTTCAGAGTCACAGAAGCTTGCGTTGTAGTACTGTATGTGATGGAAGCCTGCACTTCTGCCTTCCTCTGACTGTGCTGAAAGTTCAGAGTGACAGAAGCTTGCATTGTAGTACTGTATGTTATGGAAGCCTAAACTCCTGCCTTCCTCTGACTGTGCTGAAAGTTAAGAGTGACGGAAGCTTGCATTGTAGTACTGTATGTGATGGAAGCCTGCACTCCTGTCTTCCCTTGACTGTGCTGAAAGTTCAGAGTGACGGAACCTTGCATTGTAGTACTGTATGTGATGGAATCCTGCACTCCCGCCTTCCTCTGACTGTGCTGAAAGTTAAGAGTGACGGAAGCTTGCATTGTAGTACTGTATGTGATGGAAGCCTGCACTCCTGCCTTCCTTTGACTGCGCTGAAAGTTCAGAGTGATGGAAGCTTGCATCGTAGTACTGTATGTGATGGGAGCCTGCACTCCTGACTTCCCCTGACTCTGCTGAAAGTTCAGAGTGACAGAAGCTTGCATTGTAGCACTGTATGTGATGGAAGCCTGCACTACTGCCTTCCTCTGACTGTGCTGAAAGTTCAGAGTGACGGAAGCTTGCATTGTAGTACTGTATGTTATGGAAGCCTGCACTCCTGCCTTCCTCTGACTGTGCTGAAAGTTCAGAGTGACGGAAGCTTGCATTGTAGTACTGTATGTTATGGAAGCCTGCACTCATGCTGTCCTCTGACTGTGCTGAAACTTCAGAGTGACAGAAGCTTGCATTGTAGTACTGTATGTTATGGAAGCCTGCACTCACGCTGTCCTCTGACTGTGCTCAAACTTCAGAGTGACAGAAGCTTGCATTGTAGTACTGTATGTGATGGAAGCCTGCACTCCCGCCTTCCCCTGACTGTGCTGAAAGTTCAGAGTGATGGAAGCTTGCATTGTAGTACTGTATGTGATGGAAGTCTGCACTCCTACCTTCCCCTGACTCTGCTGAAAGTTCACAGTGACAGAAACTTGCATTGTAGTACTGTATGTTATAGAAGCCTTCACTCCTGCCTTGTTCTGACTGTGCTGAAAGTTCAGAGTGACGGAAGCTTGCATTGCAGTACTGTATGTGATGGAAGCCTGCACCCCTGCCTTCCTCTGACTGTGCTGAAAGTTCAGAGTGACAGAAGCTTGCATTGTAGTACTGTATGTGATGGAAGCCTGCACTCCTGCCTTCCTCTGACTGTGCTGAAAGTTCAGAGTGACAGAAGCTTGCATTGTAGTACTGTATGTGATGGAAGCCTGCACTCCTGCCTTCCTCTGACTGTGCTGAAAGTTCAGAGTGACGGAAGCTTGCATTGTAGTACTGTATGTGATGGAAGCCTGCACTCCTGAGTTCCTCTGACTGTGCTGAAAGTTCAGAGTGATGGAAGCTTGCATTGTAGTACTGTATGTGATGGAAGCCTGCACTCCCGCCTTCCTCGGACTGTGCTGAAAGTTCAGAGTGACAGAAGCTTGCATTGTAGTACTGTATGTGATGGAAGCCTGCACTCCTGCCTTCCTCTGACTGTGCTGAAAGATCACAGTGATGGAAGCTTGCATCGTAGTACTGTATGTGATGGAAGCCTGCACTCCTGCCTTCCCCTGACTCTGCTGAAAGTTCACAGTGACAGAAACTTGCATTGTAGTACTGTATGTTATGGAAGCCTGCACTCCTGCCTTCCTCTGACTTTGCTGAAAGTTCAGAGTGACGGAAGCTTGCGTTGTAGTACTGTATGTGATGGAAGCCTGCACTCCTACCTTCCCCTGACTCTGCTGAAACTTCAGAGTGACAGAAGCTTTCATTGTAGGACTGTATGTGATGGAAGCCTGCACTCCTTCCTTCCTCTGACTGTGCTGAAAGTTCAGAGTGACAGAAGCTTGCATTGCAGTACTGTATGTGATGGAAGTCTGCACTCCTGCCTTCCCCTGACTCTGCTGAAAGTTCACAGTGACAGAAACTTGCATTGTAGTACTGTATGTTATGGAAGCCTGCACTCCTGCCTTCCTCTGACTTTGCTGAAAGTTCAGAGTGACGGAAGCTTGCGTTGTAGTACTGTATGTGATGGAAGCCTGCACTCCTACCTTCCGCTGACTCTGCTGAAACTTCAGAGTGACAGAAGCTTTCATTGTAGGACTGTATGTGATGGAAGCCTGCACTCCTGCCATCCTCTGACTGTGCTGAAAGTTCAGAATGACAGAAGCTTGCATTGTAGTACTGTATGATGGAAGCCTGCACTCCTGCCTTCCTCTGACTGTGCTGAAAGTTCAGAGTGACAGAAGCTTGCATTGTAGTACTGTATGTTATGGAAGCCTGCACTCCTGCCTTCCTCTGACTGTGCTGAAAGTTCAGAGTGACCGAAGCTTGCATTGTAGTACTGTATGTTATGGAAGCCTGCACTCCTGCCTTCCTCTGACTGTGCTGAAAGTTCAGAGTCACAGAAGCTTGCATTGCGGTACTGTATGTGATGGAAGCCTGCACTTCTGCCTTCCTCTGACTGTGCTGAACGTTCAGAGTGACAGAAGCTTGCATTGTAGTACTGTATGTGATGGAAGCCTGCACTCCTGCCTTCCTCTGACTCTGCTGAAAGTTCAGAGTCACAGAAGCTTGCATTGTAGTACTGTATGTGATGGAAGCCTGCACTCCTGCCTTCCTCTGACTGTGCTGAAAGTTCAGAGTGACAGAAGCTTGCTTTGTAGTACTGTATGTTATGGAAGCCTGCACTCCTGCCTTCCTCTGACTGTGCTGAAAGTTCAGAGTGACGGAACCTTGCATTGTAGTACTGTATGTGATGGAAGCCTGCACTCCTGCCTTCCTCTGACTGTGCTGAAAGTTCAGAGTGACAGAAGCTTGCATTGTAGTACTGTATGTGATGGAAGCCTGCACTCCTGCCATCCTCCGAATGTGCTGAAAGTTCAGAGTGATGGAAGCTTGCATTGCAGTACTGTATGTGATGGAAGCCTGCACTCCTGCCTTCCTCTGACTGTGCTGAAAGTTCAGAGTGACAGAAACTTGCGTTGTAGTACTGTATGTGATGGAAGCCTGCACTCCTGCCATCCTCTGACTGTGCTGAAAGTTCAGAGTGACAGAAGCTTGCATTGTAGTACTATATGTTATGGAAGCCTGCACTCCTGCCTTCCTCTGACTGCTGAAAGTTCAGAGTCATGGAAGCTTGCATTGTAGCACTGCTTGTGACGGAAGCCTGCACTCCTGCCTTCCTCTGACTGTGCTGAAAGATCACAGTGATGGAAGCTTGCATTGTAGTACTGTATGTGATGGAAGCCTGCACTCCTGCCTTCCTCTGACTGTGCTGAAAGTTCACAGTGACAGAAACTTGCATTGTAGTACTGTATGTTATGGAAGCCTGCACTCCTGCCTTCCTCTGACTTTGCTGAAAGTTCAGAGTGACGGAAGCTTGCGTTGTAGTACTGTATGTGATGGAAGCCTGCACTCCTACCTTCCCCTGACTCTGCTGAAACTTCAGAGTGACAGAAGCTTTCATTGTAGGACTGTATGTGATGGAAGCCTGCACTCCTTCCTTCCTCTGACTGTGCTGAAAGTTCAGAGTGACAGAAGCTTGCATTGCAGTACTGTATGTGATGGAAGTCTGCACTCCTGCCTTCCCCTGACTCTGCTGAAAGTTCACAGTGACAGAAACTTGCATTGTAGTACTGTATGTTATGGAAGCCTGCACTCCTGCCTTCCTCTGACTTTGCTGAAAGTTCAGAGTGACGGAAGCTTGCGTTGTAGTACTGTATGTGATGGAAGCCTGCACTCCTACCTTCCGCTGACTCTGCTGAAACTTCAGAGTGACAGAAGCTTTCATTGTAGGACTGTATGTGATGGAAGCCTGCACTCCTGCCATCCTCTGACTGTGCTGAAAGTTCAGAATGACAGAAGCTTGCATTGTAGTACTGTATGATGGAAGCCTGCACTCCTGCCTTCCTCTGACTGTGCTGAAAGTTCAGAGTGACAGAAGCTTGCATTGTAGTACTGTATGTTATGGAAGCCTGCACTCCTGCCTTCCTCTGACTGTGCTGAAAGTTCAGAGTGACCGAAGCTTGCATTGTAGTACTGTATGTGATGGAAGCCTGCACTCCTGCCATCCTCCGAATGTGCTGAAAGTTCAGAGTGACGGAAGCTTGCATTGTAGTACTGTATGTGATGGAAGCCTGCACTCCTGCCTTCCTCTGACTGTGCTGAAAGTTCAGAGTGACAGAAACTTGCGTTGTAGTACTGTATGTGATGGAAGCCTGCACTCCTGCCATCCTCTGACTGTGCTGAAAGTTCAGAGTGACAGAAGCTTGCATTGTAGTACTATATGTTATGGAAGCCTGCACTCCTGCCTTCCTCTGACTGCTGAAAGTTCAGAGTCATGGAAGCTTGCATTGTAGCACTGCTTGTGACGGAAGCCTGCACTCCTGCCTTCCTCTGACTGTGCTGAAAGATCACAGTGATGGAAGCTTGCATTGTAGTACTGTATGTGATGGAAGCCTGCACTCCTGCCTTCCTCTGACTGTGCTGAAAGTTAAGAGTGACGGAAGCTTGCATTGCGGTACTGTATGTGATGGAAGTCTGCACCCCTGCCTTCCCCTGACTCTGCTGAAAGTTCAGAGTGACAGAAGCTTGCGTTGTAGTACTGTATGTGATGGAAGCCTGCAATCCTGCCTTCCTCTGACAGTGCTGAAAGTTAAGAGTGATGGAAGCTTGCATTGTAGCACTGTATGTTATGGAAGCCTGCACTCCCGCCTTCCTCTGACTGTGCTGAAAGTTAAGAGTGACGGAAGCTTGCATTGCGGTACTGTATGTGATGGAAGTCTGCACTCCTGCCTTCCTCTGACTGTGCTGAAAGTTAAGAGTGACGGAAGCTTGCATTGCGGTACTGTATGTGATGGAAGCCTGCACTCCCGCCTTCCTCTGACTGTGCTGAAAGTTAAGAGTGACGGAAGCTTACATTGTAGTACTGTATGTGATGGAAGCCTGCACTCCCGCCTTCCTCTGACTGTGCTGAAAGTTAAGAGTGACGGAAGCTTGCAGTGCGGTACTGTGTGTGATGGAAGTCTGCACTCCTGCCTTCCTCTGACTGTGCTGAAAGTTCAGAGTGACAGAAGCTTGCATTGTAGTACTGTATGTGATGGAAGTCTGCACTCCTGCCTTCCTCTGACTGTGCTGAAAGTTCAGAGTGACGGAAGCTTGCATTGTAGTACTGTATGTGATGGAAGCCTGCACTCCTGCCTTCCTCTGACTGTGCTGAAAGTTAAGAGTGACGGAAGCTTGCATTGTAGTATTGTATGTGATAAAAGCCTGCACTCCTGCCTTCCCCTGACTCTGCTGAAAGTTCAGAGTGACGGAAGCTTGCATCGTAGTACTGTATGTGATGTAAGCCTAAACTCCTGCCTTCCTCTGACTGTGCTGAAAGTTAAGAGTGATGGAAGCTTGCATTGTAGTACTGTATGTGATGGAAGCCTGCACTCCTGCCTTCCTCTGACTGTGCTGAAAGTTCAGAGTGACAGAAGCTTGCATTGTAGTACTGTATGTTATGGAAGCCTAAACTCCTGCCTTCCTCTGACTGTGCTGAAAGTTAAGAGTGACGGAAGCTTGCATTGTAGTACTGTATGTGATGGAAGCCTGCACTACTGTCTTCCCTTGACTGTGCTGAAAGTTCAGAGTGACGGAAGCTTGCATTGCGGTACTGTATGTGATGGAAGCCTGCACTCCTGCCTTCCTCTGACTGTGCTGAAAGTTCAGAGTCACAGAAGCTTGCGTTGTAGTACTGTATGTGATGGAAGCCTGCACTTCTGCCTTCCTCTGACTGTGCTGAAAGTTCAGAGTGACAGAAGCTTGCATTGTAGTACTGTATGTTATGGAAGCCTAAACTCCTGCCTTCCTCTGACTGTGCTGAAAGTTCAGAGTGACAGAAGCTTGCATTGTAGTACTGTATGTTATGGAAGCCTGCACTCCTGCCTTCCTCTGACTGTGCTGAAAGTTCAGAGTGACAGAAGCTTGCATTGTAGTACTGTATGTTATGGAAGCCTGCACTCCTGCCTTCCTCTGACTGTGCTGAAAGTTCAGAGTCACAGAAGCTTGCATTGCGGTACTGTATGTGATGGAAGTCTGCACTTCTGCCTTCCTCTGACTGTGCTGAACTTTCAGAGTGACAGAAGCTTGCATTGTAGTACTGTATGTGATGGAAGCCTGCACTCCTGCCTTCCTCTGACTCTGCTGAAAGTTCAGAGTCACAGAACCTTGCATTGTAGTACTGTATGTGATGGAAGCCTGCACTCCTGCCTTCCTCTGACTGTGCTGAAAGTTCAGAGTGACAGAAGCTTGCATTGTAGTACTGTATGTTATGGAAGCCTGCACGCCTGCCTTCCTCTGACTGTGCTGAAAGTTCAGAGTGACGGAACCTTGCATTGTAGTACTGTATGTGATGGAAGCCTGCACTCCTGCCTTCCTCTGACTGTGCTGAAAGTTCAGAGTGACGGAAGCTTGCATTGTAGTACTGTATGTGATGGAAGCCTGCACTCCTGCCTTCCTCTGACTGTGCTGAAAGTTCAGAGTGACGGAAGCTTGCATTGTCGTACTGTATGTGATGGAAGCCTGCACTCCTGCCTTCCTCTGACTGTGCTGAAAGTTCAGAGTGACAGAAGCTTGCATTGTAGTACTGTATGTGATGGAAGCCTGCACTCCTGCCTTCCTCTGACTGTGCTGAAAGTTCAGAGTGACAGAATCTTGCATTGTAGTACTGTATGTTATGGAAGCCTGCACTCCTGCCTTCCTCTGACTGTGCTGAAAGTTCAGAGTGACGGAACCTTGCATTGTAGTACTGTATGTGATGGAAGCCTGCACTCCCGCCTTCCTCTGACTGTGCTGAAAATTAAGAGTGACGGAAGCTTGCATTGTAGTACTGTATGTGATGGAAGCCTGCACTCCCGCCTTCCTCTGACTGTGCTGAAAGTTCAGAGTGACGGAAGCTTGCATTGCGGTACTGTATGTGATGGAAGTCTGCACTCCTGCCTTCCTCTGACTGTGCTGAAAGTTCAGAGTGACAGAAACTTGCATTGTAGTACTGTATGTGATGGAAGTCTGCACTCCTGCCTTCCTCTGACTGTGCTGAAAGTTCAGAGTGACGGAAGCTTGCATTGTAGTACTGTATGTGATGGAAGCCTGCACTCCTGCCTTCCTCTGACTGTGCTGAAAGTTAAGAGTGACGGAAGCTTGCATTGTAGTACTGTATGTGATAAAAGCCTGCACTCCTGCCTTCCCTTGACTGTGCTGAAAGTTCAGAGTGACGGAAGCTTGCATTGCGGTACTGTATGTGATGGAAGCCTGCACTCCTGCCTTCCTCTGACTGTGCTGAAAGTTCAGAGTCACAGAAGCTTGCGTTGTAGTACTGTATGTGATGGAAGCCTGCACTTCTGCCTTCCTCTGACTGTGCTGAAAGTTCAGAGTGACAGAAGCTTGCATTGTAGTACTGTATGTTATGGAAGCCTAAACTCCTGCCTTCCTCTGACTGTGCTGAAAGTTCAGAGTGACAGAAGCTTGCATTGTAGTACTGTATGTTATGGAAGCCTGCACTCCTGCCTTCCTCTGACTGTGCTGAAAGTTCAGAGTGACAGAAGCTTGCATTGTAGTACTGTATGTTATGGAAGCCTGCACTCCTGCCTTCCTCTGACTGTGCTGAAAGTTCAGAGTCACAGAAGCTTGCATTGCGGTACTGTATGTGATGGAAGTCTGCACTTCTGCCTTCCTCTGACTGTGCTGAACTTTCAGAGTGACAGAAGCTTGCATTGTAGTACTGTATGTGATGGAAGCCTGCACTCCTGCCTTCCTCTGACTCTGCTGAAAGTTCAGAGTCACAGAACCTTGCATTGTAGTACTGTATGTTATGGAAGCCTGCACTCCTGCCTTCCTCTGACTGTGCTGAAAGTTCAGAGTGACGGAACCTTGCATTGTAGTACTGTATGTGATGGAAGCCTGCACTCCCGCCTTCCTCTGACTGTGCTGAAAATTAAGAGTGACGGAAGCTTGCATTGTAGTACTGTATGTGATGGAAGCCTGCACTCCCGCCTTCCTCTGACTGTGCTGAAAGTTAAGAGTGACGGAAGCTTGCATTGCGGTACTGTATGTGATGGAAGCCTGCACTCCTGCCTTCCTCTGACTGTGCTGAAAGTTAAGAGTGACGGAAGCTTGCATTGTAGTACTGTATGTGATAAAAGCCTGCACTCCTGCCTTCCCCTGACTCTGCTGAAAGTTCAGAGTGACGGAAGCTTGCATTGCGGTACTGTATGTGATGGAAGCCTGCACTCCTGCCTTCCTCTGACTGTGCTGAAAGTTCAGAGTCACAGAAGCTTGCGTTGTAGTACTGTATGTGATGGAAGCCTGCACTTCTGCCTTCCTCTGACTGTGCTGAAAGTTCAGAGTGACAGAAGCTTGCATTGTAGTACTGTATGTTATGGAAGCCTAAACTCCTGCCTTCCTCTGACTGTGCTGAAAGTTAAGAGTGACGGAAGCTTGCATTGTAGTACTGTATGTGATGGAAGCCTGCACTCCTGTCTTCCCTTGACTGTGCTGAAAGTTCAGAGTGACGGAACCTTGCATTGTAGTACTGTATGTGATGGAATCCTGCACTCCCGCCTTCCTCTGACTGTGCTGAAAGTTAAGAGTGACGGAAGCTTGCATTGTAGTACTGTATGTGATGGAAGCCTGCACTCCTGCCTTCCTTTGACTGCGCTGAAAGTTCAGAGTGATGGAAGCTTGCATCGTAGTACTGTATGTGATGGGAGCCTGCACTCCTGACTTCCCCTGACTCTGCTGAAAGTTCAGAGTGACAGAAGCTTGCATTGTAGCACTGTATGTGATGGAAGCCTGCACTCCTGCCTTCCTCTGACTGTGCTGAAAGTTCAGAGTGACGGAAGCTTGCATTGTAGTACTGTATGTTATGGAAGCCTGCACTCATGCTGTCCTCTGACTGTGCTGAAACTTCAGAGTGACAGAAGCTTGCATTGTAGTACTGTATGTTATGGAAGCCTGCACTCACGCTGTCCTCTGACTGTGCTGAAACTTCAGAGTGACAGAAGCTTGCATTGTAGTACTGTATGTGATGGAAGCCTGCACTCCCGCCTTCCCCTGACTGTGCTGAAAGTTCAGAGTGATGGAAGCTTGCATTGTAGTACTGTATGTGATGGAAGTCTGCACTCCTACCTTCCCCTGACTCTGCTGAAAGTTCACAGTGACAGAAACTTGCATTGTAGTACTGTATGTTATAGAAGCCTGCACTCCTGCCTTGTTCTGACTGTGCTGAAAGTTCAGAGTGACGGAAGCTTGCATTGCAGTACTGTATGTGATGGAAGCCTGCACCCCTGCCTTCCTCTGACTGTGCTGAAAGTTCAGAGTGACAGAAGCTTGCATTGTAGTACTGTATGTGATGGAAGCCTGCACTCCTGCCTTCCTCTGACTGTGCTGAAAGTTCAGAGTGACAGAAGCTTGCATTGTAGTACTGTATGTGATGGAAGCCTGCACTCCTGCCTTCCTCTGACTGTGCTGAAAGTTCAGAGTGACTGAAGCTTGCATTGTAGTACTGTATGTGATGGAAGCCTGCACTCCTGAGTTCCTCTGACTGTGCTGAAAGTTCAGAGTGATTGAAGCTTGCATTGTAGTACTGTATGTGATGGAAGCCTGCTCTCCCGCCTTCCTCGGACTGTGCTGAAAGTTCAGAGTGACAGAAGCTTGCATTGTAGTACTGTATGTGATGGAAGCCTGCACTCCTGCCTTCCTCTGACTGTGCTGAAAGATCACAGTGATGGAAGCTTGCATCGTAGTACTGTATGTGATGGAAGCCTGCACTCCTGCCTTCCCCTGACTCTGCTGAAAGTTCACAGTGACAGAAACTTGCATTGTAGTACTGTATGTTATGGAAGCCTGCACTCCTGCCTTCCTCTGACTTTGCTGAAAGTTCAGAGTGACGGAAGCTTGCGTTGTAGTACTGTATGTGATGGAAGCCTGCACTCCTACCTTCCCCTGACTCTGCTGAAACTTCAGAGTGACAGAAGCTTTCATTGTAGGACTGTATGTGATGGAAGCCTGCACTCCTTCCTTCCTCTGACTGTGCTGAAAGTTCAGAGTGACAGAAGCTTGCATTGCAGTACTGTATGTGATGGAAGTCTGCACTCCTGCCTTCCCCTGACTCTGCTGAAAGTTCACAGTGACAGAAACTTGCATTGTAGTACTGTATGTTATGGAAGCCTGCACTCCTGCCTTCCTCTGACTTTGCTGAAAGTTCAGAGTGACGGAAGCTTGCGTTGTAGTACTGTATGTGATGGAAGCCTGCACTCCTACCTTCCGCTGACTCTGCTGAAACTTCAGAGTGACAGAAGCTTTCATTGTAGGACTGTATGTGATGGAAGCCTGCACTCCTGCCATCCTCTGACTGTGCTGAAAGTTCAGAATGACAGAAGCTTGCATTGTAGTACTGTATGATGGAAGCCTGCACTCCTGCCTTCCTCTGACTGTGCTGAAAGTTCAGAGTGACAGAAGCTTGCATTGTAGTACTGTATGTTATGGAAGCCTGCACTCCTGCCTTCCTCTGACTGTGCTGAAAGTTCAGAGTGACCGAAGCTTGCATTGTAGTACTGTATGTTATGGAAGCCTGCACTCCTGTTCCTCTGACTGCGCTGAACGTTCAGAGTGACAGAAGCTTGCATTGTAGTACTGTATGTGATGGAAGCCTGCACTCCTGCCTTCCTCTGACTCTGCTGAAAGTTCAGAGTCACAGAAGCTTGCATTGTAGTACTGTATGTGATGGAAGCCTGCACTCCTGCCTTCCTCTGACTGTGCTGAAAGTTCAGAGTGACAGAAGCTTGCTTTGTAGTACTGTATGTTATGGAAGCCTGCACTCCTGCCTTCCTCTGACTGTGCTGAAAGTTCAGAGTGACGGAACCTTGCATTGTAGTACTGTATGTGATGGAAGCCTGCACTCCCGCCTTCCTCTGACTGTGCTGAAAGTTCAGAGTGACAGAAGCTTGCATTGTAGTACTGTATGTGATGGAAGCCTGCACTCCTGCCATCCTCCGAATGTGCTGAAAGTTCAGAGTGATGGAAGCTTGCATTGTAGTACTGTATGTGATGGAAGCCTGCACTTCTGCCTTCCTCTGACTGTGCTGAAAGTTCAGAGTGACAGAAACTTGCGTTGTAGTACTGTATGTGATGGAAGCCTGCACTCCTGCCATCCTCTGACTGTGCTGAAAGTTCAGAGTGACAGAAGCTTGCATTGTAGTACTATATGTTATGGAAGCCTGCACTCCTGCCTTCCTCTGACTGCTGAAAGTTCAGAGTCATGGAAGCTTGCATTGTAGCACTGCTTGTGACGGAAGCCTGCACTCCTGCCTTCCTCTGACTGTGCTGAAAGATCACAGTGATGGAAGCTTGCATTGTAGTACTGTATGTGATGGAAGCCTGCACTCCTGCCTTCCTCTGACTGTGCTGAAAGTTCACAGTGACAGAAACTTGCATTGTAGTACTGTATGTTATGGAAGCCTGCACTCCTGCCTTCCTCTGACTTTGCTGAAAGTTCAGAGTGACGGAAGCTTGCGTTGTAGTACTGTATGTGATGGAAGCCTGCACTCCTACCTTCCCCTGACTCTGCTGAAACTTCAGAGTGACAGAAGCTTTCATTGTAGGACTGTATGTGATGGAAGCCTGCACTCCTTCCTTCCTCTGACTGTGCTGAAAGTTCAGAGTGACAGAAGCTTGCATTGCAGTACTGTATGTGATGGGAGTCTGCACTCCTGCCTTCCCCTGACTCTGCTGAAAGTTCACAGTGACAGAAACTTGCATTGTAGTACTGTATGTTATGGAAGCCTGCACTCCTGCCTTCCTCTGACTTTGCTGAAAGTTCAGAGTGACGGAAGCTTGCGTTGTAGTACTGTATGTGATGGAAGCCTGCACTCCTACCTTCCGCTGACTCTGCTGAAACTTCAGAGTGACAGAAGCTTTCATTGTAGGACTGTATGTGATGGAAGCCTGCACTCCTGCCATCCTCTGACTGTGCTGAAAGTTCAGAATGACAGAAGCTTGCATTGTAGTACTGTATGATGGAAGCCTGCACTCCTGCCTTCCTCTGACTGTGCTGAAAGTTCAGAGTGACAGAAGCTTGCATTGTAGTACTGTATGTTATGGAAGCCTGCACTCCTGCCTTCCTCTGACTGTGCTGAAAGTTCAGAGTGACCGAAGCTTGCATTGTAGTACTGTATGTGATGGAAGCCTGCACTCCTGCCATCCTCCGAATGTGCTGAAAGTTCAGAGTGACGGAAGCTTGCATTGTAATACTGTATGTGATGGAAGCCTGCACTCCTGCCTTCCTCTGACTGTGCTGAAAGTTCAGAGTGACAGAAACTTGCGTTGTAGTACTGTATGTGATGGAAGCCTGCACTCCTGCCATCCTCTGACTGTGCTGAAAGTTCAGAGTGACAGAAGCTTGCATTGTAGTACTATATGTTATGGAAGCCTGCACTCCTGCCTTCCTCTGACTGCGGAAAGTTCAGAGTCATGGAAGCTTGCATTGTAGCACTGCTTGTGATGGAAGCCTGCACTCCTGCCTTCCTCTGACTGTGCTGAAAGATCACAGTGATGGAAGCTTGCATTGTAGTACTGTATGTGATGGAAGCCTGCACTCCTGCCTTCCTCTGACTGTGCTGAAAGTTAAGAGTGACGGAAGCTTGCATTGCGGTACTGTATGTGATGGAAGTCTGCACCCCTGCCTTCCCCTGACTCTGCTGAAAGTTCAGAGTGACAGAAGCTTGCGTTGTAGTACTGTATGTGATGGAAGCCTGCAATCCTGCCTTCCTCTGACAGTGCTGAAAGTTAAGAGTGATGGAAGCTTGCATTGTAGCACTGTATGTTATGGAAGCCTGCACTCCCGCCTTCCTCTGACTGTGCTGAAAGTTAAGAGTGACGGAAGCTTGCATTGCGGTACTGTATGTGATGGAAGTCTGCACTCCTGCCTTCCTCTGACTGTGCTGAAAGTTAAGAGTGACGGAAGCTTGCATTGCGGTACTGTATGTGATGGAAGCCTGCACTCCCGCCTTCCTCTGACTGTGCTGAAAGTTAAGAGTGACGGAAGCTTACATTGTAGTACTGTATGTGATGGAAGCCTGCACTCCCGCCTTCCTCTGACTGTGCTGAAAGTTAAGAGTGACGGAAGCTTGCAGTGCGGTACTGTATGTGATGGAAGTCTGCACTCCTGCCTTCCTCTGACTGTGCTGAAAGTTCAGAGTGACAGAAGCTTGCATTGTAGTACTGTATGTGATGGAAGTCTGCACTCCTGCCTTCCTCTGACTGTGCTGAAAGTTCAGAGTGACGGAAGCTTGCATTGTAGTACTGTATGTGATGGAAGCCTGCACTCCTGCCTTCCTCTGACTGTGCTGAAAGTTAAGAGTGACGGAAGCTTGCATTGTAGTACTGTATGTGATAAAAGCCTGCACTCCTGCCTTCCCCTGACTCTGCTGAAAGTTCAGAGTGACGGAAGCTTGCATCGTAGTACTGTATGTGATGTAAGCCTAAACTCCTGCCTTCCTCTGACTGTGCTGAAAGTTAAGAGTGATGGAAGCTTGCATTGTAGTACTGTATGTGATGGAAGCCTGCACTCCTGCCTTCCTCTGACTGTGCTGAAAGTTCAGAGTGACAGAAGCTTGCATTGTAGTACTGTATGTTATGGAAGCCTAAACTCCTGCCTTCCTCTGACTGTGCTGAAAGTTAAGAGTGACGGAAGCTTGCATTGTAGTACTGTATGTGATGGAAGCCTGCACTCCTGCCTTCCTCTGACTGTGCTGAAAGTTAAGAGTGACGGAAGCTTGCATTGTAGTACTGTATGTGATAAAAGCCTGCACTCCTGCCTTCCCCTGACTCTGCTGAAAGTTCAGAGTGACGGAAGCTTGCATCGTAGTACTGTATGTGATGTAAGCCTAAACTCCTGCCTTCCTCTTACTGTGCTGAAAGTTAAGAGTGATGGAAGCTTGCATTGTAGTACTGTATGTGATGGAAGCCTGCACTCCTGCCTTCCTCTGACTGTGCTGAAAGTTCAGAGTGACAGAAGCTTGCATTGTAGTACTGTATGTTATGGAAGCCTAAACTCCTGCCTTCCTCTGACTGTGCTGAAAGTTAAGAGTGACGGAAGCTTGCATTGTAGTACTGTATGTGATGGAAGCCTGCACTCCTGTCTTCCCTTGACTGTGCTGAAAGTTCAGAGTGACGGAAGCTTGCATTGCGGTACTGTATGTGATGGAAGCCTGCACTCCTGCCTTCCTCTGACTGTGCTGAAAGTTCAGAGTCACAGAAGCTTGCGTTGTAGTACTGTATGTGATGGAAGCCTGCACTTCTGCCTTCCTCTGACTGTGCTGAAAGTTCAGAGTGACAGAAGCTTGCATTGTAGTACTGTATGTTATGGAAGCCTAAACTCCTGCCTTCCTCTGACTGTGCTGAAAGTTAAGAGTGACGGAAGCTTGCATTGTAGTACTGTATGTGATGGAAGCCTGCACTCCTGTCTTCCCTTGACTGTGCTGAAAGTTCAGAGTGACGGAACCTTGCATTGTAGTACTGTATGTGATGGAATCCTGCACTCCCGCCTTCCTCTGACTGTGCTGAAAGTTAAGAGTGACGGAAGCTTGCATTGCGGTACTGTATGTGATGGAAGTCTGCACTCCTGCCTTCCTCTGACTGTGCTGAAAGTTAAGAGTGACGGAAGCTTGCATTGCGGTACTGTATGTGATGGAAGCCTGCACTCCCGCCTTCCTCTGACTGTGCTGAAAGTTAAGAGTGACGGAAGCTTACATTGTAGTACTGTATGTGATGGAAGCCTGCACTCCCGCCTTCCTCTGACTGTGCTGAAAGTTAAGAGTGACGGAAGCTTGCAGTGCGGTACTGTATGTGATGGAAGTCTGCACTCCTGCCTTCCTCTGACTGTGCTGAAAGTTCAGAGTGACAGAAGCTTGCATTGTAGTACTGTATGTGATGGAAGTCTGCACTCCTGCCTTCCTCTGACTGTGCTGAAAGTTCAGAGTGACGGAAGCTTGCATTGTAGTACTGTATGTGATGGAAGCCTGCACTCCTGCCTTCCTCTGACTGTGCTGAAAGTTAAGAGTGACGGAAGCTTGCATTGTAGTACTGTATGTGATAAAAGCCTGCACTCCTGCCTTCCCCTGACTCTGCTGAAAGTTCAGAGTGACGGAAGCTTGCATCGTAGTACTGTATGTGATGTAAGCCTAAACTCCTGCCTTCCTCTGACTGTGCTGAAAGTTAAGAGTGATGGAAGCTTGCATTGTAGTACTGTATGTGATGGAAGCCTGCACTCCTGCCTTCCTCTGACTGTGCTGAAAGTTCAGAGTGACAGAAGCTTGCATTGTAGTACTGTATGTTATGGAAGCCTAAACTCCTGCCTTCCTCTGACTGTGCTGAAAGTTAAGAGTGACGGAAGCTTGCATTGTAGTACTGTATGTGATGGAAGCCTGCACTCCTGTCTTCCCTTGACTGTGCTGAAAGTTCAGAGTGACGGAAGCTTGCATTGCGGTACTGTATGTGATGGAAGCCTGCACTCCTGACTTCCTCTGACTGTGCTGAAAGTTCAGAGTCACAGAAGCTTGCGTTGTAGTACTGTATGTGATGGAAGCCTGCACTTCTGCCTTCCTCTGACTGTGCTGAAAGTTCAGAGTGACAGAAGCTTGCATTGTAGTACTGTATGTTATGGAAGCCTAAACTCCTGCCTTCCTCTGACTGTGCTGAAAGTTAAGAGTGACGGAAGCTTGCATTGTAGTACTGTATGTGATGGAAGCCTGCACTCCTGTCTTCCCTTGACTGTGCTGAAAGTTCAGAGTGACGGAACCTTGCATTGTAGTACTGTATGTGATGGAATCCTGCACTCCCGCCTTCCTCTGACTGTGCTGAAAGTTAAGAGTGACGGAAGCTTGCATTGTAGTACTGTATGTGATGGAAGCCTGCACTCCTGCCTTCCTTTGACTGCGCTGAAAGTTCAGAGTGATGGAAGCTTGCATCGTAGTACTGTATGTGATGGGAGCCTGCACTCCTGACTTCCCCTGACTCTGCTGAAAGTTCAGAGTGCCAGAAGCTTGCATTGTAGCACTGTATGTGATGGAAGCCTGCACTACTGCCTTCCTCTGACTGTGCTGAAAGTTCAGAGTGACGGAAGCTTGCATTGTAGTACTGTATGTTATGGAAGCCTGCACTCCTGCCTTCCTCTGACTGTGCTGAAAGTTCAGAGTGACGGAAGCTTGCATTGTAGTACTGTATGTTATGGAAGCCTGCACTCATGCTGTCCTCTGACTGTGCTGAAACTTCAGAGTGACAGAAGCTTGCATTGTAGTACTGTATGTTATGGAAGCCTGCACTCACGCTGTCTTCTGACTGTGCTGAAACTTCAGAGTGACAGAAGCTTGCATTGTAGTACTGTATGTGATGGAAGCCTGCACTCCCGCCTTCCCCTGACTGTGCTGAAAGTTCAGAGTGATGGAAGCTTGCATTGTAGTACTGTATGTGATGGAAGTCTGCACTCCTACCTTCCCCTGACTCTGCTGAAAGTTCACAGTGACAGAAACTTGCATTGTAGTACTGTATGTTATAGAAGCCTGCACTCCTGCCTTGTTCTGACTGTGCTGAAAGTTCAGAGTGACGGAAGCTTGCATTGCAGTACTGTATGTGATGGAAGCCTGCACATCTGCCTTCCTCTGACTGTGCTGAAAGTTCAGAGTGACAGAAGCTTGCATTGTAGTACTGTATGTGATGGAAGCCTGCACTCCTGCCTTCCTCTGACTGTGCTGAAAGTTCAGAGTGACAGAAGCTTGCATTGTAGTACTGTATGTGATGGAAGCCTGCACTCCTGCCTTCCTCTGACTGTGCTGAAAGTTCAGAGTGACGGAAGCTTGCATTGTAGTACTGTATGTGATGGAAGCCTGCACTCCTGAGTTCCTCTGACTGTGCTGAAAGTTCAGAGTGATGGAAGCTTGCATTGTAGTACTGTATGTGATGGAAGCCTGCACTCCCGCCTTCCTCGGACTGTGCTGAAAGTTCAGAGTGACAGAAGCTTGCATTGTAGTACTGTATGTGATGGAAGCCTGCACTCCTGCCTTCCTCTGACTGTGCTGAAAGATCACAGTGATGGAAGCTTGCATCGTAGTACTGTATGTGATGGAAGCCTGCACTCCTGCCTTCCCCTGACTCTGCTGAAAGTTCACAGTGACAGAAACTTGCATTGTAGTACTGTATGTTATGGAAGCCTGCACTCCTGCCTTCCTCTGACTTTGCTGAAAGTTCAGAGTGACGGAAGCTTGCGTTGTAGTACTGTATGTGATGGAAGCCTGCACTCCTACCTTCCCCTGACTCTGCTGAAACTTCAGAGTGACAGAAGTTTTCATTGTAGGACTGTATGTGATGGAAGCCTGCACTCCTTCCTTCCTCTGACTGTGCTGAAAGTTCAGAGTGACAGAAGCTTGCATTGCAGTACTGTATGTGATGGAAGCCTGCACTCCTGCCTTCCTCTGACTGTGCTGAAAGTTAAGAGTGACGGAAGCTTGCATTGTAGTACTGTATGTGATGGAAGTCTGCACTCCTGCCTTCCCCTGACTCTGCTGAAAGTTCACAGTGACAGAAACTTGCATTGTAGTACTGTATGTTATGGAAGCCTGCACTCCTGCCTTCCTCTGACTTTGCTGAAAGTTCAGAGTGACGGAAGCTTGCGTTGTAGTACTGTATGTGATGGAAGCCTGCACTCCTACCTTCCGCTGACTCTGCTGAAAGTTAAGAGTGATGGAAGCTTGCATTGTAGTACTGTATGTGATGGAAGCCTGCACTCCTGCCTTCCTCTGACTGTGCTGAAAGTTCAGAGTGACAGAAGCTTGCATTGTAGTACTGTATGTTATGGAAGCCTAAACTCCTGCCTTCCTCTGACTGTGCTGAAAGTTAAGAGTGACGGAAGCTTGCATTGTAGTACTGTATGTGATGGAAGCCTGCACTCCAGCCTTCCTCTGACTGTGCTGAAAGTTAAGAGTGACGGAAGCTTGCATTGTAGTACTGTATGTGATAAAAGCCTGCACTCCTGCCTTCCCCTGACTCTGCTGAAAGTTCAGAGTGACGGAAGCTTGCATCGTAGTACTGTATGTGATGTAAGCCTAAACTCCTGCCTTCCTCTGACTGTGCTGAAAGTTAAGAGTGATGGAAGCTTGCATTGTAGTACTGTATGTGATGGAAGCCTGCACTCCTGCCTTCCTCTGACTGTGCTGAAAGTTCAGAGTGACAGAAGCTTGCATTGTAGTACTGTATGTTATGGAAGCCTAAACTCCTGCCTTCCTCTGACTGTGCTGAAAGTTAAGAGTGACGGAAGCTTGCATTGTAGTACTGTATGTGATGGAAGCCTGCACTCCTGTCTTCCCTTGACTGTGCTGAAAGTTCAGAGTGACGGAAGCTTGCATTGCGGTACTGTATGTGATGGAAGCCTGCACTCCTGCCTTCCTCTGACTGTGCTGAAAGTTCAGAGTCACAGAAGCTTGCGTTGTAGTACTGTATGTGATGGAAGCCTGCACTTCTGCCTTCCTCTGACTGTGCTGAAAGTTCAGAGTGACAGAAGCTTGCATTGTAGTACTGTATGTTATGGAAGCCTAAACTCCTGCCTTCCTCTGACTGTGCTGAAAGTTAAGAGTGACGGAAGCTTGCATTGTAGTACTGTATGTGATGGAAGCCTGCACTCCTGTCTTCCCTTGACTGTGCTGAAAGTTCAGAGTGACGGAACCTTGCATTGTAGTACTGTATGTGATGGAATCCTGCACTCCCGCCTTCCTCTGACTGTGCTGAAAGTTAAGAGTGACGGAAGCTTGCATTGCGGTACTGTATGTGATGGAAGTCTGCACTCCTGCCTTCCTCTGACTGTGCTGAAAGTTAAGAGTGACGGAAGCTTGCATTGCGGTACTGTATGTGATGGAAGCCTGCACTCCCGCCTTCCTCTGACTGTGCTGAAAGTTAAGAGTGACGGAAGCTTACATTGTAGTACTGTATGTGATGGAAGCCTGCACTCCCGCCTTCCTCTGACTGTGCTGAAAGTTAAGAGTGACGGAAGCTTGCAGTGCGGTACTGTATGTGATGGAAGTCTGCACTCCTGCCTTCCTCTGACTGTGCTGAAAGTTCAGAGTGACAGAAGCTTGCATTGTAGTACTGTATGTGATGGAAGTCTGCACTCCTGCCTTCCTCTGACTGTGCTGAAAGTTCAGAGTGACGGAAGCTTGCATTGTAGTACTGTATGTGATGGAAGCCTGCACTCCTGCCTTCCTCTGACTGTGCTGAAAGTTAAGAGTGACGGAAGCTTGCATTGTAGTACTGTATGTGATAAAAGCCTGCACTCCTGCCTTCCCCTGACTCTGCTGAAAGTTCAGAGTGACGGAAGCTTGCATCGTAGTACTGTTTGTGATGTAAGCCTAAACTCCTGCCTTTCTCTGACTGTGCTGAAAGTTAAGAGTGATGGAAGCTTGGATTGTAGTACTGTATGTGATGGAAGCCTGCACTCCTGCCTTCCTCTGACTGTGCTGAAAGTTCAGAGTGACAGAAGCTTGCATTGTAGTACTGTATGTTATGGAAGCCTAAACTCCTGCCTTCCTCTGACTGTGCTGAAAGTTAAGAGTGACGGAAGCTTGCATTGTAGTACTGTATGTGATGGAAGCCTGCACTCCTGTCTTCCCTTGACTGTGCTGAAAGTTCAGAGTGACGGAAGCTTGCATTGCGGTACTGTATGTGATGGAAGCCTGCACTCCTGCCTTCCTCTGACTGTGCTGAAAGTTCAGAGTCACAGAAGCTTGCGTTGTAGTACTGTATGTGATGGAAGCCTGCACTTCTGCCTTCCTCTGACTGTGCTGAAAGTTCAGAGTGACAGAAGCTTGCATTGTAGTACTGTATGTTATGGAAGCCTAAACTCCTGCCTTCCTCTGACTGTGCTGAAAGTTAAGAGTGACGGAAGCTTGCATTGTAGTACTGTATGTGATGGAAGCCTGCACTCCTGTCTTCCCTTGACTGTGCTGAAAGTTCAGAGTGACGGAACCTTGCATTGTAGTACTGTATGTGATGGAATCCTGCACTCCCGCCTTCCTCTGACTGTGCTGAAAGTTAAGAGTGACGGAAGCTTGCATTGTAGTACTGTATGTGATGGAAGCCTGCACTTCTGCCTTCCTTTGACTGCGCTGAAAGTTCAGAGTGATGGAAGCTTGCATCGTAGTACTGTATGTGATGGGAGCCTGCACTCCTGACTTCCCCTGACTCTGCTGAAAGTTCAGAGTGCCAGAAGCTTGCATTGTAGCACTGTATGTGATGGAAGCCTGCACTACTGCCTTCCTCTGACTGTGCTGAAAGTTCAGAGTGACGGAAGCTTGCATTGTAGTACTGTATGTTATGGAAGCCTGCACTCCTGCCTTCCTCTGACTGTGCTGAAAGTTCAGAGTGACGGAAGCTTGCATTGTAGTACTGTATGTTATGGAAGCCTGCACTCATGCTGTCCTCTGACTGTGCTGAAACTTCAGAGTGACAGAAGCTTGCATTGTAGTACTGTATGTTATGGAAACCTGCACTCACGCTGTCTTCTGACTGTGCTGAAACTTCAGAGTGACAGAAGCTTGCATTGTAGTACTGTATGTGATGGAAGCCTGCACTCCCGCCTTCCCCTGACTGTGCTGAAAGTTCAGAGTGATGGAAGCTTGCATTGTAGTACTGTATGTGATGGAAGTCTGCACTCCTACCTTCCCCTGACTCTGCTGAAAGTTCACAGTGACAGAAACTTGCATTGTAGTACTGTATGTTATAGAAGCCTGCACTCCTGCCTTGTTCTGACTGTGCTGAAAGTTCAGAGTGACGGAAGCTTGCATTGCAGTACTGTATGTGATGGAAGCCTGCACATCTGCCTTCCTCTGACTGTGCTGAAAGTTCAGAGTGACAGAAGCTTGCATTGTAGTACTGTATGTGATGGAAGCCTGCACTCCTGCCTTCCTCTGACTGTGCTGAAAGTTCAGAGTGACAGAAGCTTGCATTGTAGTACTGTATGTGATGGAAGCCTGCACTCCTGCCTTCCTCTGACTGTGCTGAAAGTTCAGAGTGACGGAAGCTTGCATTGTAGTACTGTATGTGATGGAAGCCTGCACTCCTGAGTTCCTCTGACTGTGCTGAAAGTTCAGAGTGATGGAAGCTTGCATTGTAGTACTGTATGTGATGGAAGCCTGCACTCCCGCCTTCCTCGGACTGTGCTGAAAGTTCAGAGTGACAGAAGCTTGCATTGTAGTACTGTATGTGATGGAAGCCTGCACTCCTGCCTTCCTCTGACTGTGCTGAAAGATCACAGTGATGGAAGCTTGCATCGTAGTACTGTATGTGATGGAAGCCTGCACTCCTGCCTTCCCCTGACTCTGCTGAAAGTTCACAGTGACAGAAACTTGCATTGTAGTACTGTATGTTATGGAAGCCTGCACTCCTGCCTTCCTCTGACTTTGCTGAAAGTTCAGAGTGACGGAAGCTTGCGTTGTAGTACTGTATGTGATGGAAGCCTGCACTCCTACCTTCCCCTGACTCTGCTGAAACTTCAGAGTGACAGAAGTTTTCATTGTAGGACTGTATGTGATGGAAGCCTGCACTCCTTCTTTCCTCTGACTGTGCTGAAAGTTCAGAGTGACAGAAGCTTGCATTGCAGTACTGTATGTGATGGAAGCCTGCACTCCTGCCTTCCTCTGACTGTGCTGAAAGTTAAGAGTGACGGAAGCTTGCATTGTAGTACTGTATGTGATGGAAGTCTGCACTCCTGCCTTCCCCTGACTCTGCTGAAAGTTCACAGTGACAGAAACTTGCATTGTAGTACTGTATGTTATGGAAGCCTGCACTCCTGCCTTCCTCTGACTTTGCTGAAAGTTCAGAGTGACGGAAGCTTGCGTTGTAGTACTGTATGTGATGGAAGCCTGCACTCCTACCTTCCGCTGACTCTGCTGAAACTTCAGAGTGACAGAAGCTTTCATTGTAGGACTGTATGTGATGGAAGCCTGCACTGTAGTGTAGTTCCTATCTTCCCAATAGGCTCTGCACATTGGAATAGTACCTACAGCAGTAAAGGCCTAGGCCAGACGTTAACTAGGTCTACTACTGTCGATACTAGACTTAATTTTTGGGTTTGCCAGCTAAGCTCAGAGTTCGCTAGAAACTTTCTCGAATGTTCAGGAAAGAATTACCTCCCCTGATTAGACAAGAAGGGATTTAGTTTCTGACAACCATAGAACATGACAACTTTGCTCTCCCCTAATCAAGAGTCAATCTCAAGAGTCGTGTGAGCACAAGGCAATTATTTTACTCAGTCAGTACGTGCATTCTTAGTCTCATCAGAATGTAGAGAAAAGGAAGAGACGGGCGTGTTCAATAAAAGATGTTATTTATTGATCAGTCTCTTTTCTCGTACAAGAGAAATGGATCGATATTATTGCAATACTTATAGTTAAGTAAAGTGCATACATTAAAAGCAATAGTATAAAATAATACTGTAAAAACATTGATATGGTTTCTGAGCCATATGATGTTTAAAATGATTAAAATATATTTACATACACATATACATTTGACTAAACGTACTCAACTGGTGTTTCTAAATACGCCTACCCCGTGTACCTGACCTAAGTCTAATGCGTGGGCGGGAATAGAAAGTTACAGTTTAAGTTAAGTTTGTTTTTGCCAAGTGAATAACTAAAGAATTCTCTGTGAGGGGTTATTCAGTTCTGTACCTGGAATTTAGGATGAATGAGGAATGGTATCTCTTTCTCTGCTCTCGATATTCCAGGCTGCCTGCGAGGGCTACCCGGAAGCGCCGGTGCTGGGTCTCTCGGCTTGAGATAGCAGCGCGTCTCTCAGCGCGTCAGGAAGGCGGGGCTGCTGCCAGCGGGGTCTGCTTCTGCTCTCGGCTTCGGCAAGTATGGCTGCTCCGTCTTGTCACCACGCGTGTGTTTGCATAGGGCAAGGTCGGCAATATTTATACCTTAAAAGGTGCCGAGATTGACGTAAGGATGGACATAGGTACGTCAATAAAGATGTCATACGACTTGCTCGTTAGCACATTCTTTTGCAAAAGTTCTCTGTGAAATCAAAACAATGGCCGCACGGATTTTCCAGGTTGTCATAGGTTTGATTTGTTATGAGAACGTCGTATGCCTTATCAGGGGCTGGAGGAATGTCGCTTGTCTAATTAGATCTCAAGCGTTATGACCTAATCAGATAACACGTTCCTGTGCCGTAGTGTGACTGCGTCAGATAACGGTATCTGCATCATGGGGGATTTCTTGCCTCATGGGCTGACTGTTAGTTAACTAGCTAGGTAGTTTAACCAGAATAGGGTCAGGAATAGGGGGATCGATTCAGAACCTATAGAAATACACGACACCCACTCCACGCTAACTATGGTCATATCTACTAATCTATGCATAGTATAACATAGTACAACATACTATAGAGTATAGTGTATACCTTACCACCCCAAAATACATAAATGCATTTCGAAATTTTCAAATATACTGAAAAATTGCAGTCATATATATTGTATGCACTTAAGCTATGAATTAAATGCAAAAGTAAACACGCATTGTTATGCATTATTGCTTTTTGGTATATGAGAAATACACATGAAATGGCTCTTAATATAGCTATACAGAAAGGAAGTCCGAGACCATTTCATCACATAATAAAATATTTGTGAACATACCAGCGGGCAGCTAAAGTCTATATAAAGTATTTAAAATAGAAATCTTAGTTCTCTAGGAATAGTTTCTTACTTTAAGCAGAAGATCAGTGTCCCGGGGAAAAAATATATAGAAAAATATTTTAAGGGCTTGCTGAAAAAAGTTGCTGTCCGTGAACTGGATTGTAATTGTTCATGTGACTTTATTTTTAAAGGTTGAAGGCCGAATTCAGGGAACGCCGTGTGCGAGTTTACTCAAAAGTCTCTATTTCTGTTCCGGAGAGAACATCATATCATTCAGGCTTTCGAAAAAACTGTCAACAGCTTCATGGGAAAGTTCCACTAAGTCGGAAATAGGGGTAACCATGCATTCGTGCGCATGATTGTCTCCATTGACATTCTGATTAGCATTGCTGACAGAAGGTCGTACCTGATCGATGCTGCTTTCATCTTGAACTTCACTACTCTTCAATCGTAGTGGTGAAGATTCCAGGAATGCCGTCATCAGAATTGGCAGCCTTTGAGGGCAGCACAGTGTGTGAACCTTGGTAGGAACCAACAGTGTATCTGCATCCACCGGCGCATCCGATTGTAGCGTCAGACAGGTGTCTAACACGCATTCTTCTCCGCATAGCAGACACCTTAGTACAGGTAAAACACACCTTTGCCACATTGGTCGAAATGATAGAAACCAAGTCATGTTTAGGTCTCTAAGCCGGGAGAGTCCCAGGATTTTTGATATCCGGTCCCGGTATCCAATGGCTAGGATCGTATCTTCCATTGTCGCGAGAGTTTGATCTGTGACATGGGTTGCCATAACGAAAAATAAGGACTAGGAATAGGATTCCTGCAATTAGTCCCAGGATCAGGGGAAGTCCGCCAAAAATCGAATGGACGAAATCTGGAAAAATACCCAGTATGGCTTTGAATGGTGTTAATGCCATCGAAAATACTGTCTTAAATACCTTTGAGACCCCAGTGGTATCAGAAATATTTAAGATTTCGCTCAGGATTTCCGCGAAATGTACGGGGGAATTAGTTGATAATAATGTATGTATCTCTGCAGTCGTCCTTGCGACTTGTAGATCATACGTTTCTTTAGATGACGTGAGCCTTGTAGGCGTCTGAAGAAGCACTGTTTTCATTCTGCTTAAAGTGTCTATTCGAATAGAAGTAATTTTCAAACTGGGCCATGCCCTTGCCTCCCTGTCTGGAAAGGAGCTGGGGAACAAAGAACGTCCACAGCACTTGACCTTCGCCGTCGTGGTGACGAGATAAGGAGTCCCGGGCATAAGACTACAACATCTGCGGTCTACAATAAGAATGTAACTCCCATTATAGAGTCTTTGAAAGAATGGTTCTATTTCAGTTGCAGGTGCGCCTTGCTGGTGACATGAAAGGTTGTATGAATTCCCTTCACAGGCTCCGTGCAAACTAATACCGTTACACAGAAGCGTGCCGCTTAGTGACATAGCACAATTGTTGCCACTAAGAAACACTTTCTGTCCTTTGTTACTGACACATGCATGTGAATAGGGCAGGTTCCAAGTTGTTTTAAGGTACCCCTTTCCCAATTTCTCGTACATGCCAGCTTGTATATATTTTTGGCAGTATTGAAACCTGAAGGTTGAGATTGGAATATTTATGATTCCGTGGATTATCCATTCACTGACAGGTCGTTCTGACATTGTCATTGGTAATCTTTCTAGTTTTTCAATGCTCAAGATTGTATAATCAGCACCCTTCTGCGCCATACCGATTTGTCTATCAGTAAGGTTAAAGATTTGGAATAGTGACGTTGTGTTGATTAAACGCCAAGGCACATAGCCTGAACGCAGATTTTGTAACGTCCAGCCAAGCTGTACAATAGAGCGCAATTGTGACTGACCATGTTGTAATAACAGTAAGTCTTGCGATAATATATCGATTGCTGAAGACACAATGCTGTCCAATGAAAATATTCTGGAGGACAGAGTCATTAACCCATTGTCCACTACAGAAAGTGATTTTTCCAAATTAATACGATCAATTTCACGTATTCTTTCTGCTGTCTCAATTTGAGTAACCTTCCAGGCCTCATTGTATGCTGCATATACAGAGGCTGCTATGAAACGCTTTTGACGCTGTTTGCGTGGTCCCAGTATGAAATCACGCAAGTCAGCACCATCAGTAAGTAAAGTTAGGTGTTGCTTAATTTCAGGCAGTGTGGAAGTTTGTAGCCATTGAAGGCATAATTTGCCCACACTGTAGGTTGTTATTATCCCTGGGTGATGTCTTTGGGGATATCTAGGGTCTGGCCTGGTCATTTTGAAACCCTGTGTTTTATTCAGGAATCTATCTTGACAGTTATTTGTATCTGTGGGCCAGATCAACCATTGTTTCCAATCAGGATGTGTTCTGTTTTGGTTAAGTATATGGTTTATGTCTATTCCTTCATCTGTATCAGAGTTATTGCTAAACATTGTTGGCTTTGGAATAGACAGGTTATTTAAATCTTTGATTTTGGCTAAGCCAAGACAGGTGGTTTGTTGAACAGTGTCATTTAAAAATATCATTTGTTCTGGGATCATGCAGGCTCTAAACAAAGCTTCTATACCCTGTACTTGCCATTCTTTTGTACCCCAAACACTTTTCAAATCAACATTTTTGTCCCAATAATCAAATCCAAAAGTATTCATTTTTTCAAAGAATGAATCTGAATATATCAATTTCGTGTTGGTTATCATGGTTTTCATCCCTGTCTTGTTTGACAATTTGTAATAAAATGTTTCAGCATTACTTGTGTTAAAACCTTGAAAGTATGAATATTTGTCATAAACGGTTCTTGAACTCCCTTTTGGAGGTGTTGCACAATGTTCCCATTGATTATAATTTAAAACATTTCTAGGTTGTGCAGATTTATGCAAAAAATGGTTACCATAATGGTTATAGCAATACATACTATCATAATTTGTAGAACCTTGCAAATAATCATGTTTTGTAAATTTAGCAGACATTACTAAGTCAGACATCATATTGTTTATACTTTCAAAGTCCCAATCATCAGCAAATGAGTTTGGTTTTGCAAAGTCACTCAAGGAGATCTTGATTTGGTGTGGATATTTCAGGATCTCGACCGGACCATAAATTTCATAGTCAGTGTTGTCCCAGGCTACCCCACCAGGTATTGGAATTGCTGTGAAGTTGGCTGAAGAAAGTTCTGAAGAAAGTTCTCGTTTCTCGACGTGTGAAGATGTGTGTGGTTTGAGGACCAAGTTGATGTTCTGACTTGCTGTGTCCATTTTAGCATATTTTCCCTCAATGAAGCGTCCCAAGGTAAATACCATGATGAGCCAAAGTATGAGGATAAATGCACCAAAACCCACCCAAAATTCAATCCATGGAGAAACCAGATATGTTTCTTTCAGTTGTTTCAAAAGTTCCTTAGCTTTGTCTTTAAAGGATTTTGATGATGGCTGTGTCTTTTGTTCGCTGAAACCTTCAGAGGAATCATCGAAGTTGATGAAGTAACCAGATGCAGTTCTGTCAATTGTTCCAATTGGTTCAGGATTCTTGTTTTTTGCATTGTCACTTGGTACTTCAGTATAGATTGGTGTGTCTCTGCTAAATGTTTTTATTTGGGTTTTCAGAGGTCTTAGTTCTATTGCATTGTTGCATAGTCCTTGTTGTTCTTCTGTAGGCGTTTCGAATGTGATGAGCCTCTTTGATAGGACCTCTGTACTGGTAGCAAACCTTGGTGTTCTGCTACTTATTGGGAGTCCACTTGGCCTACTGTTTGTTATCGGCCACATGTTGTGGTTTTACCAGGTCGATGGATACAACTCGGTTCTCCTTTTTTCCAGCAAGTGGCGGTAGTACAACTGATCTTGTCCCGTTGACAGACAAGACAGGAACTGCTTTTCTGTAAGAAGGCCCAAATTCCTTCTTTACCGCGATCTTCTCCCTGACTAGATCCCCGACTTTTGGAATCCAGACAGGTCTTGCTGGGACAGGTGGTGATTCTTCAGTGGTTGTTGGCTGTTGTTTCAACTGTATGTTGCTCAGGTCTTTTCTTGTTTTGTTTAAGTCCTGCAAAATAGCCAAACGGTCTTTGACATCAAAGGTTTTTTCTATTACCACTGAAGTCTGACTATCAAGGTCAGAGATCAACATCCTAGTTCCGAATAATAATTCGTACGGACTGAATCCCTTCAGAGAATTTCTTGGCAAGTTATTTAGACTACGTTGGACACTTATTAGATGTTTGACCCACCCAGCTCCCGAACCTAATGTCCTTTCCATTATAGATTGCTTTCTGCCTTGGTTTTTTCTTTACACCATCCCATACCCTCAGGAAGGAAGTGAGAAGATTCCCGCTGGGCTGTGCTCATTTGGCCATGTTTCCCCCCCAGGCTGGATTGCCTGAGTGAAAGAAATGGTCGAACGTAGCATGCTCTTAGCGTATATGCCATTTAGACTCGCAAATCTTGTATAATAGTCCGGACGTCAGCCGAGTGCTGTGGATCTACATTATAAGTGGAAACTAGCCTGTATATGTTAATCGCAAGCCATTCTTTTTACTGGTGATGTTATCTGCAGTCAGATTCCACCGTATTTTATTTTTTCTCTCCCCACTGCGATTTCTGTTGCAGTTTGGACAGTTTTTTACAAACATGGTATGATGTAGGCTCATGCCTGGCCACCAGTACCGTGATTGTAAATCTTCCAGAGAATCTTTTAGTTTGAGGTGTCCAAGACCCTCACCCATATGTGCGTCTGCGATTAACAAGCTCCTCCTGTCCATGTTTGGAATCACTCTATCCCCCACTCCAGGGATTCGAGCAAAAGGGACGGAGTTTGCATCGATTATGTATGTATAATTGAGTGGATAGTTGATCGGTAACGCTGAGCCGTCGCCTTTTGATGACGTTTTCACCGCCAGCAATGTTTCACCGTCAATGTATTTTAATGTACGCTTTTTTCGAACTACGGGAGCCGATTTAGTGGCTGCCGCTGCGGCTGTTTCAGCCAATGAATTCCCTACAACGTGAACGCCATCACGCTGATGACTCAGTGAGTGTGTCACGTGAGTCTTTGGTAGTTCTTTTTTCAAAAGAGCTACTTGTTCCCAGAGCAGTCTCTGCTTTATTGGTGCATCTGTGTCATCTTTGTAACCGTTCTGAATCCATGTCTGCAAATCCTTGTTATATGCTTTGACGCAGAAATATGAATCTGACACTATAAGTGTCGGGAATTCGCGATCCGCATTATCTAGCGCCATTTTCAAAGCTATTATTTCAGTTTGTAGTTCTGAATTAGTTTCTACTGAGTGTGATTTTGTTAATAGAGATTTTAGTTTACCTCCGCGCCACACTTCTTTTGTAATCTCACATGTGGGGTTGTATGCATGTTTTCCCCAAACGGAGGGTTGAGCATGTCCGTCTGTATAGATTACACAGGCGTAATGTCGTAGAGGCAGAATGTCGATTGGCAGAGGATACGTCTTTTCATATTTTAGATTTTTTAATTCTTCTAGTTCTGGATCAAAGTAGTAGTATACTTTGTCCGTTGTGATTGAATTCACCCATTGTATCCATTCTGGATCCAATGTTGTTGATGGTAAATTACACGGTGTTGTTAATGCCTCAAAGGCTGATTCTGCTGTTCTGACTGTGATATGTCTACCGTCAGCTATGTCTTTTTCTCTAGCTATTGCGGTTTGAACTGCACGAATGATTTTTTCTGTATTACTGAATTTCTGTTCAGCTTCTGTGTACATGTGTGATTTAAATGCAATTGGTACCTTATCTCCCTCATTAGAGGTCAGGTATGTGAATCCGCATCTCCCTGGGATGACTCGGATCACAAGGTTGCGTGTATTATCACGGGTTTCTAATTTTGTCTTAATTAGCATGTCTGTTTGTAAGGATCTCAAAATTTCTGTGTGTGTTTGAGTCCAACTGGATCTTTTAAAGTCTGGTTTAATTAGATCGTAAAGGGGTTTCACCCTTTCTGCGTAATTTGCAATGTATGTTCTTCCGAAATTTAGGAAGCCTAAAATTGACTGTAGGTTTTTTAGTGTTTTAGGAGCTTGGATAACGGCACATTTCTCTAGGAAATTGTCTGCCAGGCTTTTACCTTCACTTGATAGCTCCTATCCTAAGAATAGGACCGTCAGATGGGCAATTCTGGACTTTTTGAAGTTGAATTTGTAACCCTCTGCAGCGAAACCAAGTATTATGGTGTTCACTCTTTTCAAGTGAGTCTCCAAGTCATCATCTGTTAAGTAAATGTCATCGACATAAGATAATGCTTCATCATCATATAGTTGTAGTAATTCTGTTACTCTCGCTGAGAATACCCCTGGGCTGTTCTTGTACCCCTGGGCTAACCGACAGAATTGTTTTTGAGTGCCATTTACTGAGAATGCAGTTAAATATCTGCTCTCTGGTGCTATGTTTTGACAAAAGAATCCATTGGAGATGTCCAAGGTTGTTTTGTATTTTTTGCGCACTATGTTATTCATTAGTGCAGCACTGTGTGAGTTTTGCACTGCAAAGGTTTTGCAACATGTGTTAAGGTGTCGGTAATCCAAAACTAGGCGATATGAATTGTCTGGTTTGGAGACCGGAAACAAAGGATTGTTCATTTGTGAGGTGCAAGTTTCAATCACCCCCTGGTATTCTAGCTGATCTAGTATTTCATTTGCTTGTTTTTTTGCTTCTTGCTTAATTGGGTACTGCCTTTGTGCAGTTGGTTGTGATTTTAACTGGATTTTGTGAGGAGGAGAATCCTCATCCCATCCTACATGATTTTTATATAAAGCAGGTGCTAAGGCCACTGCCCACTTTCTAGCAAGTGTATATTTTTTATGAATCGGCATTTGATTCGAGAAGGCAGGCATAATTACTTCTTCGCCATGAGGGCACCCCCTGACAAACTCTGGTGGCCAGTCTTTTTCAGCTAGAAGGATGTCATAGCCCTTGGAGAGGTTATCCCAAAATAGTCCCCTTATTTTCCTAGTCTTATCTCCCTCTATACGTAATGTTATCTCGTATATTTTGTGGGGCTTGCTAACTCTGGTATCTGCAGTTTCCACTTGAAGGTATTCATTCGTGTCCACTGTCTCCAGATGATTCATAAGGACTTTGCGAGCTATGCTCACCTCTGCTGCGCTGTCTAGCATTGTCTGAGCCCACTCTCCGTTTTTCAGTTGTGTCCTCAGTATTCTCGGCATTGTTAACTACCTTGATACTGGCTACCTTCTTTTTTGGAAATTGTAATTTCTTTTTCAGTTGAGCAGGTTCCTTGTCTTTGGACTTGGCGTGCTCTTCTGATCGTCCTCTTCTTTCCGATTTCTGCGAGGAATTCTGAAAAGATTGAGAGGGACGTGTATCAATGTCTTGATATCTATCAGGTTTTTTAATATTATCCCTATTTCTAAGGTTATATCTATTCCCAGAGGGGTCACTCTGGGGTGACCTTTGTCTCGGGTTTGGAGATTTCTCTCTTCACCTAGGAGACCTTCCTCTGGACTGGAATTTCTTTTCTTTAGGATTGGATTGTTTGTTCCCATCCCAGTTCTTTTTTGGTGAATTATTATTATTATTAAAAAACATTTTTTCTGGACTTGTAGTCAGTTGCGGTTTTACTGGTATTCCACCTAGACTATCTCTGCCTAGTTCTTCTTAGGATTTTTCTATGATTCTGGCAATTTCAGCTGGTTGGTCTGCTATATCTGTCTCTTTTAACCTCTGGCGGATCGCCACGTTTGCTGCTTCACCTTTTATGTTGGCTAATAATATAGCCGAGACCTGCTTGAAGTCTTTTAGTAATTTCATACCAAGAGTTAAAGCTGGTTCTGGACCGTATTCATCTTGAATTTGTTTTAGCACATCTGGTATCACCGAAATGGATGGAACACCGTGCGTTTTTGTATAGATGGAAGCAAAGACTGTACCCCAAGTGTCACAGTCCTCAATGTGTGGTGCGATTCCCATTGGGAGACATATAGTCAGAATCCTGTGTTTTTCTAATGGGGTGGTGTCAGGAAACACCGCCTCTATTTGGGTAATTTTCTGTGCCAACCAGAATGGTATCTGTTCCCGTTTAGCTGGAACTTTACCTAGGCAGGATTGGATGTTCTGTGGTGTAATTTTATTTGTGTTCCCCTGGTGAGGGGTCAGCTGTGGAAGTTTAATCGCTGGCTGAATTGTTGAAGTCCGCATTACATACTGAACTAATTGTCTGTGAATTTTTAGTAGTTGTTTTAGCTGTATTAACAGCTCTGCTGCAGGCATTCTTTCGATGTCTGGATGTGGTGTGTATCCGGCTAGGACCGGCCACGTTGCTCCTGGTCTTCCTAAAGGACCGAGCCTTGTAATGTGATTGTTATGTTTTAGGGCGCCATCAAATAAGAGCAAATGCTCTTGGAATTTGAGTGGTACTTCCACCTCCTCGAAAGGAGTGTACGTTTCAGGAGGTTCCTCTACTTTGTAATAGTGGAAGTACTTTGTTACAGCATTTGCTGCTGGAAAATGTATCCATGTATAGTATACCTCTGTCTGCCGATATTCGTGTGCCTCAATTACGAATATGACTGTGCCACCTCTAGGTGTCAGTCCATTTTCTATAAGTTTTAAGGTTATAGATCTCCTTTTGGCGACCTGGATGAGTATTATATCCGGGTCTGCTGTTTGCATGGTAGCATCAGCATCTGCTATTTCAGTAGCTAATCTAATTGCCTCTCTTTCATCATCACTCTCTGCCATTTTACAGACAGGATGGTATTATGTCTATTTGCAGATCAGGTTTCTTTATGGAAACAGAGATTAGATGCACAATATTTTGGGAATGTTTTTATCCTTCAACGTTGACTATACCAAGAACCATACATAGGAGTTCCCTCCTGCGAGGTTTTGGAGGATATTACCTTTCACCCACTCCAGACGTCTTTGGAGTATAATGGAAAAAGGGGTCTGAGTGAGAAAGCACGACTGAGTTACTCTAAATGTCTTACGTTAGTTTTATCGCCCTTTCCAAACGCGTTGGGCGCCATGTAGTGTAGTTCCTATCTTCCCAATAGGCTCTGCGCATTGGAATAGTACCTACAGCAGTAAAGGCCTAGGCCAGACGTTAACTAGGTCTACTACTGTCGATACTAGACTTAATTTTTGGGTTTGCCAGCTAAGCTCAGAGTTCGCTAGAAACTTTCTCGAATGTTCAGGAAAGAATTACCTCCCCTGATTAGACAAGAAGGGATTTAGTTTCTGACAACCATAGAACATGACAACTTTGCTCTCCCCTAATCAAGAGTCAATCTCAAGAGTCGTGTGAGCACAAGGCAATTATTTTACTCAGTCAGTACGTGCATTTTTAGTCTCATCAGAATGTAGAGAAAAGGAAGAGACGGGCCTGTTCAATAAAAGATGTTATTTATTGATCAGTCTCTTTTCTCGTACAAGAGAAATGGATCGATATTATTGCAATACTTATAGTTAAGTAAAGTGCATACATTAAAAGCAATAGTATAAAATAATACTGTAAAAACATTGATATGGTTTCTGAGCCATATGATGTTTAAAATGATTAAAATATATTTACATACACATATACATTTGACTAAACGTACTCAATTGGTGTTTCTAAATACGCCTACCCCGTGTACCTGACCTAAGTCTAATGCGTGGGCGGGAATAGAAAGTTACAGTTTAAGTTAAGTTTGTTTTTGCCAAGTGAATAACTAAAGAATTCTCTGTGAGGGGTTATTCAGTTCTGTACCTGGAATTTAGGATGAATGAGGAATGGTATCTCTTTCTCTGCTCTCGATATTCCAGGCTGCCTGCGAGGGCTACCCGGAAGCGCCGGTGCTGGGTCTCTCGGCTTGAGATAGCAGCGCGTCTCTCAGCGCGTCAGGAAGGCGGGGCTGCTGCCAGCGGGGTCTGCTTTTGCTCTCGGCTTCGGCAAGTATGGCTGCTCCGTCTTGTCACCACGCGTGTGTTTGCATAGGGCAAGGTCGGCAATATTTATACCTTAAAAGGTGCCGAGATTGACGTAAGGATGGACATAGGTACGTCAATAAAGATGTCATACGACTTGCTCGTTAGCACATTCTTTTGCAAAAGTTCTCTGTGAAATCAAAACAATGGCCGCACGGATTTTCCAGGTTGTCATAGGTTTGATTTGTTATGAGAACGTCGTATGCCTTATCAGGGGCTGGAGGAATGTCGCTTGTCTAATTAGATCTCAAGCGTTATGACCTAATCAGATAACACGTTCCTGTGCCGTAGTGTGACTGCGTCAGATAACGGTATCTGCATCATGGGGGATTTCTTGCCTCATGGGCTGACTGTTAGTTAACTAGCTAGGTAGTTTAACCAGAATAGGGTCAGGAATAGGGGGATCGATTCAGAACCTATAGAAATACACGACAGCACTCCTGCCATCCTCTGACTGTGCTGAAAGTTCAGAATGACAGAAGCTTGCATTGTAGTACTGTATGATGGAAGCCTGCACTCCTGCCTTCCTCTGACTGTGCTGAAAGTTCAGAGTGACAGAAGCTTGCATTGTAGTACTGTATGTTATGGAAGCCTGCACTCCTGCCTTCCTCTGACTGTGCTGAAAGTTCAGAGTGACCGAAGCTTGCATTGTAGTACTGTATGTTATGGAAGCCTGCACTCCTGCCTTCCTCTGACTGTGCTGAAAGTTCAGAGTCACAGAAGCTTGCATTGCGGTACTGTATGTGATGGAAGCCTGCACTTCTGCCTTCCTCTGACTGTGCTGAACGTTCAGAGTGACAGAAGCTTGCATTGTAGTACTGTATGTGATGGAAGCCTGCACTCCTGCCTTCCTCTGACTCTGCTGAAAGTTCAGAGTCACAGAAGCTTGCATTGTAGTACTGTATGTGATGGAAGCCTGCACTCCTGCCTTCCTCTGACTGTGCTGAAAGTTCAGAGTGACAGAAGCTTGCTTTGTAGTACTGTATGTTATGGAAGCCTGCACTCCTGCCTTCCTCTGAATGTGCTGAAAGTTCAGAGTGACGGAACCTTGCATTGTAGTACTGTATGTGATGGAAGCCTGCACTCCCGCCTTCCTCTGACTGTGCTGAAAGTTCAGAGTGACAGAAGCTTGCATTGTAGTACTGTATGTGATGGAAGCCTGCACTCCTGCCATCCTCCGAATGTGCTGAAAGTTCAGAGTGACGGAAGCTTGCATTGTAGTACTGTATGTGATGGAAGCCTGCACTCCTGCCTTCCTCTGACTGTGCTGAAAGTTCAGAGTGACAGAAA
Source organism: Lissotriton helveticus (assembly GCF_964261635.1). NCBI lineage: Eukaryota > Metazoa > Chordata > Amphibia > Caudata > Salamandridae > Lissotriton > Lissotriton helveticus. The sequence continues at coordinate 2,123,788,594 of NC_136067.1, read as the reverse complement.
CTTGCGTTGTAGTACTGTATGTGATGGAAGCCTGCCCTCCTGCCATCCTCTGACTGTGCTGAAAGTTCAGAGTGACAGAAGCTTGCATTGTAGTACTATATGTTATGGAAGCCTGCACTCCTGCCTTCCTCTGACTGCTGAAAGTTCAGAGTCATGGAAGCTTGCATTGTAGCACTGCTTGTGACGGAAGCCAGCACTCCTGCCTTCCTCTGACTGTGCTGAAAGATCACAGTGATGGAAGCTTGCATTGTAGTGCTGTATGTGATGGAAGCCTGCACTCCTGCCTTCCTCTGACTGTGCTGAAAGTTAAGAGTGACGGAAGCTTGCATTGCGGTACTGTATGTGATGGAAGTCTGCACCCCTGCCTTCCCCTGACTCTGCTGAAAGTTCAGAGTGACAGAAGCTTGCGTTGTAGTACTGTATGTGATGGAAGCCTGCAATCCTGCCTTCCTCTGACAGTGCTGAAAGTTAAGAGTGATGGAAGCTTGCATTGTAGCACTGTATGTTATGGAAGCCTGCACTCCCGCCTTCCTCTGACTGTGCTGAAAGTTAAGAGTGACGGAAGCTTGCATTGCGGTACTGTATGTGATGGAAGTCTGCACTCCTGCCTTCCTCTGACTGTGCTGAAAGTTAAGAGTGACGGAAGCTTGCATTGCGGTACTGTATGTGATGGAAGCCTGCACTCCCGCCTTCCTCTGACTGTGCTGAAAGTTAAGAGTGACGGAAGCTTACATTGTAGTACTGTATGTGATGAAAGCCTGCACTCCCGCCTTCCTCGGACTGTGCTGAAAGTTAAGAGTGTCGGAAGCTTGCATTGTAGTACTGTATGTGATAAAAGCCTGCACTCCTGCCTTCCCCTGACTCTGCTGAAAGTTCAGAGTGACGGAAGCTTGCATCGTAGTACTGTATGTGATGTAAGCCTAAACTCCTGCCTTCCTCTGACTGTGCTGAAAGTTAAGAGTGATGGAAGCTTGCATTGTAGTACTGTATGTGATGGAAGCCTGCACTCCCGCCTTCCTCGGACTGTGCTGAAAGTTCAGGGTGACAGAAGCTTGCATTGTAGTACTGTATGTGATGGAAGCCTGCACTCCTGCCTTCCTCTGACTGTGCTGAAAGATCACAGTGATGGAAGCTTGCATTGCAGTACTGTATGTGATGGAAGCCTGCACTCCTGCCTTCCCCTGACTCTGCTGAAAGTTCACAGTGACAGAAACTTGCATTGTAGTACTGTATGTTATGGAAGCCTGCACTCCTGCCTTCCTCTGACTTTGCTGAAAGTTCAGAGTGACGGAAGCTTGCGTTGTAGTACTGTATGTGATGGAAGCCTGCACTCCTGCCTTCCTCTGACTGCTGAAAGTTCACAGTGACAGAAACTTGCATTGTAGTACTGTATGTTATGGAAGCCTGCACTCCTGCCTTCCTCTGACTGTGCTGAAAGTTCAGAGTGACGGAAGCTTGCATTGTAGTACTGTATCTGATGGAAGCCTGCACTCCTGAGTTCCTCTGACTGTCCTGAAAGTTCAGAGTGATGGAAGCTTGCATTTTGGTACTGTATGTGATGGAAGCCTGCACTCCCGCCTTCCTCGGACTGTGCTGAAAGTTCAGAGTGACAGAAGCTTGCATTGTAGTACTGTATGTGATGGAAGCCTGCACTCCTGCCTTCCTCTGACTGTGCTGAAAGATCACAGTGATGGAAGCTTGCATCGTAGTACTGTATGTGATGGAAGCCTGCACTCCTGCCTTCCCCTGACTCTGCTGAAAGTTCACAGTGACAGAAACTTGCATTGTAGTACTGTATGTTATGGAAGCCTGCACTCCTGCCTTCCTCTGACTTTGCTGAAAGTTCAGAGTGACGGAAGCTTGCGTTGTAGTACTGTATGTGATGGAAGCCTGCACTCCTACCTTCCCCTGACTCTGCTGAAACTTCAGAGTGACAGAAGCTTTCATTGTGGGACTGTATGTGATGGAAGCCTGCACTCCTTCCTTCCTCTGACTGTGCTGAAAGTTCAGAGTGACAGAAGCTTGCATTGCGGTACTGTATGTGATGGAAGCCTGCACTTCTGCCTTCCTCTGACTGTGCTGAACGTTCAGAGTGACAGAAGCTTGCATTGTAGTACTGTATGTGATGGAAGCCTGCACTCCTGCCTTCCTCTGACTCTGCTGAAAGTTCAGAGTCACAGAAGCTTGCATTGTAGTACTGTATGTGATGGAAGCCTGCACTCCTGCCTTCCTCTGACTGTGCTGAAAGTTCAGAGTGACAGAAGCTTGCATTGTAGTACTGTATGTTATGGAAGCCTGCACTCCTGCCTTCCTCTGACTGTGCTGAAAGTTCAGAGTGACGGAACCTTGCATTGTAGTACTGTATGTGATGGAAGCCTGCACTCCCGCCTTCCTCTGACTGTGCTGAAAGTTCAGAGTGACAGAAGCTTGCATTGTAGTACTGTATGTGATGGAAGCCTGCACTCCTGCCTTCCTCTGACTGTGCTGAAAGTTCAGAGTGACAGAAACTTGCGTTGTAGTACTGTATGTGATGGAAGCCTGCACTCCTGCCATCCTCTGACTGTGCTGAAAGTTCAGAGTGACAGAAGCTTGCATTGTAGTACTATATGTTATGGAAGCCTGCACTCCGGCCTTCCTCTGACTGCTGAAAGTTCAGAGTCATGGAAGCTTGCATTGTAGCACTGCTTGTGACGGAAGCCTGCACTCCTGCCTTCCTCTGACTGTGCTGAAAGATCACAGTGATGGAAGCTTGCATTGTAGTACTGTATGTGATGGAAGCCTGCACTCCTGCCTTCCTCTGACTGTGCTGAAACTTCAGAGTGACAGAAGCTTGCATTGTAGTACTGTATGTTATGGAAGCCTGCACTCACGCTGTCCTCTGACTGTGCTGAAACTTCAGAGTGACAGAAGCTTGCATTGTAGTACTGTATGTGATGGAAGCCTGCACTCCCGCCTTCCCCTGACTGTGCTGAAAGTTCAGAGTGATGGAAGCTTGCATTGTAGTACTGTATGTGATGGAAGTCTGCACTCCTACCTTCCCCTGACTCTGCTGAAAGTTCACAGTGACAGAAACTTGCATTGTAGTACTGTATGTTATAGAAGCCTGCACTCCTGCCTTGTTCTGACTGTGCTGAAAGTTCAGAGTGACGGAAGCTTGCATTGCAGTACTGTATGTGATGGAAGCCTGCACATCTGCCTTCCTCTGACTGTGCTGAAAGTTCAGAGTGACAGAAGCTTGCATTGTAGTACTGTATGTGATGGAAGCCTGCACTCCTGCCTTCCTCTGACTGTGCTGAAAGTTCAGAGTGACAGAAGCTTGCATTGTAGTACTGTATGTGATGGAAGCCTGCACTCCTGCCTTCCTCTGACTGTGCTGAAAGTTCAGAGTGACGGAAGCTTGCATTGTAGTACTGTATGTGATGGAAGCCTGCACTCCTGAGTTCCTCTGACTGTGCTGAAAGTTCAGAGTGATGGAAGCTTGCATTGTAGTACTGTATGTGATGGAAGCCTGCACTCCCGCCTTCCTCGGACTGTGCTGAAAGTTCAGAGTGACAGAAGCTTGCATTGTAGTACTGTATGTGATGGAAGCCTGCACTCCTGCCTTCCTCTGACTGTGCTGAAAGATCACAGTGATGGAAGCTTGCATCGTAGTACTGTATGTGATGGAAGCCTGCACTCCTGCCTTCCCCTGACTCTGCTGAAAGTTCACAGTGACAGAAACTTGCATTGTAGTACTGTATGTTATGGAAGCCTGCACTCCTGCCTTCCTCTGACTCTGCTGAAACTTCAGAGTGACAGAAGTTTTCATTGTAGGACTGTATGTGATGGAAGCCTGCACTCCTTCCTTCCTCTGACTGTGCTGAAAGTTCAGAGTGACAGAAGCTTGCATTGCAGTACTGTATGTGATGGAAGCCTGCACTCCTGCCTTCCCCTGACTCTGCTGAAAGTTCACAGTGACAGAAACTTGCATTGTAGTACTGTATGTTATGGAAGCCTGCACTCCTGCCTTCCTCTGACTTTGCTGAAAGTTCAGAGTGACGGAAGCTTGCGTTGTAGTACTGTATGTGATGGAAGCCTGCACTCCTACCTTCCGCTGACTCTGCTGAAACTTCAGAGTGACAGAAGCTTTCATTGTAGGACTGTATGTGATGGAAGCCTGCACTCCTGCCATCCTCTGACTGTGCTGAAAGTTCAGAATGACAGAAGCTTGCATTGTAGTACTGTATGATGGAAGCCTGCACTCCTGCCTTCCTCTGACTGTGCTGAAAGTTCAGAGTGACAGAAGCTTGCATTGTAGTACTGTATGTTATGGAAGCCTGCACTCCTGCCTTCCTCTGACTGTGCTGAAAGTTCAGAGTGACCGAAGCTTGCATTGTAGTACTGTATGTTATGGAAGCCTGCACTCCTGCCTTCCTCTGACTGTGCTGAAAGTTCAGAGTCACAGAAGCTTGCATTGCGGTACTGTATGTGATGGAAGCCTGCACTTCTGCCTTCCTCTGACTGTGCTGAACGTTCAGAGTGACAGAAGCTTGCATTGTAGTACTGTATGTGATGGAAGCCTGCACTCCTGCCTTCCTCTGACTCTGCTGAAAGTTCAGAGTCACAGAAGCTTGCATTGTAGTACTGTATGTGATGGAAGCCTGCACTCCTGCCTTCCTCTGACTGTGCTGAAAGTTCAGAGTGACAGAAGCTTGCTTTGTAGTACTGTATGTTATGGAAGCCTGCACTCCTGCCTTCCTCTGACTGTGCTGAAAGTTCAGAGTGACGGAACCTTGCATTGTAGTACTGTATGTGATGGAAGCCTGCACTCCCGCCTTCCTCTGACTGTGCTGAAAGTTCAGAGTGACAGAAGCTTGCATTGTAGTACTGTATGTGATGGAAGCCTGCACTCCTGCCATCCTCCGAATGTGCTGAAAGTTCAGAGTGACGGAAGCTTGCATTGTAGTACTGTATGTGATGGAAGCCTGCACTCCTGCCTTCCTCTGACTGTGCTGAAAGTTCAGAGTGACAGAAACTTGCGTTGTAGTACTGTATGTGATGGAAGCCTGCCCTCCTGCCATCCTCTGACTGTGCTGAAAGTTCAGAGTGACAGAAGCTTGCATTGTAGTACTATATGTTATGGAAGCCTGCACTCCTGCCTTCCTCTGACTGCTGAAAGTTCAGAGTCATGGAAGCTTGCATTGTAGCACTGCTTGTGACGGAAGCCAGCACTCCTGCCTTCCTCTGACTGTGCTGAAAGATCACAGTGATGGAAGCTTGCATTGTAGTGCTGTATGTGATGAAAGCCTGCACTCCTGCCTTCCTCTGACTGTGCTGAAAGTTCAGAGTCACAGAAGCTTGCATTGCGGTACTGTATGTGATGGAAGCCTGCACTTCTGCCTTCCTCTGACTGTGCTGAACGTTCAGAGTGACAGAAGCTTGCATTGTAGTACTGTATGTGATGGAAGCCTGCACTCCTGCCTTCCTCTGACTCTGCTGAAAGTTCAGAGTCACAGAAGCTTGCATTGTAGTACTGTATGTGATGGAAGCCTGCACTCCTGCCTTCCTCTGACTGTGCTGAAAGTTCAGAGTGACAGAAGCTTGCTTTGTAGTACTGTATGTTATGGAAGCCTGCACTCCTGCCTTCCTCTGACTGTGCTGAAAGTTCAGAGTGACGGAACCTTGCATTGTAGTACTGTATGTGATGGAAGCCTGCACTCCCGCCTTCCTCTGACTGTGCTGAAAGTTCAGAGTGACAGAAGCTTGCATTGTAGTACTGTATGTGATGGAAGCCTGCACTCCTGCCATCCTCCGAATGTGCTGAAAGTTCAGAGTGACGGAAGCTTGCATTGTAGTACTGTATGTGATGGAAGCCTGCACTCCTGCCTTCCTCTGACTGTGCTGAAAGTTCAGAGTGACAGAAACTTGCGTTGTAGTACTGTATGTGATGGAAGCCTGCCCTCCTGCCATCCTCTGACTGTGCTGAAAGTTCAGAGTGACAGAAGCTTGCATTGTAGTACTATATGTTATGGAAGCCTGCACTCCTGCCTTCCTCTGACTGCTGAAAGTTCAGAGTCATGGAAGCTTGCATTGTAGCACTGCTTGTGACGGAAGCCAGCACTCCTGCCTTCCTCTGACTGTGCTGAAAGATCACAGTGATGGAAGCTTGCATTGTAGTGCTGTATGTGATGGAAGCCTGCACTCCTGCCTTCCTCTGACTGTGCTGAAAGTTAAGAGTGACGGAAGCTTGCATTGCGGTACTGTATGTGATGGAAGTCTGCACCCCTGCCTTCCCCTGACTCTGCTGAAAGTTCAGAGTGACAGAAGCTTGCGTTGTAGTACTGTATGTGATGGAAGCCTGCAATCCTGCCTTCCTCTGACAGTGCTGAAAGTTAAGAGTGATGGAAGCTTGCATTGTAGCACTGTATGTTATGGAAGCCTGCACTCCCGCCTTCCTCTGACTGTGCTGAAAGTTAAGAGTGACGGAAGCTTGCATTGCGGTACTGTATGTGATGGAAGTCCGCACTCCTGCCTTCCTCTGACTGTGCTGAAAGTTAAGAGTGATGGAAGCTTGCATTGCGGTACTGTATGTGATGGAAGCCTGCACTCCCGCCTTCCTCTGACTGTGCTGAAAGTTAAGAGTGACGGAAGCTTACATTGTAGTACTGTATGTGATGGAAGCCTGCACTCCCGCCTTCCTCTGACTGTGCTGAAAGTTAAGAGTGACGGAAGCTTGCAGTGCGGTACTGTATGTGATGGAAGTCTGCACTCCTGCCTTCCTCTGACTGTGCTGAAAGTTCAGAGTGACAGAAGCTTGCATTGTAGTACTGTATGTGATGGAAGTCTGCACTCCTGCCTTCCTCTGACTGTGCTGAAAGTTCAGAGTGACGGAAGCTTGCATTGTAGTACTGTATGTGATGGAAGCCTGCACTCCTGCCTTCCTCTGACTGTGCTGAAAGTTAAGAGTGACGGAAGCTTGCATTGTAGTACTGTATGTGATAAAAGCCTGCACTCCTGCCTTCCCCTGACTCTGCTGAAAGTTCAGAGTGACGGAAGCTTGCATCGTAGTACTGTATGTGATGTAAGCCTAAACTCCTGCCTTCCTCTGACTGTGCTGAAAGTTAAGAGTGATGGAAGCTTGCATTGTAGTACTGTATGTGATGGAAGCCTGCACTCCCGCCTTCCTCGGACTGTGCTGAAAGTTCAGGGTGACAGAAGCTTGCATTGTAGTACTGTATGTGATGGAAGCCTGCACTCCTGCCTTCCTCTGACTGTGCTGAAAGATCACAGTGATGGAAGCTTGCATTGCAGTACTGTATGTGATGGAAGCCTGCACTCCTGCCTTCCCCTGACTCTGCTGAAAGTTCACAGTGACAGAAACTTGCATTGTAGTACTGTATGTTATGGAAGCCTGCACTCCTGCCTTCCTCTGACTTTGCTGAAAGTTCAGAGTGACGGAAGCTTGCGTTGTAGTACTGTATGTGATGGAAGCCTGCACTCCTGCCTTCCTCTGACTGCTGAAAGTTCACAGTGACAGAAACTTGCATTGTAGTACTGTATGTTATGGAAGCCTGCACTCCTGCCTTCCTCTGACTGTGCTGAAAGTTCAGAGTGACGGAAGCTTGCATTGTAGTACTGTATCTGATGGAAGCCTGCACTCCTGAGTTCCTCTGACTGTCCTGAAAGTTCAGAGTGATGGAAGCTTGCATTGTAGTTAAGCATGAGCGCAAAATCCGCTCCGATCGCGGATTTTTCGGATTTTTGGTAAATCCGCGATCCGCGAACTCTCGCGGATTTACCGAGAATCCGCAATCCGCGATCGGAGCGGATTTTGCGGTCAAAAGTTCAAGCCCCATGTAAATAATTTACGATGGCGCCGGCAAGCTACCAGCGCCATCCTCAAATGGTTACTTAATTAGCTTCGACAGGAAGCTCTAACAGCTTTTATCAGTTGGAGCTTCCTGTTGAAGCTAATTAAGTAACTTTTGCAGGATGGCGCTGGCAGCTTGCCGGCGCCATCGTAAAGTATTTACATGGTGTCTTCTTCTTGAATAAATATGAAGGGCAGGGTTCATTCTGGCACGACGGTCCTGGCACAAAAAAAAAACCTCAACAGGAAACACTTGCAGATATCAATAACGCATGTGCCCTAGTTGAAGCTTAAATTCAGTGACTCATTCATCAGCCCAAAAATAATCGTGAGCGCCGGCGCCCCCGTCCGTTTGGCCCCGCCCACACACTCGAGGTGTGCACCGTCTTCCCGCCATTTATCCACTATGATGGCCATTTCACTCCAGGGACCCCTGCGCACTTCGGCGCGATTGCATAGTAACACACACTTGGTCGCTGGAACTAGTTGAAGTGCAAATGCAGTGACTCATTCATCAGCCCAAAAAAATTTGTGAGCGTTGGGAGGCTGGGCAGATGTGCCTTCTTCACAAATATACCATCGAAAATCCGCTGTGATGCTGGCCAGATGCATTTGCATCTTTGACTTTCACGAGCGCAACCCCCGTGCTGTTCCTGTGACCAGGGGGCTTCTGTCTCTTAATCTGCTGCTCTGATCGATCTCTGACCTTTAATATACACAAGAGGCATGTGCGCTCGCATGGAAGCCCCGTCCGTTTGGCCCCGCCCACACACTCGAGGAAGCCCCGCCCCAAATCCTCAAATCCGCTAAATCCGCGGATTTTGCGGATCCACGATCCGTGAATCCGCAAATTCGTGAATTGTGGATCCGCAAAATCCGCCCATGCTTAATTGTAGTACTGTATGTGATGGAAGCCTGCACTCCCGCCTTCCTCGGACTGTGCTGAAAGTTCAGAGTGACAGAAGCTTGCATTGTAGTACTGTATGTGATGGAAGCCTGCACTCCTGCCTTCCTCTGACTGTGCTGAAAGATCACAGTGATGGAAGCTTGCATCGTAGTACTGTATGTGATGGAAGCCTGCACTCCTGCCTTCCCCTGACTCTCCTGAAAGTTCACAGTGACAGAAACTTGCATTGCAGTACTGTATGTTATGGAAGCCTGCACTCCTGCCTTCCTCTGACTTTGCTGAAAGTTCAGAGTGACGGAAGCTTGCGTTGTAGTACTGTATGTGATGGAAGCCTGCACTCCTACCTTCCCCTGACTCTGCTGAAACTTCAGAGTGACAGAAGCTTTCATTGTAGGACTGTATGTGATGGAAGCCTGCACTCCTTCCTTCCTCTGACTGTGCTGAAAGTTCAGAGTGACAGAAGCTTGCATTGCGGTACTGTATGTGATGGAAGCCTGCACTTCTGCCTTCCTCTGACTGTGCTGAACGTTCAGAGTGACAGAAGCTTGCATTGTAGTACTGTATGTGATGGAAGCCTGCACTCCTGCCTTCCTCTGACTCTGCTGAAAGTTCAGAGTCACAGAAGCTTGCATTGTAGTACTGTATGTGATGGAAGCCTGCACTCCTGCCTTCCTCTGACTGTGCTGAAAGTTCAGAGTGACAGAAGCTTGCATTGTAGTACTGTATGTTATGGAAGCCTGCACTCCTGCCTTCCTCTGACTGTGCTGAAAGTTCAGAGTGACGGAACCTTGCATTGTAGTACTGTATGTGATGGAAGCCTGCACTCCCGCCTTCCTCTGACTGTGCTGAAAGTTCAGAGTGACAGAAGCTTGCATTGTAGTACTGTATGTGATGGAAGCCTGCACTCCTGCCATCCACCGAATGTGCTGAAAGTTCAGAGTGACGGAAGCTTGCATTGTAGTACTGTATGTGATGGAAGCCTGCACTCCTGCCTTCCTCTGACTGTGCTGAAAGTTCAGAGTGACAGAAACTTGCGTTGTAGTACTGTATGTGATGGAAGCCTGCACTCCTGCCATCCTCTGACTGTGCTGAAAGTTCAGAGTGACAGAAGCTTGCATTGTAGTACTATATGTTATGGAAGCCTGCACTCCGGCCTTCCTCTGACTGCTGAAAGTTCAGAGTCATGGAAGCTTGCATTGTAGCACTGCTTGTGACGGAAGCCTGCACTCCTGCCTTCCTCTGACTGTGCTGAAAGATCACAGTGATGGAAGCTTGCATTGTAGTACTGTATGTGATGGAAGCCTGCACTCCTGCCTTCCTCTGACTGTGCTGAAAGTTAAGAGTGACGGAAGCTTGCATTGCGGTACTGTATGTGATGGAAGTCTGCACTCCTGCCTTCCCCTGACTCTGCTGAAAGTTCAGAGTGACAGAAGCTTGCGTTGTAGTACTGTATGTGATGGAAGCCTGCAATCCTGCCTTCCTCTGACTGTGCTGAAAGTTAAGAGTGATGGAAGCTTGCATTGTAGCACTGTATGTTATGGAAGCCTGCACTCCCGCCTTCCTCTGACTGTGCTGAAAGTTAAGAGTGACGGAAGCTTGCATTGCGGTACTGTATGTGATGGAAGCCTGCACTCCTGCCATCCTTTGACTGTGCTGAAAGATCACAGTGATGGAAGCTTGCATTGTAGTACTGTATGTGATGGAAGCCTGCACTCCTGCCTTCCTCTGACTGTGCTGAAAGTTAAGAGTGACGGAAGCTTGCATTGCGGTACTGTATGTGATGGAAGTCTGCACTCCTTCCTTCCCCTGACTCTGCTGAAAGTTCAGAGTGACAGAAGCTTGCGTTGTAGTACTGTATGTGATGGAAGCCTGCAATCCTGCCTTCCTCTGACTGTGCTGAAAGTTAAGAGTGATGGAAGCTTGCATTGTAGCACTGTATGTTATGGAAGCCTGCACTCCCGCCTTCCTCTGACTGTGCTGAAAGTTAAGAGTGACGGAAGCTTGCATTGCGGTACTGTATGTGATGGAAGTCTGCACTCCTGCCTTCCTCTGACTGTGCTGAAAGTTAAGAGTGACGGAAGCTGGCATTGCGGTACAGTATGTGATGGAAGCCTGCACTCCCGCCTTCCTCTGACTGTGCTGAAAGTTAAGAGTGACGGAAGCTTGCATTGTAGTACTGTATGTGATGGAAGCCTGCACTCCCGCCTTCCTCTGACTGTGCTGAAAGTTAAGAGTGATGGAAGCTTGCATTGCGGTACTGTATGTGATGGAAGTCTGCACTCCTGCCTTCCTCTGACTGTGCCGAAAGTTCAGAGTGACAGAAGCTTGCATTGTAGTACTGTATGTGATAGAAGTCTGCACTCCTGCCTTCCTCTGACTGTGCTGAAAGTTCAGAGTGACGGAAGCTTGCATTGTAGTACTGTATGTGATGGAAGCCTGCACTCCTGCCTTCCTCTGACTGTGCTGAAAGTTAAGAGTGACGGAAGCTTGCATTGTAGTACTGTATGTGATAAAAGCCTGCACTCCTGCCTTCCCCTGACTCTGCTGAAAGTTCAGAGTGACGGAAGCTTGCATCGTAGTACTGTATGTGATGTAAGCCTAAACTCCTGCCTTCCTCTGACTGTGCTGAAAGTTAAGAGTGATGGAAGCTTGCATTGTAGTACTGTATGTGATGGAAGCCTGCACTCCCGCCTTCCTCAGACTGTGCTGACAGTTCAGAGTGACAGAAGCTTGCATTGTAGTACTGTATGTGATGGAAGCCTGCACTCCTGCCTTCCTCTGACTGTGCTGAAAGATCACAGTGATGGAAGCTTGCATTGCAGTACTGTATGTGATGGAAGCCTGCACTCCTGCCTTCCCCTGACTCTGCTGAAAGTTCACAGTGACAGAAACTTGCATTGTAGTACTGTATGTTATGGAAGCCTGCACTCCTGCCTTCCTCTGACTTTGCTAAAAGTTCAGAGTGACGGAAGCTTGCGTTGTAGTACTGTATGTGATGGAAGCCTGCACTCCTGCCTTCCTCTGACTGCTGAAAGTTCAGAGTGATGGAAGCTTGCATCGTAGTACTGTATGTGATGGGAGCCTGCACTCCTGCCTTCCTCTGACTCTGCTGAAAGTTCAGAGTGACAGAAGCTTGCATTGTAGCACTGTATGTGATGGAAGCCTGCACTTCTGCCTTCCTTTGACTGTGCTGAAAGTTCAGAGTGATGGAAGCTTGCATCGTAGTACTGTATGTGATGGGAGCCTGCACTCCTGCCTTCCCCTGACTCTGCTGAAAGTTCACAGTGACAGAAGCTTGCATTGTAGCACTGTATGTGATGGACGCCTGCACTACTGCCTTCCTCTGACTGTGCTGAAAGTTCAGAGTGACGGAAGCTTGCATTGTAGTACTGTATGTTATGGAAGCCTGCACTCCTGCCTTCCTCTGACTGTGCTGAAAGTTCAGAGTGACGGAAGCTTGCATTGTAGTACTGTATGTTATGGAAGCCTGCACTCCCACCGTCCTCTGACTGTGCTGAAAGTTCAGAGTGACAGAAGCTTGCATTGTAGTACTGTATGTGATGGAAGCCTGCACTGCTGCCTTCCTCTGACTGTGCTGAAAGTTCAGAGTGACGGAAGCTTGCATTGTAGTACTGTATGTTATGGAAGCCTGCACTCACGCTGTCCTCTGACTGTGCTGAAACTTCAGAGTGACAGAAGCTTGCATTGTAGTACTGTATGTGATGGAAGCCTGCACTCCTGCCTTCCCCTGACTGTGCTGAAAGTTCAGAGTGATGGAAGCTTGCATTGTAGTACTGTATGTGATGGAAGTCTGCACTCCTGCCTTCCTCTGACTGTGCTGAAAGTTCAGAGTGACAGAAGCTTGCATTGTAGTACTGTATGTGATGGAAGCCTGGACTCCTGCCTTCCTCTGACTGTGCTGAAAGTTCAGAGTGACAGAAACTTGCGTTGTAGTACTGTATGTGATGGAAGCCTGCACTCCTGCCATCCTCTGACTGTGCTGAAAGTTCAGAGTGACAGAAGCTTGCATTGTAGTACTATATGTTATGGAAGCCTGCACTCCTGCCTTCCTCTGACTGCTGAAAGTTCAGAGTCATGGAAGCTTGCATTGTAGCACTGCTTGTAACGGAAGCCTGCACTCCTGCCTTCCTCTGACTGTGCTGAAAGATCACAGTGATGGAAGCTTGCATTGTAGTACTGTATGTGATGGAAGCCTGCACTCCTGCCTTCCTCTGACTGTGCTGAAAGTTAAGAGTGACGGAAGCTTGCATTGCGGTACTGTATGTGATGGAAGTCTGCACTCCTGCCTTCCCCTGACTCTGCTGAAAGTTCAGAGTGACAGAAGCTTGCGTTGTAGTACTGTATGTGATTGAAGCCTGCAATCCTGCCTTCCTCTGACTGTGCTGAAAGTTAAGAGTGATGGAAGCTTGCATTGTAGCACTGTATGTTATGGAAGCCTGCACTCCCGCCTTCCTCTGACTGTGCTGAAAGTTAACAGTGACGGAAGCTTGCATTGCGGTACTGTATGTAATGGAAGTCTGCACTCCTGCCTTCCTCTGACTGTACTGAAAGTTAAGAGTGACGGAAGCTTGCATTGCGGTACTGTATGTGATGGAAGCCTGCACTCCCGCCTTCCTCTGACTGTGCTGAAAGTTAAGAGTGACGGAAGCTTGCATTGTAGTACTGTATGTGATGGAAGCCTGCACTCCCGCCTTCCTCTGACTGTGCTGAAAGTTAAGAGTGACGGAAGCTTGCATTGCGGTACTGTATGTGATGGAAGTCTGCACTCCTGCCTTCCTCTGACTGTGCTGAAAGTTCAGAGTGACAGAAGCTTGCATTGTAGTACTGTATGTGATGGAAGTCTGCACTCCTGCCTTCCTCTGATTGTGCTGAAAGTTCAGAGTGACGGAAGCTTGCATTGTAGTACTGTATGTGATGCAAGCCTGCACTCCTGCCTTCCTCTGACTGTGCTGAAAGTTAAGAGTGACGGAAGCTTGCATTGTAGTACTGTATGTGATAAAAGCCTGCACTCCTGCCTTCCCCTGACTCTGCTGAAAGTTCAGAGTGACGGAAGCTTGCATCGTAGTACTGTATGTGATGTAAGCCTAAACTCCTGCCTTCCTCTGACTGTGCTGAAAGTTAAGAGTGATGGAAGCTTGCATTGTAGTACTGTATGTGATGGAAGCCTGCACTCCCGCCTTCCTCGGACTGTGCTGAAAGTTCAGAGTGACAGAAGCTTGCATTGTAGTACTGTATGTGATGGAAGCCTGCACTCCTGCCTTCCTCTGACTGTGCTGAAAGATCACAGTGATGGAAGCTTGCATTGCAGTACTGTATGTGATGGAAGCCTGCACTCCTGCCTTCCCCTGACTCTGCTGAAAGTTCACAGTGACAGAAACTTGCATTGTAGTACTGTATGTTATGGAAGCCTGCACTCCTGCCTTCCTCTGACTGTGCTGAAAGTTCAGAGTGACAGAAGCTTGCATTGTAGTACTGTATGTGATGGAAGCCTGCACTCCCGCCTTCCTCTGACTGTGCTGAAAGATCACAGCGATGGAAGCTTGCATTGCAGTACTGTATGTGATGGAAGCCTGCACTCCTACCTTCCCCTGACTCTGCTGAAAGTTCACAGTGACAGAAGCTTGCATTGTAGTACTGTATGTGATGGAAGCCTGCAATCCTGCCTTCCTCTGACTGTGCTGAAAGTTAAGAGTGATGGAAGCTTGCATTGTAGCACTGTATGTTATGGAAGCCTGCACTCCCGCCTTCCTCTGACTGTGCTGAAAGTTAAGAGTGACGGAAGCTTGCATTGCGGTACTGTATGTGATGGAAGCCTGCACTCCTGCCATCCTTTGACTGTGCTGAAAGATCACAGTGATGGAAGCTTGCATTGTAGTACTGTATGTGATGGAAGCCTGCACTCCTGCCTTCCTCTGACTGTGCTGAAAGTTAAGAGTGACGGAAGCTTGCATTGCGGTACTGTATGTGATGGAAGTCTGCACTCCTTCCTTCCCCTGACTCTGCTGAAAGTTCAGAGTGACAGAAGCTTGCGTTGTAGTACTGTATGTGATGGAAGCCTGCAATCCTGCCTTCCTCTGACTGTGCTGAAAGTTAAGAGTGATGGAAGCTTGCATTGTAGCACTGTATGTTATGGAAGCCTGCACTCCCGCCTTCCTCTGACTGTGCTGAAAGTTAAGAGTGACGGAAGCTTGCATTGCGGTACTGTATGTGATGGAAGTCTGCACTCCTGCCTTCCTCTGACTGTGCTGAAATTTAAGAGTGACGGAAGCTTGCATTGCGGTACAGTATGTGATGGAAGCCTGCACTCCCGCCTTCCTCTGACTGGGCTGAAAGTTAAGAGTGACGGAAGCTTGCATTGTAGTACTGTATGTGATGGAAGCCTGCACTCCCGCCTTCCTCTGACTGTGCTGAAAGTTAAGAGTGATGGAAGCTTGCATTGCGGTACTGTATGTGATGGAAGTCTGCACTCCTGCCTTCCTCTGACTGTGCCGAAAGTTCAGAGTGACAGAAGCTTGCATTGTAGTACTGTATGTGATAGAAGTCTGCACTCCTGCCTTCCTCTGACTGTGCTGAAAGTTCAGAGTGACGGAAGCTTGCATTGTAGTACTGTATGTGATGGAAGCCTGCACTCCTGCCTTCCTCTGACTGTGCTGAAAGTTAAGAGTGACGGAAGCTTGCATTGTAGTACTGTATGTGATAAAAGCCTGCACTCCTGCCTTCCCCTGACTCTGCTGAAAGTTCAGAGTGACGGAAGCTTGCATCGTAGTACTGTATGTGATGTAAGCCTAAACTCCTGCCTTCCTCTGACTGTGCTGAAAGTTAAGAGTGATGGAAGCTTGCATTGTAGTACTGTATGTGATGGAAGCCTGCACTCCCGCCTTCCTCAGACTGTGCTGACAGTTCAGAGTGACAGAAGCTTGCATTGTAGTACTGTATGTGATGGAAGCCTGCACTCCTGCCTTCCTCTGACTGTGCTGAAAGATCACAGTGATGGAAGCTTGCATTGCAGTACTGTATGTGATGGAAGCCTGCACTCCTGCCTTCCCCTGACTCTGCTGAAAGTTCACAGTGACAGAAACTTGCATTGTAGTACTGTATGTTATGGAAGCCTGCACTCCTGCCTTCCTCTGACTTTGCTGAAAGTTCAGAGTGACGGAAGCTTGCGTTGTAGTACTGTATGTGATGGAAGCCTGCACTCCTGCCTTCCTCTGACTGCTGAAAGTTCAGAGTGATGGAAGCTTGCATCGTAGTACTGTATGTGATGGGAGCCTGCACTCCTGCCTTCCTCTGACTCTGCTGAAAGTTCAGAGTGACAGAAGCTTGCATTGTAGCACTGTATGTGATGGAAGCCTGCACTCCTGCCTTCCTTTGACTGTGCTGAAAGTTCAGAGTGATGGAAGCTTGCATCGTAGTACTGTATGTGATGGGAGCCTGCACTCCTGCCTTCCCCTGACTCTGCTGAAAGTTCACAGTGACAGAAGCTTGCATTGTAGCACTGTATGTGATGGACGCCTGCACTACTGCCTTCCTCTGACTGTGCTGAAAGTTCAGAGTGACGGAAGCTTGCATTGTAGTACTGTATGTTATGGAAGCCTGCACTCCTGCCTTCCTCTGACTGTGCTGAAAGTTCAGAGTGACGGAAGCTTGCATTGTAGTACTGTATGTTATGGAAGCCTGCACTCCCACCGTCCTCTGACTGTGCTGAAAGTTCAGAGTGACAGAAGCTTGCATTGTAGTACTGTATGTGATGGAAGCCTGCACTGCTGCCTTCCTCTGACTGTGCTGAAAGTTCAGAGTGACGGAAGCTTGCATTGTAGTACTGTATGTTATGGAAGCCTGCACTCACGCTGTCCTCTGACTGTGCTGAAACTTCAGAGTGACAGAAGCTTGCATTGTAGTACTGTATGTGATGGAAGCCTGCACTCCTGCCTTCCCCTGACTGTGCTGAAAGTTCAGAGTGATGGAAGCTTGCATTGTAGTACTGTATGTGATGGAAGTCTGCACTCCTGCCTTCCTCTGACTGTGCTGAAAGTTCAGAGTGACAGAAGCTTGCATTGTAGTACTGTATGTGATGGAAGCCTGCACTCTTGCCTTCCTCCGAATGTGCTGAAAGTTCAGAGTGACGGAAGCTTGCATTGTAGTACTGTATGTGATGGAAGCCTGGACTCCTGCCTTCCTCTGACTGTGCTGAAAGTTCAGAGTGACAGAAACTTGCGTTGTAGTACTGTATGTGATGGAAGCCTGCACTCCTGCCATCCTCTGACTGTGCTGAAAGTTCAGAGTGACAGAAGCTTGCATTGTAGTACTATATGTTATGGAAGCCTGCACTCCTGCCTTCCTCTGACTGCTGAAAGTTCAGAGTCATGGAAGCTTGCATTGTAGCACTGCTTGTAACGGAAGCCTGCACTCCTGCCTTCCTCTGACTGTGCTGAAAGATCACAGTGATGGAAGCTTGCATTGTAGTACTGTATGTGATGGAAGCCTGCACTCCTGCCTTCCTCTGACTGTGCTGAAAGTTAAGAGTGACGGAAGCTTGCATTGCGGTACTGTATGTGATGGAAGTCTGCACTCCTGCCTTCCCCTGACTCTGCTGAAAGTTCAGAGTGACAGAAGCTTGCGTTGTAGTACTGTATGTGATTGAAGCCTGCAATCCTGCCTTCCTCTGACTGTGCTGAAAGTTAAGAGTGATGGAAGCTTGCATTGTAGCACTGTATGTTATGGAAGCCTGCACTCCCGCCTTCCTCTGACTGTGCTGAAAGTTAACAGTGACGGAAGCTTGCATTGCGGTACTGTATGTAATGGAAGTCTGCACTCCTGCCTTCCTCTGACTGTACTGAAAGTTAAGAGTGACGGAAGCTTGCATTGCGGTACTGTATGTGATGGAAGCCTGCACTCCCGCCTTCCTCTGACTGTGCTGAAAGTTAAGAGTGACGGAAGCTTGCATTGTAGTACTGTATGTGATGGAAGCCTGCACTCCCGCCTTCCTCTGACTGTGCTGAAAGTTAAGAGTGACGGAAGCTTGCATTGCGGTACTGTATGTGATGGAAGTCTGCACTCCTGCCTTCCTCTGACTGTGCTGAAAGTTCAGAGTGACAGAAGCTTGCATTGTAGTACTGTATGTGATGGAAGTCTGCACTCCTGCCTTCCTCTGATTGTGCTGAAAGTTCAGAGTGACGGAAGCTTGCATTGTAGTACTGTATGTGATGCAAGCCTGCACTCCTGCCTTCCTCTGACTGTGCTGAAAGTTCAGAATGACAGAAGCTTGCATTGTAGTACTGTATGATGGAAGCCTGCACTCCTGCCTTCCTCTGACTGTGCTGAAAGTTCAGAGTGACAGAAGCTTGCATTGTAGTACTGTATGTTATGGAAGCCTGCACTCCTGCCTTCCTCTGACTGTGCTGAAAGTTCAGAGTGACAGAAGCTTGCATTGTAGTACTGTATGTTATGGAAGCCTGCAGTCCTGCCTTCCTCTGACTGTGCTGAAAGATCACAGTGATGGAAGCTTGCATTGTAGTACTGTATGTGATGGAAGCCTGCACTCCTGCCTTCCTCTGACTGTGCTGAAAGTTAAGAGTGACGGAAGCTTGCATTGCGGTACTGTATGTGATGGAAGTCTGCACTCCTGCCTTCCCCTGACTCTGATGAAAGTTCAGAGTGACAGAAGCTCGCGTTGTAGTACTGTATGTGATGGAAGCCTGCAATCCTGCCTTCCTCTGACTGTGCTGAAAGTTAAGAGTGATGGAAGCTTGCATTGTAGCACTGTATGTTATGGAAGCCTGCACTCCCGCCTTCCTCTGACTGTGCTGAAAGTTAAGAGTGACGGAAGCTTGCATTGTAGTACTGTATGTGATGGAAGCCTAGACTCCTGCCTTCCTCTGACTGTGCTGAAAGTTCAGAGTGACAGAAACTTGCGTTGTAGTACTGTATGTGATGGAAGTCTGCACTCCTGCCTTCCTCTGACTGTGCTGAAAGTTAAGAGTGACGGAAGCTTGCATTGCGGTACTGTATGTGATGGAAGCCTGCACTCCCGCCTTCCTCTGACTGTGCTCAAAGTTAAGAGTGACGGAAGCTTGCATTGTAGTACTGTATGTGATGGAAGCCTAGACTCCTGCCTTCCTCTGACTGTGCTGAAAGTTCAGAGTGACAGAAACTTGCGTTGTAGTACTGTATGTGATGGAAGCCTGCACTCCTGCCATCCTCTGACTGTGCTGAAAGTTCAGAGTGACAGAAGCTTGCATTGTAGTACTATATGTTATGGAAGCCTGCACTCCTGCCTTCCTCTGACTGCTGAAAGTTCAGAGTCATGGAAGCTTGCATGGTAGCACTGCTTGTGACGGAAGCCTGCACTCCTGCCTTCCTCTGACTGTGCTGAAAGATCACAGTGATGGAAGCTTGCATTGTAGTACTGTATGTGATGGAAGCCTGCACTCCTGCCTTCCTCTGACTGTGCTGAAAGTTCAGAATGACAGAAGCTTGCATTGTAGTACTGTATGATGGAAGCCTGCACTCCTGCCTTCCTCTGACTGTTCTGAAAGTTCAGAGTGACAGAAGCTTGCATTGTAGTACTGTATGTTATGGAAGCCTGCACTCCTGCCTTCCTCTGACTGTGCTGAAAGTTCAGAGTGACAGAAGCTTGCATTGTAGTACTGTATGTTATGGAAGCCTGCACTCCTGCCTTCCTCTGACTGTGCTGAAAGTTCAGAGTGACAGAAGCTTGCATTGTAGTACTATATGTTATGGAAGCCTGCACTCCTGCCTTCCTCTGACTGCTGAAAGTTCAGAGTCATGGAAGCTTGCATTGTAGCACTGCTTGTAACGGAAGCCTGCACTCCTGCCTTCCTCTGACTGTGCTGAAAGATCACAGTGATGGAAGCTTGCATTGTAGTACTGTATGTGATGGAAGCCTGCACTCCTGCCTTCCTCTGACTGTGCTGAAAGTTAAGAGTGACGGAAGCTTGCATTGCGGTACTGTATGTGATGGAAGTCTGCACTCCTGCCTTCCCCTGACTCTGCTGAAAGTTCAGAGTGACAGAAGCTTGCGTTGTAGTACTGTATGTGATTGAAGCCTGCAATCCTGCCTTCCTCTGACTGTGCTGAAAGTTAAGAGTGATGGAAGCTTGCATTGTAGCACTGTATGTTATGGAAGCCTGCACTCCCGCCTTCCTCTGACTGTGCTGAAAGTTAACAGTGACGGAAGCTTGCATTGCGGTACTGTATGTAATGGAAGTCTGCACTCCTGCCTTCCTCTGACTGTACTGAAAGTTAAGAGTGACGGAAGCTTGCATTGCGGTACTGTATGTGATGGAAGCCTGCACTCCCGCCTTCCTCTGACTGTGCTGAAAGTTAAGAGTGACGGAAGCTTGCATTGTAGTACTGTATGTGATGGAAGCCTGCACTCCCGCCTTCCTCTGACTGTGCTGAAAGTTAAGAGTGACGGAAGCTTGCATTGCGGTACTGTATGTGATGGAAGTCTGCACTCCTGCCTTCCTCTGACTGTGCTGAAAGTTCAGAGTGACAGAAGCTTGCATTGTAGTACTGTATGTGATGGAAGTCTGCACTCCTGCCTTCCTCTGATTGTGCTGAAAGTTCAGAGTGACGGAAGCTTGCATTGTAGTACTGTATGTGATGCAAGCCTGCACTCCTGCCTTCCTCTGACTGTGCTGAAAGTTCAGAATGACAGAAGCTTGCATTGTAGTACTGTATGATGGAAGCCTGCACTCCTGCCTTCCTCTGACTGTGCTGAAAGTTCAGAGTGACAGAAGCTTGCATTGTAGTACTGTATGTTATGGAAGCCTGCACTCCTGCCTTCCTCTGACTGTGCTGAAAGTTCAGAGTGACAGAAGCTTGCATTGTAGTACTGTATGTTATGGAAGCCTGCAGTCCTGCCTTCCTCTGACTGTGCTGAAAGATCACAGTGATGGAAGCTTGCATTGTAGTACTGTATGTGATGGAAGCCTGCACTCCTGCCTTCCTCTGACTGTGCTGAAAGTTAAGAGTGACGGAAGCTTGCATTGCGGTACTGTATGTGATGGAAGTCTGCACTCCTGCCTTCCCCTGACTCTGATGAAAGTTCAGAGTGACAGAAGCTCGCGTTGTAGTACTGTATGTGATGGAAGCCTGCAATCCTGCCTTCCTCTGACTGTGCTGAAAGTTAAGAGTGATGGAAGCTTGCATTGTAGCACTGTATGTTATGGAAGCCTGCACTCCCGCCTTCCTCTGACTGTGCTGAAAGTTAAGAGTGACGGAAGCTTGCATTGTAGTACTGTATGTGATGGAAGCCTAGACTCCTGCCTTCCTCTGACTGTGCTGAAAGTTCAGAGTGACAGAAACTTGCGTTGTAGTACTGTATGTGATGGAAGTCTGCACTCCTGCCTTCCTCTGACTGTGCTGAAAGTTAAGAGTGACGGAAGCTTGCATTGCGGTACTGTATGTGATGGAAGCCTGCACTCCCGCCTTCCTCTGACTGTGCTCAAAGTTAAGAGTGACGGAAGCTTGCATTGTAGTACTGTATGTGATGGAAGCCTAGACTCCTGCCTTCCTCTGACTGTGCTGAAAGTTCAGAGTGACAGAAACTTGCGTTGTAGTACTGTATGTGATGGAAGCCTGCACTCCTGCCATCCTCTGACTGTGCTGAAAGTTCAGAGTGACAGAAGCTTGCATTGTAGTACTATATGTTATGGAAGCCTGCACTCCTGCCTTCCTCTGACTGCTGAAAGTTCAGAGTCATGGAAGCTTGCATGGTAGCACTGCTTGTGACGGAAGCCTGCACTCCTGCCTTCCTCTGACTGTGCTGAAAGATCACAGTGATGGAAGCTTGCATTGTAGTACTGTATGTGATGGAAGCCTGCACTCCTGCCTTCCTCTGACTGTGCTGAAAGTTCAGAATGACAGAAGCTTGCATTGTAGTACTGTATGATGGAAGCCTGCACTCCTGCCTTCCTCTGACTGTTCTGAAAGTTCAGAGTGACAGAAGCTTGCATTGTAGTACTGTATGTTATGGAAGCCTGCACTCCTGCCTTCCTCTGACTGTGCTGAAAGTTCAGAGTGACAGAAGCTTGCATTGTAGTACTGTATGTTATGGAAGCCTGCAGTCCTGCCTTCCTCTGGCTGTGCTGAAAGTTCAGAGTCACAGAAGCTTGCATTGTAGTACTGTATGTGATGGAAGCCTGCACTCCTGCCTTCCTCTGACTGTGCTGAACGTTCAGAGTGACAGAAACTTGCATAGTAGTACTGTATGTGATGGAAGCCTGCACTCCTGCCTTCCTCTGACTGTGCTGAAAGATCACAGTGATGGAAGCTTGCATTGTAGTACTGTATGTGATGGAAGCCTGCACTCCTGCCTTCCTCTGACTGTGCTGAAAGTTAAGAGTGACGGAAGCTTGCATTGCGGTACTGTATGTGATGGAAGTCTGCACTCCTGCCTTCCCCTGACTCTGCTGAAAGTTCAGAGTGACAGAAGCTCGCGTTGTAGTACTGTATGTGATGGAAGCCTGCAATCCTGCCTTCCTCTGACTGTGCTGAAAGTTAAGAGTGATGGAAGCTTGCATTGTAGCACTGTATGTTATGGAAGCCTGCACTCCCGCCTTCCTCTGACTGTGCTGAAAGTTAAGAGTGACGGAAGCTTGCATTGCGGTACTGTATGTGATGGAAGTCTGCACTCCTGCCTTCCTCTGACTGTGCTGAAAGTTAAGAGTGACGGAAGCTTGCATTGCGGTACTGTATGTGATGGAAGCCTGCACTCCCGCCTTCCTCTGACTGTGCTGAAAGTTAAGAGTGACGGAAGCTTGCATTGTAGTACTGTATGTGATGGAAGCCTAGACTCCTGCCTTCCTCTGACTGTGCTGAAAGTTCAGAGTGACAGAAACTTGCGTTGTAGTACTGTATGTGATGGAAGCCTGCACTCCTGCCATCCTCTGACTGTGCTGAAAGTTCAGAGTGACAGAAGCTTGCATTGTAGTACTATATGTTATGGAAGCCTGCACTCCTGCCTTCCTCTGACTGCTGAAAGTTCAGAGTCATGGAAGCTTGCATTGTAGCACTGCTTGTGACGGAAGCCTGCACTCCTGCCTTCCTCTGACTGTGCTGAAAGATCACAGTGATGGAAGCTTGCATTGTAGTACTGTATGTGATGGAAGCCTGCACTCCTGCCTTCCTCTGACTGTGCTGAAAGTTAAGAGTGACGGAAGCTTGCATTGCGGTACTGTATGTGATGGAAGTCTGCACTCCTGCCTTCCCCTGACTCTGCTGAAAGTTCAGAGTGACAGAAGCTTGCGTTGTAGTACTGTATGTGATGGAAGCCTGCAATCCTGCCTTCCTCTGACTGTGCTGAAAGTTAAGAGTGATGGAAGCTTGCATTGTAGCACTGTATGTTATGGAAGCCTGCACTCCCGCCTTCCTCTGACTGTGCTGAAAGTTAAGAGTGACGGAAGCTTGCATTGCGGTACTGTATGTGATGGAAGTCTGCACTCCTGCCTTCCTCTGACTGTGCTGAAAGTTAAGAGTGACGGAAGCTTGCATTGCGGTACTGTATGTGATGGAAGCCTGCACTCCCGCCTTCCTCTGACTGTGCTGAAAGTTAAGAGTGACGGAAGCTTGCATTGTAGTACTGTATGTGATGGAAGCCTGCACTCCCGCCTTCCTCTGACTGTGCTGAAAGTTAAGAGTGACGGAAGCTTGCATTGCGGTACTGTATGTGATGGAAGTCTGCACTCCTGCCTTCCTCTGACTGTGCTGAAAGTTCAGAGTGACAGAAGCTTGCATTGTAGTACTGTATGTGATGGAAGTCTGCACTCCTGCCTTCCTCTGACTGTGCTGAAAGTTCAGAGTGACGGAAGCTTGCATTGTAGTACTGTATGTGATGCAAGCCTGCACTCCTGCCTTCCTCTGACTGTGCTGAAAGTTAAGAGTGACGGAAGCTTGCATTGTAGTACTGTATGTGATAAAAGCCTGCACTCCTGCCTTCCCCTGACTCTGCTGAAAGTTCAGAGTGACAGAAGCTTGCATCGTAGTACTGTATGTGATGTAAGCCTAAACTCCTGCCTTCCTCTGACTGTGCTGAAAGTTAAGAGTGATGGAAGCTTGCATTGTAGTACTGTATGTGATGGAAGCCTGCACTCCTGCCTTCCTCTGACTGTGCTGAAAGATCACAGTGATGGATGCTTGCATTGCAGTACTGTATGTGATGGAAGCCTGCACTCCTGCCTTCCCCTGACTCTGCTGAAAGTTCAAAGTGACAGAAACTTGCATTGTAGTACTGTATGTTATGGAAGCCTGCACTCCCGCCTTCCTCTGACTGTGCTGAAAGTTCAGAGTGACAGAAGCCTGCATTGTAGTACTGTATGTGATGGAAGCCTGCACTCCTGCC
Source organism: Lissotriton helveticus (assembly GCF_964261635.1). Lineage (NCBI taxonomy): Eukaryota > Metazoa > Chordata > Amphibia > Caudata > Salamandridae > Lissotriton > Lissotriton helveticus. Next base: position 2,123,764,453 of record NC_136067.1, on the reverse strand, counting down.
TTCCTCTGACTGTGCTGAAAGTTAAGAGTGACGGTAGCTTGCATTGTAGTACTGTATGTGATGGAAGCCTGCCCTCCTGTCTTCCCTTGACTGTGCTGAAAGTTCAGAGTGACGGAACCTTGCATTGTAGTACTGTATGTGATGGAAGCCTGCACTCCTGCCTTCCTCTGACTGCTGAAAGTTCAGGGTGATGGAAGCTTGCATCGTAGTACTGTATGTGATGGGAGCCTGCACTCCTGCCTTCCCCTGACTCTGCTGAAAGTTCAGAGTGACAGAAGCTTGCATTGTAGCACTGTATGAGATGGAAGCCTGCACTCCTGCCTTCCTTTGACTGTGCTGAAAGTTCAGAGTGATGGAAGCTTTCATCGTAGTACTGTATGTGATGGGAGTCTGCACTCCTGCCTTCCCCTGACTCTGCTGAAAGTTCACAGTGACAGAAGCTTGCATTGTAGCACTGTATGTGATGGACGCCTGCACTACTGCCTTCCTCTGACTGTGCTGAAAGTTCAGAGTGACGGAAGCTTGCATTGTAGTACTGTATGTTATGGAAGCCTGCACTCCTGCCTTCCTCTGACTGTGCTGAAAGTTCAGAGTGACGGAAGCTTGCATTGTAGTACTGTATGTTATGGAAGCCTGCACTCCCACCGTCCTCTGACTGTGCTGAAAGTTCAGAGTGACAGAAGCTTGCATTGTAGTACTGTATGTGATGGAAGCCTGCCCTCCTGCCTTCCTCTGACTGTGCTGAAAGTTCAGAGTGACGGAAGCTTGCATTGTAGTACTGTATGTTATGGAAGCCTGCACTCACGCTGTCCTCTGACTGTGCTGAAACTTCAGAGTGACAGAAGCTTGCATTGTAGTACTGTATGTGATGGAAGCCTGCACTCCTGCCTTCCCCTGACTGTGCTGAAAGTTCAGAGTGATGGAAGCTTGCATTGTAGTACTGTATGTGATGGAAGTCTGCACTCCTGCCTTCCTCTGACTGTGCTGAAAGTTCAGAGTGACAGAAGCTTGCATTGTAGTACTGTATGTGATGGAAGCCTGCACTCCTGCCTTCCCCTGAGTGTGCTGAAAGTTCAGAGTGATGGAAGCTTGCATTGTAGTACTGTATGTGATGGAAGTCTGCACTCCTGCCATCCTCTGACTGTGCTGAAAGTTCAGAGTGACGGAAGCTTGCATAGTAGTACTGTATGTTGTGGAAGCCTGAACTCCCACCATCCTCTGACTGTGCTGAAAGTTCAGAGTGACAGAAGCTTGCATTGTAGTACTGTATGTGATGGAAGCCTGCACTCCTGCCTTCCTCTGACTGTGCTGAAAGTTCAGAGTGACGGAAGCTTGCATTGTAGTACCGTATGTGTTGGAAGCCTGCACTCCTGCCTTCCTCTGACTCTGCTGAAAGTTCAGAGTGACGGAACCTTGCATTGTAGTACTGTATGTGATGGGAGCCTGCACTCCTGCCTTCCTCTGACTGTGCTGAAAGTTCAGATTGATGGAACCTTGCATTGTAGTACTGTATGTGATGGAAGCCTTCACTCCCGCCTTCCTCGGACTGTGCTGAAAGTTCAGAGTGACGGAAGCTTGCATTGTAGTACTGTATGTGATGGAAGCCTGCACTCCTGCCTTCCTCTGACTGCTGAAAGTTCAGAGTGACGGAAGCTTGCATTGTAGTACTGTATCTGATGGGAGCCTGCACTCCTGAGTTCCTCTGACTGCTGAAAGTTCAGAGTGACAGAAGCTTGCATTGTAGTACTGTATGTGATGGAAGCCTGCACTTCTGCCTTCCTCTGACTGTGCTGAAAGTTCAGAGTGACAGAAGCTTGCATTGTAGTACTGTATGTGATGGAAGCCTGCACTCCCGCCTTCCTCTGACTGTGCTGAAAGTTCAGAGTGACAGAAGCTTGCATTGTAGTACTGTATGTGATGGAAGCCTGCACTCCTGCCTTCCTCTGACTGTGCTGAAAGATCACAGTGATGGAAGCTTGCATTGCAGTACTGTATGTGATGGAAGCCTGCACTCCTGCCTTCCCCTGACTCTGCTGAAAGTTCACAGTGACGGAAACTTGCATTGTAGTACTGTATGTTATGGAAGCCTGCACTCCTGCCTTCCACTGACTGTGCTGAAAGTTCAGAGTGACGGAAGCTTGCGTTGTAGTACTGTATGTGATGGAAGCCTGCACTCCTACCTTCCCCTGACTCTGCTGAAAGATCACAGTGACAGAAACTTGCATTGTAGTACTGTATGTTATGGAAGCCTGCACTCCTGCCTTCCTCTGACTGTGCTGAAAGTTCAAAGTGACAGAAGCTTGCATTGTAGTACTGTATGTTATGGAAGCCTGCACTCCTGCCTTCCTCTGACTGTGCTGAAAGTTAAGAGTGACAGAAGCTTGCATTCTAGTACTGTATGTGATGGAAGCCTGCACTCCTGCCTTCCTCTGACTGTGCTGAAAGTTCAGAGTGACAGAAGCTTGCATTGTAGCACTGTATGTTATGGAAGCCTGCACTCCTGCCTTCCTCTGACTGTGCTGAAAGTTCAGAGTGACGGAACCTTGCATTGTAGTACTGTATGTGATGCAAGCCTGCACTCCCGCCTTCCTCTGACTGTGCTGAAAGTTCAGAGTGACAGAAGCTTGCATTGTAGTACTGTATGTGATGGAAGCCTGCACTCCCACCGTCCTCTGACTGTGCTGAAAGTTCAGAGTGACAGAAGCTTGCATTGTAGTACTGTATGTGATGGAAGCCTGCACTTCTGCCTTCCTCTGACTGTGCTGAAAGTTCAGAGTGACAGAAGCTTGCATTGTAGCACTGTATGTTATGGAAGCCTGCACTCCTGCCATCCTCTGACTCTGCTGAAAGTTCAGAGTGACAGAAGCTTGCATTGTAGTACTGTATGTGATGGAAGCCTGCACTCCTGCCTTCCTCTGAATGTGCTGAAAGTTCAGAGTGACGGAAGCTTGCATTGTAGCACTGTATGTGATGGAAGCCTGCACTCCCGCCTTCCTCTGACTGTGCTGAAAGTTCCGAGTGACGGAAGCTTGCATTGTAGTACTGTATGTGATGGAAGCCTGCACTCCCGCCTTCCTCTGACTGTGCTGAAAGTTCAGAGTGACGGAAGCTTGCATTGTAGTACTGTATGTGATGGGAGCCTGCACTCCCGCCTTCCTCTGACTGTGCTGAAAGTTCAGAGTGACGGAAGCTTGCATTGTAGTACTGTATGTGATGGGAGCCTGCAATCCTGCCTTCCTCTGACTGTGCTGAAAGTTCAGAGTGACGGAAGCTTGCATTGTAGTACTGTATGTTATGGAAGCCTGCACTCCAGCCTTCCTCTGACTGTGCTGAAAGTTCAGAGTGACGGAAGCTTGCATTGTAGTACTGTATGTGATGGGAGCCTGCACTCCTGAGTTCCTCTGACTGTGCTGAAAGTTCAGAGTGACGGAACCTTGCATTGTAGTACTGTATGTGATGTAAGCCTAAACTCCCGCCTTCCTCTGACTGCTGAAAGTTCAGAGTGACAGAAGCTTGTATTGTAGTACTGTATGTGATGGGAGCCTGCACTCCTGCCATCCTCTGACTGTGCTGAAAGTTCAGAGTGACAGAAGCTTGCATTGTAGTACTGTATGTTATTGAAGCCTGCACTCCTGAGTTCCTCTGACTGTGCTGAAAGTTCAGAGTGACGGAAGCTTGCATTGTAGTACTGTATGTGATGGAAGCCTGCACTCCTGCCTTCCCTTCACTGTGCTGAAAGTTCAGAGTGACAGAAGCTTGCATTGTAGTACTGTATGTGATGGAAGCCTGCACTCCTGCCTTCCCTTCACAGTGCTGAAAGTTCAGAGTGACAGAAGCTTGCATTGTAGTACTGTATGTGATAGAAGCCTGCACTCCTGTCTTCCTCTGACTGTGCTGAAAGTTCAGAGTGACAAAAGCTTGCATTCTAGTACTGTATGTGATGGAAGCCTGCACTCCTGAGTTCCTCTGACTGTGCTGAAAGTTCAGAGTGACAGAAGCTTGCATTGTAGTACTGTATGTGATGTAAGCCTAAACTCCCGCTTTCCTCTGACTGCTGAAAGTTCAGAGTGACAGAAGCTTGTATTGTAGTACTGTATGTGATGGAAGCCTGCACTCCTGCCTTCCTCTGACTGTGCTGAAAGTTCAGAGTGACGGAAGCTTGCATTGTAGTACTGTATGTGATGGAAGCGTGCACTCCTGCCTTCCTCTGACTGTGCTGAAAGTTCAGAGTCACGGAAGCTTGCATTGTAGTACTGTATGTGATGGAAGCCTGCACTCCTGCCATTCTCTGACTGTGCTGAAAGTTCAGAGTGACAGAAGCTTGCATTGTAGTACTGTATGTGATGGAAGCCTACACTTGCACCTTCCTCTGTGCTGAAAGTTCAGAGTGACGGAACCTTGCATTGTAGTACTGTATGTGATGTAAGCCTAAACTCCCGCCTTCCTCTGACTGCTGAAAGTTCAGAGTGACAGAAGCTTGCATTGTAGTACTGTATGTGATGGAAGCCTGCACTCCTGCCTTCCTCTGACTGCTGAAAGTTCAGAGTCACGGAAACTTGCATTGTAGTACTGTATGTGATGGAAGCCTGCACTCCTGCCTTCCTCTGAATGTGCTGAAAGTTCAGAGTGAAGGAAGCTTGCATTGTAGTACTGTATGTGATGGAAGCCTGCACTCATACCTTCCCCTGACTCTGTTGAAAGTTCAGAGTGACGGAAGCTTGCATTGCAGTACTGTATGTGATGGAAGCCTGCACTCCTGTCTTCCTCTGACTGTGCTGAAAGTTGAGAGTGACGGAAGCTTGCATTGTAGTACTGTATGTTATGGAAGCCTGCACTCCTGCCTTCCCCTGACTCTGCTGAAAGTTCACAGTGACAGAAGCTTGCATTGTAGTACTGTATGTGATGGAAGCCTGCACTCCTGCCTTCCTCTGACTGTGCTGAAAGTTCACAGTGACAGAAGCTTGCATTGTAGTACTGTATGTGATGGAAGCCTGCACTCCTGCCTTCCTCTGACTCTGCTGAAAGTTCAGAGTGAAGGAAGCTTGCATTGTAGTACTGTATGTTATGGAAGCCTGCACTCCTGCCTTCCCCTGACTGTGCTGAAACTTCAGAGTGACAGAAGCTTGCGTTGTAGTACTGTATGTGATGGAAGCCTGCACTCCTGAGTTCCTGTGACTGTGCTGAAAGTTCAGAGTGATGGAAGCTTGCATCGTAGTACTGTATGTGATGGAAGCCTGCACTCCTGCCTTCCTCTGACTGTGCTGAAAGATCACAGTGATGGAAGATTGCATTGTAGTACTGTATGTGATGGAAGCCTGCACTCCTGCCTTCCTCTGACTGCTGAAAGTTCAGAGTGACGGAAGCTTGCATTGTAGTACTGTATGTGATGGGAGCCTGCACTCATGAGTTCCTCTGACTGCTGAAAGTGCAGAGTCACGGAAACTTGCATTGTAGTACTGTATGTGATGGAAGCCTGCACTCCTGCCTTCCTCTGAATGTGCTGAAAGTTCAGAGTGAAGGAAGCTTGCATTGTAGTACTGTATGTGATGGAAGCCTGCACTCATACCTTCCCCTGACTCTGTTGAAAGTTCAGAGTGACGGAAGCTTGCATTGCAGTACTGTATGTGATGGAAGCCTGCACTCCTGTCTTCCTCTGACTGTGCTGAAAGTTGAGAGTGACGGAAGCTTGCATTGTAGTACTGTATGTTATGGAAGCCTGCACTCCTGCCTTCCTCTGACTGTGCTGAAAGTTCAGAGTGACAGAAGCTTGCATTGTAGTACTGTATGTGATGGAAGCCTGCACTCCCGCCTTCCTCTGACTGTGCTGAAAGATCACAGCGATGGAAGCTTGCATTGCAGTACTGTATGTGATGGAAGCCTGCACTCCTACCTTCCCCTGACTCTGCTGAAAGTTCACAGTGACAGAAACTTGCATTGTAGTACTGTATGTTATGGAAGCCTGCACTCCTGCCTTCCTCTGACTGTGCTGAAAGTCCAGAGGGACAGAAGCTTGCATTGTAGTACTGTATGTTATGGAAGCCTGCACTCCTGCCTTCCTCTGACTGTGCTGAAAGTTCAGAGTGACAGAAGCTTGCATTGTAGTACTGTATGTTATGGAAGCCTGCACTCCTGCCTTCCTCTGACTGTGCTGAAAGTTCAGAGTGACAGAAGCTTGCATTGTAGTACTGTATGTTATGGAAGCCTGCACTCCTGCCTTCCTCTGACTGTGCTGAAAGTTCAGAGTGACAGAAGCTTGCATTGTAGTACTGTATGTTATGGAAGCCTGCACTCCTGCCTTCCTCTGACTGTGCTGAAAGTTCAGAGTGACGGAACCTTGCATTGTAGTACTGTATGTGATGGAAGCCTGCACTCCCGCCTTCCTTGGACTGTGCTGAAAGTTCAGAGTGACGGAAGCTTGCATTGTAGTACTGTATGTGATGGAAGCCTGCACTCCTGCCTTCCTCTGACTGCTGAAAGTTCAGAGTGACGGAAGCTTGCATTGTAGTACTGTATCTGATGGGAGCCTGCACTCCTGAGTTCCTCTGACTGCTGAAAGTTCAGAGTGACAGAAGCTTGCATTGTAGTACTGTATGTGATGGAAGCCTGCACTCCTGCCTTCCTCTGACTGCTGAAAGTTCAGAGTGACGGAAGCTTGCATTGTAGTACTGTATCTGATGGGAGCCTGCACTCCTGAGTTCCTCTGACTGCTGAAAGTTCAGAGTGACAGAAGCTTGCATTGTAGTACTGTATGTGATGGAAGCCTGCACTTCTGCCTTCCTCTGACTGTGCTGAAAGTTCAGAGTGACGGAAGCTTGCATTGCAGTACTGTATGTGATGGAAGCCTGCACTCCTGCCTTCCCCTGACTCTGCTGAAAGTTCACAGTGACAGAAACTTGCATTGTAGTACTGTATGTTATGGAAGCCTGCACTCCTGCCTTCCTCTGACTGTGCTGAAAGTTCAGAGTGACGGAAGCTTGCGTTGTAGTACTGTATGTGATGGAAGCCTGCACTCCTACCTTCCCCTGACTCTGCTGAAAGTTCACAGTGACAGAAACTTGCATTGTAGTACTGTATGTTATGGAAGCCTGCACTCCTGCCTTCCTCTGACTGTGCTGAAAGTTCAGAGTGACAGAAGCTTGCATTGTAGTACTGTATGTTATGGAAGCCTGCACTCCTGCCTTCCTCTGACTGTGCTGAAAGTTAAGAGTGACAGAAGCTTGCATTGTAGTACTGTATGTGATGGAAGCCTGAACTCCTGTCTTCCCTTGACTGTGCTGAAAGTTCAGAGTGACAGAAGCTTGCATTGTAGTACTGTATGTTATGGAAGCCTGCACTCCTGCCTTCCTCTGACTGTGCTGAAAGTTCAGAGTGACAGAAGCTTGCATTGTAGTACTGTATGTTATGGAAGCCTGCACTCCTGCCTTCCTCTGACTGTGCTGAAAGTTCAGAGTGACAGAAGCTTGCATTCTAGTACTGTATGTGATGGAAGCCTGCACTCCTGCCTTCCTCTGACTGTGCTGAAAGTTCAGAGTGACAGAAGCTTGCATTGTAGCACTGTATGTTATGGAAGCCTGCACTCCTGCCTTCCTCTGACTGTGCTGAAAGTTCAGAGTGACGGAACCTTGCATTGTAGTACTGTATGTGATGCAAGCCTGCACTCCCGCCTTCCTCTGACTGTGCTGAAAGTTCAGAGTGACAGAAACTTGCATTGTAGTACTGTATGTTATGGAAGCCTGCACTCCTGCCTTCCTCTGACTGTGCTGAAAGTTCAGAGTGACAGAAGCTTGCATTGTAGTACTGTATGTTATGGAAGCCTGCACTCCTGCCTTCCTCTGACTGTGCTGAAAGTTCAGAGGGACAGAAGCTTGCATTGTAGTACTGTATGTTATGGAAGCCTGCACTCCTGCCTTCCTCTGACTGTGCTGAAAGTTCAGAGTGACAGAAGCTTGCATTGTAGTACTGTATGTTATGGAAGCCTGCACTCCTGCCTTCCTCTGACTGTGCTGAAAGTTCAGAGTGACAGAAGCTTGCATTGTAGTACTGTATGTTATGGAAGCCTGCACTCCTGCCTTCCTCTGACTGTGCTGAAAGTTCAGAGTGACAGAAGCTTGCATTGTAGTACTGTATGTTATGGAAGCCTGCACTCCTGCCTTCCTCTGACTGTGCTGAAAGTTCAGAGTGACGGAACCTTGCATTGTAGTACTGTATGTGATGGAAGCCTGCACTCCCGCCTTCCTTGGACTGTGCTGAAAGTTCAGAGTGACGGAAGCTTGCATTGTAGTACTGTATGTGATGGAAGCCTGCACTCCTGCCTTCCTCTGACTGCTGAAAGTTCAGAGTGACGGAAGCTTGCATTGTAGTACTGTATCTGATGGGAGCCTGCACTCCTGAGTTCCTCTGACTGCTGAAAGTTCAGAGTGACAGAAGCTTGCATTGTAGTACTGTATGTGATGGAAGCCTGCACTCCTGCCTTCCTCTGACTGCTGAAAGTTCAGAGTGACGGAAGCTTGCATTGTAGTACTGTATCTGATGGGAGCCTGCACTCCTGAGTTCCTCTGACTGCTGAAAGTTCAGAGTGACAGAAGCTTGCATTGTAGTACTGTATGTGATGGAAGCCTGCACTTCTGCCTTCCTCTGACTGTGCTGAAAGTTCAGAGTGACGGAAGCTTGCATTGCAGTACTGTATGTGATGGAAGCCTGCACTCCTGCCTTCCCCTGACTCTGCTGAAAGTTCACAGTGACAGAAACTTGCATTGTAGTACTGTATGTTATGGAAGCCTGCACTCCTGCCTTCCTCTGACTGTGCTGAAAGTTCAGAGTGACGGAAGCTTGCGTTGTAGTACTGTATGTGATGGAAGCCTGCACTCCTACCTTCCCCTGACTCTGCTGAAAGTTCACAGTGACAGAAACTTGCATTGTAGTACTGTATGTTATGGAAGCCTGCACTCCTGCCTTCCTCTGACTGTGCTGAAAGTTCAGAGTGACAGAAGCTTGCATTGTAGTACTGTATGTTATGGAAGCCTGCACTCCTGCCTTCCTCTGACTGTGCTGAAAGTTAAGAGTGACAGAAGCTTGCATTGTAGTACTGTATGTGATGGAAGCCTGAACTCCTGTCTTCCCTTGACTGTGCTGAAAGTTCAGAGTGACAGAAGCTTGCATTGTAGTACTGTATGTTATGGAAGCCTGCACTCCTGCCTTCCTCTGACTGTGCTGAAAGTTCAGAGTGACAGAAGCTTGCATTGTAGTACTGTATGTTATGGAAGCCTGCACTCCTGCCTTCCTCTGACTGTGCTGAAAGTTCAGAGTGACAGAAGCTTGCATTCTAGTACTGTATGTGATGGAAGCCTGCACTCCTGCCTTCCTCTGACTGTGCTGAAAGTTCAGAGTGACAGAAGCTTGCATTGTAGCACTGTATGTTATGGAAGCCTGCACTCCTGCCTTCCTCTGACTGTGCTGAAAGTTCAGAGTGACGGAACCTTGCATTGTAGTACTGTATGTGATGCAAGCCTGCACTCCCGCCTTCCTCTGACTGTGCTGAAAGTTCAGAGTGACAGAAGCTTGCATTGTAGTACTGTATGTGATGGAAGCCTGCACTCCCACCGTCCTCTGACTGTGCTGAAAGTTCAGAGTGACAGAAGCTTGCATTGTAGTACTGTATGTGATGGAAGCCTGCACTTCTGCCTTCCTCTGACTGTGCTGAAAGTTCAGAGTGACAGAAGCTTGCATTGTAGCACTGTATGTTATGGAAGCCTGCACTCCTGCCATCCTCTGACTCTGCTGAAAGTTCAGAGTGACAGAAGCTTGCATTGTAGTACTGTATGTGATGGAAGCCTGCACTCCTGCCTTCCTCTGAATGTGCTGAAAGTTCAGAGTGACGGAAGCTTGCATTGTAGCACTGTATGTGATGGAAGCCTGCACTCCCGCCTTCCTCTGACTGTGCTGAAAGTTCCGAGTGACGGAAGCTTGCATTGTAGTACTGTATGTGATGGAAGCCTGCACTCCCGCCTTCCTCTGACTGTGCTGAAAGTTTAGAGTGACGGAAGCTTGCATTGTAGTACTGTATGTGATGGGAGCCTGCACTCCCGCCTTCCTCTGACTGTGCTGAAAGTTCAGAGTGACGGAAGCTTGCATTGTAGTACTGTATGTGATGGGAGCCTGCAATCCTGCCTTCCTCTGACTGTGCTGAAAGTTCAGAGTGACGGAAGCTTGCATTGTAGTACTGTATGTTATGGAAGCCTGCACTCCTGCCTTCCTCTGACTGTGCTGAAAGTTCAGAGTGACGGAAGCTTGCATTGTAGTACTGTATGTGATGGAAGCCTGCACTCCCGCCTTCCTCTGACTGTGCTGAAAGTTCAGAGTGACGGAAGCTTGCATTGCAGTACTGTATGTGATGGAAGTCTGCACTCCTGCCTTCCTCTGAATGTGCTGAAAGTTCAGAGTGACGGAAGCTTGCATTGTAGTACTGTATGTGATGGTAGCCTGCACTCCTGAGTTCCTCTGACTGTGCTGAAAGTTCAGAGTGACGGAACCTTGCATTGTAGTACTGTATGTGATGTAAGCCTAAACTCCCGCCTTCCTCTGACTGCTGAAAGTTCAGAGTGACAGAAGCTTGTATTGTAGTACTGTATGTGATGGGAGCCTGCACTCCTGCCATCCTCTGACTGTGCTGAAAGTTCAGAGTGACAGAAGCTTGCATTGTAGTACTGTATGTTATTGAAGCCTGCACTCCTGAGTTCCTCTGACTGTGCTGAAAGTTCAGAGTGACGGAAGCTTGCATTGTAGTACTGTATGTGATGGAAGTCTGCACTCCTGCCTTCCCTTCACTGTGCTGAAAGTTCAGAGTGACAGAAGCTTGCATTGTAGTACTGTTTGTGATGGAAGCCTGCACTCCTGCCTTCCCTTCACAGTGCTGAAAGTTCAGAGTGACAGAAGCTTGCATTGTAGTACTGTATGTGATAGAAGCCTGCACTCCTGTCTTCCTCTGACTGTGCTGAAAGTTCAGAGTGACAAAAGCTTGCATTCTAGTACTGTATGTGATGGAAGCCTGCACTCCTGAGTTCCTCTGACTGTGCTGAAAGTTCAGAGTGACAGAAGCTTGCATTGTAGTACTGTATGTGATGTAAGCCTAAACTCCCGCTTTCCTCTGACTGCTGAAATTCAGAGTGACAGAAGCTTGTATTGTAGTACTGTATGTGATGGAAGCCTGCACTCCTGCCTTCCTCTGACTGTGCTGAAAGTTCAGAGTGACGGAAGCTTGCATTGTAGTACTGTATGTGATGGAAGCGTGCACTCCTGCCTTCCTCTGACTGTGCTGAAAGTTCAGAGTCACGGAAGCTTGCATTGTAGTACTGTATGTGATGGAAGCCTGCACTCCTGCCATTCTCTGACTGTGCTGAAAGTTCAGAGTGACAGAAGCTTGCATTGTAGTACTGTATGTGATGGAAGCCTACACTTGCACCTTTCTCTGTGCTGAAAGTTCAGAGTGACGGAACCTTGCATTGTAGTACTGTATGTGATGTAAGCCTAAACTCCCGCCTTCCTCTGACTGCTGAAAGTTCAGAGTGACAGAAGCTTGCATTGTAGTACTGTATGTGATGGAAGCCTGCACTCCTGCCTTCCTCTGACTGCTGAAAGTTCAGAGTCACGGAAACTTGCATTGTAGTACTGTATGTGATGGAAGCCTGCACTCCTGCCTTCCTCTGAATGTGCTGAAAGTTCAGAGTGAAGGAAGCTTGCATTGTAGTACTGTATGTGATGGAAGCCTGCACTCATACCTTCCCCTGACTCTGTTGAAAGTTCAGAGTGACGGAAGCTTGCATTGCAGTACTGTATGTGATGGAAGCCTGCACTCCTGTCTTCCTCTGACTGTGCTGAAAGTTGAGAGTGACGGAAGCTTGCATTGTAGTACTGTATGTTATGGAAGCCTGCACTCCTGCCTTCCTCTGACTGTGCTGAAAGTTCAGAGTGACAGAAGCTTGCATTGTAGTACTGTATGTGATGGGAGCCTGCACTCCTGCCTTCCCCTGACTCTGCTGAAAGTTCACAGTGACAGAAGCTTGCATTGTAGTACTGTATGTGATGGAAGCCTGCACTCCTGCCTTCCTCTGACTGTGCTGAAAGTTCACAGTGACAGAAGCTTGCATTGTAGTACTGTATGTGATGGAAGCCTGCACTCCTGCCTTCCTCTGACTCTGCTGAAAGTTCAGAGTGAAGGAAGCTTGCATTGTAGTACTGTATGTTATGGAAGCCTGCACTCCTGCCTTCCCCTGACTGTGCTGAAACTTCAGAGTGACAGAAGCTTGCGTTGTAGTACTGTATGTGATGGAAGCCTGCACTCCTGAGTTCCTGTGACTGTGCTGAAAGTTCAGAGTGATGGAAGCTTGCATCGTAGTACTGTATGTGATGGAAGCCTGCACTCCTGCCTTCCTCTGACTGTGCTGAAAGATCACAGTGATGGAAGATTGCATTGTAGTACTGTATGTGATGGAAGCCTGCACTCCTGCCTTCCTCTGACTGCTGAAAGTTCAGAGTGACGGAAGCTTGCATTGTAGTACTGTATGTGATGGGAGCCTGCACTCCTGAGTTCCTCTGACTGCTGAAAGTGCAGAGTCACGGAAACTTGCATTGTAGTACTGTATGTGATGGAAGCCTGCACTCCTGCCTTCCTCTGAATGTGCTGAAAGTTCAGAGTGAAGGAAGCTTGCATTGTAGTACTGTATGTGATGGAAGCCTGCACTCATACCTTCCCCTGACTCTGTTGAAAGTTCAGAGTGACGGAAGCTTGCATTGCAGTACTGTATGTGATGGAAGCCTGCACTCCTGTCTTCCTCTGACTGTGCTGAAAGTTGAGAGTGACGGAAGCTTGCATTGTAGTACTGTATGTTATGGAAGCCTGCACTCCTGCCTTCCTCTGACTGTGCTGAAAGTTCAGAGTGACAGAAGCTTGCATTGTAGTACTGTATGTGATGGGAGCCTGCACTCCTGCCTTCCCCTGACTCTGCTGAAAGTTCACAGTGACAGAAGCTTGCATTGTAGTACTGTATGTGATGGAAGCCTGCACTCCTGCCTTCCTCTGACTGTGCTGAAAGTTCACAGTGACAGAAGCTTGCATTGTAGTACTGTATGTGATGGAAGCCTGCACTCCTGCCTTCCTCTGACTCTGCTGAAAGTTCAGAGTGAAGGAAGCTTGCATTGTAGTACTGTATGTTATGGAAGCCTGCACTCCTGCCTTCCCCTGACTGTGCTGAAACTTCAGAGTGACAGAAGCTTGCGTTGTAGTACTGTATGTGATGGAAGCCTGCACTCCTGAGTTCCTGTGACTGTGCTGAAAGTTCAGAGTGATGGAAGCTTGCATCGTAGTACTGTATGTGATGGAAGCCTGCACTCCTGCCTTCCTCTGACTGTGCTGAAAGATCACAGTGATGGAAGATTGCATTGTAGTACTGTATGTGATGGAAGCCTGCACTCCTGCCTTCCTCTGACTGCTGAAAGTTCAGAGTGACGGAAGCTTGCATTGTAGTACTGTATGTGATGGGAGCCTGCACTCCTGAGTTCCTCTGACTGCTGAAAGTTCAGAGTGACAGAACCTTGCATTGTAGTACTGTATGTGATAAAAGCCTGCACTCTGGCCTTCCTCTGACTGCTGAAAGTTCAGAGTGACAGAAGCTTGCATTATAGTACTGTATGTGATGGAAGCCTGCCCTCCCGCCTTCCTCGGACTGTGCTGAAAGTTCAGAGTGACGGAAGCTTGCATTGTAGTACTGTATGTGATGGAAGCCTGCACTCCTGCCTTCCTCTGAATGTGCTGAAAGTTCAGAGTGACGGAACCTTGCATTGTAGTACTGTATGTGATGGAAGCGTGCACTCCTGCCTTCCTCTGACTGTGCTGAAAGTTCAGAGTCACGGAAGCTTGCATTGTAGTACTGTATGTGATGGAAGCCTGCACTCCTGCCATTCTCTGACTGTGCTGAAAGTTCAGAGTGACAGAAGCTTGCATTGTAGTACTGTATGTGATGGAAGCCTACACTTGCACCTTTCTCTGTGCTGAAAGTTCAGAGTGACGGAACCTTGCATTGTAGTACTGTATGTGATGTAAGCCTAAACTCCCGCCTTCCTCTGACTGCTGAAAGTTCAGAGTGACAGAAGCTTGCATTGTAGTACTGTATGTGATGGAAGCCTGCACTCCTGCCTTCCTCTGACTGCTGAAAGTTCAGAGTCACGGAAACTTGCATTGTAGTACTGTATGTGATGGAAGCCTGCACTCCTGCCTTCCTCTGAATGTGCTGAAAGTTCAGAGTGAAGGAAGCTTGCATTGTAGTACTGTATGTGATGGAAGCCTGCACTCATACCTTCCCCTGACTCTGTTGAAAGTTCAGAGTGACGGAAGCTTGCATTGCAGTACTGTATGTGATGGAAGCCTGCACTCCTGTCTTCCTCTGACTGTGCTGAAAGTTGAGAGTGACGGAAGCTTGCATTGTAGTACTGTATGTTATGGAAGCCTGCACTCCTGCCTTCCTCTGACTGTGCTGAAAGTTCAGAGTGACAGAAGCTTGCATTGTAGTACTGTATGTGATGGGAGCCTGCACTCCTGCCTTCCCCTGACTCTGCTGAAAGTTCACAGTGACAGAAGCTTGCATTGTAGTACTGTATGTGATGGAAGCCTGCACTCCTGCCTTCCTCTGACTGTGCTGAAAGTTCACAGTGACAGAAGCTTGCATTGTAGTACTGTATGTGATGGAAGCCTGCACTCCTGCCTTCCTCTGACTCTGCTGAAAGTTCAGAGTGAAGGAAGCTTGCATTGTAGTACTGTATGTTATGGAAGCCTGCACTCCTGCCTTCCCCTGACTGTGCTGAAACTTCAGAGTGACAGAAGCTTGCGTTGTAGTACTGTATGTGATGGAAGCCTGCACTCCTGAGTTCCTGTGACTGTGCTGAAAGTTCAGAGTGATGGAAGCTTGCATTGTAGTACTGTATGTGATGGAAGCCTGCACTCCTGCCTTCCTCTGACTGTGCTGAAAGATCACAGTGATGGAAGATTGCATTGTAGTACTGTATGTGATGGAAGCCTGCACTCCTGCCTTCCTCTGACTGCTGAAAGTTCAGAGTGACGGAAGCTTGCATTGTAGTACTGTATGTGATGGGAGCCTGCACTCCTGAGTTCCTCTGACTGCTGAAAGTGCAGAGTCACGGAAACTTGCATTGTAGTACTGTATGTGATGGAAGCCTGCACTCCTGCCTTCCTCTGAATGTGCTGAAAGTTCAGAGTGAAGGAAGCTTGCATTGTAGTACTGTATGTGATGGAAGCCTGCACTCATACCTTCCACTGACTCTGTTGAAAGTTCAGAGTGACGGAAGCTTGCATTGCAGTACTGTATGTGATGGAAGCCTGCACTCCTGTCTTCCTCTGACTGTGCTGAAAGTTGAGAGTGACGGAAGCTTGCATTGTAGTACTGTATGTTATGGAAGCCTGCACTCCTGCCTTCCTCTGACTGTGCTGAAAGTTCAGAGTGACAGAAGCTTGCATTGTAGTACTGTATGTGATGGGAGCCTGCACTCCTGCCTTCCCCTGACTCTGCTGAAAGTTCACAGTGACAGAAGCTTGCATTGTAGTACTGTATGTGATGGAAGCCTGCACTCCTGCCTTCCTCTGACTGTGCTGAAAGTTCACAGTGACAGAAGCTTGCATTGTAGTACTGTATGTGATGGAAGCCTGCACTCCTGCCTTCCTCTGACTCTGCTGAAAGTTCAGAGTGAAGGAAGCTTGCATTGTAGTACTGTATGTTATGGAAGCCTGCACTCCTGCCTTCCCCTGACTGTGCTGAAACTTCAGAGTGACAGAAGCTTGCGTTGTAGTACTGTATGTGATGGAAGCCTGCACTCCTGAGTTCCTGTGACTGTGCTGAAAGTTCAGAGTGATGGAAGCTTGCATCGTAGTACTGTATGTGATGGAAGCCTGCACTCCTGCCTTCCTCTGACTGTGCTGAAAGATCACAGTGATGGAAGATTGCATTGTAGTACTGTATGTGATGGAAGCCTGCACTCCTGCCTTCCTCTGACTGCTGAAAGTTCAGAGTGACGGAAGCTTGCATTGTAGTACTGTATGTGATGGGAGCCTGCACTCCTGAGTTCCTCTGACTGCTGAAAGTTCAGAGTGACAGAACCTTGCATTGTAGTACTGTATGTGATAAAAGCCTGCACTCCGGCCTTCCTCTGACTGCTGAAAGTTCAGAGTGACAGAAGCTTGCATTATAGTACTGTATGTGATGGAAGCCTGCCCTCCCGCCTTCCTCGGACTGTGCTGAAAGTTCAGAGTGACGGAAGCTTGCATTGTAGTACTGTATGTGATGGAAGCCTGCACTCCTGCCTTCCTCTGAATGTGCTGAAAGTTCAGAGTGACGGAACCTTGCATTGTAGTACTGTATGTGATGTAAGCCTAAACTCCCGCCTTCCTCTGACTGCTGAAAGTTCAGAGTGACAGAAGCTTGCATTGTAGTACTGTATGTGATGGAAGCCTGCACTCCTGCCTTCCTCTGACTGCTGAAAGTTCAGAGTCACGGAAACTTGCATTGTAGTACTGTATGTGATGGAAGCCTGCACTCCTGCCTTCCTCTGAATGTGCTGAAAGTTCAGAGTGAAGGAAGCTTGCATTGTAGTACTGTATGTGATGGAAGCCTGCACTCATACCTTCCCCTGACTCTGTTGAAAGTTCAGAGTGACGGAAGCTTGCATTGCAGTACTGTATGTGATGGAAGCCTGCACTCCTGTCTTCCTCTGACTGTGCTGAAAGTTGAGAGTGACGGAAGCTTGCATTGTAGTACTGTATGTTATGGAAGCCTGCACTCCTGCCTTCCTCTGACTGTGCTGAAAGTTCAGAGTGACAGAAGCTTGCATTGTAGTACTGTATGTGATGGGAGCCTGCACTCCTGCCTTCCCCTGACTCTGCTGAAAGTTCACAGTGACAGAAGCTTGCATTGTAGTACTGTATGTGATGGAAGCCTGCACTCCTGCCTTCCTCTGACTGTGCTGAAAGTTCACAGTGACAGAAGCTTGCATTGTAGTACTGTATGTGATGGAAGCCTGCACTCCTGCCTTCCTCTGACTCTGCTGAAAGTTCAGAGTGAAGGAAGCTTGCATTGTAGTACTGTATGTTATGGAAGCCTGCACTCCTGCCTTCCCCTGACTGTGCTGAAACTTCAGAGTGACAGAAGCTTGCGTTGTAGTACTGTATGTGATGGAAGCCTGCACTCCTGAGTTCCTGTGACTGTGCTGAAAGTTCAGAGTGATGGAAGCTTGCATCGTAGTACTGTATGTGATGGAAGCCTGCACTCCTGCCTTCCTCTGACTGTGCTGAAAGATCACAGTGATGGAAGATTGCATTGTAGTACTGTATGTGATGGAAGCCTGCACTCCTGCCTTCCTCTGACTGCTGAAAGTTCAGAGTGACGGAAGCTAGCATTGTAGTACTGTATGTGATGGGAGCCTGCACTCCTGAGTTCCTCTGACTGCTGAAAGTGCAGAGTCACGGAAACTTGCATTGTAGTACTGTATGTGATGGAAGCCTGCACTCCTGCCTTCCTCTGAATGTGCTGAAAGTTCAGAGTGAAGGAAGCTTGCATTGTAGTACTGTATGTGATGGAAGCCTGCACTCATACCTTCCCCTGACTCTGTTGAAAGTTCAGAGTGACGGAAGCTTGCATTGCAGTACTGTATGTGATGGAAGCCTGCACTCCTGTCTTCCTCTGACTGTGCTGAAAGTTGAGAGTGACGGAAGCTTGCATTGTAGTACTGTATGTTATGGAAGCCTGCACTCCTGCCTTCCTCTGACTGTGCTGAAAGTTCAGAGTGACAGAAGCTTGCATTGTAGTACTGTATGTGATGGGAGCCTGCACTCCTGCCTTCCCCTGACTCTGCTGAAAGTTCACAGTGACAGAAGCTTGCATTGTAGTACTGTATGTGATGGAAGCCTGCACTCCTGCCTTCCTCTGACTGTGCTGAAAGTTCACAGTGACAGAAGCTTGCATTGTAGTACTGTATGTGATGGAAGCCTGCACTCCTGCCTTCCTCTGACTCTGCTGAAAGTTCAGAGTGAAGGAAGCTTGCATTGTAGTACTGTATGTTATGGAAGCCTGCACTCCTGCCTTCCCCTGACTGTGCTGAAACTTCAGAGTGACAGAAGCTTGCGTTGTAGTACTGTATGTGATGGAAGCCTGCACTCCTGAGTTCCTGTGACTGTGCTGAAAGTTCAGAGTGATGGAAGCTTGCATCGTAGTACTGTATGTGATGGAAGCCTGCACTCCTGCCTTCCTCTGACTGTGCTGAAAGATCACAGTGATGGAAGATTGCATTGTAGTACTGTATGTGATGGAAGCCTGCACTCCTGCCTTCCTCTGACTGCTGAAAGTTCAGAGTGACGGAAGCTTGCATTGTAGTACTGTATGTGATGGGAGCCTGCACTCCTGAGTTCCTCTGACTGCTGAAAGTTCAGAGTGACAGAACCTTGCATTGTAGTACTGTATGTGATAAAAGCCTGCACTCCGGCCTTCCTCTGACTGCTGAAAGTTCAGAGTGACAGAAGCTTGCATTATAGTACTGTATGTGATGGAAGCCTGCCCTCCCGCCTTCCTCGGACTGTGCTGAAAGTTCAGAGTGACGGAAGCTTGCATTGTAGTACTGTATGTGATGGAAGCCTGCACTCCTGCCTTCCTCTGAATGTGCTGAAAGTTCAGAGTGACGGAACCTTGCATTGTAGTACTGTATGTGATGGAAGCCTGCACTCCTGCCATCCTCTGACTGTGCTGAAAGTTCAGAGTGACGGAAGCTTGCATTGTAGTACTGTATCTGATGGGAGCCTGCACTCCTGCCTTCCCTTCACTGTGCTGAAAGTTCAGAGTCACGGAAGCTTGCATTGTAGTACTGTATGTGATGGAAGCCTGCACTCCTGAGTTCCTCTGACTGCTGAAAGTTCAGAGTGACAGAAGCTTGCATTGTAGTACTGTATGTGATGGAAGCCTGCACTCCCGCCTTCCTCTGACTGTGCTGAAAGTTCAGAGTGACAGAAGCTTGCATTGTAGTACTGTATGTGATGGAAGCCTGCACTCCCGCCTTCCTCTGACTGTGCTGAAAGATCACAGTGATGGAAGCTTGCATTGCAGTACTGTATGTGATGGAAGCCTGCACTCCTACCTTCCCCTGACTCTGCTGAAAGTTCACAGTGACAGAAACTTGCATTGTAGTACTGTATGTTATGGAAGCCTGCACTCCTGCCTTCCTCTGACTGTGCTGAAAGTTCAGAGGGACAGAAGCTTGCATTGTAGTACTGTATGTTATGGAAGCCTGCACTCCTGCCTTCCTCTGACTGTGCTGAAAGTTCAGAGTGACAGAAGCTTGCATTGTAGTACTGTATGTTATGGAAGCCTGCACTCCTGCCTTCCTCTGACTGTGCTGAAAGTTCAGAGTGACAGAAGCTTGCATTGTAGTACTGTATGTTATGGAAGCCTGCACTCCTGCCTTCCTCTGACTGTGCTGAAAGTTCAGAGTGACAGAAGCTTGCATTGTAGTACTGTATGTTATGGAAGCCTGCACTCCTGCCTTCCTCTGACTGTGCTGAAAGTTCAGAGTGACGGAACCTTGCATTGTAGTACTGTATGTGATGGAAGCCTGCACTCCCGCCTTCCTTGGACTGTGCTGAAAGTTCAGAGTGACGGAAGCTTGCATTGTAGTACTGTATGTGATGGAAGCCTGCACTCCTGCCTTCCTCTGACTGCTGAAAGTTCAGAGTGACGGAAGCTTGCATTGTAGTACTGTATCTGATGGGAGCCTGCACTCCTGAGTTCCTCTGACTGCTGAAAGTTCAGAGTGACAGAAGCTTGCATTGTAGTACTGTATGTGATGGAAGCCTGCACTCCTGCCTTCCTCTGACTGCTGAAAGTTCAGAGTGACGGAAGCTTGCATTGTAGTACTGTATCTGATGGGAGCCTGCACACCTGAGTTCCTCTGACTGCTGAAAGTTCAGAGTGACAGAAGCTTGCATTGTAGTACTGTATGTGATGGAAGCCTGCACTTCTGCCTTCCTCTGACTGTGCTGGAAGTTCAGAGTGACGGAAGCTTGCATTGCAGTACTGTATGTGATGGAAGCCTGCACTCCTGCCTTCCCCTGACTCTGCTGAAAGTTCACAGTGACAGAAACTTGCATTGTAGTACTGTATGTTATGGAAGCCTGCACTCCTGCCTTCCTCTGACTGTGCTGAAAGTTCAGAGTGACGGAAGCTTTCGTTGTAGTACTGTATGTGATGGAAGCCTGCACTCCTACCTTCCCCTGACTCTGCTGAAAGTTCACAGTGACAGAAACTTGCATTGTAGTACTGTATGTTATGGAAGCCTGCACTCCTGCCTTCCTCTGACTGCTGAAAGTTCAGAGTGACGGAAGCTAGCATTGTAGTACTGTATGTGATGGGAGCCTGCACTCCTGAGTTCCTCTGACTGCTGAAAGTGCAGAGTCACGGAAACTTGCATTGTAGTACTGTATGTGATGGAAGCCTGCACTCCTGCCTTCCTCTGAATGTGCTGAAAGTTCAGAGTGAAGGAAGCTTGCATTGTAGTACTGTATGTGATGGAAGCCTGCACTCATACCTTCCCCTGACTCTGTTGAAAGTTCAGAGTGACGGAAGCTTGCATTGCAGTACTGTATGTGATGGAAGCCTGCACTCCTGTCTTCCTCTGACTGTGCTGAAAGTTGAGAGTGACGGAAGCTTGCATTGTAGTACTGTATGTTATGGAAGCCTGCACTCCTGCCTTCCTCTGACTGTGCTGAAAGTTCAGAGTGACAGAAGCTTGCATTGTAGTACTGTATGTGATGGGAGCCTGCACTCCTGCCTTCCCCTGACTCTGCTGAAAGTTCACAGTGACAGAAGCTTGCATTGTAGTACTGTATGTGATGGAAGCCTGCACTCCTGCCTTCCTCTGACTGTGCTGAAAGTTCACAGTGACAGAAGCTTGCATTGTAGTACTGTATGTGATGGAAGCCTGCACTCCTGCCTTCCTCTGACTCTGCTGAAAGTTCAGAGTGAAGGAAGCTTGCATTGTAGTACTGTATGTTATGGAAGCCTGCACTCCTGCCTTCCCCTGACTGTGCTGAAACTTCAGAGTGACAGAAGCTTGCGTTGTAGTACTGTATGTGATGGAAACCTGCACTCCTGAGTTCCTGTGACTGTGCTGAAAGTTCAGAGTGATGGAAGCTTGCATCGTAGTACTGTATGTGATGGAAGCCTGCACTCCTGCCTTCCTCTGACTGTGCTGAAAGATCACAGTGATGGAAGATTGCATTGTAGTACTGTATGTGATGGAAGCCTGCACTCCTGCCTTCCTCTGACTGCTGAAAGTTCAGAGTGACGGAAGCTTGCATTGTAGTACTGTATGTGATGGGAGCCTGCACTCCTGAGTTCCTCTGACTGCTGAAAGTTCAGAGTGACAGAACCTTGCATTGTAGTACTGTATGTGATAAAAGCCTGCACTCCGGCCTTCCTCTGACTGCTGAAAGTTCAGAGTGACAGAAGCTTGCATTATAGTACTGTATGTGATGGAAGCCTGCCCTCCCGCCTTCCTCGGACTGTGCTGAAAGTTCAGAGTGACGGAAGCTTGCATTGTAGTACTGTATGTGATGGAAGCCTGCACTCCTGCCTTCCTCTGAATGTGCTGAAAGTTCAGAGTGACGGAACCTTGCATTGTAGTACTGTATGTGATGGAAGCCTGCACTCCTGCCATCCTCTGACTGTGCTGAAAGTTCAGAGTGACGGAAGCTTGCATTGTAGTACTGTATCTGATGGGAGCCTGCACTCCTGCCTTCCCTTCACTGTGCTGAAAGTTCAGAGTCACGGAAGCTTGCATTGTAGTACTGTATGTGATGGAAGCCTGCACTCCTGAGTTCCTCTGACTGCTGAAAGTTCAGAGTGACAGAAGCTTGCATTGTAGTACTGTATGTGATGGAAGCCTGCACTCCCGCCTTCCTCTGACTGTGCTGAAAGTTCAGAGTGACAGAAGCTTGCATTGTAGTACTGTATGTGATGGAAGCCTGCACTCCCGCCTTCCTCTGACTGTGCTGAAAGATCACAGTGATGGAAGCTTGCATTGCAGTACTGTATGTGATGGAAGCCTGCACTCCTACCTTCCCCTGACTCTGCTGAAAGTTCACAGTGACAGAAACTTGCATTGTAGTACTGTATGTTATGGAAGCCTGCACTCCTGCCTTCCTCTGACTGTGCTGAAAGTTCAGAGGGACAGAAGCTTGCATTGTAGTACTGTATGTTATGGAAGCCTGCACTCCTGCCTTCCTCTGACTGTGCTGAAAGTTCAGAGTGACAGAAGCTTGCATTGTAGTACTGTATGTTATGGAAGCCTGCACTCCTGCCTTCCTCTGACTGTGCTGAAAGTTCAGAGTGACAGAAGCTTGCATTGTAGTACTGTATGTTATGGAAGCCTGCACTCCTGCCTTCCTCTGACTGTGCTGAAAGTTCAGAGTGACAGAAGCTTGCATTGTAGTACTGTATGTTATGGAAGCCTGCACTCCTGCCTTCCTCTGACTGTGCTGAAAGTTCAGAGTGACGGAACCTTGCATTGTAGTACTGTATGTGATGGAAGCCTGCACTCCCGCCTTCCTTGGACTGTGCTGAAAGTTCAGAGTGACGGAAGCTTGCATTGTAGTACTGTATGTGATGGAAGCCTGCACTCCTGCCTTCCTCTGACTGCTGAAAGTTCAGAGTGACGGAAGCTTGCATTGTAGTACTGTATCTGATGGGAGCCTGCACTCCTGAGTTCCTCTGACTGCTGAAAGTTCAGAGTGACAGAAGCTTGCATTGTAGTACTGTATGTGATGGAAGCCTGCACTCCTGCCTTCCTCTGACTGCTGAAAGTTCAGAGTGACGGAAGCTTGCATTGTAGTACTGTATCTGATGGGAGCCTGCACACCTGAGTTCCTCTGACTGCTGAAAGTTCAGAGTGACAGAAGCTTGCATTGTAGTACTGTATGTGATGGAAGCCTGCACTTCTGCCTTCCTCTGACTGTGCTGGAAGTTCAGAGTGACGGAAGCTTGCATTGCAGTACTGTATGTGATGGAAGCCTGCACTCCTGCCTTCCCCTGACTCTGCTGAAAGTTCACAGTGACAGAAACTTGCATTGTAGTACTGTATGTTATGGAAGCCTGCACTCCTGCCTTCCTCTGACTGTGCTGAAAGTTCAGAGTGACGGAAGCTTTCGTTGTAGTACTGTATGTGATGGAAGCCTGCACTCCTACCTTCCCCTGACTCTGCTGAAAGTTCACAGTGACAGAAACTTGCATTGTAGTACTGTATGTTATGGAAGCCTGCACTCCTGCCTTCCTCTGACTGTGCTGAAAGTTCAGAGTGACAGAAGCTTGCATTGTAGTACTGTATGTTATGGAAGCCTGCACCCCTGCCTTCCTCTGACTGTGCTGAAAGTTAAGAGTGACAGAAGCTTGCATTGTAGTACTGTATGTGATGGAAGCCTGAACTCCTGTCTTCCCTTGACTGTGCTGAAAGTTCAGAGTGACAGAAGCTTGCATTGTAGTACTGTATGTTATGGAAGCCTGCACTCCTGCCTTCCTCTGACTGTGCTGAAAGTTCAGTGACAGAAGCTTGCATTGTAGTACTGTATGTTATGGAAGCCTGCACTCCTGCCTTCCTCTGACTGTGCTGAAAGTTCAGAGTGACAGAAGCTTGCATTGTAGTACTGTATGTTATGGAAGCCTGCACTCCTGCCTTCCTCTGACTGTGCTGAAAGTTCAGAGTGACGGAACCTTGCATTGTAGTACTGTATGTGATGGAAGCCTGCACTCCCGCCTTCCTCTGACTGTGCTGAACGTTCAGAGTGACAGAAGCTTGCATTGTAGTACTGTATGTGATGGAAGCCTGCACTCCTGCCATCCTCCGAATGTGCTGAAAGTTCAGAGTGACGGAAGCTTGCATTGTAGTACTGTATGTGATGGAAGACTGCCCTCCTGCCTTCCTCTGACTGTGCTGAAAGTTCAGAGTGACAGAAACTTGCGTTGTAGTACTGTATGTGATGGAAGCCTGCACTCCTGCCATCCTCTGACTGTGCTGAAAGTTCAGAGTGACAGAAGCTTGCATTGTAGTACTGTATGTTATGGAAGCCTGCACTCCTGCCTTCCTCTGACTGCTGAAAGTTAAGAGTCACGGAAGCTTGCATTGTAGCACTGCTTGTGACGGAAGCCTGCACTCCTGCCTTCCTCTGACTGTGCTGAAAGTTAAGAGTGATGGAAGCTTGCATTGCGGTACTGTATGTGATGGAAGTCTGCACTCCTGCCTTCCCCTGACTCTGCTGAAAGTTCAGAGTGACAGAAGCTTGCGTTGTAGTACTGTATGTGATGGAAGCCTGCACTCCTGCCTTCCTCTGACTGTGCTGAAAGTTAAGAGTGATGGAAGCTTGCATTGTAGCACTGTATGTTATTGAAGCCTGCACTCCCGCCTTCCTCTGACTGTGCTGAAAGTTCAGAGTGACAGAAGCTTGCATTGTAGTACTGTATGTGATGGAAGTCTGCACTCCTGCCTTCCTCTGACTGTGCTGAAAGTTCAGAGTGACGGAAGCTTGCATTGTAGTACTGTATGTGATGGAAGCCTGCACTCCTGCCTTCCTCTGACTGTGCTGAAAGTTAAGAGTGACAGAAGCTTGCATTATAGTACTGTATGTGATGGAAGCCTGCCCTCCCGCCTTCCTCGGACTGTGCTGAAAGTTCAGAGTGACGGAAGCTTGCATTGTAGTACTGTATGTGATGGAAGCCTGCACTCCTGCCTTCCTCTGAATGTGCTGAAAGTTCAGAGTGACGGAACCTTGCATTGTAGTACTGTATGTGATGTAAGCCTAAACTCCCGCCTTCCTCTGACTGCTGAAAGTTCAGAGTGACAGAAGCTTGCATTGTAGTACTGTATGTGATGGAAGCCTGCACTCCTGCCTTCCTCTGACTGCTGAAAGTTCAGAGTCACGGAAACTTGCATTGTAGTACTGTATGTGATGGAAGCCTGCACTCCTGCCTTCCTCTGAATGTGCTGAAAGTTCAGAGTGAAGGAAGCTTGCATTGTAGTACTGTATGTGATGGAAGCCTGCACTCATACCTTCCCCTGACTCTGTTGAAAGTTCAGAGTGACGGAAGCTTGCATTGCAGTACTGTATGTGATGGAAGCCTGCACTCCTGTCTTCCTCTGACTGTGCTGAAAGTTGAGAGTGACGGAAGCTTGCATTGTAGTACTGTATGTTATGGAAGCCTGCACTCCTGCCTTCCTCTGACTGTGCTGAAAGTTCAGAGTGACAGAAGCTTGCATTGTAGTACTGTATGTGATGGGAGCCTGCACTCCTGCCTTCCCCTGACTCTGCTGAAAGTTCACAGTGACAGAAGCTTGCATTGTAGTACTGTATGTGATGGAAGCCTGCACTCCTGCCTTCCTCTGACTGTGCTGAAAGTTCACAGTGACAGAAGCTTGCATTGTAGTACTGTATGTGATGGAAGCCTGCACTCCTGCCTTCCTCTGACTCTGCTGAAAGTTCAGAGTGAAGGAAGCTTGCATTGTAGTACTGTATGTTATGGAAGCCTGCACTCCTGCCTTCCCCTGACTGTGCTGAAACTTCAGAGTGACAGAAGCTTGCGTTGTAGTACTGTACGTGATGGAAGCCTGCACTCCTGAGTTCCTGTGACTGTGCTGAAAGTTCAGAGTGATGGAAGCTTGCATCGTAGTACTGTATGTGATGGAAGCCTGCACTCCTGCCTTCCTCTGACTGTGCTGAAAGATCACAGTGATGGAAGATTGCATTGTAGTACTGTATGTGATGGAAGCCTGCACTCCTGCCTTCCTCTGACTGCTGAAAGTTCAGAGTGACGGAAGCTAGCATTGTAGTACTGTATGTGATGGGAGCCTGCACTCCTGAGTTCCTCTGACTGCTGAAAGTGCAGAGTCACGGAAACTTGCATTGTAGTACTGTATGTGATGGAAGCCTGCACTCCTGCCTTCCTCTGAATGTGCTGAAAGTTCAGAGTGAAGGAAGCTTGCATTGTAGTACTGTATGTGATGGAAGCCTGCACTCATACCTTCCCCTGACTCTGTTGAAAGTTCAGAGTGACGGAAGCTTGCATTGCAGTACTGTATGTGATGGAAGCCTGCACTCCTGTCTTCCTCTGACTGTGCTGAAAGTTGAGAGTGACGGAAGCTTGCATTGTAGTACTGTATGTTATGGAAGCCTGCACTCCTGCCTTCCTCTGACTGTGCTGAAAGTTCAGAGTGACAGAAGCTTGCATTGTAGTACTGTATGTGATGGGAGCCTGCACTCCTGCCTTCCCCTGACTCTGCTGAAAGTTCACAGTGACAGAAGCTTGCATTGTAGTACTGTATGTGATGGAAGCCTGCACTCCTGCCTTCCTCTGACTGTGCTGAAAGTTCACAGTGACAGAAGCTTGCATTGTAGTACTGTATGTGATGGAAGCCTGCACTCCTGCCTTCCTCTGACTCTGCTGAAAGTTCAGAGTGAAGGAAGCTTGCATTGTAGTACTGTATGTTATGGAAGCCTGCACTCCTGCCTTCCCCTGACTGTGCTGAAACTTCAGAGTGACAGAAGCTTGCGTTGTAGTACTGTATGTGATGGAAGCCTGCACTCCTGAGTTCCTGTGACTGTGCTGAAAGTTCAGAGTGATGGAAGCTTGCATCGTAGTACTGTATGTGATGGAAGCCTGCACTCCTGCCTTCCTCTGACTGTGCTGAAAGATCACAGTGATGGAAGATTGCATTGTAGTACTGTATGTGATGGAAGCCTGCACTCCTGCCTTCCTCTGACTGCTGAAAGTTCAGAGTGACGGAAGCTTGCATTGTAGTACTGTATGTGATGGGAGCCTCCACTCCTGAGTTCCTCTGACTGCTGAAAGTTCAGAGTGACAGAACCTTGCATTGTAGTACTGTATGTGATAAAAGCCTGCACTCCGGCCTTCCTCTGACTGCTGAAAGTTCAGAGTGACAGAAGCTTGCATTATAGTACTGTATGTGATGGAAGCCTGCCCTCCCGCCTTCCTCGGACTGTGCTGAAAGTTCAGAGTGACGGAAGCTTGCATTGTAGTACTGTATGTGATGGAAGCCTGCACTCCTGCCTTCCTCTGAATGTGCTGAAAGTTCAGAGTGACGGAACCTTGCATTGTAGTACTGTATGTGATGGAAGCCTGCACTCCTGCCATCCTCTGACTGTGCTGAAAGTTCAGAGTGACGGAAGCTTGCATTGTAGTACTGTATCTGATGGGAGCCTGCACTCCTGCCTTCCCTTCACTGTGCTGAAAGTTCAGAGTCACGGAAGCTTGCATTGTAGTACTGTATGTGATGGAAGCCTGCACTCCTGAGTTCCTCTGACTGCTGAAAGTTCAGAGTGACAGAAGCTTGCATTGTAGTACTGTATGTGATGGAAGCCTGCACTCCCGCCTTCCTCTGACTGTGCTGAAAGTTCAGAGTGACAGATGGAGTTCTGGACTTTTTCGTTCCGTCCAGAGGTGTCAGGGACAACACCCGAAGACCCCGGAGTTCAACCTGTCTTGGTACACAAACAAACAGAAACACGGGCTTCTCGATGGTGGCGTCAAAGACCAAAGGTTTATTACTGCAGGGACACAGAAGTCACAGAAACTACACATGGGCAGTATCTAGGAGCCTGTTCGATTTGTACAAAGAGGATTGCTCCTTATATACTAAATATTGGGCTTCAGGCAAATTCTTTACATGTTACCACAGTTCTAAACATTCGTGTCTTAAACAATAAATATTTGGCGTTGCACAGGAATCGTCAACAGTATCTGATGTCAAAACATTACAAATGAGGGGTTCCCACTAGTCCATCATAATCCCATGTCAATTCTTTATTCAAGACCCGGACCGCCTCATCGTAAATTTCGTTACCTCCCCCTAATAAAGGCCCAGAAGGAAAGGAGCAGAGCCAGGTGTAGAAGATAGAAAGACAGGATAAGAAATGTTTGTGGGTCGTAAATGGGCACGGTTACCAGCTTCGGCCGCCTAATCATGATCAGGCCAGTGAACACAAGAACCAGTATAGCAGGACTGGCCTCAGGCTGGGGACAGTTCTTGCCGAGTCATGCTGCTACAGCGTTGCTGGCCTAAGGTGCACGTGTCATTTGCCAGGTGAATCGCCGGCCAAAGCCTACGTGTCCTTAATTAAAAAGAGGTCATTGCGTGTCCATTGACTATGTGAGGGCAAGGAATACAAAATGGCTTCCGTGATCTAAGATGGATGCCATGGGTAAATCACAAATGTGTTGGTAACAGGAGTGCTCTTGCTCGTAGCATAGCGAAAACACCAGGATATACTAAATGGATCATTTGCGGTTCACCGATACCAAAATTATGTATTTACGACAGTGTTACAAACACGAGCAGAAATCGTCACGGAACCTCAGACCCTCCTTTTGCCCTTACATAGGCAATTACTTAGTCTATATCAGAGTCAGAGTCCATTTCTATGCTCATTAGGTCAGCGACATGTCGTTGTATCATCATCCTGCCTCGTGCCTTTTCTCCTAATGCAGGTGGTTTCCTGAAACAGGTTGCAGCGCAGAGACTACACAGAGCGGGACCACACTGGATAATAAGACAGCACGAGAACAGAAATACTAGGATGACACCAATGACCATCAGAACCTTCCATCCCCACTCTGATACCAGAGTCCAAAACCACTCCATGAATGACCAGTTTCCCTTATCTACGTGTATAGAGTCGGAAATCTTATGTAGCTTAGAGATTGCTTCATAGACTGTTGGAGCATTATTTGGAATAAAGACACAGCAGCTCGATTGGATCATTCTGCATACCCCACCTCGATCTGCAAGTATTACATCTAGAACCATACGGTTCTGCAACGTCATGAGACGATCCGCTTGAAGCTCAGCAGTTAAGTTACTAAGGGCACCAGCAGTTTCTGTAATAGTAGATTCAACTACCCGTGTTAGTTGACGAATGTTTCTACTATTGGCCATAGGCCCCCAAAACGGAAGGAAACCCTTGAAGAAATCTCCAGCTTCTTGACCAGCGGTATCTTCCTTGCTGAAGACACCTCTTGCTACTCTGGTTTTGTGATAATCTGAAGAAGCAGTGTATGTCGGAGGTAACAATCGAGCAATATAACATGAACCTGAAAAGTCAGCAGGCAGCCATGTATATGCTCTGTCCTGACAAATGAAGTAGGTACCCCTAGCAGTCAGAAAGGCAGGGGAGGAGTCAGACGGAAATACGTAAGTCTCAACGCACTCACTCTTCCCTAGCTGAGCTCTCGGATTTCTCCCATTTCCTTGCAAACAGACCTGACCTCGGTGAGGCACGACCCAAACTGAAGTGGAGCTTTTACGCTTGCTTTCTCCCAAACTAAGGCGATACTCTGTAGAGTTCCAACTCAGATACACCAGTAATTCATCTCTAGGATAAGATGGGGTATTATTGACGTCTTTAATCATATCAATAATTCCCTGGACTAAAGCTTTGTTGGCTGAGTTGTATTTAGTGGACCGTGGTGGACGCGGAGGATAGGTCTCAAGGGCATATGAAAAAAATGGTCTGAAAAGCCTGAAATGATCCATTATAGCTGAAAGGCAAGACTAGATAGGGAATGCCTTTATCCATAGTGTGAGGTATCAAGCCACACACCCAGCAGTTTGTAGTATTAACTATCAGTTGGTGTTGATGCAAGAGCTGTACAAATGTATTATTAATAAATTCTGAGCGTCGAGCTTGTTCGTGTTCAGGAAATGAGTGAAAAGAATGCATAGAAGAAACCGTAGAAGTAGTAGGATCAAGGGGAGGTACTGTAGCTATTGGCACAAAAATCAAATGTACGCCAAAGACGATTCCACCCACCAGCGTCATCAAAACAATTAAAAATGTAACCGCACATTGCATTAGAAAGCATTTGCTGTGTAGTATTCTGTACAGTCTATTTCTGCGAACATAAATTACATTTTCTCGTTGTAGCTCAGGAAGTTCCATCTTCTACGACCGTTCGCGACCACTGATGATGTGTACGTAGATGAAAATGCCTCTATCAGCCCTGGGAGTTCCCAGAACTAACAGAAAGATCGACCTTGTGTCAGACCCCTGCAGATTCAACTAGGCACACAGCCACGACCCTACGGCTACCCAGACGGCAAGGCAATTTTAAAACAAAAAGAAACAATACATAGTATTAGCAAACTTCCTGGCTGGAGGCAATGTATAGCAAATTCAAATCTGAAAATAGGCAGTTTCCTGCTTTATTTGTCCATATTGCGAGAACGTAAGTTGTATCTCAGTCTTGCAGGAGCTGTCTGATCTGGAAACAATGTATTTTCAGCTGACGTGGCAATGTTCACGTTCGCAGATGACAAATGTTCTTTTGGTGCAGATGACAAATGTTCAGGGTTCAAAAGAGCCGTTTCAGGAGGAGAGTCAGAATTTGGTGAATCCGTGATTAGTTCTGCATCGCTGAAAGGTATGAACCTGGGGACTTGTTCCGTTTCAGAGGCACCGATTCCTTTCTTTACCCAGTTGTCGTAAGGAAGTGGCAGAGGCACACGTTTAGCATGAGTCGTATGGATCCAATTCCTTCTTCCGGCCACACGAATAGCAGTTCTCGTTGCTAGCAGGACCTGGAAAGGGCCGATAAATCTGGGCTGAAGGTTTTTTGTTCTTGCAAAATTTCGGATGACCACCTGATCACCCGGTTTCAGCTGATGGCCTGGACTCTCCGATGGCTTTGGCAATGCGTCGAAAACCTGTTGGTGAATAAGACTCAATTTAGCAGTCAAGTCGAAAAGGTAATCAATTAACATTGGGTATTCCAGCTGCTTAAATTCTTTCGGTCTAGGTACCCCCCAAACATTTGCAGGACGACCGAAAACTATTTCGTAGGGACTAAGCCCTACTCTAGAATGTACAGTTGCTCTTGTTGATAGCAAAGCCAAGGGCAATGCGTCTGGCCAGGACAAACCCGTGGATGCTTGTATCTTAGCGAGCTTCAGTTTAAGGGTGCCATTGTAACCCTCGACTAAACCCGCGGACTGGGGATGATTCGCACTATGAAATTTTTGCCTAATCCCTAGGCCGGCACACACACTCTGCATAACTTTCCCTACGAACTCACTTCCGTTATCTGACCATACAATCCGTGGCATTCCGTATCGGGGGAAGTATTTTTTGAGAAGAATTTTGGCAGTGGATAAGGCAGTATTGTCCTTTAGTGGGTATGCTTCGATCCATCTGGAAAAAGCACAAACTACCACTAGGACGTATTTCAGGTTATTACAACGGTCCATGTGAATGAAGTCTAGCTGGATCACTTCAAAGGGGCAGGAAGGAGGAGCGAAGTGACCTGCAGGTGTGGGGATTCCCTTGCCAGGATTATGCATCAAGCATACCATACAATTCCTCACCACTCTCTCTGCACACCTACTAATCCCGTCATTCTTCCAGACCGGAGCCAACATCTTACAAATCCCTTTTGAACTGATGTGCGCTGTTCCATGTGCCATCGTCACTACTGCAAGCACATACGCATCAGGCAACATCCAACGCTGCTGTTCCGACAAGTCAATCCAACACCCACTCGAGTCCAATTTACCCGTGCTCTCTCTCTCCATGCACGTTTTTCCTCCTCAGTCGCCTCTTTCTGAATTTCTTTCACGCTTTCCACTGTGTCTTCACACATTCCAGACTCAGAAATCCATCTTGTAGACGTTGCAACATACATTCTACTCATCATATTTCTAGCTGTCTGTTTTGCAGTTTCATCAGCAAAAGCATTCCCACGACCAACATCATCCGTGATTGCTTTATGAGCACTGCATTTCACAATCGCAACTTCAGTCGGTAAGGTTAGGGATTCCAACAAGTCATTAACTAGCTGACCATGTTGAATCTTAGTCCCATGGGACGTAATGAAACCTCTTTCTTTCCACAAACGGCCAAAACTATGGGCCACACCGAACGCGTACTGACTATCTGTGAACACATTCACTCTCTTTCCCTTAGCTAAAATGCACGCTCTTGTTAGCGCGATCAATTCTGCAGCCTGGGCAGAATTCTGACTCACTCTTGCAGTCTCCACAATCGTACTCAAAGTCGTTACTGCATAAGCAGCAGTCACATCACCATTCTCCAATTTGAAGCAAGACCCATCAACATACAACGTGCCATCTGGATCTGACAACGGAGTATTTTTTAGATCGATTCGTCCTTTTGTTTCTTCCTCAGTTCTGAAACAACAGTCGTGTGGTTCGGAATCACTCGACTCTTGGCTAGTCGGCAACAATGTTGCTGGATTCAATACATTGCATCTTTTGATCTGAATATGACTAGCTAATAGTGTCAGTTCATAGCCTGATAATCTAGCACTGGTAAGGTGTTGCGTCTTGGTTCGGTTCATGAGTGTATCCACAGCATGAGGAACCATGACTACTAGCATGTTGTTCATTACTAAACCAGCAGATTGTCGAATGGAAGCTGCAGCTGCGGCTGTAGCTCTCAAGCAACTAGGCAATGCTCTAGCTACTGGATCTAATGTTTGATGAAAAATACGCACAAGGGCGTTGTTTATCACCAAATTTCTGCGTCAAAACACTCAATGCACAACCTTCTCTCTCGTGGACATAGAGCGTGAATGGCTTACTGTAGTCGGGTGTACCCAATACAGGTGCTGAACATAGTGCATTTCGTAACTCAGAGAAACTCTGCTGACATTCAACAGACCATGGTACCGGACTTGGAACACCTTTCTTAGTCAAGGCTACTAATGGTTTTGCTAAAAGAGAAAAATTTGGGATCCATTGCCTACAATAGGAGGTAATACCCAAAAGGGCACGCACTTCTCTCTGCGTGCTAGGAACATTCATCTGTGTAATTGCTTTTATTCTCTCTGGGGTCAACTTCCTTCCCTCCTTTGACAAGAGATGACCTAGGTAGGTCACTTCTTGGCAGCAGTATTGCATTTTTGAAGGTGACACCTTATGATTCAAATCTGACAAGTGATGCAATAAAGAAATCGTAGCTGTTTTGCAAGTTTCCTTGTCATCGGCAGCCACTAGAAGATCATCGACATACTGTACTAAAGCAGAACCACTAGGAAGTACGAAGGAATCTAACTGGCTTTTTAATGCTTGACTGTAAATGGATGGGCTTTCACAATAACCTTGTGGAGCGCGTTTAAATCTAAAACTTCGTCCTCCTAGAGAGAAACCGAAGATATCTCTGCTTTCCTCGGCTATCGGAATGCTGAAAAAGGCATTTTTCAAGTCGACAACCGAAAACCATGCTGCTGTAGCAGGAATCAACGTTAACAATGCAGTAATGTCTGGAACCACAGGAAACTGTGGGATCACAATTTTATTAACCTCTCTAAGATCAATTACGAACCTATATACTGGAGGCTTTGTAGGGTCAGTTCGTTTCAAAATAGGCAGTACAGGACTATTACAGACATTACCTCTAGTCTCTTCTACAACACCTTTCTTGATCAGGTCTTGTACTATCAGTAGGAGCGCACGCTCACCTTCACTAGAGATTCTGTATTGTGGAATTCGTGGAAGTTTGACATTTGCTTTCAAAGTTACTATATAGGGTGGAATTTCCAAGAGACCTACATCATTAGGACCAGTCGCCCAAAGAGTATCAGGGAGTGAACGCAGCTCTGGTGGGAGCGCATCCATCGACAAGTACATCGGGGAGATGATTCTTTTACCCAACGTAAGCTGTACACCTGCTGGAGAACAGTACAATGTCGCGTACAGGCGTTTTAACAAGTCTAAACCAAGCAGATTTTCGTTACAACCTGTCGTCAAAATCAGGGGTGCTTTCAATTGACGGGGTCCAACAGAAATAGACAAAGGACCAGAAACAGGGTTGTGAACAGGGGCGCCCGAAAAACCTATTGAAACGTTTGTTGAGCCAGACAAAGGTGCGCCAGGGAGTTTTGCATGTATGATAGAACTTTTTGCTGCACCAGTATCCAACAGAAACGGTTCGACTATACCTGATGTTGCTACCGCGACATAAGGCCCACTCTGATCTACTGGAACTGATACTACTCCCTCTCTTTGTCCATGGCTGTCCTAGTATTCACTTTGCTGACCTTCCTCACCAGCTTCATAATAGTCTTCAACATGATACTGTGGAGACCTATTCTGTTGGGCAGATTGTCCATTACGCTGGTCGAAATAATTAGAGGGGCGATCACTTGTCTGTGGAGGCATAGCACCTCGTCCTCGACCTCTAGAGTTTTGCATAGAACTACCACGACCTCTCTGAGCGGCCGCATCATTATTTTGCGCCCGAACTGGACACTCACTTTTGTAATGACCTTCCTTTTTGCAATAAGCACATTGATTCCATTGATATTGTGGCCTTTGAAAATTATAATCTGTTCTTTGATATGACCCTTGCTGCATATTAGTTTGATTCGTGCGAGGCGGATAAGCTTGTTGTAAAAGTACTTTAGTTTTTAAATCTTTCGTCTTTTTATCTAATTTTTCCTTCTCTTCTTTATCCCTATTTTCATAGTACTGGGCAGTCGCAAGTATTTGCGCAGTCGTAGAGACAGCCCACGCACTTTCAGAATTCTTTAATTTACTACTAAGTTCTGGCAACAGATTGTGCACAAATTTATCGACAAATAATCTCTGGCCCCCTTCTGTGCTCATATCCTGACCACTATGATCCACGAAAGTCTCCTCGAATCTTGTGAAAAAGTCGGAGACGCTTTCGTCTTTCTTTTGTTTGCACGCGGACAATTTGTCCCAGTTAACGCGTAATGCAGGCATTAAGGTTTTCATTAAATCTATTATTCTACCAGGCAAATTAGCAATTAAAGGTTCAGGTTTGGAACCACCTATTTGTTGACCATCTGCTGCAATTATAGCTGCCCAGTCACCACCTAGGGCAACTGGATGATTCTCTTTACGAATTTTAGCCCAAATTGGTTGCGGTACTACGTTACCAAATAGCAGATCTATGTCAGCAAGATTCAATACACAAGCGTCGACTGTTTGAGCCAACTCTTTGTAGTATCCTGCAGGATTTTTACGCGGATCTGGCAAAGCCTGTTTTACTGCTAATACTTCAGCTCGCTTCCATGGAATATGTATCCATACTCTCTGGAATTGGGCCGGAGCGGCTGCAATACCAAGCGGTGCATTAGCTTGCACAGCTTCACGCCAAATTGGTGGAACCTCTCTCATTGGATATTGACGATTTCGTTTCGTACTACGTTTCTCTAACTCTCTCGGTGAAAGAAGGGATGAGTCGGATCTATAACTTAGAACCAGTTCCATCGCTTCTTTTATATTTTGTCCAACTATTATACCTGTAGCAAACTCTTTCTGAACATTAATTAATTCTCCTAAATTTGATTCAGGGTCATCCTCTTCCAATTCCTCACGTAGAAGGAAACACATTTCATCGAACACATATCGTTGTGTCGGTTCGTTCCATTGCATAAATGTATCTAATACATTTTGTACATTATATCTTCCAACTTTCGAAACCCATCTAAGAGCAGTGGAATCTAGTATTCCTCTTTCTTCAGTACTGGGAAGCTGACTACGTCTCTGCACAGAGTCAGAGGTAGGAGTCTTAATCAGAGTTTTATAGAAGGGAGATAGAATATTAGAGACAGAATCAGTGATTCTTCGACGAACAGAAAGCGGAGTCATAATATTAGCAGAGGCAGAAAATAGAGTAGCAGTTGGAACAGATAGATTAGGAACAGTAGGAGTAGCAGGCAAGATAGCTTGTGAACTAACAGGTGTGAGCGATACAGCCATAGGTAAAGAGGTCGGCAACCCTGGAAGAGGGGTTGTCGAAGGAACATTAATATTGACCACAGGAGGTACAGGAACTTGATTCAGGGGAGCGAGAACAGGGACACCAGGTTGTCCAGCAACCGGTAATTGAGCATTCGGTATAGGCGGAGCCGTAGCACCCTGTGCATACGGTGGGGGTGATCGTAACAAGTAAGACAACAGGGGATCCTTTTCAGGGTCCTCTACTATCTTAGCCGTACTCGATGGCAAAGCAGGATAGCACTTGTCTATCGCTAAATTACGCTCTCTATCGGCCACCTCCATCGCTTTCTCAGACTCGTTGAGTTGCAGCTGCCTAGCAGACTGTTCTAAAGTCAACTCTTGCTCTTTCTGTTCTTTCTTCAGCTTTTTAATTTCTCTCTGTTTAGATTCTTTTCGCCAATAACGGAAAGAATCAAACATTGCCGGCCGGGCTTTCTTCTTAAACAACCTTTTTTCTAGATTATCGAGAACTTCAGGTTCGAAACTACCATGTAGTGGCCAACTAAGGACACCGTCTTTCTCTGTGTAGCGGATTCATACCTCATTATAAGAGATTGGGCCCACACCAAATTTGCAATATAGATCATAAAGGGGAGTTCCAATCGGAGGAACCAAACACGAGTCCTCCAACCGGGAATCACTGTTGCAACTAAAACAAGACAACATACAATTTTTCCGACTTACCATTTTATAATCTGGAACACAAGACAAACAAGACACAAACAGAAAAGATGCGCACTCGAACCAAGAACTTAGGCCTACCAGAACTGACAAATGTATCGATACCTGAACTGAACAGAATGATTATCGTAACTAGAATAACCAGTGATAATCTTACAGAACTGAACTGAACTGAGAACTAAAAGGATTATCCAAACGGGAGCAATCCTCACAAAATATTTAACTAGCAACCACTGAATACTTAACTGAGGCACTGAAGACGTCACCAAGGAGAAACCCGTCACGTTTCGCCGTACTGAGGACTGTACCTCGGGTCCAAGACAGGGCGACGGTCAAGGCAACGGAGCACTGCAGCCGTCTGAACGGGAACCCTCGTGGAAGAGGACGTCGGGGCCACTTTTGCGATATGCCGGGATCGATGAAGTGGGGCGCCTCCCTCTGAAATCTTCACACGAAGCTCCTCGAATTCTTCAGGCTTTTGGACCGGTACCGAATGACGTCGCCCCACGTTGGGCGCCAAATGGAGTTCTGGACTTTTTCGTTCCGTCCAGAGGTGTCAGGGACAACACCCGAAGACCCCGGAGTTCAACCTGTCTTGGTACACAAACAAACAGAAACACGGGCTTCTCGATGGTGGCGTCAAAGACCAAAGGTTTATTACTGCAGGGACACAGAAGTCACAGAAACTACACATGGGCAGTATCTAGGAGCCTGTTCGATTTGTACAAAGAGGATTGCTCCTTATATACTAAATATTGGGCTTCAGGCAAATTCTTTACATGTTACCACAGTTCTAAACATTCGTGTCTTAAACAATAAATATTTGGCGTTGCACAGGAATCGTCAACAGTATCTGATGTCAAAACATTACAAATGAGGGGTTCCCACTAGTCCATCATAATCCCATGTCAATTCTTTATTCAAGACCCGGACCGCCTCATCGTAAATTTCGTTACCTCCCCCTAATAAA
Source organism: Lissotriton helveticus (assembly GCF_964261635.1). Classification (NCBI taxonomy): domain Eukaryota; kingdom Metazoa; phylum Chordata; class Amphibia; order Caudata; family Salamandridae; genus Lissotriton; species Lissotriton helveticus. The sequence continues at coordinate 2,123,726,934 of NC_136067.1, read as the reverse complement.
GGCCCAGAAGGAAAGGAGCAGAGCCAGGTGTAGAAGATAGAAAGACAGGATAAGAAATGTTTGTGGGTCGTAAATGGGCACGGTTACCAGCTTCGGCCGCCTAATCATGATCAGGCCAGTGAACACAAGAACCAGTATAGCAGGACTGGCCTCAGGCTGGGGACAGTTCTTGCCGAGTCATGCTGCTACAGCGTTGCTGGCCTAAGGTGCACGTGTCATTTGCCAGGTGAATCGCCGGCCAAAGCCTAGGTGTCCTTAATTAAAAAGAGGTCATTGCGTGTCCATTGACTATGTGAGGGCAAGGAATACAAAATGGCTTCCGTGATCTAAGATGGATGCCATGGGTAAATCACAAATGTGTTGGTAACAGGAGTGCTCTTGCTCGTAGCATAGCGAAAACACCAGGATATACTAAATGGATCATTTGCGGTTCACCGATACCAAAATTATGTATTTACGACAGTGTTACAAACACGAGCAGAAATCGTCACGGAACCTCACAGAAGCTTGCATTGTAGTACTGTATGTGATGGAAGCCTGCACTCCCGCCTTCCTCTGACTGTGCTGAAAGATCACAGTGATGGAAGCTTGCATTGCAGTACTGTATGTGATGGAAGCCTGCACTCCTACCTTCCCCTGACTCTGCTGAAAGTTCACAGTGACAGAAACTTGCATTGTAGTACTGTATGTTATGGAAGCCTGCACTCCTGCCTTCCTCTGACTGTGCTGAAAGTTCAGAGGGACAGAAGCTTGCATTGTAGTACTGTATGTTATGGAAGCCTGCACTCCTGCCTTCCTCTGACTGTGCTGAAAGTTCAGAGTGACAGAAGCTTGCATTGTAGTACTGTATGTTATGGAAGCCTGCACTCCTGCCTTCCTCTGACTGTGCTGAAAGTTCAGAGTGACAGAAGCTTGCATTGTAGTACTGTATGTTATGGAAGCCTGCACTCCTGCCTTCCTCTGACTGTGCTGAAAGTTCAGAGTGACAGAAGCTTGCATTGTAGTACTGTATGTTATGGAAGCCTGCACTCCTGCCTTCCTCTGACTGTGCTGAAAGTTCAGAGTGACGGAACCTTGCATTGTAGTACTGTATGTGATGGAAGCCTGCACTCCCGCCTTCCTTGGACTGTGCTGAAAGTTCAGAGTGACGGAAGCTTGCATTGTAGTACTGTATGTGATGGAAGCCTGCACTCCTGCCTTCCTCTGACTGCTGAAAGTTCAGAGTGACGGAAGCTTGCATTGTAGTACTGTATCTGATGGGAGCCTGCACTCCTGAGTTCCTCTGACTGCTGAAAGTTCAGAGTGACAGAAGCTTGCATTGTAGTACTGTATGTGATGGAAGCCTGCACTCCTGCCTTCCTCTGACTGCTGAAAGTTCAGAGTGACGGAAGCTTGCATTGTAGTACTGTATCTGATGGGAGCCTGCACACCTGAGTTCCTCTGACTGCTGAAAGTTCAGAGTGACAGAAGCTTGCATTGTAGTACTGTATGTGATGGAAGCCTGCACTTCTGCCTTCCTCTGACTGTGCTGAAAGTTCAGAGTGACGGAAGCTTGCATTGCAGTACTGTATGTGATGGAAGCCTGCACTCCTGCCTTCCCCTGACTCTGCTGAAAGTTCACAGTGACAGAAACTTGCATTGTAGTACTGTATGTTATGGAAGCCTGCACTCCTGCCTTCCTCTGACTGTGCTGAAAGTTCAGAGTGACGGAAGCTTTCGTTGTAGTACTGTATGTGATGGAAGCCTGCACTCCTACCTTCCCCTGACTCTGCTGAAAGTTCACAGTGACAGAAACTTGCATTGTAGTACTGTATGTTATGGAAGCCTGCACTCCTGCCTTCCTCTGACTGTGCTGAAAGTTCAGAGTGACAGAAGCTTGCATTGTAGTACTGTATGTTATGGAAGCCTGCACCCCTGCCTTCCTCTGACTGTGCTGAAAGTTAAGAGTGACAGAAGCTTGCATTGTAGTACTGTATGTGATGGAAGCCTGAACTCCTGTCTTCCCTTGACTGTGCTGAAAGTTCAGAGTGACAGAAGCTTGCATTGTAGTACTGTATGTTATGGAAGCCTGCACTCCTGCCTTCCTCTGACTGTGCTGAAAGTTCAGTGACAGAAGCTTGCATTGTAGTACTGTATGTTATGGAAGCCTGCACTCCTGCCTTCCTCTGACTGTGCTGAAAGTTCAGAGTGACAGAAGCTTGCATTGTAGTACTGTATGTTATGGAAGCCTGCACTCCTGCCTTCCTCTGACTGTGCTGAAAGTTCAGAGTGACGGAACCTTGCATTGTAGTACTGTATGTGATGGAAGCCTGCACTCCCGCCTTCCTCTGACTGTGCTGAACGTTCAGAGTGACAGAAGCTTGCATTGTAGTACTGTATGTGATGGAAGCCTGCACTCCTGCCATCCTCCGAATGTGCTGAAAGTTCAGAGTGACGGAAGCTTGCATTGTAGTACTGTATGTGATGGAAGACTGCCCTCCTGCCTTCCTCTGACTGTGCTGAAAGTTCAGAGTGACAGAAACTTGCGTTGTAGTACTGTATGTGATGGAAGCCTGCACTCCTGCCATCCTCTGACTGTGCTGAAAGTTCAGAGTGACAGAAGCTTGCATTGTAGTACTGTATGTTATGGAAGCCTGCACTCCTGCCTTCCTCTGACTGCTGAAAGTTAAGAGTCACGGAAGCTTGCATTGTAGCACTGCTTGTGACGGAAGCCTGCACTCCTGCCTTCCTCTGACTGTGCTGAAAGTTAAGAGTGATGGAAGCTTGCATTGCGGTACTGTATGTGATGGAAGTCTGCACTCCTGCCTTCCCCTGACTCTGCTGAAAGTTCAGAGTGACAGAAGCTTGCGTTGTAGTACTGTATGTGATGGAAGCCTGCACTCCTGCCTTCCTCTGACTGTGCTGAAAGTTAAGAGTGATGGAAGCTTGCATTGTAGCACTGTATGTTATTGAAGCCTGCACTCCCGCCTTCCTCTGACTGTGCTGAAAGTTCAGAGTGACAGAAGCTTGCATTGTAGTACTGTATGTGATGGAAGTCTGCACTCCTGCCTTCCTCTGACTGTGCTGAAAGTTCAGAGTGACGGAAGCTTGCATTGTAGTACTGTATGTGATGGAAGCCTGCACTCCTGCCTTCCTCTGACTGTGCTGAAAGTTAAGAGTGACAGAAGCTTGCATTGTAGTACTGTATGTGATAAAAGCCTGCACTCCGGCCTTCCTCTGACTGCTGAAAGTTCAGAGTGACAGAAGCTTGCATTATAGTACTGTATGTGATGGAAGCCTGCCCTCCCGCCTTCCTCGGACTGTGCTGAAAGTTCAGAGTGACGGAAGCTTGCATTGTAGTACTGTATGTGATGGAAGCCTGCACTCCTGCCTTCCTCTGAATGTGCTGAAAGTTCAGAGTGACGGAACCTTGCATTGTAGTACTGTATGTGATGGAAGCCTGTACTCCTGCCATCCTCTGACTGTGCTGAAAGTTCAGAGTGACGGAAGCTTGCATTGTAGTACTGTATCTGATGGGAGCCTGCACTCCTGCCTTCCCTTCACTGTGCTGAAAGTTCAGAGTCACGGAAGCTTGCATTGTAGAACTGTATGTGATGGAAGCCTGCACTCCTGAGTTCCTCTGACTGCTGAAAGTTCAGAGTGACAGAAGCTTGCATTGTAGTACTGTATGTGATGGAAGCCTGCACTTCTGCCTTCCTCTGACTGTGCTGAAAGTTCAGAGTGACAGAAGCTTGCATTGTAGTACTGTATGTGATGGAAGCCTGCACTCCCGCCTTCCTCTGACTGTGCTGAAAGTTCAGAGTGACAGAAGCTTGCATTGTAGTACTGTATGTGATGGAAGCCTGCACTCCTGCCTTCCTCTGACTGTGCTGAAAGATCACAGTGATGGAAGCTTGCATTGCAGTACTGTATGTGATGGAAGCCTGCACTCCTACCTTCCCCTGACTCTGCTGAAAGTTCACAGTGACAGAAACTTGCATTGTAGTACTGTATGTTATGGAAGCCTGCACTCCTGCCTTCCTCTGACTGTGCTGAAAGTTCAGAGGGACAGAAGCTTGCATTGTAGTACTGTATGTTATGGAAGCCTGCACTCCTGCCTTCCTCTGACTGTGCTGAAAGTTCAGAGTGACAGAAGCTTGCATTGTAGTACTGTATGTTTTGGAAGCCTGCACTCCTGCCTTCCTCTGACTGTGCTGAAAGTTCAGAGTGACAGAAGCTTGCATTGTAGTACTGTATGTTATGGAAGCCTGCACTCCTGCCTTCCTCTGACTGTGCTGAAAGTTCAGAGTGACAGAAGCTTGCATTGTAGTACTGTATGTTATGGAAGCCTGCACTCCTGCCTTCCTCTGACTGTGCTGAAAGTTCAGAGTGACAGAAGCTTGCATTGTAGTACTGTATGTTATGGAAGCCTGCACTCCTGCCTTCCTCTGACTGTGCTGAAAGTTCAGAGTGACGGAACCTTGCATTGTAGTACTGTATGTGATGGAAGCCTGCACTCCCGCCTTCCTCTGACTGTGCTGAAAGTTCAGAGTGACAGAAGCTTGCATTGTAGGACTGTATGTGATGGAAGCCTGCACTCCTGCCATCCTCCGAATGTGCTGAAAGTTCAGAGTGACGGAAGCTTGCATTGTAGTACTGTATGTGATGGAAGCCTGCACTCCTGCCTTCCTCTGACTGTGCTGAAAGTTCAGAGTGACAGAAACTTGCGTTGTAGTACTGTATGTGATGGAAGCCTGCACTCCTGCCATCCTCTGACTGTGCTGAAAGTTCAGAGTGACAGAAGCTTGCATTGTAGTACTGTATGTTATGGAAGCCTGCACTCCTGCCTTCCTCTGACTGCTGAAAGTTAAGAGTCACGGAAGCTTGCATCGTAGCACTGCTTGTGACGGAAGCCTGCACTCCTGCCTTCCTCTGACTGTGCTGAAAGATCACAGTGATGGAAGCTTGCATTGTAGTACTGTATGTGATGGAAGCCTGCACTGCTGCCTTCCCCTGACTCTGCTGAAAGTTCAGAGTGACAGAAGCTTGCGTTGTAGTACTGTATGTGATGGAAGCCTGCACTCCTGCCTTCCTCTGACTGTGCTGAAAGTTAAGAGTGATGGAAGCTTGCATTGCGGTACTGTATGTGATGGAAGTCTGCACTCCTGCCTTCCCCTGACTCTGCTGAAAGTTCAGAGTGACAGAAGCTTGCGTTGTAGTACTGTATGTGATGGAAGCCTGCACTCCTGCCTTCCTCTGACTGTGCTGAAAGTTAAGAGTGATGGAAGCTTGCATTGTAGCACTGTATGTTATGGAAGCCTGCACTCCCGCCTTCCTCTGACTGTGCTGAAAGTTAAGAGTGACGGAAGCTTGCATTGCGGTACTGTATGTGATGGAAGCCTGCACTCCCGCCTTCCTCTGACTGTGCTGAAAGTTAAGAGTGACGGAAGCTTGCATTGCGGTACTGTATGTGATGGAAGTCTGCACTCCTGCCTTCCTCTGACTGTGCTGAAAGTTCAGAGTGACAGAAGCTTGCATTGTAGTACTGTATGTGATGGAAGTCTGCACTCCTGCCTTCCTCTGACTGTGCTGAAAGTTCAGAGTGACGGAAGCTTGCATTGTAGTACTGTATGTGATGGAAGCCTGCACTCCTGCCTTCCTCTGACTGTGCTGAAAGTTAAGAGTGACAGAAGCTTGCATTGTAGTACTGTATGTGATAAAAGCCTGCACTCCGGCCTTCCTCTGACTGCTGAAAGTTCAGAGTGACAGAAGCTTGCATTATAGTACTGTATGTGATGGAAGCCTGCCCTCCCGCCTTCCTCGGACTGTGCTGAAAGTTCAGAGTGACGGAAGCTTGCATTGTAGTACTGTATGTGATGGAAGCCTGCACTCCTGCCTTCCTCTGAATGTGCTGAAAGTTCAGAGTGACGGAACCTTGCATTGTAGTACTGTATGTGATGGAAGCCTGCACTCCTGCCATCCTCTGACTGTGCTGAAAGTTCAGAGTGACGGAAGCTTGCATTGTAGTACTGTATCTGATGGGAGCCTGCACTCCTGCCTTCCCTTCACTGTGCTGAAAGTTCAGAGTCACGGAAGCTTGCATTGTAGTACTGTATGTGATGGAAGCCTGCATTCCTGAGTTCCTCTGACTGCTGAAAGTTCAGAGTGACAGAAGCTTGCATTGTAGTACTGTATGTGATGGAAGCCTGCACTTCTGCCTTCCTCTGACTGTGCTGAAAGTTCAGAGTGACAGAAGCTTGCATTGTAGTACTGTATGTGATGGAAGCCTGCACTCCCGCCTTTCTCTGACTGTGCTGAAAGTTCAGAGTGACAGAAGCTTGCATTGTAGTACTGTATGTGATGGAAGCCTGCACTCCTGCCTTCCTCTGACTGTGCTGAAAGATCACAGTGATGGAAGCTTGCATTGCAGTACTGTATGTGATGGAAGCCTGCACTCCTACCTTCCCCTGACTCTGCTGAAAGTTCACAGTGACAGAAACTTGCATTGTAGTACTGTATGTTATGGAAGCCTGCACTCCTGCCTTCCTCTGACTGTGCTGAAAGTTCAGAGGGACAGAAGCTTGCATTGTAGTACTGTATGTTATGGAAGCCTGCACTCCTGCCTTCCTCTGACTGTGCTGAAAGTTCAGAGTGACAGAAGCTTGCATTGTAGTACTGTATGTTATGGAAGCCTGCACTCCTGCCTTCCTCTGACTGTGCTGAAAGTTCAGAGTGACAGAAGCTTGCATTGTAGTACTGTATGTTATGGAAGCCTGCACTCCTGCCTTCCTCTGACTGTGCTGAAAGTTCAGAGTGACAGAAGCTTGCATTGTAGTACTGTATGTTATGGAAGCCTGCACTCCTGCCTTCCTCTGACTGTGCTGAAAGTTCAGAGTGACGGAACCTTGCATTGTAGTACTGTATGTGATGGAAGCCTGCACTCCCGCCTTCCTCGGACTGTGCTGAAAGTTCAGAGTGACGGAAGCTTGCATTGTAGTACTGTATGTGATGGAAGCCTGCACTCCTGCCTTCCTCTGACTGCTGAAAGTTCAGAGTGACGGAAGCTTGCATTGTAGTACTGTATCTGATGGGAGCCTGCACTCCTGAGTTCCTCTGACTGCTGAAAGTTCAGAGTGACAGAAGCTTGCATTGTAGTACTGTATGTGATGGAAGCCTGCAGTTCTGCCTTCCTCTGACTGTGCTGAAAGTTCAGAGTGACAGAAGCTTGCATTGTAGTACTGTATGTGATGGAAGCCTGCACTCCCGCCTTCCTCTGACTGTGCTGAAAGTTCAGAGTGACAGAAGCTTGAATTGTAGTACTGTATGTGATGGAAGCCTGCACTCCTGCCTTCCTCTGACTGTGCTGAAAGATCACAGTGATGGAAGCTTGCATTGCAGTACTGTATGTGATGGAAGCCTGCACTCCTGCCTTCCCCTGATTCTGCTGAAAGTTCACAGTGACAGAAACTTGCATTGTAGTACTGTATGTCATGGAAGCCTGCACTCCTGCCTTCCTCTGACTGTGCTGAAAGTTCAGAGTGACGGAAGCTTGCGTTGTAGTACTGTATGTGATGGAAGCCTGCACTCCTACCTTCCCCTGACTCTGCTGAAAGTTCACAGTGACAGAAACTTGCATTGTAGTACTGTATGTTATGGAAGCCTGCACTCCTGCCTTCCTCTGACTGTGCTGAAAGTTCAGAGTGACAGAAGCTTGCATTGTAGTACTGTATGTTATGGAAGCCTGCACTCCTGCCTTCCTCTGACTGTGCTGAAAGTTAAGAGTGACAGAAGCTTGCATTGTAGTACTGTATGTGATGGAAGCCTGAACTCCTGTCTTCCCTTGACTGTGCTGAAAGTTCAGAGTGACAGAAGCTTGCATTGTAGTACTGTATGTTATGGAAGCCTGCACTCCTGCCTTCCTCTGACTGTGCTGAAAGTTCAGAGTGACAGAAACTTGCATTGTAGTACTGTATGTTATGGAAGCCTGCACTCCTGCCTTCCTCTGACTGTGCTGAAAGTTCAGAGTGACAGAAGCTTGCATTGTAGTACTGTATGTTATGGAAGCCTGCACTCCTGCCTTCCTCTGACTGTGCTGAAAGTTAAGAGTGACAGAAGCTTGCATTGTAGTACTGTATGTGATGGAAGCCTGCACTCCTGTCTTCCCTTGACTGTGCTGAAAGTTCAGAGTGACAGAAGCTTGCATTGTAGTACTGTATGTTATGGAAGCCTGCACTCCTGCCTTCCTCTGACTGTGCTGAAAGTTCAGAGTGACAGAAGCTTGCATTGTAGTACTGTATGTTATGGAAGCCTGCACTCCTGCCATCCTTTGACTGTGCTGAAAGTTCAGAGTGACGGAACCTTGCATTGTAGTACTGTATGTGATGGAAGCCTGCACTCCCGCCTTCCTCTGACTGTGCTGAAAGTTCAGAGTGACAGAAGCTTGCATTGTAGTACTGTATGTGATGGAAGCCTGCACTCATGCCTTCCTCTGACTCTGCTGAAAGTTCAGAGTGACAGAAGCTTGCATTGTAGTACTGTATGTGATGGAAGCCTGCACTCCTACCTTCCTCTGACTGTGCTGAAAGTTCAGAGTGACAGAAGCTTGCATTGTAGTACTGTATGTGATGGAAGCCTGCACTCCCGCCTTCCTCTGACTGTGCTGAAAGTTCAGAGTGACGGAACCTTGCATTGTAGTACTGTATGTGATGGAAGCCTGCACTCCCGCCTTCCTCTGACTGTGCTGAAAGTTCAGAGTGACAGAAGCTTGCATTGTAGTACTGTATGTGATGGAAGCCTGCACTCCTGCCATCCTCCGAATGTGCTGAAAGTTCAGAGTGACGGAAGCTTGCATTGTAGTACTGTATGTGATGGAAGCCTGCACTCCTGCCTTCCTCTGACTGTGCTGAAAGTTCAGAGTGACAGAAACTTGCGTTGTAGTACTGTATGTGATGGAAGCCTGCACTCCTGCCATCCTCTGACTGTGCTGAAAGTTCAGAGTGACAGAAGCTTGCATTGTAGTACTGTATGTTATGGAAGCCTGCACTCCTGCCTTCCTCTGACTGCTGAAAGTTAAGAGTCACGGAAGCTTGCATTGTAGCACTGCTTGTGACGGAAGCCTGCACTCCTGCCTTCCTCTGACTGTGCTGAAAGATCACAGTGATGGAAGCTTGCATTGTAGTACTGTATGTTATAGAAGCCTGCACTCCTGCCTTGTTCTGACTGTGCTGAAAGTTCAGAGTGACGGAAGCTTGCATTGCAGTACTGTATGTGATGGAAGCCTGCACTCCTGCCTTCCTCTGACTGTGCTGAAAGTTCAGAGTGACAGAAGCTTGCATTGTAGTACTGTATGTGATTGAAGTCTGCACTCCTGCCTTCCTCTGACTGTGCTGAAAGTTCAGAGTGACAGAAGCTTGCATTGTAGTACTGTATGTGATGGAAGCCTGCACTCATGCCTTCCTCTGACTCTGCTGAAAGTTCAGAGTCACAGAAGCTTGCATTGTAGTACTGTATGTGATGGAAGCCTGCACTCCTGCCTTCCTCTGACTGTGCTGAAAGTTCAGAGTGACAGAAGCTTGCATTGTAGTACTGTATGTTATGGAAGCCTGCACTCCTACCTTCCTCTGACTGTGCTGAAAGTTCAGAGTGACGGAACCTTGCATTGTAGTACTGTATGTGATGGTAGCCTGCACTCCCGCCTTCCTCTGACTGTGCTGAAAGTTCAGAGTGACAGAAGCTTGCATTGTAGTACTGTATGTGATGGAAGCCTGCACTCCTGCCATCCTCCGAATGTGCTGAAAGTTCAGAGTGACGGAAACTTGCATTGTAGTACTGTATGTGATGGAAGCCTGCACTCCTGCCTTCCTCTGACTGTGCTGAAAGTTCAGAGTGACAGAAACTTGCGTTGTAGTACTGAATGTGATGGAAGCCTGCACTCCTGCCATCCTCTGACTGTGCTGAAAGTTCAGAGTGACAGAAGCTTGCATTGTAGTACTGTATGTTATGGAAGCCTGCACTCCTGCCTTCCTCTGACTGCTGAAAGTTAAGAGTCACGGAAGCTTGCATTGTAGCACTGCTTGTGACGGAAGCCTGCACTCCTGCATTCCTCTGACTGTGCTGAAAGATCACAGTGATGGAAGCTTGCATTGTAGTACTGTATGTTATAGAAGCCTGCACTCCTGCCTTGTTCTGACTGTGCTGAAAGTTCAGAGTGACGGAAGCTTGCATTGCAGTACTGTATGTGATGGAAGCCTGCACTCCTGCCTTCCTCTGACTGTGCTGAAAGTTCAGAGTGACAGAAGCTTGCATTGTAGTACTGTATGTGATGGAAGTCTGCACTCCTGCCTTCCTCTGACTGTGCTGAAAGTTCAGAGTGACGGAAGCTTGCATTGTAGTACTGTATGTGATGGAAGCCTGAACTCCTGCCTTCCTCTGACTGTGCTGAAAGTTCAGAGTGACAGAAGCTTGCATTGTAGTACTGTATGTGATGGAAGCCTGCACTCCCGCCTTCCTCTGACTGTGCTGAAAGATCACAGTGATGGAAGCTTGCATTGCAGTACTGTATGTGATGGAAGCCTGCACTCCCGCCTTCCTCGGACTGTGCTGAAAGTTCAGAGTGACAGAAGCTTGCATTGTAGTACTGTATGTTATGGAAGCCTGCACTCCTGCCTTCCTCTTACTGTGCTGAAAGTTAAGAGTGACAGAAGCTTGCATTGTAGTACTGTATGTGATGGAAGCCTGCACTCCTGCCTTCCTCTGACTGTGCTGAAAGTTCAGAGTGACAGAAGCTTGCATTGTAGTACTGTATGTTATGGAAGCCTGCACTCCTGCCTTCCTCTGACTGTGCTGAAAGTTCAGAGTGACAGAAGCTTGCATTGTAGTACTGTATGTTATGGAAGCCTGCACTCCTGCCTTCCTCTGACTGTGCTGAAAGTTCAGAGTGACAGAAGCTTGCATTGTAGTACTGTATGTTATGGAAGCCTGCACTCCTGCCTTCCTCTGACTGTGCTGAAAGTTCAGAGTGACGGAACCTTGCATTGTAGTACTGTATGTGATGGAAGCCTGCACTCCCGCCTTCCTCGGACTGTGCTGAAAGTTCAGAGTGACGGAAGCTTGCATTGTAGTACTGTATGTGATGGAAGCCTGCACTCCTGCCTTCCTCTGACTGCTGAAAGTTCAGAGTGACGGAAGCTTGCATTGTAGTACTGTATCTGATGGGAGCCTGCACTCCTGAGTTCCTCTGACTGCTGAAAGTTCAGAGTGACAGAAGCTTGAATTGTAGTACTGTATGTGATGGAAGCCTGCACTTCTGCCTTCCTCTGACTGTGCTGAAAGTTCAGAGTGACAGAAGCTTGCATTGTAGTACTGTATGTGATGGAAGCCTGCACTCCCGCCTTCCCCTGACTGTGCTGAAAGTTCAGAGTGACAGAAGCTTGAATTGTAGTACTGTATGTGATGGAAGCCTGCACTCCTGCCTTCCTCTGACTGTGCTGAAAGATCACAGTGATGGAAGCTTGCATTGTAGTACTGTATGTGATGGAATTCTGCACTCCTACCTTCTCCTGACTCTGCTGAAAGTTCACAGTGACAGAAACTTGCATTGTAGTACTGTATGTTATAGAAGCCTGCACTCCCGCCTTGTTCTGACTGTGCTGAAAGTTCAGAGTGATGGAAGCTTGCATTGCAGTACTGTATGTGATGGAAGCCTGCACTCCTGCCTTCCTCTTACTGTGCTGAAAGTTCAGAGTGACACAAGCTTGCATTGTAGTACTGTATGTGATGGAAGCCTGCACTCCTGCCTTCCTCTGACTGTGCTGAAAGTTCAGAGTGACAGAAGCTTGCATTGTAGTACTGTATGTGATGGAAGCCTGCACTCCTGAGTTCCTCTGACTGTGCTGAAAGTTCAGAGTGATGGAAGCTTGCATTGTAGTACTGTATGTGACGGAAGCCTGCACTCCTGCCTTCCTCTGACTGTGCTGAAAGTTCAGAGTGACGGAAGCTTGCATTGTAGTACTGTATGTGATGGAAGCCTGCACTCCCGCCTTCCTCGGACTGTGCTGAAAGTTCAGAGTGACAGAAGCTTGCATTGTAGTACTGTATGTTATGGAAGCCTGCACTCCTGCCTTCCTCTGACTGTGCTGAAAGTTAAGAGTGACAGAAGCTTGCATTGTAGTACTGTATGTGATGGAAGCCTGCACTCCTGTCTTCCCTTGACTGTGCTGAAAGTTCAGAGTGACAGAAGCTTGCATTGTAGTACTGAAGGTTATGGAAGCCTGCACTCCTGCCTTCCTCTGACTGTGCTGAATGTTCAGAGTGACAGAAGCTTGCATTGTAGTACTGTATGTTATGGAAGCCTGCACTCCTGCCTTCCTCTGACTGTGCTGAAAGTTCAGAGTGACAGAAGCTTGCATTGTAGTACTGTATGTTATGGAAGCCTGCCCTCCTGCCTTCCTCTGACTGTGCTGAAAGTTCAGAGTGACGGAACCTTGCATTGTAGTACTGTATGTGATGGAAGCCTGCACTCCCGCCTTCCTCTGACTGTGCTGAAAGTTCAGAGTGACAGAAGCTTGCATTGTAGTACTGTATGTGATGGAAGCCTGCACTCCTGCCATCCTCCGAATGTGCTGAAAGTTCAGAGTGACGGAAGCTTGCATTGTAGTACTGTATGTGATGGAAGCCTGCACTCCTGCCTTCCTCTGACTGTGCTGAAAGTTTAGAATGACAGAAACTTGCGTTGTAGTACTGTATGTGATGGAAGCCTGCACTCCTGCCATCCTCTGACTGTGCTGAAAGTTCAGAGTGACAGAAGCTTGCATTGTAGTACTGTATGTTATGGAAGCCTGCACTCCTGCCTTCCTCTGACTGTGCTGAAAGTTAAGAGTGACAGAAGCTTGCATTGTAGTACTGTATGTGATGGAAGCCTGCACTCCTGTCTTCCCTTGACTGTGCTGAAAGTTCAGAGTGACAGAAGCTTGCATTGTAGTACTGTATGTTATGGAAGCCTGCACTCCTGCCTTCCTCTGACTGTGCTGAAAGTTCAGAGTGACAGAAGCTTGCATTGTAGTACTGTATGTTATGGAAGCCTGCACTCCTGCCATCCTCTGACTGTGCTGAAAGTTCAGAGTGACGGAACCTTGCATTGTAGTACTGTATGTGATGGAAGCCTGCACTCCCGCCTTCCTCTGACTGTGCTGAAAGTTCAGAGTGACAGAAGCTTGCATTGTAGTACTGTATGTGATGGAAGCCTGCACTCATGCCTTCCTCTGACTCTGCTGAAAGTTCAGAGTGACAGAAGCTTGCATTGTAGTACTGTATGTGATGGAAGCCTGCACTCCTACCTTCCTCTGACTGTGCTGAAAGTTCAGAGTGACAGAAGCTTGCATTGTAGTACTGTATGTGATGGAAGCCTGCACTCCCGCCTTCCTCTGACTGTGCTGAAAGTTCAGAGTGACGGAACCTTGCATTGTAGTACTGTATGTGATGGAAGCCTGCACTCCCGCCTTCCTCTGACTGTGCTGAAAGTTCAGAGTGACAGAAGCTTGCATTGTAGTACTGTATGTGATGGAAGCCTGCACTCCTGCCATCCTCCGAATGTGCTGAAAGTTCAGAGTGACGGAAGCTTGCATTGTAGTACTGTATGTGATGGAAGCCTGCACTCCTGCCTTCCTCTGACTGTGCTGAAATTTCAGAGTGACAGAAACTTGCGTTGTAGTACTGTATGTGATGGAAGCCTGCACTCCTGCCATCCTCTGACTGTGCTGAAAGTTCAGAGTGACAGAAGCTTGCATTGTAGTACTGTATGTTATGGAAGCCTGCACTCCTGCCTTCCTCTGACTGCTGAAAGTTAAGAGTCACGGAAGCTTGCATTGTAGCACTGCTTGTGACGGAAGTCTGCACTCCTGCCTTCCTCTGACTGTGCTGAAAGATCACAGTGATGGAAGCTTGCATTGTAGTACTGTATGTTATAGAAGCCTGCACTCCTGCCTTGTTCTGACTGTGCTGAAAGTTCAGAGTGACGGAAGCTTGCATTGCAGTACTGTATGTGATGGAAGCCTGCACTCCTGCCTTCCTCTGACTGTGCTGAAAGTTCAGAGTGACAGAAGCTTGCATTGTAGTACTGTATGTGATGGAAGTCTGCACTCCTGCCTTCCTCTGACTGTGCTGAAAGTTCAGAGTGACAGAAGCTTGCATTGTAGTACTGTATGTGATGGAAGCCTGCACTAATGCCTTCCTCTGACTCTGCTGAAAGTTCAGAGTCACAGAAGCTTGCATTGTAGTACTGTATGTGATGGAAGCCTGCACTCCTGCCTTCCTCTGACTGTGCTGAAAGTTCAGAGTGACAGAAGCTTGCATTGTAGTACTGTATGTTATGGAAGCCTGCACTCCTACCTTCCTCTGACTGTGCTGAAAGTTCAGAGTGACGGAACCTTGCATTGTAGTACTGTATGTGATGGTAGCCTGCACTCCCGCCTTCCTCTGACTGTGCTGAAAGTTCAGAGTGACAGAAGCTTGCATTGTAGTACTGTATGTGATGGAAGCCTGCACTCCTGCCATCCTCCGAATGTGCTGAAAGTTCAGAGTGACGGAAACTTGCATTGTAGTACTGTATGTGATGGAAGCCTGCACTCCTGCCTTCCTCTGACTGTGCTGAAAGTTCAGAGTGACAGAAACTTGCGTTGTAGTACTGAATGTGATGGAAGCCTGCACTCCTGCCATCCTCTGACTGTGCTGAAAGTTCAGAGTGACAGAAGCTTGCATTGTAGTACTGTATGTTATGGAAGCCTGCACTCCTGCCTTCCTCTGACTGCTGAAAGTTAAGAGTCACGGAAGCTTGCATTGTAGCACTGCTTGTGACGGAAGCCTGCACTCCTGCATTCCTCTGACTGTGCTGAAAGATCACAGTGATGGAAGCTTGCATTGTAGTACTGTATGTTATAGAAGCCTGCACTCCTGCCTTGTTCTGACTGTGCTGAAAGTTCAGAGTGACGGAAGCTTGCATTGCAGTACTGTATGTGATGGAAGCCTGCACTCCTGCCTTCCTCTGACTGTGCTGAAAGTTCAGAGTGACAGAAGCTTGCATTGTAGTACTGTATGTGATGGAAGTCTGCACTCCTGCCTTCCTCTGACTGTGCTGAAAGTTCAGAGTGACGGAAGCTTGCATTGTAGTACTGTATGTGATGGAAGCCTGAACTCCTGCCTTCCTCTGACTGTGCTGAAAGTTCAGAGTGACAGAAGCTTGCATTGTAGTACTGTATGTGATGGAAGCCTGCACTCCCGCCTTCCTCTGACTGTGCTGAAAGATCACAGTGATGGAAGCTTGCATTGCAGTACTGTATGTGATGGAAGCCTGCACTCCCGCCTTCCTCGGACTGTGCTGAAAGTTCAGAGTGACAGAAGCTTGCATTGTAGTACTGTATGTTATGGAAGCCTGCACTCCTGCCTTCCTCTTACTGTGCTGAAAGTTAAGAGTGACAGAAGCTTGCATTGTAGTACTGTATGTGATGGAAGCCTGCACTCCTGCCTTCCTCTGACTGTGCTGAAAGTTCAGAGTGACAGAAGCTTGCATTGTAGTACTGTATGTTATGGAAGCCTGCACTCCTGCCTTCCTCTGACTGTGCTGAAAGTTCAGAGTGACAGAAGCTTGCATTGTAGTACTGTATGTTATGGAAGCCTGCACTCCTGCCTTCCTCTGACTGTGCTGAAAGTTCAGAGTGACAAAAGCTTGCATTGTAGTACTGTATGTTATGGAAGCCTGCACTCCTGCCTTCCTCTGACTGTGCTGAAAGTTCAGAGTGACGGAACCTTGCATTGTAGTACTGTATGTGATGGAAGCCTGCACTCCCGCCTTCCTCGGACTGTGCTGAAAGTTCAGAGTGACGGAAGCTTGCATTGTAGTACTGTATGTGATGGAAGCCTGCACTCCTGCCTTCCTCTGACTGCTGAAAGTTCAGAGTGACGGAAGCTTGCATTGTAGTACTGTATCTGATGGGAGCCTGCACTCCTGAGTTCCTCTGACTGCTGAAAGTTCAGAGTGACAGAAGCTTGAATTGTAGTACTGTATGTGATGGAAGCCTGCACTTCTGCCTTCCTCTGACTGTGCTGAAAGTTCAGAGTGACAGAAGCTTGCATTGTAGTACTGTATGTGATGGAAGCCTGCACTCCCGCCTTCCCCTGACTGTGCTGAAAGTTCAGAGTGACAGAAGCTTGAATTGTAGTACTGTATGTGATGGAAGCCTGCACTCCTGCCTTCCTCTGACTGTGCTGAAAGATCACAGTGATGGAAGCATGCATTGTAGTACTGTATGTGATGGAAGTCTGCACTCCTACCTTCTCCTGACTCTGCTGAAAGTTCACAGTGACAGAAACTTGCATTGTAGTACTGTATGTTATAGAAGCCTGCACTCCTGCCTGGTTCTGACTGTGCTGAAAGTTCAGAGTGACGGAAGCTTGCATTGCGGTACTGTATGTGATGGAAGCCTGCACTCCTGCCTTCCTCTGACTGTGCTGAAAGTTCAGAGTGACACAAGCTTGCATTGTAGTACTGTATGTGATGGAAGCCTGCACTCCTGCCTTCCTCTGACTGTGCTGAAAGTTCAGAGTGACAGAAGCTTGCATTGTAGTACTGTATGTGATGGAAGCCTGCACTCCTGAGTTCCTCTGACTGTGCTGAAAGTTCAGAGTGATGGAAGCTTGCATTGTAGTACTGTATGTGACGGAAGCCTGCACTCCTGCCTTCCTCTGACTGTGCTGAAAGTTCAGAGTGACGGAAGCTTGCATTGTAATACTGTATGTGATGGAAGCCTGCACTCCCGCCTTCCTCGGACTGTGCTGAAAGTTCAGAGTGACAGAAGCTTGCATTGTAGTACTGTATGTTATGGAAGCCTGCACTCCTGCCTTCCTCTGACTGTGCTGAAAGTTAAGAGTGACAGAAGCTTGCATTGTAGTACTGTATGTGATGGAAGCCTGAACTCCTGTCTTCCCTTGACTGTGCTGAAAGTTCAGAGTGACAGAAGCTTGCATTGTAGTACTGAAGGTTATGGAAGCCTGCACTCCTGCCTTCCTCTGACTGTGCTGAAAGTTCAGAGTGACAGAAGCTTGCATTGTAGTACTGTATGTTATGGAAGCCTGCACTCCTGCCTTCCTCTGACTGTGCTGAAAGTTCAGAGTGACAGAAGCTTGCATTGTAGTACTGTATGTTATGGAAGCCTGCCCTCCTGCCTTCCTCTGACTGTGCTGAAAGTTCAGAGTGACGGAACCTTGCATTGTAGTACTGTATGTGATGGAAGCCTGCACTCCCGCCTTCCTCTGACTGTGCTGAAAGTTCAGAGTGACAGAAGCTTGCATTGTAGTACTGTATGTGATGGAAGCCTGCACTCCTGCCATCCTCCGAATGTGCTGAAAGTTCAGAGTGACGGAAGCTTGCATTGTAGTACTGTATGTGATGGAAGCCTGCACTCCTGCCTTCCTCTGACTGTGCTGAAAGTTCAGAATGACAGAAACTTGCGTTGTAGTACTGTATGTGATGGAAGCCTGCACTCCTGCCATCCTCTGACTGTGCTGAAAGTTCAGAGTGACAGAAGCTTGCATTGTAGTACTGTATGTTATGGAAGCCTGCACTCCTGCCTTCCTCTGACTGCTGAAAGTTAAGAGTCACGGAAGCTTGCATTGTAGCACTGCTTGTGACGGAAGCCTGCACTCCTGCCTTCCTCTGACTGTGCTGAAAGATCACAGTGATGGAAGCTTGCATTGTAGTACTGTATGTGATGGAAGCCTGCACTCCTGCCTTCCCCTGACTCTGCTGAAAGTTCAGAGTGACAGAAGCTTGCGTTGTAGTACTGTATGTGATGGAAGCCTGCACTCCTGCCTTCCTCTGACTGTGCTGAAAGTTAAGAGTGATGGAAGCTTGCATTGCGGTACTGTATGTGATGGAAGTCTGCACTCCTGCCTTCCCCTGACTCTGCTGAAAGTTCAGAGTGACAGAAGCTTGCGTTGTAGTACTGTATGTGATGGAATCCTGCACTCCTGCCTTCCTCTGACTGTGCTGAAAGTTAAGAGTGATGGAAGCTTGCATTGTAGCACTGTATGTTATGGAAGCCTGCACTCCCGCCTTCCTCTGACTGTGCTGAAAGTTAAGAGTGACGGAAGCTTGCATTGCGGTACTGTATGTGATGGAAGCCTGCACTCCCGCCTTCCTCTGACTGTGCTGAAAGTTAAGAGTGACGGAAGCTTGCATTGCGGTACTGTATGTGATGGAAGTCTGCACTCCTGCCTTCCTCTGACTGTGCTGAAAGTTCAGAGTGACAGAAGCTTGCATTGTAGTACTGTATGTGATGGAAGTCTGCACTCCTGCCTTCCTCTGACTGTGCTGAAAGTTCAGAGTGACGGAAGCTTGCATTGTAGTACTGTATGTGATGGAAGCCTGCACTCCTGCCTTCCTCTGACTGTGCTGAAAGTTAAGAGTGACAGAAGCTTGCATTGTAGTACTGTATGTGATAAAAGCCTGCACTCCGGCCTTCCTCTGACTGCTGAAAGTTCAGAGTGACAGAAGCTTGCATTATAGTACTGTATGTGATGGAAGCCTGCCCTCCCGCCTTCCTCGGACTGTGCTGAAAGTTCAGAGTGACGGAAGCTTGCATTGTAGTACTGTATGTGATGGAAGCCTGCACTCCTGCCTTCCTCTGAATGTGCTGAAAGTTCAGAGTGACGGAACCTTGCATTGTAGTACTGTATGTGATGGAAGCCTGCACTCCTGCCATCCTCTGACTGTGCTGAAAGTTCAGAGTGACGGAAGCTTGCATTGTAGTACTGTATCTGATGGGTGCCTGCACTCCTGCCTTCCCTTCACTGTGCTGAAAGTTCAGAGTCACGGAAGCTTGCATTGTAGTACTGTATGTGATGGAAGCCTGCACTCCTGAGTTCCTCTGACTGCTGAAAGTTCAGAGTGACAGAAGCTTGCATTGTAGTACTGTATGTGATGGAAGCCTGCACTTCTGCCTTCCTCTGACTGTGCTGAAAGTTCAGAGTGACAGAAGCTTGCATTGTAGTACTGTATGTGATGGAAGCCTCCACTCCCGCCTTTCTCTGACTGTGCTGAAAGTTCAGAGTGACAGAAGCTTGCATTGTAGTACTGTATGTGATGGAAGCCTGCACTCCTGCCTTCCTCTGACTGTGCTGAAAGATCACAGTGATGGAAGCTTGCATTGCAGTACTGTATGTGATGGAAGCCTGCACTCCTACCTTCCCCTGACTCTGCTGAAAGTTCACAGTGACAGAAACTTGCATTGTAGTACTGTATGTTATGGAAGCCTGCACTCCTGCCTTCCTCTGACTGTGCTGAAAGTTCAGAGGGACAGAAGCTTGCATTGTAGTACTGTATGTTATGGAAGCCTGCACTCCTGCCTTCCTCTGACTGTGCTGAAAGTTCAGAGTGACAGAAGCTTGCATTGTAGTACTGTATGTTATGGAAGCCTGCACTCCTGCCTTCCTCTGACTGTGCTGAAAGTTCAGAGTGACAGAAGCTTGCATTGTAGTACTGTATGTTATGGAAGCCTGCACTCCTGCCTTCCTCTGACTGTGCTGAAAGTTCAGAGTGACAGAAGCTTGCATTGTAGTACTGT
Source organism: Lissotriton helveticus (assembly GCF_964261635.1). Lineage (NCBI taxonomy): Eukaryota > Metazoa > Chordata > Amphibia > Caudata > Salamandridae > Lissotriton > Lissotriton helveticus. The sequence continues at coordinate 2,123,707,342 of NC_136067.1, read as the reverse complement.
ATGTTATGGAAGCCTGCACTACTGCCTTCCTCTGACTGTGCTGAAAGTTCAGAGTGACGGAACCTTGCATTGTAGTACTGTATGTGATGGAAGCCTGCACTCCCGCCTTCCTCGGACTGTGCTGAAAGTTCAGAGTGACGGAAGCTTGCATTGTAGTACTGTATGTGATGGAAGCCTGCACTCCTGCCTTCCTCTGACTGCTGAAAGTTCAGAGTGACGGAAGCTTGCATTGTAGTACTGTATCTGATGGGAGCCTGCACTCCTGAGTTCCTCTGACTGCTGAAAGTTCAGAGTGACAGAAGCTTGCATTGTAGTACTGTATGTGATGGAAGCCTGCAGTTCTGCCTTCCACTGACTGTGCTGAAAGTTCAGAGTGACAGAAGCTTGCATTGTAGTACTGTATGTGATGGAAGCCTGCACTCCCGCCTTCCTCTGACTGTGCTGAAAGTTCAGAGTGACAGAAGCTTGAATTGTAGTACTGTATGTGATGGAAGCCTGCACTCCTGCCTTCCTCTGACTGTGCTGAAAGATCACAGTGATGGAAGCTTGCATTGCAGTACTGTATGTGATGGAAGCCTGCACTCCTGCCTTCCCCTGACTCTGCTGAAAGTTCACAGTGACAGAAACTTGCATTGTAGTACTGTATGTTATGGAAGCCTGCACTCCTGCCTTCCTCTGACTGTGCTGAAAGTTCAGAGTGACGGAAGCTTGCGTTGTAGTACTGTATGTGATGGAAGCCTGCACTCCTACCTTCCCCTGACTCTGCTGAAAGTTCACAGTGACAGAAACTTGCATTGTAGTACTGTATGTTATGGAAGCCTGCACTCCTGCCTTCCTCTGACTGTGCTGAAAGTTCAGAGTGACAGAAGCTTGCATTGTAGTACTGTATGTTATGGAAGCCTGCACTCCTGCCTTCCTCTGACTGTGCTGAAAGTTAAGAGTGACAGAAGCTTGCATTGTAGTACTGTATGTGATGGAAGCCTGAACTCCTGTCTTCCCTTGACTGTGCTGAAAGTTCAGAGTGACAGAAGCTTGCATTGTAGTACTGTATGTTATGGAAGCCTGCACTCCTGCCTTCCTCTGACTGTGCTGAAAGTTCAGAGTGACAGAAGCTTGCATTGTAGTACTGTATGTTATGGAAGCCTGCACTCCTGCCATCCTCTGACTGTGCTGAAAGTTCAGAGTGACGGAACCTTGCATTGTAGTACTGTATGTGATGGAAGCCTGCACTCCCGCCTTCCTCTGACTGTGCTGAAAGTTCAGAGTGACAGAAGCTTGCATTGTAGTACTGTATGTGATGGAAGCCTGCACTCCTGCTATCCTCTGACTCTGCTGAAAGTTCAGAGTCACAGAAGCTTGCATTGTAGTACTCTATGTGATGGAAGCCTGCACTCCTGCCTTCCTCTGACTGTGCTGAAAGTTCAGAGTGACAGAAGCTTGCATTGTAGTACTGTATGTTATGGAAGCCTGCACTCCTGCCTTCCTCTGACTGTGCTGAAAGTTCAGAGTGACGGAACCTTGCATTGTAGTACTGTATGTGATGGAAGCCTGCACTCCCGCCTTCCTCTGACTGTGCTGAAAGTTCAGAGTGACAGAAGCTTGCATTGTAGTACTGTATGTGATGGAAGCCTGCACTCCTGCCATCCTCCGAATGTGCTGAAAGTTCAGAGTGACGGAAGCTTGCATTGTAGTACTGTATGTGATGGAAGCCTGCACTCCTGCCTTCCTCTGACTGTGCTGAAAGTTCAGAGTGACAGAAACTTGCGTTGTAGTACTGTATGTGATGGAAGCCTGCACTCCTGCCATCCTCTGACTGTGCTGAAAGTTCAGAGTGACAGAAGCTTGCATTGTAGTACTGTATGTTATGGAAGCCTGCACTCCTGCCTTCCTCTGACTGCTGAAAGTTAAGAGTCACGGAAGCTTGCATTGTAGCACTGCTTGTGACGGAAGCCTGCACTCCTGCCTTCCTCTGACTGTGCTGAAAGATCACAGTGATGGAAGCTTGCATTGTAGTACTGTATGTGATGGAAGCCTGCACTCCTGCCTTCCTCTGACTGTGCTGAAAGTTAAGAGTGACGGAAGCTTGCATTGCGGTACTGTATGTGATGGAAGTCTGCACTCCTGCCTTCCCCTGACTCTGCTGAAAGTTCAGAGTGACAGAAGCTTGCGTTGTAGTACTGTATGTGATGGAAGCCTGCACTCCTGCCTTCCTCTGACTGTGCTGAAAGTTAAGAGTGATGGAAGCTTGCATTGTAGCACTGTATGTTATGGAAGCCTGCACTCCCGCCTTCCTCTGACTGTCCTGAAAGTTAAGAGTGACGGAAGCTTGCATTGCGGTACTGTATGTGATGGAAGCCTGCACTCCCGCCTTCCTCTGACTGTGCTGAAAGTTAAGAGTGACGGAAGCTTGCATTGCGGTACTGTATGTGATGGAAGTCTGCACTCCTGCCTTCCTCTGACTGTGCTGAAAGTTCAGAGTTACAGAAGCTTGCATTGTAGTACTGTATGTGATGGAAGTCTGCACTCCTGCCTTCCTCTGACTGTGCTGAAAGTTCAAAGTAACGGAAGCTTGCATTGTAGTACTGTATGTGATGGAAGCCTGAACTCCTGCCTTCCTCTGACTGTGCTGAAAGTTCAGAGTGACGGAAGCTTGCATTGTAGTACTGTATGTGATGAGAGCCTGCACTCCTGCCTTCCTCTGACTGTGCTGAAAGTTCAGAGTGACAGAAGCTTGCATTGTAGTACTGTATGTTATGGAAGCCTGCACTTCTGCCTTCCTCTGACTGTGCTGAAAGTTCAGAGTGACAGAAGCTTGCATTGTAGTACTGTATGTTATGGAAGCCTGCACTCCTGCCTTCCTCTGACTGTGCTGAAAGTTCAGAGTGACGGAACCTTGCATTGTAGTACTGTATGTGATGGAAGCCTGCACTCCTGCCTTCCTCTGACTGTGCTGAAAGTTAAGAGTGATGGAAGCTTGCATTGCGGTACTGTATGTGATGGAAGTCTGCACTCCTGCCTTCCCCTGACTCTGCTGAAAGTTCAGAGTGACAGAAGCTTGCGTTGTAGTACTGTATGTGATGGAAGCCTGCACTCCTGCCTTCCTCTGACTGTGCTGAAAGTTAAGAGTGATGGAAGCTTGCATTGTAGCACTGTATGTTATGGAAGCCTGCACTCCCGCCTTCCTCTGACTGTGCTGAAAGTTAAGAGTGACGGAAGCTTGCATTGCGGTACTGTATGTGATGGAAGCCTGCACTCCCGCCTTCCTCTGACTGTGCTGAAAGTTAAGAGTGACGGAAGCTTGCATTGCGGTACTGTATGTGATGGAAGTCTGCACTCCTGCCTTCCTCTGACTGTGCTGAAAGTTCAGAGTGACAGAAGCTTGCATTGTAGTACTGTATGTGATGGAAGTCTGCACTCCTGCCTTCCTCTGACTGTGCTGAAAGTTCAGAGTGACGGAAGCTTGCATTGTAGTACTGTATGTGATGGAAGCCTGCACTCCTGCCTTCCTCTGACTGTGCTGAAAGTTAAGAGTGACAGAAGCTTGCATTGTAGTACTGTATGTGATAAAAGCCTGCACTCCGGCCTTCCTCTGACTGCTGAAAGTTCAGAGTGACAGAAGCTTGCATTATAGTACTGTATGTGATGGAAGCCTGCCCTCCCGCCTTCCTTGGACTGTGCTGAAAGTTCAGAGTGACGGAAGCTTGCATTGTAGTACTGTATGTGATGGAAGCCTGCACTCCTGCCTTCCTCTGAATGTGCTGAAAGTTCAGAGTGACGGAACCTTGCATTGTAGTACTGTATGTGATGGAAGCCTGCACTCCTGCCATCCTCTGACTGTGCTGAAAGTTCAGAGTGACGGAAGCTTGCATTGTAGTACTGTATCTGATGGGAGCCTGCACTCCTGCCTTCCCTTCACTGTGCTGAAAGTTCAGAGTCACGGAAGCTTGCATTGTAGTACTGTATGTGATGGAAGCCTGCACTCCTGAGTTCCTCTGACTGCTGAATGTTCAGAGTGACAGAAGCTTGCATTGTAGTACTGTATGTGATGGAAGCCTGCACTTCTGCCTTCCTCTGACTGTGCTGAAAGTTCAGAGTGACAGAAGCTTGCATTGTAGTACTGTATGTGATGGAAGCCTGCACTCCCGCCTTTCTCTGACTGTGCTGAAAGTTCAGAGTGACAGAAGCTTGCATTGTAGTACTGTATGTGATGGAAGCCTGCACTCCTGCCTTCCTCTGACTGTGCTGAAAGATCACAGTGATGGAAGCTTGCATTGCAGTACTGTATGTGATGGAAGCCTGCACTCCTACCTTCCCCTGACTCTGCTGAAAGTTCACAGTGACAGAAACTTGCATTGTAGTACTGTATGTTATGGAAGCCTGCACTCCTGCCTTCCTCTGACTGTGCTGAAAGTTCAGAGGGACAGAAGCTTGCATTGTAGTACTGTATGTTATGGAAGCCTGCACTCCTGCCTTCCTCTGACTGTGCTGAAAGTTCAGAGTGACAGAAGCTTGCATTGTAGTACTGTATGTTATGGAAGCCTGCACTCCTGCCTTCCTCTGACTGTGCTGAAAGTTCAGAGTGACAGAAGCTTGCATTGTAGTACTGTATGTTATGGAAGCCTGCACTCCTGCCTTCCTCTGACTGTGCTGAAAGTTCAGAGTGACAGAAGCTTGCATTGTAGTACTGTATGTTATGGAAGCCTGCACTCCTGCCTTCCTCTGACTGTGCTGAAAGTTCAGAGTGACGGAACCTTGCATTGTAGTACTGTATGTGATGGAAGCCTGCACTCCCGCCTTCCTCGGACTGTGCTGAAAGTTCAGAGTGACGGAAGCTTGCATTGTAGTACTGTATGTGATGGAAGCCTGCACTCCTGCCTTCCTCTGACTGCTGAAAGTTCAGAGTGACGGAAGCTTGCATTGTAGTACTGTATCTGATGGGAGCCTGCACTCCTGAGTTCCTCTGACTGCTGAAAGTTCAGAGTGACAGAAGCTTGCATTGTAGTACTGTATGTGATGGAAGCCTGCAGTTCTGCCTTCCTCTGACTGTGCTGAAAGTTCAGAGTGACAGAAGCTTGCATTGTAGTACTGTATGTGATGGAAGCCTGCACTCCCGCCTTCCTCTGACTGTGCTGAAAGTTCAGAGTGACAGAAGCTTGAATTGTAGTACTGTATGTGATGGAAGCCTGCACTCCTGCCTTCCTCTGACTGTGCTGAAAGATCACAGTGATGGAAGCTTGCATTGCAGTACTGTATGTGATGGAAGCCTGCACTCCTGCCTTCCCCTGACTCTGCTGAAAGTTCACAGTGACAGAAACTTGCATTGTAGTACTCTATGTTATGGAAGCCTGCACTCCTGCCTTCCTCTGACTGTGCTGAAAGTTCAGAGTGACAGAAGCTTGCATTGTAGTACTGTATGTGATGGAAGCCTGCACTCCTACCTTCCCCTGACTCTGCTGAAAGTTCACAGTGACAGAAACTTGCATTGTAGTACTGTATGTTATGGAAGCCTGCACTCCTGACTTCCTCTGACTGTGCTGAAAGTTCAGAGTGACAGAAGCTTGCATTGTAGTACTGTATGTTATGGAAGCCTGCACTCCTGCCTTCCTCTGACTGTGCTGAAAGTTAAGAGTGACAGAAGCTTGCATTGTAGTACTGTATGTGATGGAAGCCTGAACTCCTGTCTTCCCTTGACTGTGCTGAAAGTTCAGAGTGACAGAAGCTTGCATTGTAGTACTGTATGTTATGGAAGCCTGCACTCCTGCCTTCCTCTGACTGTGCTGAAAGTTCAGAGTGACAGAAACTTGCATTGTAGTACTGTATGTTATGGAAGCCTGCACTCCTGCCTTCCTCTGACTGTGCTGAAAGTTCAGAGTGACAGAAGCTTGCATTGTAGTACTGTATGTTATGGAAGCCTGCACTCCTGCCTTCCTCTGACTGTGCTGAAAGTTAAGAGTGACAGAAGCTTGCATTGTAGTACTGTATGTGATGGAAGCCTGAACTCCTGTCTTCCCTTGACTGTGCTGAAAGTTCAGAGTGACATAAGCTTGCATTGTAGTGCTGTATGTTATGGAAGCCTGCACTCCTGCCTTCCTCTGACTGTGCTGAAAGTTCAGAGTGACAGAAGCTTGCATTGTAGTACTGTATGTTATGGAAGCCTGCACTCCTGCCATCCTCTGACTGTGCTGAAAGTTCAGAGTGACGGAACCTTGCATTGTAGTACTGTATGTGATGGAAGCCTGCACTCCCGCCTTCCTCTGACTGTGCTGAAAGTTCAGAGTGACAGAAGCTTGCATTGTAGTACTGTATGTGATGGAAGCCTGCACTCATGCCTTCCTCTGACTCTGCTGAAAGTTCAGAGTCACAGAAGCTTGCATTGTAGTACTGTATGTGATGGAAACCTGCACTCCTGCCTTCCTCTGACTGTGCTGAAAGTTCAGAGTGACAGAAGCTTGCATTGTAGTACTGTATGTTATGGAAGCCTGCACTCCTACCTTCCTCTGACTGTGCTGAAAGTTCAGAGTGACGGAACCTTGCATTGTAGTACTGTATGTGATGGAAGCCTGCACTCCCGCCTTCCTCTGACTGTGCTGAAAGTTCAGAGTGACAGAAGCTTGCATTGTAGTACTGTATGTGATGGAAGCCTGCACTCCTGCCATCCTCCGAATGTGCTGAAAGTTCAGAGTGACGGAAGCTTGCATTGTAGTACTGTATGTGATGGAAGCCTGCACTCCTGCCTTCCTCTGACTGTGCTGAAAGTTCAGAGTGACAGAAACTTGCGTTGTAGTACTGTATGTGATGGAAGCCTGCACTCCTGCCATCCTCTGACTGTGCTGAAAGTTCAGAGTGACAGAAGCTTGCATTGTAGTACTGTATGTTATGGAAGCCTGCACTCCTGCCTTCCTCTGACTGCTGAAAGTTAAGAGTCACGGAAGCTTGCATTGTAGCACTGCTTGTGACGGAAGCCTGCACTCCTGCCTTCCTCTGACTGTGCTGAAAGATCACAGTGATGGAAGCTTGCATTGTAGTACTGTATGTTATAGAAGCCTGCACTCCTGCCTTGTTCTGACTGTGCTGAAAGTTCAGAGTGACGGAAGCTTGCATTGCAGTACTGTATGTGATGGAAGCCTGCACTCCTGCCTTCCTCTGACTGTGCTGAAAGTTCAGAGTGACAGAAGCTTGCATTGTAGTACTGTATGTGATGGAAGTCTGCACTCCTGCCTTCCTCTGACTGTGCTGAAAGTTCAGAGTGACAGAAGCTTGCATTGTAGTACTGTATGTGATGGAAGCCTGCACTCATGCCTTCCTCTGACTCTGCTGAAAGTTCAGAGTCACAGAAGTTTGCATTGTAGTACTGTATGTGATGGAAGCCTGCACTCCTGCCTTCCTCTGACTGTGCTGAAAGTTCAGAGTGACAGAAGCTTGCATTGTAGTACTGTATGTTATGGAAGCCTGCACTCCTACCTTCCTCTGATTGTGCTGAAAGTTCAGAGTGACGGAACCTTGCATTGTAGTACTGTATGTGATGGAAGCCTGCACTCCCGCCTTCCTCTGACTGTGCTGAAAGTTCAGAGTGACAGAAGCTTGCATTGTAGTACTGTATGTGATGGAAGCCTGCACTCCTGCCATCCTCCGAATGTGCTGAAAGTTCAGAGTGACGGAAGCTTGCATTGTAGTACTGTATGTGATGGAAGCCTGCACTCCTGCCTTCCTCTGACTGTGCTGAAAGTTCAGAGTGACAGAAGCTTGAATTGTAGTACTGTATGTGATGGAAGCCTGCACTCCTGCCTTCCTCTGACTGTGCTGAAAGATCACAGTGATGGAAGCTTGCATTGCAGTACTGTATGTGATGGAAGCCTGCACTCCTGCCTTCCCCTGACTCTGCTGAAAGTTCACAGTGACAGAAACTTGCATTGTAGTACTCTATGTTATGGAAGCCTGCATTCCTGCCTTCCTCTGACTGTGCTGAAAGTTCAGAGTGACGGAAGCTTGCGTTGTAGTACTGTATGTGATGGAAGCCTGCACTCCTACCTTCCCCTGACTCTGCTGAAAGTTCACAGTGACAGAAACTTGCATTGTAGTACTGTATGTTATGGAAGCCTGCACTCCTGACTTCCTCTGACTGTGCTGAAAGTTCAGAGTGACAGAAGCTTGCATTGTAGTACTGTATGTTATGGAAGCCTGCACTCCTGCCTTCCTCTGACTGTGCTGAAAGTTAAGAGTGACAGAAGCTTGCATTGTAGTACTGTATGTGATGGAAGCCTGAACTCCTGTCTTCCCTTGACTGTGCTGAAAGTTCAGAGTGACAGAAGCTTGCATTGTAGTACTGTATGTTATGGAAGCCTGCACTCCTGCCTTCCTCTGACTGTGCTGAAAGTTCAGAGTGACAGAAACTTGCATTGTAGTACTGTATGTTATGGAAGCCTGCACTCCTGCCTTCCTCTGATTGTGCTGAAAGTTCAGAGTGACAGAAGCTTGCATTGTAGTACTGTATGTTATGGAAGCCTGCACTCCTGCCTTCCTCTGACTGTGCTGAAAGTTAAGAGTGACAGAAGCTTGCATTGTAGTACTGTATGTGATGGAAGCCTGAACTCCTGTCTTCCCTTGACTGTGCTGAAAGTTCAGAGTGACAGAAGCTTGCATTGTAGTACTGTATGTTATGGAAGCCTGCACTCCTGCCTTCCTCTGACTGTGCTGAAAGTTCAGAGTGACAGAAGCTTGCATTGTAGTACTGTATGTTATGGAAGCCTGCACTCCTGCCATCCTCTGACTGTGCTGAAAGTTCAGAGTGACGGAACCTTGCATTGTAGTACTGTATGTGATGGAAGCCTGCACTCCCGCCTTCCTCTGACTGTGCTGAAAGTTCAGAGTGACAGAAGCTTGCATTGTAGTACTGTATGTGATGGAAGCCTGCACTCATGCCTTCCTCTGACTCTGCTGAAAGTTCAGAGTCACAGAAGCTTGCATTGTAGTACTGTATGTGATGGAAGCCTGCACTCCTGCCTTCCTCTGACTGTGCTGAAAGTTCAGAGTGACAGAAGCTTGCATTGTAGTACTGTATGTTATGGAAGCCTGCACTCCTACCTTCCTCTGACTGTGCTGAAAGTTCAGAGTGACGGAACCTTGCATTGTAGTACTGTATGTGATGGAAGCCTGCACTCCCGCCTTCCTCTGACTGTGCTGAAAGTTCAGAGTGACAGAAGCTTGCATTGTAGTACTGTATGTGATGGAAGCCTGCACTCCTGCCATCCTCCGAATGTGCTGAAAGTTCAGAGTGACGGAAGCTTGCATTGTAGTACTGTATGTGATGGAAGCCTGCACTCCTGCCTTCCTCTGACTGTGCTGAAAGTTCAGAGTGACAGAAACTTGCGTTGTAGTACTGTATGTGATGGAAGCCTGCACTCCTGCCATCCTCTGACTGTGCTGAAAGTTCAGAGTGACAGAAGCTTGCATTGTAGTACTGTATGTTATGGAAGCCTGCACTCCTGCCTTCCTCTGACTGCTGAAAGTTAAGAGTCACGGAAGCTTGCATTGTAGCACTGCTTGTGACGGAAGCCTGCACTCCTGCCTTCCTCTGACTGTGCTGAAAGATCACAGTGATGGAAGCTTGCATTGTAGTACTGTATGTTATAGAAGCCTGCACTCCTGCCTTGTTCTGACTGTGCTGAAAGTTCAGAGTGATGGAAGCTTGCATTGCAGTACTGTATGTGATGGAAGCCTGCACTCCTGCCTTCCTCTGACTGTGCTGAAAGTTCAGAGTGACAGAAGCTTGCATTGTAGTACTGTATGTGATGGAAGTCTGCACTCCTGCCTTCCTCTGACTGTGCTGAAAGTTCAGAGTGACAGAAGCTTGCATTGTAGTACTGTATGTGATGGAAGCCTGCACTCATGCCTTCCTCTGACTCTGCTGAAAGTTCAGAGTCACAGAAGCTTGCATTGTAGTACTGTATGTGATGGAAGCCTGCACTCCTGCCTTCCTCTGACTGTGCTGAAAGTTCAGAGTGACAGAAGCTTGCATTGTAGTACTGTATGTTATGGAAGCCTGCACTCCTACCTTCCTCTGATTGTGCTGAAAGTTCAGAGTGACGGAACCTTGCATTGTAGTACTGTATGTGATGGAAGCCTGCACTCCCGCCTTCCTCTGACTGTGCTGAAAGTTCAGAGTGACAGAAGCTTGCATTGTAGTACTGTATGTGATGGAAGCCTGCACTCCTGCCATCCTCCGAATGTGCTGAAAGTTCAGAGTGACGGAAGCTTGCATTGTAGTACTGTATGTGATGGAAGCCTGCACTCCTGCCTTCCTCTGACTGTGCTGAAAGTTCAGAGTGACAGAAACTTGCGTTGTAGTACTGTATGTGATGGAAGCCTGCACTCCTGCCATCCTCTGACTGTGCTGAAAGTTCAGAGTGACAGAAGCTTGCATTGTAGTACTGTATGTTATGGAAGCCTGCACTCCTGCCTTCCTCTGACTGCTGAAAGTTAAGAGTCACGGAAGCTTGCATTGTAGCACTGCTTGTGACGGAAGCCTGCACTCCTGCCTTCCTCTGACTGTGCTGAAAGATCACAGTGATGGAAGCTTGCATTGTAGTACTGTATGTTATAGAAGCCTGCACTCCTGCCTTGTTCTGACTGTGCTGAAAGTTCAGAGTGACGGAAGCTTGCATTGCAGTACTGTATGTGATGGAAGCCTGCACTCCTGCCTTCCTCTGACTGTGCTGAAAGTTCAGAGTGACGGAAGCTTGCATTGTAGTACTGTATGTGATGGAAGCCTGCACTCCTGCCTTCCTCTGACTGTGCTGAAAGTTAAGAGTGACAGAAGCTTGCATTGTAGTACTGTATGTGATAAAAGCCTGCACTCCGGCCTTCCTCTGACTGCTGAAAGTTCAGAGTGACAGAAGCTTGCATTATAGTACTGTATGTGATGGAAGCCTGCCCTCCCGCCTTCCTCGGACTGTGCTGAAAGTTCAGAGTGACGGAAGCTTGCATTGTAGTACTGTATGTGATGGAAGCCTGCACTCCTGCCTTCCTCTGAATGTGCTGAACGTTCAGAGTGACGGAACCTTGCATTGTAGTACTGTATGTGATGGAAGCCTGCACTCCTGCCATCCTCTGACTGTGCTGAAAGTTCAGAGTGACGGAAGCTTGCATTGTAGTACTGTATCTGATGGGAGCCTGCACTCCTGCCTTCCCTTCACTGTGCTGAAAGTTCAGAGTCACGGAAGCTTGCATTGTAGTACTGTATGTGATGGAAGCCTGCACTCCTGAGTTCCTCTGACTGCTGAATGTTCAGAGTGACAGAAGCTTGCATTGTAGTACTGTATGTGATGGAAGCCTGCACTTCTGCCTTCCTCTGACTGTGCTGAAAGTTCAGAGTGACAGAAGCTTGCATTGTAGTACTGTATGTGATGGAAGCCTGCACTCCCGCCTTTCTCTGACTGTGCTGAAAGTTCAGAGTGACAGAAGCTTGCATTGTAGTACTGTATGTGATGGAAGCCTGCACTCCTGCCTTCCTCTGACTGTGCTGAAAGATCACAGTGATGGAAGCTTGCATTGCAGTACTGTATGTGATGGAAGCCTGCACTCCTACCTTCCCCTGACTCTGCTGAAAGTTCACAGTGACAGAAACTTGCATTGTAGTACTGTATGTTATGGAAGCCTGCACTCCTGCCTTCCTCTGACTGTGCTGAAAGTTCAGAGGGACAGAAGCTTGCATTGTAGTACTGTATGTTATGGAAGCCTGCACTCCTGCCTTCCTCTGACTGTGCTGAAAGTTCAGAGTGACAGAAGCTTGCATTGTAGTACTGTATGTTATGGAAGCCTGCACTCCTGCCTTCCTCTGACTGTGCTGAAAGTTCAGAGTGACAGAAGCTTGCATTGTAGTACTGTATGTTATGGAAGCCTGCACTCCTGCCTTCCTCTGACTGTGCTGAAAGTTCAGAGTGACAGAAGCTTGCATTGTAGTACTGTATGTTATGGAAGCCTGCACTCCTGCCTTCCTCTGACTCTGCTGAAAGTTCAGAGTGACGGAACCTTGCATTGTAGTACTGTATGTGATGGAAGCCTGCACTCCCGCCTTCCTCGGACTGTGCTGAAAGTTCAGAGTGACGGAAGCTTGCATTGTAGTACTGTATGTGATGGAAGCCTGCACTCCTGCCTTCCTCTGACTGCTGAAAGTTCAGAGTGACGGAAGCTTGCATTGTAGTACTGTATCTGATGGGAGCCTGCACTCCTGAGTTCCTCTGACTGCTGAAAGTTCAGAGTGACAGAAGCTTGCATTGTAGTACTGTATGTGATGGAAGCCTGCAGTTCTGCCTTCCTCTGACTGTGCTGAAAGTTCAGAGTGACAGAAGCTTGCATTGTAGTACTGTATGTGATGGAAGCCTGCACTCCCGCCTTCCTCTGACTGTGCTGAAAGTTCAGAGTGACAGAAGCTTGAATTGTAGTACTGTATGTGATGGAAGCCTGCACTCCTGCCTTCCTCTGACTGTGCTGAAAGATCACAGTGATGGAAGCTTGCATTGCAGTACTGTATGTGATGGAAGCCTGCACTCCTGCCTTCCCCTGACTCTGCTGAAAGTTCACAGTGACAGAAACTTGCATTGTAGTACTCTATGTTATGGAAGCCTGCACTCCTGCCTTCCTCTGACTGTGCTGAAAGTTCAGAGTGACGGAAGCTTGCGTTGTAGTACTGTATGTGATGGAAGCCTGCACTCCTACCTTCCCCTGACTCTGCTGAAAGTTCACAGTGACAGAAACTTGCATTGTAGTACTGTATGTTATGGAAGCCTGCACTCCTGACTTCCTCTGACTGTGCTGAAAGTTCAGAGTGACAGAAGCTTGCATTGTAGTACTGTATGTTATGGAAGCCTGCACTCCTGCCTTCCTCTGACTGTGCTGAAAGTTAAGAGTGACAGAAGCTTGCATTGTAGTACTGTATGTGATGGAAGCCTGAACTCCTGTCTTCCCTTGACTGTGCTGAAAGTTCAGAGTGACAGAAGCTTGCATTGTAGTACTGTATGTTATGGAAGCCTGCACTCCTGCCTTCCTCTGACTGTGCTGAAAGTTCAGAGTGACAGAAACTTGCATTGTAGTACTGTATGTTATGGAAGCCTGCACTCCTGCCTTCCTCTGACTGTGCTGAAAGTTCAGAGTGACAGAAGCTTGCATTGTAGTACTGTATGTTATGGAAGCCTGCACTCCTGCCTTCCTCTGACTGTGCTGAAAGTTAAGAGTGACAGAAGCTTGCATTGTAGTACTGTATGTGATGGAAGCCTGAACTCCTGTCTTCCCTTGACTGTGCTGAAAGTTCAGAGTGACAGAAGCTTGCATTGTAGTACTGTATGTTATGGAAGCCTGCACTCCTGCCTTCCTCTGACTGTGCTGAAAGTTCAGAGTGACAGAAGCTTGCATTGTAGTACTGTATGTGATGGAAGTCTGCACTCCTGCCTTCCTCTGACTGTGCTGAAAGTTCAGAGTGACAGAAGCTTGCATTGTAGTACTGTATGTGATGGAAGCCTGCACTCATGCCTTCCTCTGACTCTGCTGAAAGTTCAGAGTCACAGAAGCTTGCATTGTAGTACTGTATGTGATGGAAGCCTGCACTCCTGCCTTCCTCTGACTGTGCTGAAAGTTCAGAGTGACAGAAGCTTGCATTGTAGTACTGTATGTTATGGAAGCCTGCACTCCTACCTTCCTCTGATTGTGCTGAAAGTTCAGAGTGACGGAACCTTGCATTGTAGTACTGTATGTGATGGAAGCCTGCACTCCCGCCTTCCTCTGACTGTGCTGAAAGTTCAGAGTGACAGAAGCTTGCATTGTAGTACTGTATGTGATGGAAGCCTGCACTCCTGCCATCCTCCGAATGTGCTGAAAGTTCAGAGTGACGGAAGCTTGCATTGTAGTACTGTATGTGATGGAAGCCTGCACTCCTGCCTTCCTCTGACTGTGCTGAAAGTTCAGAGTGACAGAAACTTGCGTTGTAGTACTGTATGTGATGGAAGCCTGCACTCCTGCCATCCTCTGACTGTGCTGAAAGTTCAGAGTGACAGAAGCTTGCATTGTAGTACTGTATGTTATGGAAGCCTGCACTCCTGCCTTCCTCTGACTGCTGAAAGTTAAGAGTCACGGAAGCTTGCATTGTAGCACTGCTTGTGACGGAAGCCTGCACTCCTGCCTTCCTCTGACTGTGCTGAAAGATCACAGTGATGGAAGCTTGCATTGTAGTACTGTATGTTATAGAAGCCTGCACTCCTGCCTTGTTCTGACTGTGCTGAAAGTTCAGAGTGACGGAAGCTTGCATTGCAGTACTGTATGTGATGGAAGCCTGCACTCCTGCCTTCCTCTGACTGTGCTGAAAGTTCAGAGTGACGGAAGCTTGCATTGTAGTACTGTATGTGATGGAAGCCTGCACTCCTGCCTTCCTCTGACTGTGCTGAAAGTTAAGAGTGACAGAAGCTTGCATTGTAGTACTGTATGTGATAAAAGCCTGCACTCCGGCCTTCCTCTGACTGCTGAAAGTTCAGAGTGACAGAAGCTTGCATTATAGTACTGTATGTGATGGAAGCCTGCCCTCCCGCCTTCCTCGGACTGTGCTGAAAGTTCAGAGTGACGGAAGCTTGCATTGTAGTACTGTATGTGATGGAAGCCTGCACTCCTGCCTTCCTCTGAATGTGCTGAACGTTCAGAGTGACGGAACCTTGCATTGTAGTACTGTATGTGATGGAAGCCTGCACTCCTGCCATCCTCTGACTGTGCTGAAAGTTCAGAGTGACGGAAGCTTGCATTGTAGTACTGTATCTGATGGGAGCCTGCACTCCTGCCTTCCCTTCACTGTGCTGAAAGTTCAGAGTCACGGAAGCTTGCATTGTAGTACTGTATGTGATGGAAGCCTGCACTCCTGAGTTCCTCTGACTGCTGAATGTTCAGAGTGACAGAAGCTTGCATTGTAGTACTGTATGTGATGGAAGCCTGCACTTCTGCCTTCCTCTGACTGTGCTGAAAGTTCAGAGTGACAGAAGCTTGCATTGTAGTACTGTATGTGATGGAAGCCTGCACTCCCGCCTTTCTCTGACTGTGCTGAAAGTTCAGAGTGACAGAAGCTTGCATTGTAGTACTGTATGTGATGGAAGCCTGCACTCCTGCCTTCCTCTGACTGTGCTGAAAGATCACAGTGATGGAAGCTTGCATTGCAGTACTGTATGTGATGGAAGCCTGCACTCCTACCTTCCCCTGACTCTGCTGAAAGTTCACAGTGACAGAAACTTGCATTGTAGTACTGTATGTTATGGAAGCCTGCACTCCTGCCTTCCTCTGACTGTGCTGAAAGTTCAGAGGGACAGAAGCTTGCATTGTAGTACTGTATGTTATGGAAGCCTGCACTCCTGCCTTCCTCTGACTGTGCTGAAAGTTCAGAGTGACAGAAGCTTGCATTGTAGTACTGTATGTTATGGAAGCCTGCACTCCTGCCTTCCTCTGACTGTGCTGAAAGTTCAGAGTGACAGAAGCTTGCATTGTAGTACTGTATGTTATGGAAGCCTGCACTCCTGCCTTCCTCTGACTGTGCTGAAAGTTCAGAGTGACAGAAGCTTGCATTGTAGTACTGTATGTTATGGAAGCCTGCACTCCTGCCTTCCTCTGACTCTGCTGAAAGTTCAGAGTGACGGAACCTTGCATTGTAGTACTGTATGTGATGGAAGCCTGCACTCCCGCCTTCCTCGGACTGTGCTGAAAGTTCAGAGTGACGGAAGCTTGCATTGTAGTACTGTATGTGATGGAAGCCTGCACTCCTGCCTTCCTCTGACTGCTGAAAGTTCAGAGTGACGGAAGCTTGCATTGTAGTACTGTATCTGATGGGAGCCTGCACTCCTGAGTTCCTCTGACTGCTGAAAGTTCAGAGTGACAGAAGCTTGCATTGTAGTACTGTATGTGATGGAAGCCTGCAGTTCTGCCTTCCTCTGACTGTGCTGAAAGTTCAGAGTGACAGAAGCTTGCATTGTAGTACTGTATGTGATGGAAGCCTGCACTCCCGCCTTCCTCTGACTGTGCTGAAAGTTCAGAGTGACAGAAGCTTGAATTGTAGTACTGTATGTGATGGAAGCCTGCACTCCTGCCTTCCTCTGACTGTGCTGAAAGATCACAGTGATGGAAGCTTGCATTGCAGTACTGTATGTGATGGAAGCCTGCACTCCTGCCTTCCCCTGACTCTGCTGAAAGTTCACAGTGACAGAAACTTGCATTGTAGTACTCTATGTTATGGAAGCCTGCACTCCTGCCTTCCTCTGACTGTGCTGAAAGTTCAGAGTGACGGAAGCTTGCGTTGTAGTACTGTATGTGATGGAAGCCTGCACTCCTACCTTCCCCTGACTCTGCTGAAAGTTCACAGTGACAGAAACTTGCATTGTAGTACTGTATGTTATGGAAGCCTGCACTCCTGACTTCCTCTGACTGTGCTGAAAGTTCAGAGTGACAGAAGCTTGCATTGTAGTACTGTATGTTATGGAAGCCTGCACTCCTGCCTTCCTCTGACTGTGCTGAAAGTTAAGAGTGACAGAAGCTTGCATTGTAGTACTGTATGTGATGGAAGCCTGAACTCCTGTCTTCCCTTGACTGTGCTGAAAGTTCAGAGTGACAGAAGCTTGCATTGTAGTACTGTATGTTATGGAAGCCTGCACTCCTGCCTTCCTCTGACTGTGCTGAAAGTTCAGAGTGACAGAAACTTGCATTGTAGTACTGTATGTTATGGAAGCCTGCACTCCTGCCTTCCTCTGACTGTGCTGAAAGTTCAGAGTGACAGAAGCTTGCATTGTAGTACTGTATGTTATGGAAGCCTGCACTCCTGCCTTCCTCTGACTGTGCTGAAAGTTAAGAGTGACAGAAGCTTGCATTGTAGTACTGTATGTGATGGAAGCCTGAACTCCTGTCTTCCCTTGACTGTGCTGAAAGTTCAGAGTGACAGAAGCTTGCATTGTAGTACTGTATGTTATGGAAGCCTGCACTCCTGCCTTCCTCTGACTGTGCTGAAAGTTCAGAGTGACAGAAGTTTGCATTGTAGTACTGTATGTTATGGAAGCCTGCACTCCTGCCATCCTCTGACTGTGCTGAAAGTTCAGAGTGACGGAACCTTGCATTGTAGTACTGTATGTGATGGAAGCCTGCACTCCCGCCTTCCTCTGACTGTGCTGAAAGTTCAGAGTGACAGAAGCTTGCATTGTAGTACTGTATGTGATGGAAGCCTGCACTCATGCCTTCCTCTGACTCTGCTGAAAGTTCAGAGTCACAGAAGCTTGCATTGTAGTACTGTATGTGATGGAAGCCTGCACTCCTGCCTTCCTCTGACTGTGCTGAAAGTTCAGAGTGACAGAAGCTTGCATTGTAGTACTGTATGTTATGGAAGCCTGCACTCCTACCTTCCTCTGACTGTGCTGAAAGTTCAGAGTGACGGAACCTTGCATTGTAGTACTGTATGTGATGGAAGCCTGCACTCCCGCCTTCCTCTGACTGTGCTGAAAGTTCAGAGTGACAGAAGCTTGCATTGTAGTACTGTATGTGATGGAAGCCTGCACTCCTGCCATCCTCCGAATGTGCTGAAAGTTCAGAGTGACGGAAGCTTGCATTGTAGTACTGTATGTGATGGAAGCCTGCACTCCTGCCTTCCTCTGACTGTGCTGAAAGTTCAGAGTGACAGAAACTTGCGTTGTAGTACTGTATGTGATGGAAGCCTGCACTCCTGCCATCCTCTGACTGTGCTGAAAGTTCAGAGTGACAGAAGCTTGCATTGTAGTACTGTATGTTATGGAAGCCTGCACTCCTGCCTTCCTCTGACTGCTGAAAGTTAAGAGTCACGGAAGCTTGCATTGTAGCACTGCTTGTGACGGAAGCCTGCACTCCTGCCTTCCTCTGACTGTGCTGAAAGATCACAGTGATGGAAGCTTGCATTGTAGTACTGTATGTTATAGAAGCCTGCACTCCTGCCTTGTTCTGACTGTGCTGAAAGTTCAGAGTGACGGAAGCTTGCATTGCAGTACTGTATGTGATGGAAGCCTGCTCTCCTGCCTTCCTCTGACTGTGCTGAAAGTTCAGAGTGACAGAAGCTTGCATTGTAGTACTGTATGTGATGGAAGTCTGCACTCCTGCCTTCCTCTGACTGTGCTGAAAGTTCAGAGTGACAGAAGCTTGCATTGTAGTACTGTATGTGATGGAAGCCTGCACTCATGCCTTCCTCTGACTCTGCTGAAAGTTCAGAGTCACAGAAGTTTGCATTGTAGTACTGTATGTGATGGAAGCCTGCACTCCTGCCTTCCTCTGACTGTGCTGAAAGTTCAGAGTGACAGAAGCTTGCATTGTAGTACTGTATGTTATGGAAGCCTGCACTCCTACCTTCCTCTGATTGTGCTGAAAGTTCAGAGTGACGGAACCTTGCATTGTAGTACTGTATGTGATGGAAGCCTGCCCTCCCGCCTTCCTCTGACTGTGCTGAAAGTTCAGAGTGACAGAAGCTTGCATTGTAGTACTGTATGTGATGGAAGCCTGCACTCCTGCCATCCTCCGAATGTGCTGAAAGTTCAGAGTGACGGAAGCTTGCATTGTAGTACTGTATGTGATGGAAGCCTGCACTCCTGCCTTCCTCTGACTGTGCTGAAAGTTCAGAGTGACAGAAGCTTGAATTGTAGTACTGTATGTGATGGAAGCCTGCACTCCTGCCTTCCTCTGACTGTGCTGAAAGATCACAGTGATGGAAGCTTGCATTGCAGTACTGTATGTGATGGAAGCCTGCACTCCTGCCTTCCCCTGACTCTGCTGAAAGTTCACAGTGACAGAAACTTGCATTGTAGTACTCTATGTTATGGAAGCCTGCATTCCTGCCTTCCTCTGACTGTGCTGAAAGTTCAGAGTGACGGAAGCTTGCGTTGTAGTACTGTATGTGATGGAAGCCTGCACTCCTACCTTCCCCTGACTCTGCTGAAAGTTCACAGTGACAGAAACTTGCATTGTAGTACTGTATGTTATGGAAGCCTGCACTCCTGACTTCCTCTGACTGTGCTGAAAGTTCAGAGTGACAGAAGCTTGCATTGTAGTACTGTATGTTATGGAAGCCTGCACTCCTGCCTTCCTCTGACTGTGCTGAAAGTTAAGAGTGACAGAAGCTTGCATTGTAGTACTGTATGTGATGGAAGCCTGAACTCCTGTCTTCCCTTGACTGTGCTGAAAGTTCAGAGTGACAGAAGCTTGCATTGTAGTACTGTATGTTATGGAAGCCTGCACTCCTGCCTTCCTCTGACTGTGCTGAAAGTTCAGAGTGACAGAAACTTGCATTGTAGTACTGTATGTTATGGAAGCCTGCACTCCTGCCTTCCTCTGATTGTGCTGAAAGTTCAGAGTGACAGAAGCTTGCATTGTAGTACTGTATGTTATGGAAGCCTGCACTCCTGCCTTCCTCTGACTGTGCTGAAAGTTAAGAGTGACAGAAGCTTGCATTGTAGTACTGTATGTGATGGAAGCCTGAACTCCTGTCTTCCCTTGACTGTGCTGAAAGTTCAGAGTGACAGAAGCTTGCATTGTAGTACTGTATGTTATGGAAGCCTGCACTCCTGCCTTCCTCTGACTGTGCTGAAAGTTCAGAGTGACAGAAGCTTGCATTGTAGTACTGTATGTTATGGAAGCCTGCACTCCTGCCATCCTCTGACTGTGCTGAAAGTTCAGAGTGACGGAACCTTGCATTGTAGTACTGTATGTGATGGAAGCCTGCACTCCCGCCTTCCTCTGACTGTGCTGAAAGTTCAGAGTGACAGAAGCTTGCATTGTAGTACTGTATGTGATGGAAGCCTGCACTCATGCCTTCCTCTGACTCTGCTGAAAGTTCAGAGTCACAGAAGCTTGCATTGTAGTACTGTATGTGATGGAAGCCTGCACTCCTGCCTTCCTCTGACTGTGCTGAAAGTTCAGAGTGACAGAAGCTTGCATTGTAGTACTGTATGTTATGGAAGCCTGCACTCCTACCTTCCTCTGACTGTGCTGAAAGTTCAGAGTGACGGAACCTTGCATTGTAGTACTGTATGTGATGGAAGCCTGCACTCCCGCCTTCCTCTGACTGTGCTGAAAGTTCAGAGTGACAGAAGCTTGCATTGTAGTACTGTATGTGATGGAAGCCTGCACTCCTGCCATCCTCCGAATGTGCTGAAAGTTCAGAGTGACGGAAGCTTGCATTGTAGTACTGTATGTGATGGAAGCCTGCACTCCTGCCTTCCTCTGACTGTGCTGAAAGTTCAGAGTGACAGAAACTTGCGTTGTAGTACTGTATGTGATGGAAGCCTGCACTCCTGCCATCCTCTGACTGTGCTGAAAGTTCAGAGTGACAGAAGCTTGCATTGTAGTACTGTATGTTATGGAAGCCTGCACTCCTGCCTTCCTCTGACTGCTGAAAGTTAAGAGTCACGGAAGCTTGCATTGTAGCACTGCTTGTGACGGAAGCCTGCACTCCTGCCTTCCTCTGACTGTGCTGAAAGATCACAGTGATGGAAGCTTGCATTGTAGTACTGTATGTTATAGAAGCCTGCACTCCTGCCTTGTTCTGACTGTGCTGAAAGTTCAGAGTGATGGAAGCTTGCATTGCAGTACTGTATGTGATGGAAGCCTGCACTCCTGCCTTCCTCTGACTGTGCTGAAAGTTCAGAGTGACAGAAGCTTGCATTGTAGTACTGTATGTGATGGAAGTCTGCACTCCTGCCTTCCTCTGACTGTGCTGAAAGTTCAGAGTGACAGAAGCTTGCATTGTAGTACTGTATGTGATGGAAGCCTGCACTCATGCCTTCCTCTGACTCTGCTGAAAGTTCAGAGTCACAGAAGCTTGCATTGTAGTACTGTATGTGATGGAAGCCTGCACTCCTGCCTTCCTCTGACTGTGCTGAAAGTTCAGAGTGACAGAAGCTTGCATTGTAGTACTGTATGTTATGGAAGCCTGCACTCCTACCTTCCTCTGATTGTGCTGAAAGTTCAGAGTGACGGAACCTTGCATTGTAGTACTGTATGTGATGGAAGCCTGCACTCCCGCCTTCCTCTGACTGTGCTGAAAGTTCAGAGTGACAGAAGCTTGCATTGTAGTACTGTATGTGATGGAAGCCTGCACTCCTGCCATCCTCCGAATGTGCTGAAAGTTCAGAGTGACGGAAGCTTGCATTGTAGTACTGTATGTGATGGAAGCCTGCACTCCTGCCTTCCTCTGACTGTGCTGAAAGTTCAGAGTGACAGAAACTTGCGTTGTAGTACTGTATGTGATGGAAGCCTGCACTCCTGCCATCCTCTGACTGTGCTGAAAGTTCAGAGTGACAGAAGCTTGCATTGTAGTACTGTATGTTATGGAAGCCTGCACTCCTGCCTTCCTCTGACTGCTGAAAGTTAAGAGTCACGGAAGCTTGCATTGTAGCACTGCTTGTGACGGAAGCCTGCACTCCTGCCTTCCTCTGACTGTGCTGAAAGATCACAGTGATGGAAGCTTGCATTGTAGTACTGTATGTTATAGAAGCCTGCACTCCTGCCTTGTTCTGACTGTGCTGAAAGTTCAGAGTGACGGAAGCTTGCATTGCAGTACTGTATGTGATGGAAGCCTGCACTCCTGCCTTCCTCTGACTGTGCTGAAAGTTCAGAGTGACGGAAGCTTGCATTGTAGTACTGTATGTGATGGAAGCCTGCACTCCTGCCTTCCTCTGACTGTGCTGAAAGTTAAGAGTGACAGAAGCTTGCATTGTAGTACTGTATGTGATAAAAGCCTGCACTCCGGCCTTCCTCTGACTGCTGAAAGTTCAGAGTGACAGAAGCTTGCATTATAGTACTGTATGTGATGGAAGCCTGCCCTCCCGCCTTCCTCGGACTGTGCTGAAAGTTCAGAGTGACGGAAGCTTGCATTGTAGTACTGTATGTGATGGAAGCCTGCACTCCTGCCTTCCTCTGAATGTGCTGAACGTTCAGAGTGACGGAACCTTGCATTGTAGTACTGTATGTGATGGAAGCCTGCACTCCTGCCATCCTCTGACTGTGCTGAAAGTTCAGAGTGACGGAAGCTTGCATTGTAGTACTGTATCTGATGGGAGCCTGCACTCCTGCCTTCCCTTCACTGTGCTGAAAGTTCAGAGTCACGGAAGCTTGCATTGTAGTACTGTATGTGATGGAAGCCTGCACTCCTGAGTTCCTCTGACTGCTGAATGTTCAGAGTGACAGAAGCTTGCATTGTAGTACTGTATGTGATGGAAGCCTGCACTTCTGCCTTCCTCTGACTGTGCTGAAAGTTCAGAGTGACAGAAGCTTGCATTGTAGTACTGTATGTGATGGAAGCCTGCACTCCCGCCTTTCTCTGACTGTGCTGAAAGTTCAGAGTGACAGAAGCTTGCATTGTAGTACTGTATGTGATGGAAGCCTGCACTCCTGCCTTCCTCTGACTGTGCTGAAAGATCACAGTGATGGAAGCTTGCATTGCAGTACTGTATGTGATGGAAGCCTGCACTCCTACCTTCCCCTGACTCTGCTGAAAGTTCACAGTGACAGAAACTTGCATTGTAGTACTGTATGTTATGGAAGCCTGCACTCCTGCCTTCCTCTGACTGTGCTGAAAGTTCAGAGGGACAGAAGCTTGCATTGTAGTACTGTATGTTATGGAAGCCTGCACTCCTGCCTTCCTCTGACTGTGCTGAAAGTTCAGAGTGACAGAAGCTTGCATTGTAGTACTGTATGTTATGGAAGCCTGCACTCCTGCCTTCCTCTGACTGTGCTGAAAGTTCAGAGTGACAGAAGCTTGCATTGTAGTACTGTATGTTATGGAAGCCTGCACTCCTGCCTTCCTCTGACTGTGCTGAAAGTTCAGAGTGACAGAAGCTTGCATTGTAGTACTGTATGTTATGGAAGCCTGCACTCCTGCCTTCCTCTGACTCTGCTGAAAGTTCAGAGTGACGGAACCTTGCATTGTAGTACTGTATGTGATGGAAGCCTGCACTCCCGCCTTCCTCGGACTGTGCTGAAAGTTCAGAGTGACGGAAGCTTGCATTGTAGTACTGTATGTGATGGAAGCCTGCACTCCTGCCTTCCTCTGACTGCTGAAAGTTCAGAGTGACGGAAGCTTGCATTGTAGTACTGTATCTGATGGGAGCCTGCACTCCTGAGTTCCTCTGACTGCTGAAAGTTCAGAGTGACAGAAGCTTGCATTGTAGTACTGTATGTGATGGAAGCCTGCAGTTCTGCCTTCCTCTGACTGTGCTGAAAGTTCAGAGTGACAGAAGCTTGCATTGTAGTACTGTATGTGATGGAAGCCTGCACTCCCGCCTTCCTCTGACTGTGCTGAAAGATCACAGTGATGGAAGCTTGCATTGCAGTACTGTATGTGATGGAAGCCTGCACTCCTGCCTTCCCCTGACTCTGCTGAAAGTTCACAGTGACAGAAACTTGCATTGTAGTACTCTATGTTATGGAAGCCTGCACTCCTGCCTTCCTCTGACTGTGCTGAAAGTTCAGAGTGACGGAAGCTTGCGTTGTAGTACTGTATGTGATGGAAGCCTGCACTCCTACCTTCCCCTGACTCTGCTGAAAGTTCACAGTGACAGAAACTTGCATTGTAGTACTGTATGTTATGGAAGCCTGCACTCCTGACTTCCTCTGACTGTGCTGAAAGTTCAGAGTGACAGAAGCTTGCATTGTAGTACTGTATGTTATGGAAGCCTGCACTCCTGCCTTCCTCTGACTGTGCTGAAAGTTAAGAGTGACAGAAGCTTGCATTGTAGTACTGTATGTGATGGAAGCCTGAACTCCTGTCTTCCCTTGACTGTGCTGAAAGTTCAGAGTGACAGAAGCTTGCATTGTAGTACTGTATGTTATGGAAGCCTGCACTCCTGCCTTCCTCTGACTGTGCTGAAAGTTCAGAGTGACAGAAACTTGCATTGTAGTACTGTATGTTATGGAAGCCTGCACTCCTGCCTTCCTCTGACTGTGCTGAAAGTTCAGAGTGACAGAAGCTTGCATTGTAGTACTGTATGTTATGGAAGCCTGCACTCCTGCCTTCCTCTGACTGTGCTGAAAGTTAAGAGTGACAGAAGCTTGCATTGTAGTACTGTATGTGATGGAAGCCTGAACTCCTGTCTTCCCTTGACTGTGCTGAAAGTTCAGAGTGACAGAAGCTTGCATTGTAGTACTGTATGTTATGGAAGCCTGCACTCCTGCCTTCCTCTGACTGTGCTGAAAGTTCAGAGTGACAGAAGTTTGCATTGTAGTACTGTATGTTATGGAAGCCTGCACTCCTGCCATCCTCTGACTGTGCTGAAAGTTCAGAGTGACGGAACCTTGCATTGTAGTACTGTATGTGATGGAAGCCTGCACTCCCGCCTTCCTCTGACTGTGCTGAAAGTTCAGAGTGACAGAAGCTTGCATTGTAGTACTGTATGTGATGGAAGCCTGCACTCATGCCTTCCTCTGACTCTGCTGAAAGTTCAGAGTCACAGAAGCTTGCATTGTAGTACTGTATGTGATGGAAGCCTGCACTCCTGCCTTCCTCTGACTGTGCTGAAAGTTCAGAGTGACAGAAGCTTGCATTGTAGTACTGTATGTTATGGAAGCCTGCACTCCTACCTTCCTCTGACTGTGCTGAAAGTTCAGAGTGACGGAACCTTGCATTGTAGTACTGTATGTGATGGAAGCCTGCACTCCCGCCTTCCTCTGACTGTGCTGAAAGTTCAGAGTGACAGAAGCTTGCATTGTAGTACTGTATGTGATGGAAGCCTGCACTCCTGCCATCCTCCGAATGTGCTGAAAGTTCAGAGTGACGGAAGCTTGCATTGTAGTACTGTATGTGATGGAAGCCTGCACTCCTGCCTTCCTCTGACTGTGCTGAAAGTTCAGAGTGACAGAAACTTGCGTTGTAGTACTGTATGTGATGGAAGCCTGCACTCCTGCCATCCTCTGACTGTGCTGAAAGTTCAGAGTGACAGAAGCTTGCATTGTAGTACTGTATGTTATGGAAGCCTGCACTCCTGCCTTCCTCTGACTGCTGAAAGTTAAGAGTCACGGAAGCTTGCATTGTAGCACTGCTTGTGACGGAAGCCTGCACTCCTGCCTTCCTCTGACTGTGCTGAAAGATCACAGTGATGGAAGCTTGCATTGTAGTACTGTATGTTATAGAAGCCTGCACTCCTGCCTTGTTCTGACTGTGCTGAAAGTTCAGAGTGATGGAAGCTTGCATTGCAGTACTGTATGTGATGGAAGCCTGCACTCCTGCCTTCCTCTGACTGTGCTGAAAGTTCAGAGTGACAGAAGCTTGCATTGTAGTACTGTATGTGATGGAAGTCTGCACTCCTGCCTTCCTCTGACTGTGCTGAAAGTTCAGAGTGACAGAAGCTTGCATTGTAGTACTGTATGTGATGGAAGCCTGCACTCATGCCTTCCTCTGACTCTGCTGAAAGTTCAGAGTCACAGAAGCTTGCATTGTAGTACTGTATGTGATGGAAGCCTGCACTCCTGCCTTCCTCTGACTGTGCTGAAAGTTCAGAGTGACAGAAGCTTGCATTGTAGTACTGTATGTTATGGAAGCCTGCACTCCTACCTTCCTCTGATTGTGCTGAAAGTTCAGAGTGACGGAACCTTGCATTGTAGTACTGTATGTGATGGAAGCCTGCACTCCCGCCTTCCTCTGACTGTGCTGAAAGTTCAGAGTGACAGAAGCTTGCATTGTAGTACTGTATGTGATGGAAGCCTGCACTCCTGCCATCCTCCGAATGTGCTGAAAGTTCAGAGTGACGGAAGCTTGCATTGTAGTACTGTATGTGATGGAAGCCTGCACTCCTGCCTTCCTCTGACTGTGCTGAAAGTTCAGAGTGACAGAAGCTTGAATTGTAGTACTGTATGTGATGGAAGCCTGCACTCCTGCCTTCCTCTGACTGTGCTGAAAGATCACAGTGATGGAAGCTTGCATTGCAGTACTGTATGTGATGGAAGCCTGCACTCCTGCCTTCCCCTGACTCTGCTGAAAGTTCACAGTGACAGAAACTTGCATTGTAGTACTCTATGTTATGGAAGCCTGCACTCCTGCCTTCCTCTGACTGTGCTGAAAGTTCAGAGTGACGGAAGCTTGCGTTGTAGTACTGTATGTGATGGAAGCCTGCACTCCTACCTTCCCCTGACTCTGCTGAAAGTTCACAGTGACAGAAACTTGCATTGTAGTACTGTATGTTATGGAAGCCTGCACTCCTGACTTCCTCTGACTGTGCTGAAAGTTCAGAGTGACAGAAGCTTGCATTGTAGTACTGTATGTTATGGAAGCCTGCACTCCTGCCTTCCTCTGACTGTGCTGAAAGTTAAGAGTGACAGAAGCTTGCATTGTAGTACTGTATGTGATGGAAGCCTGAACTCCTGTCTTCCCTTGACTGTGCTGAAAGTTCAGAGTGACAGAAGCTTGCATTGTAGTACTGTATGTTATGGAAGCCTGCACTCCTGCCTTCCTCTGACTGTGCTGAAAGTTCAGAGTGACAGAAACTTGCATTGTAGTACTGTATGTTATGGAAGCCTGCACTCCTGCCTTCCTCTGACTGTGCTGAAAGTTCAGAGTGACAGAAGCTTGCATTGTAGTACTGTATGTTATGGAAGCCTGCACTCCTGCCTTCCTCTGACTGTGCTGAAAGTTAAGAGTGACAGAAGCTTGCATTGTAGTACTGTATGTGATGGAAGCCTGAACTCCTGTCTTCCCTTGACTGTGCTGAAAGTTCAGAGTGACAGAAGCTTGCATTGTAGTACTGTATGTTATGGAAGCCTGCACTCCTGCCTTCCTCTGACTGTGCTGAAAGTTCAGAGTGACAGAAGCTTGCATTGTAGTACTGTATGTTATGGAAGCCTGCACTCCTGCCATCCTCTGACTGTGCTGAAAGTTCAGAGTGACGGAACCTTGCATTGTAGTACTGTATGTGATGGAAGCCTGCACTCCCGCCTTCCTCTGACTGTGCTGAAAGTTCAGAGTGACAGAAGCTTGCATTGTAGTACTGTATGTGATGGAAGCCTGCACTCATGCCTTCCTCTGACTCTGCTGAAAGTTCAGAGTCACAGAAGCTTGCATTGTAGTACTGTATGTGATGGAAGCCTGCACTCCTGCCTTCCTCTGACTGTGCTGAAAGTTCAGAGTGACAGAAGCTTGCATTGTAGTACTGTATGTTATGGAAGCCTGCACTCCTACCTTCCTCTGACTGTGCTGAAAGTTCAGAGTGACGGAACCTTGCATTGTAGTACTGTATGTGATGGAAGCCTGCACTCCCGCCTTCCTCTGACTGTGCTGAAAGTTCAGAGTGACAGAAGCTTGCATTGTAGTACTGTATGTGATGGAAGCCTGCACTCCTGCCATCCTCCGAATGTGCTGAAAGTTCAGAGTGACGGAAGCTTGCATTGTAGTACTGTATGTGATGGAAGCCTGCACTCCTGCCTTCCTCTGACTGTGCTGAAAGTTCAGAGTGACAGAAACTTGCGTTGTAGTACTGTATGTGATGGAAGCCTGCACTCCTGCCATCCTCTGACTGTGCTGAAAGTTCAGAGTGACAGAAGCTTGCATTGTAGTACTGTATGTTATGGAA
Organism: Lissotriton helveticus; assembly: GCF_964261635.1. Taxonomy (NCBI): domain Eukaryota; kingdom Metazoa; phylum Chordata; class Amphibia; order Caudata; family Salamandridae; genus Lissotriton; species Lissotriton helveticus. Next base: position 2,123,679,764 of record NC_136067.1, on the reverse strand, counting down.
GCCTGCACTCCTGCCTTCCTCTGACTGCTGAAAGTTAAGAGTCACGGAAGCTTGCATTGTAGCACTGCTTGTGACGGAAGCCTGCACTCCTGCCTTCCTCTGACTGTGCTGAAAGATCACAGTGATGGAAGCTTGCATTGTAGTACTGTATGTTATAGAAGCCTGCACTCCTGCCTTGTTCTGACTGTGCTGAAAGTTCAGAGTGACGGAAGCTTGCATTGCAGTACTGTATGTGATGGAAGCCTGCACTCCTGCCTTCCTCTGACTGTGCTGAAAGTTCAGAGTGACAGAAGCTTGCATTGTAGTACTGTATGTGATGGAAGTCTGCACTCCTGCCTTCCTCTGACTGTGCTGAAAGTTCAGAGTGACAGAAGCTTGCATTGTAGTACTGTATGTGATGGAAGCCTGCACTCATGCCTTCCTCTGACTCTGCTGAAAGTTCAGAGTCACAGAAGCTTGCATTGTAGTACTGTATGTGATGGAAGCCTGCACTCCTGCCTTCCTCTGACTGTGCTGAAAGTTCAGAGTGACAGAAGCTTGCATTGTAGTACTGTATGTTATGGAAGCCTGCACTCCTACCTTCCTCTGATTGTGCTGAAAGTTCAGAGTGACGGAACCTTGCATTGTAGTACTGTATGTGATGGAAGCCTGCACTCCCGCCTTCCTCTGACTGTGCTGAAAGTTCAGAGTGACAGAAGCTTGCATTGTAGTACTGTATGTGATGGAAGCCTGCACTCCTGCCATCCTCCGAATGTGCTGAAAGTTCAGAGTGACGGAAGCTTGCATTGTAGTACTGTATGTGATGGAAGCCTGCACTCCTGCCTTCCTCTGACTGTGCTGAAAGTTCAGAGTGACAGAAACTTGCGTTGTAGTACTGTATGTGATGGAAGCCTGCACTCCTGCCATCCTCTGACTGTGCTGAAAGTTCAGAGTGACAGAAGCTTGCATTGTAGTACTGTATGTTATGGAAGCCTGCACTCCTGCCTTCCTCTGACTGCTGAAAGTTAAGAGTCACGGAAGCTTGCATTGTAGCACTGCTTGTGACGGAAGCCTGCACTCCTGCCTTCCTCTGACTGTGCTGAAAGATCACAGTGATGGAAGCTTGCATTGTAGTACTGTATGTTATAGAAGCCTGCACTCCTGCCTTGTTCTGACTGTGCTGAAAGTTCAGAGTGACGGAAGCTTGCATTGCAGTACTGTATGTGATGGAAGCCTGCACTCCTGCCTTCCTCTGACTGTGCTGAAAGTTCAGAGTGACAGAAGCTTGCATTGTAGTACTGTATGTGATGGAAGTCTGCACTCCTGCCTTCCTCTGACTGTGCTGAAAGTTCAGAGTGACGGAAGCTTGCATTGTAGTACTGTATGTGATGGAAGCCTGAACTCCTGCCTTCCTCTGACTGTGCTGAAAGTTCAGAGTGACAGAAGCTTGCATTGTAGTACTGTATGTGATGGAAGCCTGCACTCCCGCCTTCCTCTGACTGTGCTGAAAGATCACAGTGATGGAAGCTTGCATTGCAGTACTGTATGTGATGGAAGCCTGCACTCCCGCCTTCCTCGGACTGTGCTGAAAGTTCAGAGTGACAGAAGCTTGCATTGTAGTACTGTATGTTATGGAAGCCTGCACTCCTGCCTTCCTCTGACTGTGCTGAAAGTTAAGAGTGACAGAAGCTTGCATTGTAGTACTGTATGTGATGGAAGCCTGCACTCCTGCCTTCCTCTGACTGTGCTGAAAGTTCAGAGTGACAGAAGCTTGCATTGTAGTACTGTATGTTATGGAAGCCTTCACTCCTGCCTTCCTCTGACTGTGCTAAAAGTTCAGAGTGACAGAAGCTTGCATTGTAGTACTGTATGTTATGGAAGCCTGCACTCCTGCCTTCCTCTGACTGTGCTGAAAGTTCAGAGTGACAGAAGCTTGCATTGTAGTACTGTATGTTATGGAAGCCTGCACTCCTGCCTTCCTTTGACTGTGCTGAAAGTTCAGAGTGACGGAACCTTGCATTGTAGTACTGTATGTGATGGAAGCCTGCACTACCGCCTTCCTCGGACTGTGCTGAAAGTTCAGAGTGACGGAAGCTTGCATTGTAGTACTGTATGTGATGGAAGCCTGCACTCCTGCCTTCCTCTGACTGCTGAAAGTTCAGAGTGACGGAAGCTTGCATTGTAGTACTGTATTTGATGGGAGCCTGCACTCCTGAGTTCCTCTGACTGCTGAAAGTTCAGAGTGACAGAAGCTTGAATTGTAGTACTGTATGTGATGGAAGCCTGCACTTCTGCCTTCCTCTGACTGTGCTGAAAGTTCAGAGTGACAGAAGCTTGCATTGTAGTACTGTATGTGATGGAAGCCTGCACTCCCGCCTTCCCCTGACTGTGCTGAAAGTTCAGAGTGACAGAAGCTTGAATTGTAGTACTGTATGTGATGGAAGGCTGCACTCCTGCCTTCCTCTGACTGTGCTGAAAGATCACAGTGATGGAAGCTTGCATTGTAGTACTGTATGTGATGGAAGTCTGCACTCCTACCTTCTCCTGACTCTGCTGAAAGTTCACAGTGACAGAAACTTGCATTGTAGTACTGTATGTTATAGAAGCCTGCACTCCTGCCTTGTTCTGACTGTGCTGAAAGTTCAGAGTGACGGAAGCTTGCATTGCAGTACTGTATGTGATGGAAGCCTGCACTCCTGCCTTCCTCTGACTGTGCTGAAAGTTCAGAGTGACACAAGCTTGCATTGTAGTACTGTATGTGATGGAAGCCTGCACTCCTGAGTTCCTCTGACTGTGCTGAAAGTTCAGAGTGATGGAAGCTTGCATTGTAGTACTGTATGTGACGGAAGCCTGCACTCCTGCCTTCCTCTGACTGTGCTGAAAGTTCAGAGTGACGGAAGCTTGCATTGTAGTACTGTATGTGATGGAAGCCTGCACTCCCGCCTTCCTCGGACTGTGCTGAAAGTTCAGAGTGACAGAAGCTTGCATTGTAGTACTGTATGTTATGGAAGCCTGCACTCCTGCCTTCCTCTGACTGTGCTGAAAGTTAAGAGTGACAGAAGCTTGCATTGTAGTACTGTATGTGATGGAAGCCTGAACTCCTGTCTTCCCTTGACTGTGCTGAAAGTTCAGAGTGACAGAAGCTTGCATTGTAGTACTGTATGTTATGGAAGCCTGCACTCCTGCCTTCCTCTGACTGTGCTGAAAGTTCAGAGTGACAGAAGCTTGCATTGTAGTACTGTATGTTATGGAAGCCTGCACTCCTGCCTTCCTCTGACTGTGCTGAAAGTTCAGAGTGACAGAAGCTTGCATTGTAGTACTGTAGGTTATGGAAGCCTGCACTCCTGCCTTCCTCTGACTGTGCTGAAAGTTCAGAGTGACGGAACCTTGCATTGTAGTACTGTATGTGATGGAAGCCTGCACTCCCGCCTTCCTCTGACTGTGCTGAAAGTTCAGAGTGACAGAAGCTTGCATTGTAGTACTGTATGTGATGGAAGCCTGCACTCCTGCCATCCTCCGAATGTGCTGAAAGTTCAGAGTGACGGAAGCTTGCATTGTAGTACTGTATGTGATGGAAGCCTGCACTCCTGCCTTCCTCTGACTGTGCTGAAAGTTCAGAGTGACAGAAACTTGCGTTGTAGTACTGTATGTGATGGAAGCCTGCACTCCTGCCATCCTCTGACTGTGCTGAAAGTTCAGAGTGACAGAAGCTTGCATTGTAGTACTGTATGTTATGGAAGCCTGCACTCCTGCCTTCCTCTGACTGCTGACAGTTAAGAGTCACGGAAGCTTGCATTGTAGCACTGCTTGTGACGGAAGCCTGCACTCCTGCCTTCCTCTGACTGTGCTGAAAGATCACAGTGACAGAAGCTTGCATTGTAGTACTGTATGTTATGGAAGCCTGCACTCCTGCCTTCCTCTGACTGTGCTGAAAGTTCAGAGTGACAGAAACTTGCGTTGTAGTACTGTATGTGATGGAAGCCTGCACTCCTGCCATCCTCTGACTGTGCTGAAAGTTCAGAGTGACAGAAGCTTGCATTGTAGTACTGTATGTTATGGAAGCCTGCACTCCTGCCTTCCTCTGACTGCTGACAGTTAAGAGTCACGGAAGCTTGCATTGTAGCACTGCTTGTGACGGAAGCCTGCACTCCTGCCTTCCTCTGACTGTGCTGAAAGATCACAGTGATGGAAGCTTGCATTGTAGTACTGTATGTGATGGAAGCCTGCACTCCTGCCTTCCCCTGACTCTGCTGAAAGTTCAGAGTGACAGAAGCTTGCGTTGTAGTACTGTATGTGATGGAAGCCTGCACTCCTGCCTTCCTCTGACTATGCTGAAAGTTAAGAGTGATGGAAGCTTGCATTGCGGTACTGTATGTGATGGAAGTCTGCACTCCTGCCTACCCCTGACTCTGCTGAAAGTTCAGAGTGACAGAAGCTTGCGTTGTAGTACTGAATGTGATGGAAGCCTGCACTCCTGCCTTCCTCTGACTGTGCTGAAAGTTAAGAGTGATGGAAGCTTGCATTGTAGCACTGTATGTTATGGAAGCCTGCACTCCCGCCTTCCTCTGACTGTGCTGAAAGTTAAGAGTGACGGAAGCTTGCATTGCGGTACTGTATGTGATGGAAGCCTGCACTCCCGCCTTCCTCTGACTGTGCTGAAAGTTAAGAGTGACGGAAGCTTGCATTGCGGTACTGTATGTGATCGAAGTCTGCACTCCTGCCTTCCTCTGACTGTGCTGAAAGTTCAGAGTGACAGAAGCTTGCATTGTAGTACTGTATGTGATGGAAGTCTGCACTCCTGCCTTCCTCTGACTGTGCTGAAAGTTCAGAGTGACGGAAGCTTGCATTGTAGTACTGTATGTGATAAAAGCCTGCACTCCGGCCTTCCTCTGACTGCTGAAAGTTCAGAGTGACAGAAGCTTGCATTATAGTACTGTATGTGATGGAAGCCTGCCCTCCCGCCTTCCTCGGACTGTGCTGAAAGTTCAGAGTGACGGAAGCTTGCATTGTAGTACTGTATGTGATGGAAGCCTGCACTCCTGCCTTCCTCTGAATGTGCTGAAAGTTCAGAGTGACGGAACCTTGCATTGTAGTACTGTATGTGATGGAAGCCTGCACTCCTGCCATCCTCTGACTGTGCTGAAAGTTCAGAGTGACGGAAGCTTGCATTGTAGTACTGTATCTGATGGGAGCCTGCACTCCTGCCTTCCCTTCACTGTGCTGAAAGTTCAGAGTCACGGAAGCTTGCATTGTAGTACTGTATGTGATGGAAGCCTGCACTCCTGAGTTCCTCTGACTGCTGAAAGTTCAGAGTGACAGAAGCTTGCATTGTAGTACTGTATGTGATGGAAGCCTGCACTTCTGCCTTCCTCTGACTGTGCTGAAAGTTCAGAGTGACAGAAGCTTGCATTGTAGTACTGTATGTGATGGAAGCCTGCACTCCCGCCTTTCTCTGACTGTGCTGAAAGTTCAGAGTGACAGAAGCTTGCATTGTAGTACTGTATGTGATGGAAGCCTGCACTCCTGCCTTCCTCTGACTGTGCTGAAAGATCACAGTGATGGAAGCTTGCATTGCAGTACTGTATGTGATGGAAGCCTACACTCCTACCTTCCCCTGACTCTGCTGAAAGTTCACAGTGACAGAAACTTGCATTGTAGTACTGTATGTTATGGAAGCCTGCACTCCTGCCTTCCTCTGACTGTGCTGAAAGTTCAGAGGGACAGAAGCTTGCATTGTAGTACTGTATGTTATGGAAGCCTGCACTCCTGCCTTCCTCTGACTGTGCTGAAAGTTCAGAGTGACAGAAGCTTGCATTGTAGTACTGTATGTTATGGAAGCCTGCACTCCTGCCTTCCTCTGACTGTGCTGAAAGTTCAGAGTGACAGAAGCTTGCATTGTAGTACTGTATGTTATGGAAGCCTGCACTCCTGCCTTCCTCTGACTGTGCTGAAAGTTCAGAGTGACAGAAGCTTGCATTGTAGTACTGTATGTTATGGAAGCCTGCACTCCTGCCTTCCTCTGACTGTGCTGAAAGTTCAGAGTGACGGAACCTTGCATTGTAGTACTGTATGTGATGGAAGCCTGCACTCCCGCCTTCCTCGGACAGTGCTGAAAGTTCAGAGTGACGGAAGCTTGCATTGTAGTACTGTATGTGATGGAAGCCTGCACTCCTGCCTTCCTCTGACTGCTGAAAGTTCAGAGTGACGGAAGCTTGCATTGTAGTACTGTATCTGATGGGAGCCTGCACTCCTGAGTTCCTCTGACTGCTGAAAGTTCAGAGTGACAGAAGCTTGCATTGTAGTACTGTAATAATAATCCACATTTGTATAGCGCACAATCACCCGTTAGGGTCTCTAGGCGCTGGGGGCCATCGGGAAGATTAAGCAAGCTATTGCCCAGAGTCGCATGGTGCTGGGCTAACCTGCCGCCGGAGCCGGGGATCAAACCCTGATCCCCAGATTCCAGCGTCAGTCGCCCTGGCCGCGGCGCCACACCTCTCTGTATGTGATGGAAGCCTGCAGTTCTGCCTTCCTCTGACTGTGCTGAAAGTTCAGAGTGACAGAAGCTTGCATTGTAGTACTGTATGTGATGGAAGCCTGCACTCCCGCCTTCCTCTGACTGTGCTGAAAGTTCAGAGTGACAGAAACTTGAATTGTAGTACTGTATGTGATGGAAGCCTGCACTCCTGCCTTCCTCTGACTGTGCTGAAAGATCACAGTGATGGAAGCTTGCATTGCAGTACTGTATGTGATGGAAGCCTGCACTCCTGCCTTCCCCTGACTCTGCTGAAAGTTCACAGTGACAGAAACTTGCATTGTAGTACTGTATGTTATGGAAGCCTGCACTCCTGCCTTCCTCTGACTGTGCTGAAAGTTCAGAGTGACGGAAGCTTGCGTTGTAGTACTGTATGTGATGGAAGCCTGCACTCCTACCTTCCCCTGACTCTGCTGAAAGTTCACAGTGACAGAAACTTGCATTGTAGTACTGTATGTTATGGAAGCCTGCACTCCTGCCTTCCTCTGACTGTGCTGAAAGTTCAGAGTGACAGAAGCTTGCATTGTAGTACTGTATGTTATGGAAGCCTGCACTCCTGCCTTCCTCTGACTGTGCTGAAAGTTAAGAGTGACAGAAGCTTGCATTGTAGTACTGTATGTGATGGAAGCCTGAACTCCTGTCTTCCCTTGACTGTGCTGAAAGTTCAGAGTGACAGAAGCTTGCATTGTAGTACTGTATGTTATGGAAGCCTGCACTCCTGCCTTCCTCTGACTGTGCTGAAAGTTCAGAGTGACAGAAGCTTGCATTGTAGTACTGTATGTTATGGAAGCCTGCACTCCTGCCATCCTCTGACTGTGCTGAAAGTTCAGAGTGACGGAATTGCATTGTAGTACTGTATGTGATGGAAGCCTGCACTCCCGCCTTCCTCTGACTGTGCTGAAAGTTCAGAGTGACAGAAGCTTGCATTGTAGTACTGTATGTGATGGAAGCCTGCACTCCTGCTTTCCTCTGACTCTGCTGAAAGTTCAGAGTCACAGAAGCTTGCATTGTAGTACTCTATGTGATGGAAGCCTGCACTCCTGCCTTCCTCTGACTGTGCTGAAAGTTCAGAGTGACAGAAGCTTGCATTGTAGTACTGTATGTTATGGAAGCCTGCACTCCTGCCTTCCTCTGACTGTGCTGAAAGTTCAGAGTGACGGAACCTTGCATTGTAGTACTGTATGTGATGGAAGCCTGCACTCCCGCCTTCCTCTGACTGTGCTGAAAGTTCAGAGTGACAGAAGCTTGCATTGTAGTACTGTATGTGATGGAAGCCTGCACTCCTGCCATCCTCCAAATGTGCTGAAAGTTCAGAGTGACGGAAGCTTGCATTGTAGTACTGTATGTGATGGAAGCCTGCACTCCTGCCTTCCTCTGACTGTGCTGAAAGTTCAGAGTGACAGAAACTTGCGTTGTAGTACTGTATGTGATGGAAGCCTGCACTCCTGCAATCCTCTGACTGTGCTGAAAGTTCAGAGTGACAGAAGCTTGCATTGTAGTACTGTATGTTATGGAAGCCTGCACTCCTGCCTTCCTCTGACTGCTGAAAGTTAAGAGTCACGGAAGCTTGCATTGTAGCACTGCTTGTGACGGAAGCCTGCACTCCTGCCTTCCTCTGACTGTGCTGAAAGATCACAGTGATGGAAGCTTGCATTGTAGTACTGTATGTGATGGAAGCCTGCACTCCTGCCTTCCTCTGACTGTGCTGAAAGTTAAGAGTGACGGAAGCTTGCATTGCGGTACTGTATGTGATGGAAGTCTGCACTCCTGCCTTCCCCTGACTCTGCTGAAAGTTCAGAGTGACAGAAGCTTGCGTTGTAGTACTGTATGTGATGGAAGCCTGCACTCCTGCCTTCCTCTGACTGTGCTGAAAGTTAAGAGTGATGGAAGCTTGCATTGTAGCACTGTATGTTATGGAAGCCTGCACTCCCGCCTTCCTCTGACTGTCCTGAAAGTTAAGAGTGACAGAAGCTTGCATTGCGGTACTGTATGTGATGGAAGCCTGCTCTCCCGCCTTCCTCTGACTGTGCTGAAAGTTAAGAGTGACGGAAGCTTGCATTGCGGTACTGTATGTGATGGAAGTCTGCACTCCTGCCTTCCTCTGACTGTGCTGAAAGTTCAGAGTGACAGAAGCTTGAATTGTAGTACTGTATGTGATGGAAGTCTGCACTCCTGCCTTCCTCTGACTGTGCTGAAAGTTCAGAGTGACGGAAGCTTGCATTGTAGTACTGTATGTGATGGAAGCCTGAACTCCTGCCTTCCTCTGACTGTGCTGAAAGTTCAGAGTGACGGAAGCTTGCATTGTAGTACTGTATGTGATGAGAGCCTGCACTCCTGCCTTCCTCTGACTGTGCTGAAAGTTCAGAGTGACGGAAGCTTGCATTGTAGTACTGTATGTTATGGAAGCCTGCACTTCTGCCTTCCTCTGACTGTGCTGAAAGTTCAGAGTGACAGAAGCTTGCATTGTAGTACTGTATGTTATGGAAGCCTGCACTCCTGCCTTCCTCTGACTGTGCTGAAAGTATAGAGTGACGGAACCTTGCATTGTAGTACTGTATGTGATGGAAGCCTGCACTCCCGCCTTCCTCTGACTGTGCTGAAAGTTCAGAGTGACAGAAGGTTGCATTGTAGTACTGTATGTGATGGAAGCCTGCACTCCTGCCATCCTCCGAATGTGCTGAAAGTTCAGAGTGACGGAAGCTTGCATTGTAGTACTGTATGTGATGGAAGCCTGCACTCCTGCCTTCCTCTGACTGTGCTGAAAGTTCAGAGTGACAGAAACTTGCGTTGTAGTACTGTATGTGATGGAAGCCTGCACTCCTGCCATCCTCTGACTGTGCTGAAAGTTCAGAGTGACAGAAGCTTGCATTGTAGTACTGTATGTTATGGAAGCCTGCACTCCTGCCTTCCTCTGACTGCTGAAAGTTAAGAGTCACGGAAGCTTGCATTGTAGCACTGCTTGTGACGGAAGCCTGCACTCCTGCCTTCCTCTGACTGTGCTGAAAGATCACAGTGATGGAAGCTTGCATTGTAGTACTGTATGTGATGGAAGCCTGCACTCCTGCCTTCCCCTGACTCTGCTGAAAGTTCAGAGTGACAGAAGCTTGCGTTGTAGTACTGTATGTGATGGAAGCCTGCACTCCTGCCTTCCTCTGACTGTGCTGAAAGTTAAGAGTGATGGAAGCTTGCATTGCGGTACTGTATGTGATGGAAGTCTGCACTCCTGCCTTCCCCTGACTCTGCTGAAAGTTCAGAGTGACAGAAGCTTGCGTTGTAGTACTGTATGTGATGGAAGCCTGCACTCCTGCCTTCCTCTGACTGTGCTGAAAGTTAAGAGTGATGGAAGCTTGCATTGTAGCACTGTATGTTATGGAAGCCTGCACTCCCGCCTTCAACTGACTGTGCTGAAAGTTAAGAGTGACGGAAGCTTGCATTGCGGTACTGTATGTGATGGAAGCCTGCACTCCCGCCTTCCTCTGACTGTGCTGAAAGTTAAGAGTGACGGAAGCTTGCATTGCGGTACTGTATGTGATGGAAGTCTGCACTCCTGCCTTCCTCTGACTGTGCTGAAAGTTCAGAGTGACAGAAGCTTGCATTGTAGTACTGTATGTGATGGAAGTCTGCACTCCTGCCTTCCTCTGACTGTGCTGAAAGTTCAGAGTGACGGAAGCTTGCATTGTAGTACTGTATGTGATGGAAGCCTGCACTCCTGCCTTCCTCTGACTGTGCTGAAAGTTAAGAGTGACAGAAGCTTGCATTGTAGTACTGTATGTGATAAAAGCCTGCACTCCGGCCTTCCTCTGACTGCTGAAAGTTCAGAGTGACAGAAGCTTGCATTATAGTACTGTATGTGATGGAAGCCTGCCCTCCCGCCTTCCTCGGACTGTGCTGACAGTTCAGAGTGACGGAAGCTTGCATTGTAGTACTGTATGTGATGGAAGCCTGCACTCCTGCCTTCCTCTGAATGTGCTGAAAGTTCAGAGTGACGGAACCTTGCATTGTAGTACTGTATGTGATGGAAGCCTGCACTCCTGCCATCCTCTGACTGTGCTGAAAGTTCAGAGTGACGGAAGCTTGCATTGTAGTACTGTATCTGATGGGAGCCTGCACTCCTGCCTTCCCTTCACTGTGCTGAAAGTTCAGAGTCACGGAAGCTTGCATTGTAGTACTGTATGTGATGGAAGCCTGCACTCCTGAGTTCCTCTGACTGCTGAAAGTTCAGAGTGACAGAAGCTTGCATTGTAGTACTGTATGTGATGGAAGCCTGCACTTCTGCCTTCCTCTGACTGTGCTGAAAGTTCAGAGTGACAGAAGCTTGCATTGTAGTACTGTATGTGATGGAAGCCTGCACTCCCGCCTTTCTCTGACTGTGCTGAAAGTTCAGAGTGACAGAAGCTTGCATTGTAGTACTGTATGTGATGGAAGCCTGCACTCCTGCCTTCCTCTGACTGTGCTGAAAGATCACAGTGATGGAAGCTTGCATTGCAGTACTGTATGTGATGGAAGCCTGCACTCCTACCTTCCCCTGACTCTGCTGAAAGTTCACAGTGACAGAAACTTGCATTGTAGTACTGTATGTTATGGAAGCCTGCACTCCTGCCTTCCTCTGACTGTGCTGAAAGTTCAGAGGGACAGAAGCTTGCATTGTAGTACTGTATGTAATGGAAGCCTGCACTCCTGCCTTCCTCTGACTGTGCTGAAAGTTCAGAGTGACAGAAGCTTGCATTGTAGTACTGTATGTTATGGAAGCCTGCACTCCTGCCTTCCTCTGACTGTGCTGAAAGTTCAGAGTGACAGAAGCTTGCATTGTAGTACTGTATGTTATGGAAGCCTGCACTCCTGCCTTCCTCTGACTGTGCTGAAAGTTCAGAGTGACAGAAGCTTGCATTGTAGTACTGTATGTTATGGAAGCCTGCACTCCTGCCTTCCTCTGACTGTGCTGAAAGTTCAGAGTGACGGAACCTTGCATTGTAGTACTGTATGTGATGGAAGCCTGCACTCCCGCCTTCCTCGGACTGTGCTGAAAGTTCAGAGTGACGGAAGCTTGCATTGTAGTACTGTATGTGATGGAAGCCTGCACTCCTGCCTTCCTCTGACTGCTGAAAGTTCAGAGTGACGGAAGCTTGCATTGTAGTACTGTATCTGATGGGAGCCTGCACTCCTGCCTTCCTCTGACTGCTGAAAGTTCAGAGTGACAGAAGCTTGCATTGTAGTACTGTTTGTGATGGAAGCCTGCAGTTCTGCCTTCCTCTGACTGTGCTGAAAGTTCAGAGTGACAGAAGCTTGCATTGTAGTACTGTATGTGATGGAAGCCTGCACTCCCGCCTTCCTCTGACTGTGCTGAAAGTTCAGAGTGACAGAAGCTTGAATTGTAGTACTGTATGTGATGGAAGCCTGCACTCCTGCCTTCCTCTGACTGTGCTGAAAGTTCAGAGTGACAGAAACTTGCGTTGTAGTACTGTATGTGATGGAAGCCTGCACTCCTGCCATCCTCTGACTGTGCTGAAAGTTCAGAGTGACAGAAGCTTGCATTGTAGTACTGTATGTTATGGAAGCCTGCACTCCTGCCTTCCTCTGACTGCTGAAAGTTAAGAGTCACGGAAGCTTGCATTGTAGTACTGTATGTGATGAAAGCCTGCACTCCTGCCTTCCTCTGACTGTGCTGAAAGATCACAGTGATGGAAGCTTGCATTGCAGTACTGTATGTGATGGAAGCCTGCACTCCTGCCTTCCCCTGACTCTGCTGAAAGTTCACAGTGACAGAAACTTGCATTGTAGTACTGTATGTTATGGAAGCCTGCACTCCTGCCTTCCTCTGACTGTGCTGAAAGTTCAGAGTGACGGAAGCTTGCGTTGTAGTACTGTATGTGATGGAAGCCTGCACTCCTACCTTCCCCTGACTCTGCTGAAAGTTCACAGTGACAGAAACTTGCATTGTAGTACTGTATGTTTTTGGAAGCCTGCACTCCTGCCTTCCTCTGACTGTGCTGAAAGTTCAGAGTGACAGAAGCTTGCATTGTAGTACTGTATGTTATGGAAGCCTGCACTCCTGCCTTCCTCTGACTGTGCTGAAAGTTAAGAGTGACAGAAGCTTGCATTGTAGTACTGTATGTGATGGAAGCCTGAACTCCTGTCTTCCCTTGACTGTGCTGAAAGTTCAGAGTGACAGAAGCTTGCATTGTAGTACTGTATGTTATGGAAGCCTGCACTCCTGCCTTCCTCTGACTGTGCTGAAAGTTCAGAGTGACAGAAGCTTGCATTGTAGTACTGTATGTTATGGAAGCCTGCACTCCTGCCATCCTCTGACTGTGCTGAAAGTTCAGAGTGACGGAACCTTGCATTGTACTACTGTATGTGATGGAAGCCTGCACTCCCGCCTTCCTCTGACTGTGCTGAAAGTTCAGAGTGACAGAAGCTTGCATTGTAGTACTGTATGTGATGGAAGCCTGCACTCCTGCTTTCCTCTGACTCTGCTGAAAGTTCAGAGTCACAGAAGCTTGCATTGTAGTACTGTATGTGATGGAAGCCTGCACTCCTGCCTTCCTCTGACTGTGCTGAATGTTCAGAGTGACAGAAGCTTGCATTGTAGTACTGTATGTTATGGAAGCCTGCACTCCTGCCTTCCTCTGACTGTGCTGAAAGTTCAGAGTGACGGAACCTTGCATTGTAGTACTGTATGTGATGGAAGCCTGCACTCCCGCCTTCCTCTGACTGTGCCGAAAGTTCAGAGTGACAGAAGCTTGCATTGTAGTACTGTATGTGATGGAAGCCTGCACTCCTGCCATCCTCCGAATGTGCTGAAAGTTCAGAGTGACGGAAGCTTGCATTGTAGTACTGTATGTGATGGAAGCCTGCACTCTTGCCTTCCTCTGACTGTGCTGAAAGTTCAGAGTGACAGAAACTTGCGTTGTAGTACTGTATGTGATGGAAGCCTGCACTCCTGCCATCCTCTGACTGTGCTGAAAGTTCAGAGTGACAGAAGCTTGCATTGTAGTACTGTATGTTATGGAAGCCTGCACTCCTGCCTTCCTCTGACTGCTGAAAGTTAAGAGTCACGGAAGCTTGCATTGTAGCACTGCTTGTGACGGAAGCCTGCACTCCTGCCTTCCTCTGACTGTGCTGAAAGATCACAGTGATGGAAGCTTGCATTGTAGTACTGTATGTGATGGAAGCCTGCACTCCTGCCTTCCTCTGACTGTGCTGAAAGTTAAGAGTGACGGAAGCTTGCATTGCGGTACTGTATGTGATGGAAGTCTGCACTCCTGCCTTCCCCTGACTCTGCTGAAAGTTCAGAGTGACAGAAGCTTGCGTTGTAGTACTGTATGTGATGGAAGCCTGCACTCCTGCCTTCCTCTGACTGTGCTGAAAGTTAAGAGTGATGGAAGCTTGCATTGTAGCACTGTATGTTATGGAAGCCTGCACTCCCGCCTTCCTCTGACTGTGCTGAAAGTTAAGAGTGACGGAAGCTTGCATTGCGGTACTGTATGTGATGGAAGCCTGCACTCCCGCCTTCCTCTGACTGTGCTGAAAGTTAAGAGTGACGGAAGCTTGCATTGCGGTACTGTATGTGATGGAAGTCTGCACTCCTGCCTTCCTCTGACTGTGCTGAAAGTTCAGAGTGACAGAAGCTTGCATTGTAGTACTGTATGTGATGGAAGTCTGCACTCCTGCCTTCCTCTGACTGTGCTGAAAGTTCAGAGTGACGGAAGCTTGCATTGTAGTACTGTATGTGATGGAAGCCTGAACTCCTGCCTTCCTCTGACTGTGCTGAAAGTTAAGAGTGACAGAAGCTTGCATTGTGGTACTGTATGTGATAAAAGCCTGCACTCCTGCCTTCCCCTGACTCTGCTGAAAGTTCAGAGTGACGGAAGCTTGCATCGTAGTACTGTATGTGATGTAAGCCTAAACTCCTGCCTTCCTCTGACTGTGCTGAAAGTTAAGAGTGACGGAAGCTTGCATTGTAGTACTGTATGTGATGGAAGCCTGCACTCCTGTCTTCCCTTGACTGTGCTGAAAGTTCAGAGTGACGGAACCTTGCATTGTAGTACTGTATGTGATGGAATCCTGCACTCCCGCCTTCCTCTGACTGTGCTGAAAGTTAAGAGTGACGGAAGCTTGCATTGTAGTACTGTATGTGATGGAAGCCTGCACTCCTGCCTTCCCCTGACTCTGCTGAAAGTTCAGAGTGACAGAAGCATGCATTGTAGCACTGTATGTGATGGAAGTCTGCACTCCTGCCTTCCTCTGACTGCTTAAAGTTAAGAGTGACGGAAGCTTGCATTGTAGTACTGTATGTGATAAAAGCCTGCACTCCTGCCTTCCCCTGACTCTGCTGAAAGTTCAGAGTGACAGAAGCATGCATTGTAGCACTGTATGTGATGGGAGCCTGCACTCCTGCCTTCCCCTGACTCTGCTGAAAGTTCAAAGTGACAGAAGCTTGCATTGTAGCACTGTATGTGATGGAAGCCTGCGCTCCTGCCTTCCTCTGACTGTGCTGAAAGTTAAGAGTGATGGAAGCTTGCATTGTAGCACTGTATGTTATGGAAGCCTGCACTCCCGCCTTCCTCTGACTGTGCTGAAAGTTAAGAGTGACGGAAGCTTGCATTGCGGTACTGTATGTGATGGAAGCCTGCACTCCCGCCTTCCTCTGACTGTGCTGAAAGTTAAGAGTGACGGAAGCTTGCATTGCGGTACTGTATGTGATGGAAGTCTGCACTCCTGCCTTCCTCTGACTGTGCTGAAAGTTCAGAGTGACAGAAGCTTGCATTGTAGTACTGTATGTGATGGAAGTCTGCACTCCTGCCTTCCTCTGACTGTGCTGAAAGTTCAGAGTGACGGAAGCTTGCATTGTAGTACTGTATGTGATGGAAGCCTGAACTCCTGCCTTCCTCTGACTGTGCTGAAAGTTAAGAGTGACAGAAGCTTGCATTGTGGTACTGTATGTGATAAAAGCCTGCACTCCTGCCTTCCCCTGACTCTGCTGAAAGTTCAGAGTGACGGAAGCTTGCATCGTAGTACTGTATGTGATGTAAGCCTAAACTCCTGCCTTCCTCTGACTGTGCTGAAAGTTAAGAGTGACGGAAGCTTGCATTGTAGTACTGTATGTGATGGAAGCCTGCACTCCCGCCTTCCTCTGACTGTGCTGAAAGTTCAGAGTGACAGAAGCTTGCATTGTAGTACTGTATGTGATGGAAGCCTGCACTCCTGCCATCCTCCGAATGTGCTGAAAGTTCAGAGTGACGGAAGCTTGCATTGTAGTACTGTATGTGATGGAAGCCTGCACTCCTGCCTTCCTCTGACTGTGCTGAAAGTTCAGAGTGACAGAAACTTGCGTTGTAGTACTGTATGTGATGGAAGCCTGCACTCCTGCCATCCTCTGACTGTGCTGAAAGTTCAGAGTGACAGAAGCTTGCATTGTAGTACTGTATGTTATGGAAGCCTGCACTCCTGCCTTCCTCTGACTGCTGAAAGTTAAGAGTCACGGAAGCTTGCATTGTAGCACTGCTTGTGACGGAAGCCTGCACTCCTGCCTTCCTCTGACTGTGCTGAAAGATCACAGTGATGGAAGCTTGCATTGTAGTACTGTATGTTATAGAAGCCTGCACTCCTGCCTTGTTCTGACTGTGCTGAAAGTTCAGAGTGACGGAAGCTTGCATTGCAGTACTGTATGTGATGGAAGCCTGCACTCCTGCCTTCCTCTGACTGTGCTGAAAGTTCAGAGTGACAGAAGCTTGCATTGTAGTACTGTATGTGATGGAAGTCTGCACTCCTGCCTTCCTCTGACTGTGCTGAAAGTTCAGAGTGACAGAAGCTTGCATTGTAGTACTGTACGTGATGGAAGCCTGCACTCATGCCTTCCTCTGACTCTGCTGAAAGTTCAGAGTCACAGAAGCTTGCATTGTAGTACTGTATGTGATGGAAGCCTGCACTCCTGCCTTCCTCTGACTGTGCTGAAAGTTCAGAGTGACAGAAGCTTGCATTGTAGTACTGTATGTTATGGAAGCCTGCACTCCTACCTTCCTCTGATTGTGCTGAAAGTTCAGAGTCACGGAAGCTTGCATTGTAGCACTGCTTGTGACGGAAGCCTGCACTCCTGCCTTCCTCTGACTGTGCTGAAAGATCACAGTGATGGAAGCTTGCATTGTAGTACTGTATGTTATAGAAGCCTGCACTCCTGCCTTGTTCTGACTGTGCTGAAAGTTCAGAGTGACGGAAGCTTGCATTGCAGTACTGTATGTGATGGAAGCCTGCACTCCTGCCTTCCTCTGACTGTGCTGAAAGTTCAGAGTGACAGAAGCTTGCATTGTAGTACTGTATGTGATGGAAGTCTGCACTCCTGCCTTCCTCTGACTGTGCTGAAAGTTCAGAGTGACGGAAGCTTGCATTGTAGTACTGTATGTGATGGAAGCCTGAACTCCTGCCTTCCTCTGACTGTGCTGAAAGTTCAGAGTGACAGAAGCTTGCATTGTAGTACTGTATGTGATGGAAGCCTGCACTCCCGCCTTCCTCTGACTGTGCTGAAAGATCACAGTGATGGAAGCTTGCATTGCAGTACTGTATGTGATGGAAGCCTGCACTCCCGCCTTCCTCGGACTGTGCTGAAAGTTCAGAGTGACAGAAGCTTGCATTGTAGTACTGTATGTTATGGAAGCCTGCACTCCTGCCTTCCTCTGACTGTGCTGAAAGTTAAGAGTGACAGAAGCTTGCATTGTAGTACTGTATGTGATGGAAGCCTGCACTCCTGCCTTCCTCTGACTGTGCTGAAAGTTCAGAGTGACAGAAGCTTGCATTGTAGTACTGTATGTTATGGAAGCCTGCACTCCTGCCTTCCTCTGACTGTGCTAAAAGTTCAGAGTGACAGAAGCTTGCATTGTAGTACTGTATGTTATGGAAGCCTGCACTCCTGCCTTCCTCTGACTGTGCTGAAAGTTCAGAGTGACAGAAGCTTGCATTGTAGTACTGTATGTTATGGAAGCCTGCACTCCTGCCTTCCTCTGACTGTGCTGAAAGTTCAGAGTGACGGAACCTTGCATTGTAGTACTGTATGTGATGGAAGCCTGCACTACCGCCTTCCTCGGACTGTGCTGAAAGTTCAGAGTGACGGAAGCTTGCATTGTAGTACTGTATGTGATGGAAGCCTGCACTCCTGCCTTCCTCTGACTGCTGAAAGTTCAGAGTGACGGAAGCTTGCATTGTAGTACTGTATCTGATGGGAGCCTGCACTCCTGAGTTCCTCTGACTGCTGAAAGTTCAGAGTGACAGAAGCTTGAATTGTAGTACTGTATGTGATGGAAGCCTGCACTTCTGCCTTCCTCTGACTGTGCTGAAAGTTCAGAGTGACAGAAGCTTGCATTGTAGTACTGTATGTGATGGAAGCCTGCACTCCCGCCTTCCCCTGACTGTGCTGAAAGTTCAGAGTGACAGAAGCTTGAATTGTAGTACTGTATGTGACTGAAGGCTGCACTCCTGCCTTCCTCTGACTGTGCTGAAAGATCACAGTGATGGAAGCTTGCATTGTAGAACTGTATGTGATGGAAGTCTGCACTCCTACCTTCTCCTGACTCTGCTGAAAGTTCACAGTGACAGAAACTTGCATTGTAGTACTGTATGTTATAGAAGCCTGCACTCCTGCCTTGTTCTGACTGTGCTGAAAGTTCAGAGTGACGGAAGCTTGCATTGCAGTACTGTATGTGATGGAAGCCTGCACTCCTGCCTTCCTCTGACTGTGCTGAAAGTTCAGAGTGACACAAGCTTGCATTGTAGTACTGTATGTGATGGAAGCCTGCACTCCTGAGTTCCTCTGACTGTGCTGAAAGTTCAGAGTGATGGAAGCTTGCATTGTAGTACTGTATGTGACGGAAGCCTGCACTCCTGCCTTCCTCTGACTGTGCTGAAAGTTCAGAGTGACGGAAGCTTGCATTGTAGTACTGTATGTGATGGAAGCCTGCACTCCCGCCTTCCTCGGACTGTGCTGAAAGTTCAGAGTGACAGAAGCTTGCATTGTAGTACTGTATGTTATGGAAGCCTGCACTCCTGCCTTCCTCTGACTGTGCTGAAAGTTAAGAGTGACAGAAGCTTGCATTGTAGTACTGTATGTGATGGAAGCCTGAACTCCTGTCTTCCCTTGACTGTGCTAAAAGTTCAGAGTGACAGAAGCTTGCATTGTAGTACTGTATGTTATGGAAGCCTGCACTCCTGCCTTCCTCTGACTGTGCTGAAAGTTCAGAGTGACAGAAGCTTGCATTGTAGTACTGTATGTTATGGAAGCCTGCACTCCTGCCTTCCTCTGACTGTGCTGAAAGTTCAGAGTGACAGAAGCTTGCATTGTAGTACTGTAGGTTATGGAAGCCTGCACTCCTGCCTTCCTCTGACTGTGCTGAAAGTTCAGAGTGACGGAACCTTGCATTGTAGTACTGTATGTGATGGAAGCCTGCACTCCCGCCTTCCTCTGACTGTGCTGAAAGTTCAGAGTGACAGAAGCTTGCATTGTAGTACTGTATGTGATGGAAGCCTGCACTCCTGCCATCCTCCGAATGTGCTGAAAGTTCAGAGTGACGGAAGCTTGCATTGTAGTACTGTATGTGATGGAAGCCTGCACTCCTGCCTTCCTCTGACTGTGCTGAAAGTTCAGAGTGACAGAAACTTGCGTTGTAGTACTGTATGTGATGGAAGCCTGCACTCCTGCCATCCTCTGACTGTGCTGAAAGTTCAGAGTGACAGAAGCTTGCATTGTAGTACTGTATGTTATGGAAGCCTGCACTCCTGCCTTCCTCTGACTGCTGACAGTTAAGAGTCACGGAAGCTTGCATTGTAGCACTGCTTGTGACGGAAGCCTGCACTCCTGCCTTCCTCTGACTGTGCTGAAAGATCACAGTGATGGAAGCTTGCATTGTAGTACTGTATGTGATGGAAGCCTGCACTCCTGCCTTCCCCTGACTCTGCTGAAAGTTCAGAGTGACAGAAGCTTGCGTTGTAGTACTGTATGTGATGGAAGCCTGCACTCCTGCCTTCCTCTGACTGTGCTGAAAGTTAAGAGTGATGGAAGCTTGCATTGCGGTACTGTATGTGATGGAAGTCTGCACTCCTGCCTACCCCTGACTCTGCTGAAAGTTCAGAGTGAGAGAAGCTTGCGTTGTAGTACTGAATGTGATGGAAGCCTGCACTCCTGCCTTCCTCTGACTGTGCTGAAAGTTAAGAGTGATGGAAGCTTGCATTGTAGCACTGTATGTTATGGAAGCCTGCACTCCCGCCTTCCTCTGACTGTGCTGAAAGTTAAGAGTGACGGAAGCTTGCATTGCGGTACTGTATGTGATGGAAGCCTGCACTCCCGCCTTCCTCTGACTGTGCTGAAAGTTAAGAGTGACGGAAGCTTGCATTGCGGTACTGTATGTGATCGAAGTCTGCACTCCTGCCTTCCTCTGACTGTGCTGAAAGTTCAGAGTGACAGAAGCTTGCATTGTAGTACTGTATGTGATGGAAGTCTGCACTCCTGCCTTCCTCTGACTGTGCTGAAAGTTCAGAGTGACGGAAGCTTGCATTGTAGTACTGTATGTGATGGAAGCCTGCACTCCTGCCTTCCTCTGACTGTGCTGAAAGTTAAGAGTGACAGAAGCTTGCATTGTAGTACTGTATGTGATAAAAGCCTGCACTCCGGCCTTCCTCTGACTGCTGAAAGTTCAGAGTGACAGAAGCTTGCATTATAGTACTGTATGTGATGGAAGCCTGCCCTCCCGCCTTCCTCGGACTGTGCTGAAAGTTCAGAGTGACGGAAGCTTGCATTGTAGTACTGTATGTGATGGAAGCCTGCACTCCTGCCTTCCTCTGAATGTGCTGAAAGTTCAGAGTGACGGAACCTTGCATTGTAGTACTGTATGTGATGGAAGCCTGCACTCCTGCCATCCTCTGACTGTGCTGAAAGTTCAGAGTGACGGAAGCTTGCATTGTAGTACTGTATCTGATGGGAGCCTGCACTCCTGCCTTCCCTTCACTGTGCTGAAAGTTCAGAGTCACGGAAGCTTGCATTGTAGTACTGTATGTGATGGAAGCCTGCACTCCTGAGTTCCTCTGACTGCTGAAAGTTCAGAGTGACAGAAGCTTGCATTGTAGTACTGTATGTGATGGAAGCCTGCACTTCTGCCTTCCTCTGACTGTGCTGAAAGTTCAGAGTGACAGAAGCTTGCATTGTAGTACTGTATGTGATGGAAGCCTGCACTCCCGCCTTTCTCTGACTGTGCTGAAAGTTCAGAGTGACAGAAGCTTGCATTGTAGTACTGTATGTGATGGAAGCCTGCACTCCTGCCTTCCTCTGACTGTGCTGAAAGATCACAGTGATGGAAGCTTGCATTGCAGTACTGTATGTGATGGAAGCCTGCACTCCTACCTTCCCCTGACTCTGCTGAAAGTTCACAGTGACAGAAACTTGCATTGTAGTACTGTATGTTATGGAAGCCTGCACTCCTGCCTTCCTCTGACTGTGCTGAAAGTTCAGAGGGACAGAAGCTTGCATTGTAGTACTGTATGTTATGGAAGCCTGCACTCCTGCCTTCCTCTGACTGTGCTGAAAGTTCAGAGTGACAGAAGCTTGCATTGTAGTACTGTATGTTATGGAAGCCTGCACTCCTGCCTTCCTCTGACTGTGCTGAAAGTTCAGAGTGACAGAAGCTTGCATTGTAGTACTGTATGTTATGGAAGCCTGCACTCCTGCCTTCCTCTGACTGTGCTGAAAGTTCAGAGTGACAGAAGCTTGCATTGTAGTACTGTATGTTATGGAAGCCTGCACTCCTGCCTTCCTCTGACTGTGCTGAAAGTTCAGAGTGACGGAACCTTGCATTGTAGTACTGTATGTGATGGAAGCCTGCACTCCCGCCTTCCTCGGACAGTGCTGAAAGTTCAGAGTGACGGAAGCTTGCATTGTAGTACTGTATGTGATGGAAGCCTGCACTCCTGCCTTCCTCTGACTGCTGAAAGTTCAGAGTGACGGAAGCTTGCATTGTAGTACTGTATCTGATGGGAGCCTGCACTCCTGAGTTCCTCTGACTGCTGAAAGTTCAGAGTGACAGAAGCTTGCATTGTAGTACTGTAATAATAATCCACATTTGTATAGCGCACAATCACCCGTTAGGGTCTCTAGGCGCTGGGGGCCATCGGGAAGATTAAGCAAGCTATTGCCCAGAGTCGCATGGTGCTGGGCTAACCTGCCGCCGGAGCCGGGGATCAAACCCTGATCCCCAGATTCCAGCGTCAGTCGCCCTGGCCGCGGCGCCACACCTCTCTGTATGTGATGGAACCCTGCAGTTCTGCCTTCCTCTGACTGTGCTGAAAGTTCAGAGTGACAGAAGCTTGCATTGTAGTACTGTATGTGATGGAAGCCTGCACTCCCGCCTTCCTCTGACTGTGCTGAAAGTTCAGAGTGACAGAAACTTGAATTGTAGTACTGTATGTGATGGAAGCCTGCACTCCTGCCTTCCTCTGACTGTGCTGAAAGATCACAGTGATGGAAGCTTGCATTGCAGTACTGTATGTGATGGAAGCCTGCACTCCTGCCTTCCCCTGACTCTGCTGAAAGTTCACAGTGACAGAAACTTGCATTGTAGTACTGTATGTTATGGAAGCCTGCACTCCTGCCTTCCTCTGACTGTGCTGAAAGTTCAGAGTGACGGAAGCTTGCGTTGTAGTACTGTATGTGATGGAAGCCTGCACTCCTACCTTCCCCTGACTCTGCTGAAAGTTCACAGTGACAGAAACTTGCATTGTAGTACTGTATGTTATGGAAGCCTGCACTCCTGCCTTCCTCTGACTGTGCTGAAAGTTCAGAGTGACAGAAGCTTGCATTGTAGTACTGTATGTTATGGAAGCCTGCACTACTGCCTTCCTCTGACTGTGCTGAAAGTTAAGAGTGACAGAAGCTTGCATTGTAGTACTGTATGTGATGGAAGCCTGAACTCCTGTCTTCCCTTGACTGTGCTGAAAGTTCAGAGTGACAGAAGCTTGCATTGTAGTACTGTATGTTATGGAAGCCTGCACTCCTGCCTTCCTCTGACTGTGCTGAAAGTTCAGAGTGACAGAAGCTTGCATTGTAGTACTGTATGTTATGGAAGCCTGCACTCCTGCCATCCTCTGACTGTGCTGAAAGTTCAGAGTGACGGAATTGCATTGTAGTACTGTATGTGATGGAAGCCTGCACTCCCGCCTTCCTCTGACTGTGCTGAAAGTTCAGAGTGACAGAAGCTTGCATTGTAGTACTGTATGTGATGGAAGCCTGCACTCCTGCTTTCCTCTGACTCTGCTGAAAGTTCAGAGTCACAGAAGCTTGCATTGTAGTACTCTATGTGATGGAAGCCTGCACTCCTGCCTTCCTCTGACTGTGCTGAAAGTTCAGAGTGACAGAAGCTTGCATTGTAGTACTGTATGTTATGGAAGCCTGCACTCCTGCCTTCCTCTGACTGTGCTGAAAGTTCAGAGTGACGGAACCTTGCATTGTAGTACTGTATGTGATGGAAGCCTGCACTCCCGCCTTCCTCTGACTGTGCTGAAAGTTCAGAGTGACAGAAGCTTGCATTGTAGTACTGTATGTGATGGAAGCCTGCACTCCTGCCATCCTCCAAATGTGCTGAAAGTTCAGAGTGACGGAAGCTTGCATTGTAGTACTGTATGTGATGGAAGCCTGCACTCCTGCCTTCCTCTGACTGTGCTGAAAGTTCAGAGTGACAGAAACTTGCGTTGTAGTACTGTATGTGATGGAAGCCTGCACTCCTGCCATCCTCTGACTGTGCTGAAAGTTCAGAGTGACAGAAGCTTGCATTGTAGTACTGTATGTTATGGAAGCCTGCACTCCTGCCTTCCTCTGACTGCTGAAAGTTAAGAGTCACGGAAGCTTGCATTGTAGCACTGCTTGTGACGGAAGCCTGCACTCCTGCCTTCCTCTGACTGTGCTGAAAGATCACAGTGATGGAAGCTTGCATTGTAGTACTGTATGTGATGGAAGCCTGCACTCCTGCCTTCCTCTGACTGTGCTGAAAGTTAAGAGTGACGGAAGCTTGCATTGCGGTACTGTATGTGATGGAAGTCTGCACTCCTGCCTTCCCCTGACTCTGCTGAAAGTTCAGAGTGACAGAAGCTTGCGTTGTAGTACTGTATGTGATGGAAGCCTGCACTCCTGCCTTCCTCTGACTGTGCTGAAAGTTAAGAGTGATGGAAGCTTGCATTGTAGCACTGTATGTTATGGAAGCCTGCACTCCCGCCTTCCTCTGACTGTCCTGAAAGTTAAGAGTGACGGAAGCTTGCATTGCGGTACTGTATGTGATGGAAGCCTGCTCTCCCGCCTTCCTCTGACTGTGCTGAAAGTTAAGAGTGACGGAAGCTTGCATTGCGGTACTGTATGTGATGGAAGTCTGCACTCCTGCCTTCCTCTGACTGTGCTGAAAGTTCAGAGTGACAGAAGCTTGAATTGTAGTACTGTATGTGATGGAAGTCTGCACTCCTGCCTTCCTCTGACTGTGCTGAAAGTTCAGAGTGACGGAAGCTTGCATTGTAGTACTGTATGTGATGGAAGCCTGAACTCCTGCCTTCCTCTGACTGTGCTGAAAGTTCAGAGTGACGGAAGCTTGCATTGTAGTACTGTATGTGATGAGAGCCTGCACTCCTGCCTTCCTCTGACTGTGCTGAAAGTTCAGAGTGACAGAAGCTTGCATTGTAGTACTGTATGTTATGGAAGCCTGCACTTCTGCCTTCCTCTGACTGTGCTGAAAGTTCAGAGTGACAGAAGCTTGCATTGTAGTACTGTATGTTATGGAAGCCTGCACTCCTGCCTTCCTCTGACTGTGCTGAAAGTTCAGAGTGACGGAACCTTGCATTGTAGTACTGTATGTGATGGAAGCCTGCACTCCCGCCTTCCTCTGACTGTGCTGAAAGTTCAGAGTGACAGAAGGTTGCATTGTAGTACTGTATGTGATGGAAGCCTGCACTCCTGCCATCCTCCGAATGTGCTGAAAGTTCAGAGTGACGGAAGCTTGCATTGTAGTACTGTATGTGATGGAAGCCTGCACTCCTGCCTTCCTCTGACTGTGCTGAAAGTTCAGAGTGACAGAAACTTGCGTTGTAGTACTGTATGTGATGGAAGCCTGCACTCCTGCCATCCTCTGACTGTGCTGAAAGTTCAGAGTGACAGAAGCTTGCATTGTAGTACTGTATGTTATGGAAGCCTGCACTCCTGCCTTCCTCTGACTGCTGAAAGTTAAGAGTCACGGAAGCTTGCATTGTAGCACTGCTTGTGACGGAAGCCTGCACTCCTGCCTTCCTCTGACTGTGCTGAAAGATCACAGTGATGGAAGCTTGCATTGTAGTACTGTATGTGATGGAAGCCTGCACTCCTGCCTTCCCCTGACTCTGCTGAAAGTTCAGAGTGACAGAAGCTTGCGTTGTAGTACTGTATGTGATGGAAGCCTGCACTCCTGCCTTCCTCTGACTGTGCTGAAAGTTAAGAGTGATGGAAGCTTGCATTGCGGTACTGTATGTGATGGAAGTCTGCACTCCTGCCTTCCCCTGACTCTGCTGAAAGTTCAGAGTGACAGAAGCTTGCGTTGTAGTACTGTATGTGATGGAAGCCTGCACTCCTGCCTTCCTCTGACTGTGCTGAAAGTTAAGAGTGATGGAAGCTTGCATTGTAGCACTGTATGTTATGGAAGCCTGCACTCCCGCCTTCAACTGACTGTGCTGAAAGTTAAGAGTGACGGAAGCTTGCATTGCGGTACTGTATGTGATGGAAGCCTGCACTCCCGCCTTCCTCTGACTGTGCTGAAAGTTAAGAGTGACGGAAGCTTGCATTGCGGTACTGTATGTGATGGAAGTCTGCACTCCTGCCTTCCTCTGACTGTGCTGAAAGTTCAGAGTGACAGAAGCTTGCATTGTAGTACTGTATGTGATGGAAGTCTGCACTCCTGCCTTCCTCTGACTGTGCTGAAAGTTCAGAGTGACGGAAGCTTGCATTGTAGTACTGTATGTGATGGAAGCCTGCACTCCTGCCTTCCTCTGACTGTGCTGAAAGTTAAGAGTGACAGAAGCTTGCATTGTAGTACTGTATGTGATAAAAGCCTGCACTCCGGCCTTCCTCTGACTGCTGAAAGTTCAGAGTGACAGAAGCTTGCATTATAGTACTGTATGTGATGGAAGCCTGCCCTCCCGCCTTCCTCGGACTGTGCTGAAAGTTCAGAGTGACGGAAGCTTGCATTGTAGTACTGTATGTGATGGAAGCCTGCACTCCTGCCTTCCTCTGAATGTGCTGAAAGTTCAGAGTGACGGAACCTTGCATTGTAGTACTGTATGTGATGGAAGCCTGCACTCCTGCCATCCTCTGACTGTGCTGAAAGTTCAGAGTGACGGAAGCTTGCATTGTAGTACTGTATCTGATGGGAGCCTGCACTCCTGCCTTCCCTTCACTGTGCTGAAAGTTCAGAGTCACGGAAGCTTGCATTGTAGTACTGTATGTGATGGAAGCCTGCACTCCTGAGTTCCTCTGACTGCTGAAAGTTCAGAGTGACAGAAGCTTGCATTGTAGTACTGTATGTGATGGAAGCCTGCACTTCTGCCTTCCTCTGACTGTGCTGAAAGTTCAGAGTGACAGAAGCTTGCATTGTAGTACTGTATGTGATGGAAGCCTGCACTCCCGCCTTTCTCTGACTGTGCTGAAAGTTCAGAGTGACAGAAGCTTGCATTGTAGTACTGTATGTGATGGAAGCCTGCACTCCTGCCTTCCTCTGACTGTGCTGAAAGATCACAGTGATGGAAGCTTGCATTGCAGTACTGTATGTGATGGAAGCCTGCACTCCTACCTTCCCCTGACTCTGCTGAAAGTTCACAGTGACAGAAACTTGCATTGTAGTACTGTATGTTATGGAAGCCTGCACTCCTGCCTTCCTCTGACTGTGCTGAAAGTTCAGAGGGACAGAAGCTTGCATTGTAGTACTGTATGTAATGGAAGCCTGCACTCCTGCCTTCCTCTGACTGTGCTGAAAGTTCAGAGTGACAGAAGCTTGCATTGTAGTACTGTATGTTATGGAAGCCTGCACTCCTGCCTTCCTCTGACTGTGCTGAACGTTCAGAGTGACAGAAGCTTGCATTGTAGTACTGTATGTTATGGAAGCCTGCACTCCTGCCTTCCTCTGACTGTGCTGAAAGTTCAGAGTGACAGAAGCTTGCATTGTAGTACTGTATGTTATGGAAGCCTGCACTCCTGCCTTCCTCTGACTGTGCTGAAAGTTCAGAGTGACGGAACCTTGCATTGTAGTACTGTATGTGATGGAAGCCTGCACTCCCGCCTTCCTCGGACTGTGCTGAAAGTTCAGAGTGACGGAAGCTTGCATTGTAGTACTGTATGTGATGGAAGCCTGCACTCCTGCCTTCCTCTGACTGCTGAAAGTTCAGAGTGACGGAAGCTTGCATTGTAGTACTGTATCTGATGGGAGCCTGCACTCCTGCCTTCCTCTGACTGCTGAAAGTTCAGAGTGACAGAAGCTTGCATTGTAGTACTGTTTGTGATGGAAGCCTGCAGTTCTGCCTTCCTCTGACTGTGCTGAAAGTTCAGAGTGACAGAAGCTTGCATTGTAGTACTGTATGTGATGGAAGCCTGCACTCCCGCCTTCCTCTGACTGTGCTGAAAGTTCAGAGTGACAGAAGCTTGAATTGTAGTACTGTATGTGATGGAAGCCTGCACTCCTGCCTTCCTCTGACTGTGCTGAAAGTTCAGAGTGACAGAAACTTGCGTTGTAGTACTGTATGTGATGGAAGCCTGCACTCCTGCCATCCTCTGACTGTGCTGAAAGTTCAGAGTGACAGAAGCTTGCATTGTAGTACTGTATGTTATGGAAGCCTGCACTCCTGCCTTCCTCTGACTGCTGAAAGTTAAGAGTCACGGAAGCTTGCATTGTAGTACTGTATGTGATGAAAGCCTGCACTCCTGCCTTCCTCTGACTGTGCTGAAAGATCACAGTGATGGAAGCTTGCATTGCAGTACTGTATGTGATGGAAGCCTGCACTCCTGCCTTCCCCTGACTCTGCTGAAAGTTCACAGTGACAGAAACTTGCATTGTAGTACTGTATGTTATGGAAGCCTGCACTCCTGCCTTCCTCTGACTGTGCTGAAAGTTCAGAGTGACGGAAGCTTGCGTTGTAGTACTGTATGTGATGGAAGCCTGCACTCCTACCTTCCCCTGACTCTGCTGAAAGTTCACAGTGACAGAAACTTGCATTGTAGTACTGTATGTTATGGAAGCCTGCACTCCTGCCTTCCTCTGACTGTGCTGAAAGTTCAGAGTGACAGAAGCTTGCATTGTAGTACTGTATGTTATGGAAGCCTGCACTCCTGCCTTCCTCTGACTGTGCTGAAAGTTAAGAGTGACAGAAGCTTGCATTGTAGTACTGTATGTGATGGAAGCCTGAACTCCTGTCTTCCCTTGACTGTGCTGAAAGTTCAGAGTGACAGAAGCTTGCATTGTAGTACTGTATGTTATGGAAGCCTGCACTCCTGCCTTCCTCTGACTGTGCTGAAAGTTCAGAGTGACAGAAGCTTGCATTGTAGTACTGTATGTTATGGAAGCCTGCACTCCTGCCATCCTCTGACTGTGCTGAAAGTTCAGAGTGACGGAACCTTGCATTGTACTACTGTATGTGATGGAAGCCTGCACTCCCGCCTTCCTCTGACTGTGCTGAAAGTTCAGAGTGACAGAAGCTTGCATTGTAGTACTGTATGTGATGGAAGCCTGCACTCCTGCTTTCCTCTGACTCTGCTGAAAGTTCAGAGTCACAGAAGCTTGCATTGTAGTACTGTATGTGATGGAAGCCTGCACTCCTGCCTTCCTCTGACTGTGCTGAATGTTCAGAGTGACAGAAGCTTGCATTGTAGTACTGTATGTTATGGAAGCCTGCACTCCTGCCTTCCTCTGACTGTGCTGAAAGTTCAGAGTGACGGAACCTTGCATTGTAGTACTGTATGTGATGGAAGCCTGCACTCCCGCCTTCCTCTGACTGTGCCGAAAGTTCAGAGTGACAGAAGCTTGCATTGTAGTACTGTATGTGATGGAAGCCTGCACTCCTGCCATCCTCCGAATGTGCTGAAAGTTCAGAGTGACGGAAGCTTGCATTGTAGTACTGTATGTGATGGAAGCCTGCACTCCTGCCTTCCTCTGACTGTGCTGAAAGTTCAGAGTGACAGAAACTTGCGTTGTAGTACTGTATGTGATGGAAGCCTGCACTCCTGCCATCCTCTGACTGTGCTGAAAGTTCAGAGTGACAGAAGCTTGCATTGTAGTACTGTATGTTATGGAAGCCTGCACTCCTGCCTTCCTCTGACTGCTGAAAGTTAAGAGTCACGGAAGCTTGCATTGTAGCACTGCTTGTGACGGAAGCCTGCACTCCTGCCTTCCTCTGACTGTGCTGAAAGATCACAGTGATGGAAGCTTGCATTGTAGTACTGTATGTGATGGAAGCCTGCACTCCTGCCTTCCTCTGACTGTGCTGAAAGTTAAGAGTGACGGAAGCTTGCATTGCGGTACTGTATGTGATGGAAGTCTGCACTCCTGCCTTCCCCTGACTCTGCTGAAAGTTCAGAGTGACAGAAGCTTGCGTTGTAGTACTGTATGTGATGGAAGCCTGCACTCCTGCCTTCCTCTGACTGTGCTGAAAGTTAAGAGTGATGGAAGCTTGCATTGTAGCACTGTATGTTATGGAAGCCTGCACTCCCGCCTTCCTCTGACTGTGCTGAAAGTTAAGAGTGACGGAAGCTTGCATTGCGGTACTGTATGTGATGGAAGCCTGCACTCCCGCCTTCCTCTGACTGTGCTGAAAGTTAAGAGTGACGGAAGCTTGCATTGCGGTACTGTATGTGATGGAAGTCTGCACTCCTGCCTTCCTCTGACTGTGCTGAAAGTTCAGAGTGACAGAAGCTTGCATTGTAGTACTGTATGTGATGGAAGTCTGCACTCCTGCCTTCCTCTGACTGTGCTGAAAGTTCAGAGTGACGGAAGCTTGCATTGTAGTACTGTATGTGATGGAAGCCTGAACTCCTGCCTTCCTCTGACTGTGCTGAAAGTTAAGAGTGACAGAAGCTTGCATTGTGGTACTGTATGTGATAAAAGCCTGCACTCCTGCCTTCCCCTGACTCTGCTGAAAGTTCAGAGTGACGGAAGCTTGCATCGTAGTACTGTATGTGATGTAAGCCTAAACTCCTGCCTTCCTCTGACTGTGCTGAAAGTTAAGAGTGACGGAAGCTTGCATTGTAGTACTGTATGTGATGGAAGCCTGCACTCCTGTCTTCCCTTGACTGTGCTGAAAGTTCAGAGTGACGGAACCTTGCATTGTAGTACTGTATGTGATGGAATCCTGCACTCCCGCCTTCCTCTGACTGTGCTGAAAGTTAAGAGTGACGGAAGCTTGCATGGTAGTACTGTATGTGATGGAAGCCTGCACTCCTGCCTTCCCCTGACTCTGCTGAAAGTTCAGAGTGACAGAAGCATGCATTGTAGCACTGTATGTGATGGAAGTCTGCACTCCTGCCTTCCTCTGACTGCTTAAAGTTAAGAGTGACGGAAGCTTGCATTGTAGTACTGTATGTGATAAAAGCCTGCACTCCTGCCTTCCCCTGACTCTGCTGAAAGTTCAGAGTGACAGAAGCATGCATTGTAGCACTGTATGTGATGGGAGCCTGCACTCCTGCCTTCCCCTGACTCTGCTGAAAGTTCAAAGTGACAGAAGCTTGCATTGTAGCACTGTATGTGATGGAAGCCTGCACTCCTGCCTTCCTCTGACTATGCTGAAAGTTAAGAGTGATGGAAGCTTGCATTGTAGCACTGTATGTTATGGAAGCCTGCACTCCCGCCTTCCTCTGACTGTGCTGAAAGTTAAGAGTGACGGAAGCTTGCATTGCGGTACTGTATGTGATGGAAGCCTGCACTCCCGCCTTCCTCTGACTGTGCTGAAAGTTAAGAGTGACGGAAGCTTGCATTGCGGTACTGTATGTGATGGAAGTCTGCACTCCTGCCTTCCTCTGACTGTGCTGAAAGTTCAGAGTGACAGAAGCTTGCATTGTAGTACTGTATGTGATGGAAGTCTGCACTCCTGCCTTCCTCTGACTGTGCTGAAAGTTCAGAGTGACGGAAGCTTGCATTGTAGTACTGTATGTGATGGAAGCCTGAACTCCTGCCTTCCTCTGACTGTGCTGAAAGTTAAGAGTGACAGAAGCTTGCATTGTGGTACTGTATGTGATAAAAGCCTGCACTCCTGCTTTCCCCTGACTCTGCTGAAAGTTCAGAGTGACGGAAGCTTGCATCGTAGTACTGTATGTGATGTAAGCCTAAACTCCTGCCTTCCTCTGACTGTGCTGAAAGTTAAGAGTGACGGAAGCTTGCATTGTAGTACTGTATGTGATGGAAGCCTGCACTCCTGTCTTCCCTTGACTGTGCTGAAAGTTCAGAGTGACGGAACCTTGCATTGTAGTACTGTATGTGATGGAATCCTGCACTCCCGCCTTCCTCTGACTGTGCTGAAAGTTAAGAGTGACGGAAGCTTGCATTGTAGTACTGTATGTGATGGAAGCCTGCACTCCTGCCTTCCCCTGACTCTGCTGAAAGTTCAGAGTGACAGAAGCATGCATTGTAGCACTGTATGTGATGGAAGTCTGCACTCCTGCCTTCCTCTGACTGCTTAAAGTTAAGAGTGACGGAAGCTTGCATTGTAGTACTGTATGTGATAAAAGCCTGCACTCCTGCCTTCCCCTGACTCTGCTGAAAGTTCAGAGTGACAGAAGCATGCATTGTAGCACTGTATGTGATGGGAGCCTGCACTCCTGCCTTCCCCTGACTCTGCTGAAAGTTCAAAGTGACAGAAGCTTGCATTGTAGCACTGTATGTGATGGAAGCCTGCACTCCTGCCTTCCTCTGACTGTGCTGAAAGTTCAGAGTGACGGAAGCTTGCATTGTAGTACTGTATGTTATGGAAGCCTGCACTCACGCTGTCCTCTGACTGTGTTGAAACTTCAGAGTGACAGAAGCTTGCATTGTAGTACTGTATGTTATGGAAGCCTGCACTCACGCTGTCCTCTGACTGTGCTGAAACTTCAGAGTGACAGAAGCTTTCATTGTAGTACTGTATGTGATGGAAGCCTGCACTCCCGCCTTCCCCTGACTGTGCTGAAAGTTCAGAGTGATGGAAGCTTGCATTGTAGTACTGTATGTGATGGAAGTCTGCACTCCTACCTTCTCCTGACTCTGCTGAAAGTTCACAGTGACAGAAACTTGCATTGTAGTACTGTATGTTATAGAAGCCTGCACTCCTGCCTTGTTCTGACTGTGCTGAAAGTTCAGAGTGACGGAAGCTTGCATTGCAGTACTGTATGTGATGGAAGCCTGCACTCCTGCCTTCCTCTGACTGTGCTGAAAGTTCAGAGTGACACAAGCTTGCATTGTAGTACTGTATGTGATGGAAGCCTGCACTCCTGCCTTCCTCTGACTGTGCTGAAAGTTCAGAGTGACAGAAGCTTGCATTGTAGTACTGTATGTGATGGAAGCCTGCACTCCTGAGTTCCTCTGACTGTGCTGAAAGTTCAGAGTGATGGAAGCTTGCATTGTAGTACTGTATGTGACGGAAGCCTGCACTCCTGCCTTCCTCTGACTGTGCTGAAAGTTCAGAGTGACGGAAGCTTGCATTGTAGTACTGTATGTGATGGAAGCCTGCACTCCCGCCTTCCTCGGACTGTGCTGAAAGTTCAGAGTGACAGAAGCTTGCATTGTAGTACTGTATGTGATGGAAGCCTGCACTCCTGCCTTCCTCTGACTGTGCTGAAAGATCACAGTGATGGAAGCTTGAATTGCAGTACTGTATGTGATGGAAGCCTGCACTCCTGCCTTCCCCTTACTCTGCTGAAAGTTCACAGTGACAGAAACTTGCATTGTAGTACTGTATGTTATGGAAGCCTGCACTCCTGCCTTCCTCTGACTTTGCTGAAAGTTCAGAGTGACTGAAGCTTGCGTTGTAGTACTGTATGTGATGGAAGCCTGCACTCCTACCTTCCCCTGACTCTGCTGAAACTTCAGAGTGACAGAAGCTTTCATTGTAGGACTGTATGTGATGGAAGCCTGCACTCCTTCCTTCCTCTGACTGTGCTGAAGGTTCAGAATGACAGAAGCTTGCATTGCAGTACTGTATGATGGAAGCCTGCACTCCTGCCTTCCTCTGACTGTGCTGAAAGTTCAGAGTGACAGAAGCCTGCATTGTAGTACTGTAGGTTATGGAAGCCTGAACTCCTGCCTTCCTCTGACTGTGCTGAAAGTTCAGAGTGACAGAAGCTTGCATTGTAGTACTGTATGTTATGGAAGCCTGCACTCCTGCCTTCCTCTGACTGTGCTGAAAGTTCAGAGTCACAGAAGCTTGCATTGCGGTACTGTATGTGATGGAAGCCTGCACTTCTGCCTTCCTCTGACTGTGCTGAACGTTCAGAGTGACAGAAGCTTGCATTGTAGTACTGTATGTGATGGAAGCCTGCACTCCTGCCTTCCTCTGACTCTGCTGAAAGTTCAGAGTCACAGAAGCTTGCATTGTAGTACTGTATGTGATGGAAGCCTGCACTCCTGCCTTCCTCTGACTGTGCTGAAAGTTCAGAGTGACAGAAGCTTGCATTGTAGTACTGTATGTTATGGAAGCCTGCACTCCTGCCTTCCTCTGACTGTGCTGAAAGTTCAGAGTGACGGAACCTTGCATGGTAGTACTGTATGTGATGGAAGCCTGCACTCCCGCCTTCCTCTGACTGTGCTGAAAGTTCAGAGTGACAGAAGCTTGCATTATAGTACTGTATGTGATGGAAGCCTGCACTCCTGCCATCCTCCGAATGTGCTGAAAGTTCAGAGTGACGGAAGCTTGCATTGTAGTACTGTATGTGATGGAAGCCTGCACTCCTGCCTTCCTCTGACTGTGCTGAAAGTTCAGAGTGACAGAAGCTTGCATTGTAGTACTGTATGTGATGGAAGCCTGCACTCATGCCTTCCTCTGACTCTGCTGAAAGTTCAGAGTCACAGAAGCTTGCATTGTAGTACTGTATGTGATGGAAGCCTGCACTCCTGCCTTCCTCTGACTCTGCTGAAAGTTCAGAGTGACAGAAGCTTGCATTGTAGTACTGTATGTTATGGAAGACTGCACTCCTACCTTCCTCTGATTGTGCTGAAAGTTCAGAGTGACGGAACCTTGCATTGTAGTACTGTATGTGATGGAAGCCTGCACTCCCGCCTTCCTCTGACTGTGCTGAAAGTTCAGAGTGACAGAAGCTTGCATTGTAGTACTGTATGTGATGGAAGCCTGCACTCCTGCCATCCTCCGAATGTGCTGAAAGTTCAGAGTGACGGAAGCTTGCATTGTAGTACTGTATGTGATGGAAGCCTGCACTCCTGCCTTCCTCTGACTGTGCTGAAAGTTCAGAGTGACAGAAACTTGCGTTGTAGTACTGTATGTGATGGAAGCCTGCACTCCTGCCATCCTCTGACTGTGCTGAAAGTTCAGAGTGACAGAAGCTTGCATTGTAGTACTGTATGTTATGGAAGCCTGCACTCCTGCCTTCCTCTGACTGCTGAAAGTTAAGAGTCACGGAAGCTTGCATTGTAGCACTGCTTGTGACGGAAGCCTGCACTCCTGCCTTCCTCTGACTGTGCTGAAAGATCACAGTGATGGAAGCTTGCATTGTAGTACTGTATGTTATAGAAGCCTGCACTCCTGCCTTGTTCTGACTGTGCTGAAAGTTCAGAGTGACGGAAGCTTGCATTGCAGTACTGTATGTGATGGAAGCCTGCACTCCTGCCTTCCTCTGACTGTGCTGAAAGTTCAGAGTGACAGAAGCTTGCATTGTAGTACTGTATGTGATGGAAGTCTGCACTCCTGCTTTCCTCTGACTGTGCTGAAAGTTCAGAGTGATGGAAGCTTGCATTGTAGTACTGTATGTGATGGAAGCCTGAACTCCTGCCTTCCTCTGACTGTGCTGAAAGTTCAGAGTGACAGAAGCTTGCATTGTAGTACTGTATGTGATGGAAGCCTGCACTCCCGCCTTCCTCTGACTGTGCTGAAAGATCACAGTGATGGAAGCTTGCATTGCAGTACTGTATGTGATGGAAGCCTGCACTCCCGCCTTCCTCGGACTGTGCTGAAAGTTCAGAGTGACAGAAGCTTGCATTGTAGTACTGTATGTTATGGAAGCCTGCACTCCTGCCTTCCTCTGACTGTGCTGAAAGTTAAGAGTGACAGAAGCTTGCATTGTAGTACTGTATGTGATGGAAGCCTGCACTCCTGCCTTCCTCTGACTGTGCTGAAAGTTCAGAGTGACAGAAGCTTGCATTGTAGTACTGTATGTTATGGAAGCCTGCACTCCTGCCTTCCTCTGACTGTGCTGAAAGTTCAGAGTGACGGAAGCTTGCATTGTAGTACTGTATGTGATGGAAGCCTGAACTCCTGCCTTCCTCTGACTGTGCTGAAAGTTCAGAGTGACGGAAGCTTGCATTGTAGTACTGTATGTGATGAGAGCCTGCACTCCTGCCTTCCTCTGACTGTGCTGAAAGTTCAGAGTGACAGAAGCTTGCATTGTAGTACTGTATGTTATGGAAGCCTGCACTTCTGCCTTCCTCTGACTGTGCTGAAAGTTCAGAGTGACAGAAGCTTGCATTGTAGTACTGTATGTTATGGAAGCCTGCACTCCTGCCTTCCTCTGACTGTGCTGAAAGTTCAGAGTGACGGAATCTTGCATTGTAGTACTGTATGTGATGGAAGCCTGCACTCCCGCCTTCCTCTGACTGTGCTGAAAGTTCAGAGTGACAGAAGGTTGCATTGTAGTACTGTATGTGATGGAAGCCTGCACTCCTGCCATCCTCCGAATGTGCTGAAAGTTCAGAGTGACGGAAGCTTGCATTGTAGTACTGTATGTGATGGAAGCCTGCACTCCTGCCTTCCTCTGACTGTGCTGAAAGTTCAGAGTGACAGAAACTTGCGTTGTAGTACTGTATGTGATGGAAGCCTGCACTCCTGCCATCCTCTGACTGTGCTGAAAGTTCAGAGTGACAGAAGCTTGCATTGTAGTACTGTATGTTATGGAAGCCTGCACTCCTGCCTTCCTCTGACTGCTGAAAGTTAAGAGTCACGGAAGCTTGCATTGTAGCACTGCTTGTGACAGAAGCCTGCACTCCTGCCTTCCTCTGACTGTGCTGAAAGATCACAGTGATGGAAGCTTGCATTGTAGTACTGTATGTGATGGAAGCCTGCACTCCTGCCTTCCCCTGACTCTGCTGAAAGTTCAGAGTGACAGAAGCTTGCGTTGTAGTACTGTATGTGATGGAAGCCTGCACTCCTGCCTTCCTCTGACTGTGCTGAAAGTTAAGAGTGATGGAAGCTTGCATTGCGGTACTGTATGTGATGGAAGTCTGCACTCCTGCCTTCCCCTGACTCTGCTGAAAGTTCAGAGTGACAGAAGCTTGCGTTGTAG
Source organism: Lissotriton helveticus (assembly GCF_964261635.1). Lineage (NCBI taxonomy): Eukaryota > Metazoa > Chordata > Amphibia > Caudata > Salamandridae > Lissotriton > Lissotriton helveticus. Next base: position 2,123,643,753 of record NC_136067.1, on the reverse strand, counting down.
TACTGTATGTGATGGAAGCCTGCACTCCTGCCTTCCTCTGACTGTGCTGAAAGTTAAGAGTGATGGAAGCTTGCATTGTAGCACTGTATGTTATGGAAGCCTGCACTCCCGCCTTCCTCTGACTGTGCTGAAAGTTAAGAGTGACGGAAGCTTGCATTGCGGTACTGTATGTGATGGAAGCCTGCACTCCCGCCTTCCTCTGACTGTGCTGAAAGTTAAGAGTGACGGAAGCTTGCATTGCGGTACTGTATGTGATGGAAGTCTGCACTCCTGCCTTCCTCTGACTGTGCTGAAAGTTCAGAGTGACAGAAGCTTGCATTGTAGTACTGTATGTGATGGAAGTCTGCACTCCTGCCTTCCTCTGACTGTGCTGAAAGTTCAGAGTGACGGAAGCTTGCATTGTAGTACTGTATGTGATGGAAGCCTGCACTCCTGCCTTCCTCTGACTGTGCTGAAAGTTAAGAGTGACAGAAGCTTGCATTGTAGTACTGTATGTGATAAAAGCCTGCACTCCGGCCTTCCTCTGACTGCTGAAAGTTCAGAGTGACAGAAGCTTGCATTATAGTACTGTATGTGATGGAAGCCTGCCCTCCCGCCTTCCTCGGACTGTGCTGAAAGTTCAGAGTGACGGAAGCTTGCATTGTAGTACTGTATGTGATGGAAGCCTGCACTCCTGCCTTCCTCTGAATGTGCTGAAAGTTCAGAGTGACGGAACCTTGCATTGTAGTACTGTATGTGATGGAAGCCTGCACTCCTGCCATCCTCTGACTGTGCTAAAAGTTCAGAGTGACGGAAGCTTGCATTGTAGTACTGTATCTGATGGGAGCCTGCACTCCTGCCTTCCCTTCACTGTGCTGAAAGTTCAGAGTCACGGAAGCTTGCATTGTAGTACTGTATGTGATGGAAGCCTGCACTCCTGAGTTCCTCTGACTGCTGAAAGTTCAGAGTGACAGAAGCTTGCATTGTAGTACTGTATGTGATGGAAGCCTGCACTTCTGCCTTCCTCTGACTGTGCTGAAAGTTCAGAGTGACAGAAGCTTGCATTGTAGTACTGTATGTGATGGAAGCCTGCACTCCCGCCTTTCTCTGACTGTGCTGAAAGTTCAGAGTGACAGAAGCTTGCATTGTAGTACTGTATGTGATGGAAGCCTGCACTCCTGCCTTCCTCTGACTGTGCTGAAAGATCACAGTGATGGAAGCTTGCATTGCAGTACTGTATGTGATGGAAGCCTGCACTCCTACCTTCCCCTGACTCTGCTGAAAGTTCACAGTGACAGAAACTTGCATTGTAGTACTGTATGTTATGGAAGCCTGCACTCCTGCCTTCCTCTGACTGTGCTGAAAGTTCAGAGGGACAGAAGCTTGCATTGTAGTACTGTATGTAATGGAAGCCTGCACTCCTGCCTTCCTCTGACTGTGCTGAAAGTTCAGAGTGACAGAAGCTTGCATTGTAGTACTGTATGTTATGGAAGCCTGCACTCCTGCCTTCCTCTGACTGTGCTGAAAGTTCAGAGTGTCAGAAGCTTGCATTGTAGTACTGTATGTTATGGAAGCCTGCACTCCTGCCTTCCTCTGACTGTGCTGAAAGTTCAGAGTGACAGAAGCTTGCATTGTAGTACTGTATGTTATGGAAGCCTGCACTCCTGCCTTCCTCTGACTGTGCTGAAAGTTCAGAGTGACGGAACCTTGCATTGTAGTACTGTATGTGATGGAAGCCTGCACTCCCGCCTTCCTCGGACTGTGCTGAAAGTTCAGAGTGACGGAAGCTTGCATTGTAGTACTGTATGTGATGGAAGCCTGCACTCCTGCCTTCCTCTGACTGCTGAAAGTTCAGAGTGACGGAAGCTTGCATTGTAGTACTGTATCTGATGGGAGCCTGCACTCCTGCCTTCCTCTGACTGCTGAAAGTTCAGAGTGACAGAAGCTTGCATTGTAGTACTGTTTGTGATGGAAGCCTGCAGTTCTGCCTTCCTCTGACTGTGCTGAAAGTTCAGAGTGACAGAAGCTTGCATTGTAGTACTGTATGTGATGGAAGCCTGCACTCCCACCTTCCTCTGACTGTGCTGAAAGTTCAGAGTGACAGAAGCTTGAATTGTAGTACTGTATGTGATGGAAGCCTGCACTCCTGCCTTCCTCTGACTGTGCTGAAAGTTCAGAGTGACAGAAACTTGCGTTGTAGTACTGTATGTGATGGAAGCCTGCACTCCTGCCATCCTCTGACTGTGCTGAAAGTTCAGAGTGACAGAAGCTTGCATTGTAGTACTGTATGTTATGGAAGCCTGCACTCCTGCCTTCCTCTGACTGCTGAAAGTTAAGAGTCACGGAAGCTTGCATTGTAGTACTGTATGTGATGAAAGCCTGCACTCCTGCCTTCCTCTGACTGTGCTGAAAGATCACAGTGATGGAAGCTTGCATTGCAGTACTGTATGTGATGGAAGCCTGCACTCCTGCCTTCCCCTGACTCTGCTGAAAGTTCACAGTGACAGAAACTTGCATTGTAGTACTGTATGTTATGGAAGCCTGCACTCCTGCCTTCCTCTGACTGTGCTGAAAGTTCAGAGTGACGGAAGCTTGCGTTGTAGTACTGTATGTGATGGAAGCCTGCACTCCTACCTTCCCCTGACTCTGCTGAAAGTTCACAGTGACAGAAACTTGCATTGTAGTACTGTATGTTATGGAAGCCTGCACTCCTGCCTTCCTCTGACTGTGCTGAAAGTTCAGAGTGACAGAAGCTTGCATTGTAGTACTGTATGTTATGGAAGCCTGCACTCCTGCCTTCCTCTGACTGTGCTGAAAGTTAAGAGTGACAGAAGCTTGCATTGTAGTACTGTATGTGATGGAAGCCTGAACTCCTGTCTTCCCTTGACTGTGCTGAAAGTTCAGAGTGACAGAAGCTTGCATTGTAGTACTGTATGTTATGGAAGCCTGCACTCCTGCCTTCCTCTGACTGTGCTGAAAGTTCAGAGTGACAGAAGCTTGCATTGTAGTACTGTATGTTATGGAAGCCTGCACTCCTGCCATCCTCTGACTGTGCTGAAAGTTCAGAGTGACGGAACCTTGCATTGTACTACTGTATGTGATGGAAGCCTGCACTCCCGCCTTCCTCTGACTGTGCTGAAAGTTCAGAGTGACAGAAGCTTGCATTGTAGTACTGTATGTGATGGAAGCCTGCACTCCTGCTTTCCTCTGACTCTGCTGAAAGTTCAGAGTCACAGAAGCTTGCATTGTAGTACTGTATGTGATGGAAGCCTGCACTCCTGCCTTCCTCTGACTGTGCTGAATGTTCAGAGTGACAGAAGCTTGCATTGTAGTACTGTATGTTATGGAAGCCTGCACTCCTGCCTTCCTCTGACTGTGCTGAAAGTTCAGAGTGACGGAACCTTGCATTGTAGTACTGTATGTGATGGAAGCCTGCACTCCCGCCTTCCTCTGACTGTGCCGAAAGTTCAGAGTGACAGAAGCTTGCATTGTAGTACTGTATGTGATGGAAGCCTGCACTCCTGCCATCCTCCGAATGTGCTGAAAGTTCAGAGTGACGGAAGCTTGCATTGTAGTACTGTATGTGATGGAAGCCTGCACTCCTGCCTTCCTCTGACTGTGCTGAAAGTTCAGAGTGACAGAAACTTGCGTTGTAGTACTGTATGTGATGGAAGCCTGCACTCCTGCCATCCTCTGACTGTGCTGAAAGTTCAGAGTGACAGAAGCTTGCATTGTAGTACTGTATGTTATGGAAGCCTGCACTCCTGCCTTCCTCTGACTGCTGAAAGTTAAGAGTCACGGAAACTTGCATTGTAGCACTGCTTGTGACGGAAGCCTGCACTCCTGCCTTCCTCTGACTGTGCTGAAAGATCACAGTGATGGAAGCTTGCATTGTAGTACTGTATGTGATGGAAGCCTGCACTCCTGCCTTCCTCTGACTGTGCTGAAAGTTAAGAGTGACGGAAGCTTGCATTGCGGTACTGTATGTGATGGAAGTCTGCACTCCTGCCTTCCCCTGACTCTGCTGAAAGTTCAGAGTGACAGAAGCTTGCGTTGTAGTACTGTATGTGATGGAAGCCTGCACTCCTGCCTTCCTCTGACTGTGCTGAAAGTTAAGAGTGATGGAAGCTTGCATTGTAGCACTGTATGTTATGGAAGCCTGCACTCCCGCCTTCCTCTGACTGTGCGGAAAGTTAAGAGTGACGGAAGCTTGCATTGCGGTACTGTATGTGATGGAAGCCTGCACTCCCGCCTTCCTCTGACTGTGCTGAAAGTTAAGAGTGACGGAAGCTTGCATTGCGGTACTGTATGTGATGGAAGTCTGCACTCCTGCCTTCCTCTGACTGTGCTGAAAGTTCAGAGTGACAGAAGCTTGCATTGTAGTACTGTATGTGATGGAAGTCTGCACTCCTGCCTTCCTCTGACTGTGCTGAAAGTTCAGAGTGACGGAAGCTTGCATTGTAGTACTGTATGTGATGGAAGCCTGAACTCCTGCCTTCCTCTGACTGTGCTGAAAGTTAAGAGTGACAGAAGCTTGCATTGTGGTACTGTATGTGATAAAAGCCTGCACTCCTGCCTTCCCCTGACTCTGCTGAAAGTTCAGAGTGACGGAAGCTTGCATCGTAGTACTGTATGTGATGTAAGCCTAAACTCCTGCCTTCCTCTGACTGTGCTGAAAGTTAAGAGTGACGGAAGCTTGCATTGTAGTACTGTATGTGATGGAAGCCTGCACTCCTGTCTTCCCTTGACTGTGCTGAAAGTTCAGAGTGACGGAACCTTGCATTGTAGTACTGTATGTGATGGAATCCTGCACTCCCGCCTTCCTCTGACTGTGCTGAAAGTTAAGAGTGACGGAAGCTTGCATTGTAGTACTGTATGTGATGGAAGCCTGCACTCCTGCCTTCCCCTGACTCTGCTGAAAGTTCAGAGTGACAGAAGCATGCATTGTAGCACTGTATGTGATGGAAGTCTGCACTCCTGCCTTCCTCTGACTGCTTAAAGTTAAGAGTGACGGAAGCTTGCATTGTAGTACTGTATGTGATAAAAGCCTGCACTCCTGCCTTCCCCTGACTCTGCTGAAAGTTCAGAGTGACAGAAGCATGCATTGTAGCACTGTATGTGATGGGAGCCTGCACTCCTGCCTTCCCCTGACTCTGCTGAAAGTTCAAAGTGACAGAAGCTTGCATTGTAGCACTGTATGTGATGGAAGCCTGCACTCCTGCCTTCCTCTGACTGTGCTGAAAGTTCAGAGTGACGGAAGCTTGCATTGTAGTACTGTATGTTATGGAAGCCTGCACTCACGCTGTCCTCTGACTGTGTTGAAACTTCAGAGTGACAGAAGCTTGCATTGTAGTACTGTATGTTATGGAAGCCTGCACTCACGCTGTCCTCTGACTGTGCTGAAACTTCAGAGTGACAGAAGCTTTCATTGTAGTACTGTATGTGATGGAAGCCTGCACTCCCGCCTTCCCCTGACTGTGCTGAAAGTTCAGAGTGATGGAAGCTTGCATTGTAGTACTGTATGTGATGGAAGTCTGCACTCCTACCTTCTCCTGACTCTGCTGAAAGTTCACAGTGACAGAAACTTGCATTGTAGTACTGTATGTTATAGAAGCCTGCACTCCTGCCTTGTTCTGACTGTGCTGAAAGTTCAGAGTGACGGAAGCTTGCATTGCAGTACTGTATGTGATGGAAGCCTGCACTCCTGCCTTCCTCTGACTGTGCTGAAAGTTCAGAGTGACACAAGCTTGCATTGTAGTACTGTATGTGATGGAAGCCTGCACTCCTGCCTTCCTCTGACTGTGCTGAAAGTTCAGAGTGACAGAAGCTTGCATTGTAGTACTGTATGTGATGGAAGCCTGCACTCCTGAGTTCCTCTGACTGTGCTGAAAGTTCAGAGTGATGGAAGCTTGCATTGTAGTACTGTATGTGACGGAAGCCTGCACTCCTGCCTTCCTCTGACTGTGCTGAAAGTTCAGAGTGACGGAAGCTTGCATTGTAGTACTGTATGTGATGGAAGCCTGCACTCCCGCCTTCCTCGGACTGTGCTGAAAGTTCAGAGTGACAGAAGCTTGCATTGTAGTACTGTATGTGATGGAAGCCTGCACTCCTGCCTTCCTCTGACTGTGCTGAAAGATCACAGTGATGGAAGCTTGCATTGCAGTACTGTATGTGATGGAAGCCTGCACTCCTGCCTTCCCCTTACTCTGCTGAAAGTTCACAGTGACAGAAACTTGCATTGTAGTACTGTATGTTATGGAAGCCTGCACTCCTGCCTTCCTCTGACTTTGCTGAAAGTTCAGAGTGACTGAAGCTTGCGTTGTAGTACTGTATGTGATGGAAGCCTGCACTCCTACCTTCCCCTGACTCTGCTGAAACTTCAGAGTGACAGAAGCTTTCATTGTAGGACTGTATGTGATGGAAGCCTGCACTCCTTCCTTCCTCTGACTGTGCTGAAGGTTCAGAATGACAGAAGCTTGCATTGCAGTACTGTATGATGGAAGCCTGCACTCCTGCCTTCCTCTGACTGTGCTGAAAGTTCAGAGTGACAGAAGCCTGCATTGTAGTACTGTAGGTTATGGAAGCCTGAACTCCTGCCTTCCTCTGACTCTGCTGAAAGTTAAGAGTGACGGAAGCTTGCATTGTAGTACTGTATGTGATGGAAGCCTGCACTCCTGTCTTCCCTTGACTGTGCTGAAAGTTCAGAGTGACGGAACCTTGCATTGTAGTACTGTATGTGATGGAATCCTGCACTCCCGCCTTCCTCTGACTGTGCTGAAAGTTAAGAGTGACGGAAGCTTGCATTGTAGTACTGTATGTGATGGAAGCCTGCACTCCTGCCTTCCCCTGACTCTGCTGAAAGTTCAGAGTGACAGAAGCATGCATTGTAGCACTGTATGTGATGGAAGCCTGCACTCCTGCCTTCCTCTGACTGTGCTGAAAGTTCAGAGTGACAGAAGCCTGCATCGTAGTACTGTATGTGATGTAAGCCTAAACTCCTGCCTTCCTCTGACTGTGCTGAAAGTTAAGAGTGACGGAAGCTTGCATTGTAGCACTGCTTGTGACGGAAGCCTGCACTCCTGCCTTCCTCTGACTGTGCTGAAAGATCACAGTGATGGAAGCTTGCATTGTAGTACTGTATGTGATGGAAGCCTGCACTCCTGCCTTCCCCTGACTCTGCTGAAAGTTCAGAGTGACAGAAGCTTGCGTTGTAGTACTGTATGTGATGGAAGCCTGCACTCCTGCCTTCCTCTGACTGTGCTGAAAGTTAAGAGTGACAGAAGCTTGCATTGTAGTACTGTATGTGATGGAAGCCTGCACTCCTGCCTTCCTCTGACTGTGCTGAAAGTTCAGAGTGACAGAAGCTTGCATTGTAGTACTGTATGTGATGGAAGCCTGCACTCCTGCCTTCCTCTGACTGTGCTGAAAGTTCAGAGTGACAGAAGCTTGCATTGTAGTACTGTATGTTATGGAAGCCTGCACTCCTGCCTTCCTCTGACTGTGCTGAAAGTTCAGAGTGACGGAAGCTTGCATTGTAGTACTGTATGTGATGGAAGCCTGAACTCCTGCCTTCCTCTGACTGTGCTGAAAGTTCAGAGTGACGGAAGCTTGCATTGTAGTACTGTATGTGATGAGAGCCTGCACTCCTGCCTTCCTCTGACTGTGCTGAAAGTTCAGAGTGACAGAAGCTTGCATTGTAGTACTGTATGTTATGGAAGCCTGCACTTCTGCCTTCCTCTGACTGTGCTGAAAGTTCAGAGTGACGGAAGCTTGCATTGTAGTACTGTATGTTATGGAAGCCTGCACTCCTGCCTTCCTCTGACTGTGCTGAAAGTTCAGAGTGACGGAATCTTGCATTGTAGTACTGTATGTGATGGAAGCCTGCACTCCCGCCTTCCTCTGACTGTGCTGAAAGTTCAGAGTGACAGAAGGTTGCATTGTAGTACTGTATGTGATGGAAGCCTGCACTCCTGCCATCCTCCGAATGTGCTGAAAGTTCAGAGTGACGGAAGCTTGCATTGTAGTACTGTATGTGATGGAAGCCTGCACTCCTGCCTTCCTCTGACTGTGCTGAAAGTTCAGAGTGACAGAAACTTGCGTTGTAGTACTGTATGTGATGGAAGCCTGCACTCCTGCCATCCTCTGACTGTGCTGAAAGTTCAGAGTGACAGAAGCTTGCATTGTAGTACTGTATGTTATGGAAGCCTGCACTCCTGCCTTCCTCTGACTGCTGAAAGTTAAGAGTCACGGAAGCTTGCATTGTAGCACTGCTTGTGACGGAAGCCTGCACTCCTGCCTTCCTCTGACTGTGCTGAAAGATCACAGTGATGGAAGCTTGCATTGTAGTACTGTATGTGATGGAAGCCTGCACTCCTGCCTTCCCCTGACTCTGCTGAAAGTTCAGAGTGACAGAAGCTTGCGTTGTAGTACTGTATGTGATGGAAGCCTGCACTCCTGCCTTCCTCTGACTGTGCTGAAAGTTAAGAGTGATGGAAGCTTGCATTGCGGTACTGTATGTGATGGAAGTCTGCACTCCTGCCTTCCCCTGACTCTGCTGAAAGTTCAGAGTGACAGAAGCTTGCGTTGTAGTACTGTATGTGATGGAAGCCTGCACTCCTGCCTTCCTCTGACTGTGCTGAAAGTTAAGAGTGATGGAAGCTTGCATTGTAGCACTGTATGTTATGGAAGCCTGCACTCCCGCCTTCCTCTGACTGTGCTGAAAGTTAAGAGTGACGGAAGCTTGCATTGCGGTACTGTATGTGATGGAAGCCTGCACTCCCGCCTTCCTCTGACTGTGCTGAAAGTTAAGAGTGACGGAAGCTTGCATTGCGGTACTGTATGTGATGGAAGTCTGCACTCCTGCCTTCCTCTGACTGTGCTGAAAGTTCAGAGTGACAGAAGCTTGCATTGTAGTACTGTATGTGATGGAAGTCTGCACTCCTGCCTTCCTCTGACTGTGCTGAAAGTTCAGAGTGACGGAAGCTTGCATTGTAGTACTGTATGTGATGGAAGCCTGCACTCCTGCCTTCCTCTGACTGTGCTGAAAGTTAAGAGTGACAGAAGCTTGCATTGTAGTACTGTATGTGATGAAAGCCTGCACTCCGGCCTTCCTCTGACTGCTGAAAGTTCAGAGTGACAGAAGCTTGCATTATAGTACTGTATGTGATGGAAGCCTGCCCTCCCGCCTTCCTCGGACTGTGCTGAAAGTTCAGAGTGACGGAAGCTTGCATTGTAGTACTGTATGTGATGGAAGCCTGCACTCCTGCCTTCCTCTGAATGTGCTGAAAGTTCAGAGTGACGGAACCTTGCATTGTAGTACTGTATGTGATGGAAGCCTGCACTCCTGCCATCCTCTGACTGTGCTGAAAGTTCAGAGTGACGGAAGCTTGCATTGTAGTACTGTATCTGATGGGAGCCTGCACTCCTGCCTTCCCTTCACTGTGCTGAAAGTTCAGAGTCACGGAAGCTTGCATTGTAGTACTGTATGTGATGGAAGCCTGCACTCCTGAGTTCCTCTGACTGCTGAAAGTTCAGAGTGACAGAAGCTTGCATTGTAGTACTGTATGTGATGGAAGCCTGCACTTCTGCCTTCCTCTGACTGTGCTGAAAGTTCAGAGTGACAGAAGCTTGCATTGTAGTACTGTATGTGATGGAAGCCTGCACTCCCGCCTTTCTCTGACTGTGCTGAAAGTTCAGAGTGACAGAAGCTTGCATTGTAGTACTGTATGTGATGGAAGCCTGCACTCCTGCCTTCCTCTGACTGTGCTGAAAGATCACAGTGATGGAAGCTTGCATTGCAGTACTGTATGTGATGGAAGCCTGCACTCCTACCTTCCCCTGACTCTGCTGAAAGTTCACAGTGACAGAAACTTGCATTGTAGTACTGTATGTTATGGAAGCCTGCACTCCTGCCTTCCTCTGACTGTGCTGAAAGTTCAGAGGGACAGAAGCTTGCATTGTAGTACTGTATGTAATGGAAGCCTGCACTCCTGCCTTCCTCTGACTGTGCTGAAAGTTCAGAGTGACAGAAGCTTGCATTGTAGTACTGTATGTTATGGAAGCCTGCACTCCTGCCTTCCTCTGACTGTGCTGAAAGTTCAGAGTGACAGAAGCTTGCATTGTAGTACTGTATGTTATGGAAGCCTGCACTCCTGCCTTCCTCTGACTGTGCTGAAAGTTCAGAGTGACAGAAGCTTGCATTGTAGTACTGTATGTTATGGAAGCCTGCACTCCTGCCTTCCTCTGACTGTGCTGAAAGTTCAGAGTGACGGAACCTTGCATTGTAGTACTGTATGTGATGGAAGCCTGCACTCCCGCCTTCCTCGGACTGTGCTGAAAGTTCAGAGTGACGGAAGCTTGCATTGTAGTACTGTATGTGATGGAAGCCTGCACTCCTGCCTTCCTCTGACTGCTGAAAGTTCAGAGTGACGGAAGCTTGCATTGTAGTACTGTATCTGATGGGAGCCTGCACTCCTGCCTTCCTCTGACTGCTGAAAGTTCAGAGTGACAGAAGCTTGCATTGTAGTACTGTTTGTGATGGAAGCCTGCAGTTCTGCCTTCCTCTGACTGTGCTGAAAGTTCAGAGTGACAGAAGCTTGCATTGTAGTACTGTATGTGATGGAAGCCTGCACTCCCGCCTTCCTCTGACTGTGCTGAAAGTTCAGAGTGACAGAAGCTTGAATTGTAGTACTGTATGTGATGGAAGCCTGCACTCCTGCCTTCCTCTGACTGTGCTGAAAGTTCAGAGTGACAGAAACTTGCGTTGTAGTACTGTATGTGATGGAAGCCTGCACTCCTGCCATCCTCTGACTGTGCTGAAAGTTCAGAGTGACAGAAGCTTGCATTGTAGTACTGTATGTTATGGAAGCCTGCACTCCTGCCTTCCTCTGACTGCTGAAAGTTAAGAGTCACGGAAGCTTGCATTGTAGTACTGTATGTGATGAAAGCCTGCACTCCTGCCTTCCTCTGACTGTGCTGAAAGATCACAGTGATGGAAGCTTGCATTGCAGTACTGTATGTGATGGAAGCCTGCACTCCTGCCTTCCCCTGACTCTGCTGAAAGTTCACAGTGACAGAAACTTGCATTGTAGTACTGTATGTTATGGAAGCCTGCACTCCTGCCTTCCTCTGACTGTGCTGAAAGTTCAGAGTGACGGAAGCTTGCGTTGTAGTACTGTATGTGATGGAAGCCTGCACTCCTACCTTCCCCTGACTCTGCTGAAAGTTCACAGTGACAGAAACTTGCATTGTAGTACTGTATGTTATGGAAGCCTGCACTCCTGCCTTCCTCTGACTGTGCTGAAAGTTCAGAGTGACAGAAGCTTGCATTGTAGTACTGTATGTTATGGAAGCCTGCACTCCTGCCTTCCTCTGACTGTGCTGAAAGTTAAGAGTGACAGAAGCTTGCATTGTAGTACTGTATGTGATGGAAGCCTGAACTCCTGTCTTCCCTTGACTGTGCTGAAAGTTCAGAGTGACAGAAGCTTGCATTGTAGTACTGTATGTTATGGAAGCCTGCACTCCTGCCTTCCTCTGACTGTGCTGAAAGTTCAGAGTGACAGAAGCTTGCATTGTAGTACTGTATGTTATGGAAGCCTGCACTCCTGCCATCCTCTGACTGTGCTGAAAGTTCAGAGTGACGGAACCTTGCATTGTACTACTGTATGTGATGGAAGCCTGCACTCCCGCCTTCCTCTGACTGTGCTGAAAGTTCAGAGTGACAGAAGCTTGCATTGTAGTACTGTATGTGATGGAAGCCTGCACTCCTGCTTTCCTCTGACTCTGCTGAAAGTTCAGAGTCACAGAAGCTTGCATTGTAGTACTGTATGTGATGGAAGCCTGCACTCCTGCCTTCCTCTGACTGTGCTGAATGTTCAGAGTGACAGAAGCTTGCATTGTAGTACTGTATGTTAATTGAAGCCTGCACTCCTGCCTTCCTCTGACTGTGCTGAAAGTTCAGAGTGACGGAACCTTGCATTGTAGTACTGTATGTGATGGAAGCCTGCACTCCCGCCTTCCTCTGACTGTGCCGAAAGTTCAGAGTGACAGAAGCTTGCATTGTAGTACTGTATGTGATGGAAGCCTGCACTCCTGCCATCCTCCGAATGTGCTGAAAGTTCAGAGTGACGGAAGCTTGCATTGTAGTACTGTATGTGATGGAAGCCTGCACTCCTGCCTTCCTCTGACTGTGCTGAAAGTTCAGAGTGACAGAAACTTGCGTTGTAGTACTGTATGTGATGGAAGCCTGCACTCCTGCCATCCTCTGACTGTGCTGAAAGTTCAGAGTGACAGAAGCTTGCATTGTAGTACTGTATGTTATGGAAGCCTGCACTCCTGCCTTCCTCTGACTGCTGAAAGTTAAGAGTCACGGAAACTTGCATTGTAGCACTGCTTGTGACGGAAGCCTGCACTCCTGCCTTCCTCTGACTGTGCTGAAAGATCACAGTGATGGAAGCTTGCATTGTAGTACTGTATGTGATGGAAGCCTGCACTCCTGCCTTCCTCTGACTGTGCTGAAAGTTAAGAGTGACGGAAGCTTGCATTGCGGTACTGTATGTGATGGAAGTCTGCACTCCTGCCTTCCCCTGACTCTGCTGAAAGTTCAGAGTGACAGAAGCTTGCGTTGTAGTACTGTATGTGATGGAAGCCTGCACTCCTGCCTTCCTCTGACTGTGCTGAAAGTTAAGAGTGATGGAAGCTTGCATTGTAGCACTGTATGTTATGGAAGCCTGCACTCCCGCCTTCCTCTGACTGTGCTGAAAGTTAAGAGTGACGGAAGCTTGCATTGCGGTACTGTATGTGATGGAAGCCTGCACTCCCGCCTTCCTCTGACTGTGCTGAAAGTTAAGAGTGACGGAAGCTTGCATTGCGGTACTGTATGTGATGGAAGTCTGCACTCCTGCCTTCCTCTGACTGTGCTGAAAGTTCAGAGTGACAGAAGCTTGCATTGTAGTACTGTATGTGATGGAAGTCTGCACTCCTGCCTTCCTCTGACTGTGCTGAAAGTTCAGAGTGACGGAAGCTTGCATTGTAGTACTGTATGTGATGGAAGCCTGAACTCCTGCCTTCCTCTGACTGTGCTGAAAGTTAAGAGTGACAGAAGCTTGCATTGTGGTACTGTATGTGATAAAAGCCTGCACTCCTGCCTTCCCCTGACTCTGCTGAAAGTTCAGAGTGACGGAAGCTTGCATCGTAGTACTGTATGTGATGTAAGCCTAAACTCCTGCCTTCCTCTGACTGTGCTGAAAGTTAAGAGTGACGGAAGCTTGCATTGTAGTACTGTATGTGATGGAAGCCTGCACTCCTGTCTTCCCTTGACTGTGCTGAAAGTTCAGAGTGACGGAACCTTGCATTGTAGTACTGTATGTGATGGAATCCTGCACTCCCGCCTTCCTCTGACTGTGCTGAAAGTTAAGAGTGACGGAAGCTTGCATTGTAGTACTGTATGTGATGGAAGCCTGCACTCCTGCCTTCCCCTGACTCTGCTGAAAGTTCAGAGTGACAGAAGCATGCATTGTAGCACTGTATGTGATGGAAGTCTGCACTCCTGCCTTCCTCTGACTGCTTAAAGTTAAGAGTGACGGAAGCTTGCATTGTAGTACTGTATGTGATAAAAGCCTGCACTCCTGCCTTCCCCTGACTCTGCTGAAAGTTCAGAGTGACAGAAGCATGCATTGTAGCACTGTATGTGATGGGAGCCTGCACTCCTGCCTTCCCCTGACTCTGCTGAAAGTTCAAAGTGACAGAAGCTTGCATTGTAGCACTGTATGTGATGGAAGCCTGCACTCCTGCCTTCCTCTGACTGTGCTGAAAGTTCAGAGTGACGGAAGCTTGCATTGTAGTACTGTATGTTATGGAAGCCTGCACTCACGCTGTCCTCTGACTGTGTTGAAACTTCAGAGTGACAGAAGCTTGCATTGTAGTACTGTATGTTATGGAAGCCTGCACTCACGCTGTCCTCTGACTGTGCTGAAACTTCAGAGTGACAGAAGCTTTCATTGTAGTACTGTATGTGATGGAAGCCTGCACTCCCGCCTTCCCCTGACTGTGCTGAAAGTTCAGAGTGATGGAAGCTTGCATTGTAGTACTGTATGTGATGGAAGTCTGCACTCCTACCTTCTCCTGACTCTGCTGAAAGTTCACAGTGACAGAAACTTGCATTGTAGTACTGTATGTTATAGAAGCCTGCACTCCTGCCTTGTTCTGACTGTGCTGAAAGTTCAGAGTGACGGAAGCTTGCATTGCAGTACTGTATGTGATGGAAGCCTGCACTCCTGCCTTCCTCTGACTGTGCTGAAAGTTCAGAGTGACACAAGCTTGCATTGTAGTACTGTATGTGATGGAAGCCTGCACTCCTGCCTTCCTCTGACTGTGCTGAAAGTTCAGAGTGACAGAAGCTTGCATTGTAGTACTGTATGTGATGGAAGCCTGCACTCCTGAGTTCCTCTGACTGTGCTGAAAGTTCAGAGTGATGGAAGCTTGCATTGTAGTACTGTATGTGACGGAAGCCTGCACTCCTGCCTTCCTCTGACTGTGCTGAAAGTTCAGAGTGACGGAAGCTTGCATTGTAGTACTGTATGTGATGGAAGCCTGCACTCCCGCCTTCCTCGGACTGTGCTGAAAGTTCAGAGTGACAGAAGCTTGCATTGTAGTACTGTATGTGATGGAATCCTGCACTCCCGCCTTCCTCTGACTGTGCTGAAAGTTAAGAGTGACGGAAGCTTGCATTGTAGTACTGTATGTGATGGAAGCCTGCACTCCTGCCTTCCCCTGACTCTGCTGAAAGTTCAGAGTGACAGAAGCATGCATTGTAGCACTGTATGTGATGGAAGTCTGCACTCCTGCCTTCCTCTGACTGCTTAAAGTTAAGAGTGACGGAAGCTTGCATTGTAGTACTGTATGTGATAAAAGCCTGCACTCCTGCCTTCCCCTGACTCTGCTGAAAGTTCAGAGTGACAGAAGCATGCATTGTAGCACTGTATGTGATGGGAGCCTGCACTCCTGCCTTCCCCTGACTCTGCTGAAAGTTCAAAGTGACAGAAGCTTGCATTGTAGCACTGTATGTGATGGAAGCCTGCACTCCTGCCTTCCTCTGACTGTGCTGAAAGTTCAGAGTGACGGAAGCTTGCATTGTAGTACTGTATGTTATGGAAGCCTGCACTCACGCTGTCCTCTGACTGTGTTGAAACTTCAGAGTGACAGAAGCTTGCATTGTAGTACTGTATGTTATGGAAGCCTGCACTCACGCTGTCCTCTGACTGTGCTGAAACTTCAGAGTGACAGAAGCTTTCATTGTAGTACTGTATGTGATGGAAGCCTGCACTCCCGCCTTCCCCTGACTGTGCTGAAAGTTCAGAGTGATGGAAGCTTGCATTGTAGTACTGTATGTGATGGAAGTCTGCACTCCTACCTTCTCCTGACTCTGCTGAAAGTTCACAGTGACAGAAACTTGCATTGTAGTACTGTATGTTATAGAAGCCTGCACTCCTGCCTTGTTCTGACTGTGCTGAAAGTTCAGAGTGACGGAAGCTTGCATTGCAGTACTGTATGTGATGGAAGCCTGCACTCCTGCCTTCCTCTGACTGTGCTGAAAGTTCAGAGTGACACAAGCTTGCATTGTAGTACTGTATGTGATGGAAGCCTGCACTCCTGCCTTCCTCTGACTGTGCTGAAAGTTCAGAGTGACAGAAGCTTGCATTGTAGTACTGTATGTGATGGAAGCCTGCACTCCTGAGTTCCTCTGACTGTGCTGAAAGTTCAGAGTGATGGAAGCTTGCATTGTAGTACTGTATGTGACGGAAGCCTGCACTCCTGCCTTCCTCTGACTGTGCTGAAAGTTCAGAGTGACGGAAGCTTGCATTGTAGTACTGTATGTGATGGAAGCCTGCACTCCCGCCTTCCTCGGACTGTGCTGAAAGTTCAGAGTGACAGAAGCTTGCATTGTAGTACTGTATGTGATGGAAGCCTGCACTCCTGCCTTCCTCTGACTGTGCTGAAAGATCACAGTGATGGAAGCTTGCATTGCAGTACTGTATGTGATGGAAGCCTGCACTCCTGCCTTCCCCTTACTCTGCTGAAAGTTCACAGTGACAGAAACTTGCGTTGTAGTACTGTATGTGATGGAAGCCTGCACTCCTACCTTCCCCTGACTCTGCTGAAACTTCAGAGTGACAGAAGCTTTCATTGTAGGACTGTATGTGATGGAAGCCTGCACTCCTTCCTTCCTCTGACTGTGCTGAAGGTTCAGAATGACAGAAGCTTGCATTGCAGTACTGTATGATGGAAGCCTGCACTCCTGCCTTCCTCTGACTGTGCTGAAAGTTCAGAGTGACAGAAGCCTGCATTGTAGTACTGTAGGTTATGGAAGCCTGAACTCCTGCCTTCCTCTGACTCTGCTGAAAGTTAAGAGTGACGGAAGCTTGCATTGTAGTACTGTATGTGATGGAAGCCTGCACTCCTGTCTTCCCTTGACTGTGCTGAAAGTTCAGAGTGACGGAACCTTGCATTGTAGTACTGTATGTGATGGAATCCTGCACTCCCGCCTTCCTCTGACTGTGCTGAAAGTTAAGAGTGACGGAAGCTTGCATTGTAGTACTGTATGTGATGGAAGCCTGCACTCCTGCCTTCCCCTGACTCTGCTGAAAGTTCAGAGTGACAGAAGCATGCATTGTAGCACTGTATGTGATGGAAGCCTGCACTCCTGCCTTCCTCTGACTGTGCTGAAAGTTCAGAGTGACAGAAGCCTGCATCGTAGTACTGTATGTGATGTAAGCCTAAACTCCTGCCTTCCTCTGACTGTGCTGAAAGTTAAGAGTGACAGAAGCTTGCATTGTAGTACTGTATGTGATGGAAGCCTGCACTCCTGTCTTCCCTTGACTGTGCTGAAAGTTCAGAGTGACGGAACCTTGCATTGTAGTACTGTATGTGATGGAATCCTGCACTCCCGCCTTCCTCTGACTGTGCTGAAAGTTAAGAGTGACGGAAGCTTGCATTGTAGTACTGTATGTGATGGAAGCCTGCACTCCTGCCTTCCCCTGACTCTGCTGAAAGTTCAGAGTGACAGAAGCATGCATTGTAGCACTGTATGTGATGGAAGTCTGCACTCCTGCCTTCCTCTGACTGCTTAAAGTTAAGAGTGACGGAAGCTTGCATTGTAGTACTGTATGTGATAAAAGCCTGCACTCCTGCCTTCCCCTGACTCTGCTGAAAGTTCAGAGTGACAGAAGCATGCATTGTAGCACTGTATGTGATGGGAGCCTGCACTCCTGCCTTCCCCTGACTCTGCTGAAAGTTCAAAGTGACAGAAGCTTGCATTGTAGCACTGTATGTGATGGAAGCCTGCACTCCTGCCTTCCTCTGACTGTGCTGAAAGTTCAGAGTGACGGAAGCTTGCATTGTAGTACTGTATGTTATGGAAGCCTGCACTCACGCTGTCCTCTGACTGTGTTGAAACTTCAAAGTGACAGAAGCTTGCATTGTAGTACTGTATGTTATGGAAGCCTGCACTCACGCTGTCCTCTGACTGTGCTGAAACTTCAGAGTGACAGAAGCTTTCATTGTAGTACTGTATGTGATGGAAGCCTGCACTCCCGCCTTCCCCTGACTGTGCTGAAAGTTCAGAGTGATGGAAGCTTGCATTGTAGTACTGTATGTGATGGAAGTCTGCACTCCTACCTTCTCCTGACTCTGCTGAAAGTTCACAGTGACAGAAACTTGCATTGTAGTACTGTATGTTATAGAAGCCTGCACTCCTGCCTTGTTCTGACTGTGCTGAAAGTTCAGAGTGACGGAAGCTTGCATTGCAGTACTGTATGTGATGGAAGCCTGCACTCCTGCCTTCCTCTGACTGTGCTGAAAGTTCAGAGTGACACAAGCTTGCATTGTAGTACTGTATGTGATGGAAGCCTGCACTCCTGCCTTCCTCTGACTGTGCTGAAAGTTCAGAGTGACAGAAGCTTGCATTGTAGTACTGTATGTGATGGAAGCCTGCACTCCTGAGTTCCTCTGACTGTGCTGAAAGTTCAGAGTGATGGAAGCTTGCATTTTAGTACTGTATGTGACGGAAGCCTGCACTCCTGCCTTCCTCTGACTGTGCTGAAAGTTCAGAGTGACGGAAGCTAGCATTGTAGTACTGTATGTGATGGAAGCCTGCACTCCCGCCTTCCTCGGACTGTGCTGAAAGTTCAGAGTGACAGAAGCTTGCATTGTAGTACTGTATGTGATGGAAGCCTGCACTCCTGCCTTCCTCTGACTGTGCTGAAAGATCACAGTGATGGAAGCTTGCATTGCAGTACTGTATGTGATGGAAGCCTGCACTCCTGCCTTCCCCTTACTCTGCTGAAAGTTCACAGTGACAGAAACTTGCATTGTAGTACTGTATGTTATGGAAGCCTGCACTCCTGCCTTCCTCTGACTTTGCTGAAAGTTCAGAGTGACTGAAGCTTGCGTTGTAGTACTGTATGTGATGGAAGCCTGCACTCCTACCTTCCCCTGACTCTGCTGAAACTTCAGAGTGACAGAAGCTTTCATTGTAGGACTGTATGTGATGGAAGCCTGCACTCCTTCCTTCCTCTGACTGTGCTGAAGGTTCAGAATGCAGAAGCTTGCATTGCAGTACTGTATGATGGAAGCCTGCACTCCTGCCTTCCTCTGACTGTGCTGAAAGTTCAGAGTGACAGAAGCCTGCATTGTAGTACTGTAGGTTATGGAAGCCTGAACTCCTGCCTTCCTCTGACTGTGCTGAAAGTTCAGAGTGACAGAAGCTTGCATTGTAGTACTGTATGTGATGGAAGCCTGCACTCCTGCCATCCTCCGAATGTGCTGAAAGTTCAGAGTGACGGAAGCTTGCATTGTAGTACTGTATGTGATGGAAGCCTGCACTCCTGCCTTCCTCTGACTGTGCTGAAAGTTCAGAGTGACAGAAACTTGCGTTGTAGTACTGTATGTGATGGAAGCCTGCACTCCTGCCATCCTCTGACTGTGCTGAAAGTTCAGAGTGACAGAAGCTTGCATTGTAGTACTGTATGTTATGGAAGCCTGCACTCCTGCCTTCCTCTGACTGCTGAAAGTTAAGAGTCACGGAAACTTGCATTGTAGCACTGCTTGTGACGGAAGCCTGCACTCCTGCCTTCCTCTGACTGTGCTGAAAGATCACAGTGATGGAAGCTTGCATTGTAGTACTGTATGTGATGGAAGCCTGCACTCCTGCCTTCCTCTGACTGTGCTGAAAGTTAAGAGTGACGGAAGCTTGCATTGCGGTACTGTATGTGATGGAAGTCTGCACTCCTGCCTTCCCCTGACTCTGCTGAAAGTTCAGAGTGACAGAAGCTTGCGTTGTAGTACTGTATGTGATGGAAGCCTGCACTCCTGCCTTCCTCTGACTGTGCTGAAAGTTAAGAGTGATGGAAGCTTGCATTGTAGCACTGTATGTTATGGAAGCCTGCACTCCCGCCTTCCTCTGACTGTGCTGAAAGTTAAGAGTGACGGAAGCTTGCATTGCGGTACTGTATGTGATGGAAGCCTGCACTCCCGCCTTCCTCTGACTGTGCTGAAAGTTAAGAGTGACGGAAGCTTGCATTGCGGTACTGTATGTGATGGAAGTCTGCACTCCTGCCTTCCTCTGACTGTGCTGAAAGTTCAGAGTGACAGAAGCTTGCATTGTAGTACTGTATGTGATGGAAGTCTGCACTCCTGCCTTCCTCTGACTGTGCTGAAAGTTCAGAGTGACGGAAGCTTGCATTGTAGTACTGTATGTGATGGAAGCCTGAACTCCTGCCTTCCTCTGACTGTGCTGAAAGTTAAGAGTGACAGAAGCTTGCATTGTGGTACTGTATGTGATAAAAGCCTGCACTCCTGCCTTCCCCTGACTCTGCTGAAAGTTCAGAGTGACGGAAGCTTGCATCGTAGTACTGTATGTGATGTAAGCCTAAACTCCTGCCTTCCTCTGACTGTGCTGAAAGTTAAGAGTGACGGAAGCTTGCATTGTAGTACTGTATGTGATGGAAGCCTGCACTCCTGTCTTCCCTTGACTGTGCTGAAAGTTCAGAGTGACGGAACCTTGCATTGTAGTACTGTATGTGATGGAATCCTGCACTCCCGCCTTCCTCTGACTGTGCTGAAAGTTAAGAGTGACGGAAGCTTGCATTGTAGTACTGTATGTGATGGAAGCCTGCACTCCTGCCTTCCCCTGACTCTGCTGAAAGTTCAGAGTGACAGAAGCATGCATTGTAGCACTGTATGTGATGGAAGTCTGCACTCCTGCCTTCCTCTGACTGCTTAAAGTTAAGAGTGACGGAAGCTTGCATTGTAGTACTGTATGTGATAAAAGCCTGCACTCCTGCCTTCCCCTGACTCTGCTGAAAGTTCAGAGTGACAGAAGCATGCATTGTAGCACTGTATGTGATGGGAGCCTGCACTCCTGCCTTCCCCTGACTCTGCTGAAAGTTCAAAGTGACAGAAGCTTGCATTGTAGCACTGTATGTGATGGAAGCCTGCACTCCTGCCTTCCTCTGACTGTGCTGAAAGTTCAGAGTGACGGAAGCTTGCATTGTAGTACTGTATGTTATGGAAGCCTGCACTCACGCTGTCCTCTGACTGTGTTGAAACTTCAGAGTGACAGAAGCTTGCATTGTAGTACTGTATGTTATGGAAGCCTGCACTCACGCTGTCCTCTGACTGTGCTGAAACTTCAGAGTGACAGAAGCTTTCATTGTAGTACTGTATGTGATGGAAGCCTGCACTCCCGCCTTCCCCTGACTGTGCTGAAAGTTCAGAGTGATGGAAGCTTGCATTGTAGTACTGTATGTGATGGAAGTCTGCACTCCTACCTTCTCCTGACTCTGCTGAAAGTTCACAGTGACAGAAACTTGCATTGTAGTACTGTATGTTATAGAAGCCTGCACTCCTGCCTTGTTCTGACTGTGCTGAAAGTTCAGAGTGACGGAAGCTTGCATTGCAGTACTGTATGTGATGGAAGCCTGCACTCCTGCCTTCCTCTGACTGTGCTGAAAGTTCAGAGTGACACAAGCTTGCATTGTAGTACTGTATGTGATGGAAGCCTGCACTCCTGCCTTCCTCTGACTGTGCTGAAAGTTCAGAGTGACAGAAGCTTGCATTGTAGTACTGTATGTGATGGAAGCCTGCACTCCTGAGTTCCTCTGACTGTGCTGAAAGTTCAGAGTGATGGAAGCTTGCATTGTAGTACTGTATGTGACGGAAGCCTGCACTCCTGCCTTCCTCTGACTGTGCTGAAAGTTCAGAGTGACGGAAGCTTGCATTGTAGTACTGTATGTGATGGAAGCCTGCACTCCCGCCTTCCTCGGACTGTGCTGAAAGTTCAGAGTGACAGAAGCTTGCATTGTAGTACTGTATGTGATGGAATCCTGCACTCCCGCCTTCCTCTGACTGTGCTGAAAGTTAAGAGTGACGGAAGCTTGCATTGTAGTACTGTATGTGATGGAAGCCTGCACTCCTGCCTTCCCCTGACTCTGCTGAAAGTTCAGAGTGACAGAAGCATGCATTGTAGCACTGTATGTGATGGAAGTCTGCACTCCTGCCTTCCTCTGACTGCTTAAAGTTAAGAGTGACGGAAGCTTGCATTGTAGTACTGTATGTGATAAAAGCCTGCACTCCTGCCTTCCCCTGACTCTGCTGAAAGTTCAGAGTGACAGAAGCATGCATTGTAGCACTGTATGTGATGGGAGCCTGCACTCCTGCCTTCCCCTGACTCTGCTGAAAGTTCAAAGTGACAGAAGCTTGCATTGTAGCACTGTATGTGATGGAAGCCTGCACTCCTGCCTTCCTCTGACTGTGCTGAAAGTTCAGAGTGACGGAAGCTTGCATTGTAGTACTGTATGTTATGGAAGCCTGCACTCACGCTGTCCTCTGACTGTGTTGAAACTTCAGAGTGACAGAAGCTTGCATTGTAGTACTGTATGTTATGGAAGCCTGCACTCACGCTGTCCTCTGACTGTGCTGAAACTTCAGAGTGACAGAAGCTTTCATTGTAGTACTGTATGTGATGGAAGCCTGCACTCCCGCCTTCCCCTGACTGTGCTGAAAGTTCAGAGTGATGGAAGCTTGCATTGTAGTACTGTATGTGATGGAAGTCTGCACTCCTACCTTCTCCTGACTCTGCTGAAAGTTCACAGTGACAGAAACTTGCATTGTAGTACTGTATGTTATAGAAGCCTGCACTCCTGCCTTGTTCTGACTGTGCTGAAAGTTCAGAGTGACGGAAGCTTGCATTGCAGTACTGTATGTGATGGAAGCCTGCACTCCTGCCTTCCTCTGACTGTGCTGAAAGTTCAGAGTGACACAAGCTTGCATTGTAGTACTGTATGTGATGGAAGCCTGCACTCCTGCCTTCCTCTGACTGTGCTGAAAGTTCAGAGTGACAGAAGCTTGCATTGTAGTACTGTATGTGATGGAAGCCTGCACTCCTGAGTTCCTCTGACTGTGCTGAAAGTTCAGAGTGATGGAAGCTTGCATTGTAGTACTGTATGTGACGGAAGCCTGCACTCCTGCCTTCCTCTGACTGTGCTGAAAGTTCAGAGTGACGGAAGCTTGCATTGTAGTACTGTATGTGATGGAAGCCTGCACTCCCGCCTTCCTCGGACTGTGCTGAAAGTTCAGAGTGACAGAAGCTTGCATTGTAGTACTGTATGTGATGGAAGCCTGCACTCCTGCCTTCCTCTGACTGTGCTGAAAGATCACAGTGATGGAAGCTTGCATTGCAGTACTGTATGTGATGGAAGCCTGCACTCCTGCCTTCCCCTTACTCTGCTGAAAGTTCACAGTGACAGAAACTTGCGTTGTAGTACTGTATGTGATGGAAGCCTGCACTCCTACCTTCCCCTGACTCTGCTGAAACTTCAGAGTGACAGAAGCTTTCATTGTAGGACTGTATGTGATGGAAGCCTGCACTCCTTCCTTCCTCTGACTGTGCTGAAGGTTCAGAATGACAGAAGCTTGCATTGCAGTACTGTATGATGGAAGCCTGCACTCCTGCCTTCCTCTGACTGTGCTGAAAGTTCAGAGTGACAGAAGCCTGCATTGTAGTACTGTAGGTTATGGAAGCCTGAACTCCTGCCTTCCTCTGACTCTGCTGAAAGTTAAGAGTGACGGAAGCTTGCATTGTAGTACTGTATGTGATGGAAGCCTGCACTCCTGTCTTCCCTTGACTGTGCTGAAAGTTCAGAGTGACGGAACCTTGCATTGTAGTACTGTATGTGATGGAATCCTGCACTCCCGCCTTCCTCTGACTGTGCTGAAAGTTAAGAGTGACGGAAGCTTGCATTGTAGTACTGTATGTGATGGAAGCCTGCACTCCTGCCTTCCCCTGACTCTGCTGAAAGTTCAGAGTGACAGAAGCATGCATTGTAGCACTGTATGTGATGGAAGCCTGCACTCCTGCCTTCCTCTGACTGTGCTGAAAGTTCAGAGTGACAGAAGCCTGCATCGTAGTACTGTATGTGATGTAAGCCTAAACTCCTGCCTTCCTCTGACTGTGCTGAAAGTTAAGAGTGACAGAAGCTTGCATTGTAGTACTGTATGTGATGGAAGCCTGCACTCCTGTCTTCCCTTGACTGTGCTGAAAGTTCAGAGTGACGGAACCTTGCATTGTAGTACTGTATGTGATGGAATCCTGCACTCCCGCCTTCCTCTGACTGTGCTGAAAGTTAAGAGTGACGGAAGCTTGCATTGTAGTACTGTATGTGATGGAAGCCTGCACTCCTGCCTTCCCCTGACTCTGCTGAAAGTTCAGAGTGACAGAAGCATGCATTGTAGCACTGTATGTGATGGAAGTCTGCACTCCTGCCTTCCTCTGACTGCTTAAAGTTAAGAGTGACGGAAGCTTGCATTGTAGTACTGTATGTGATAAAAGCCTGCACTCCTGCCTTCCCCTGACTCTGCTGAAAGTTCAGAGTGACAGAAGCATGCATTGTAGCACTGTATGTGATGGGAGCCTGCACTCCTGCCTTCCCCTGACTCTGCTGAAAGTTCAAAGTGACAGAAGCTTGCATTGTAGCACTGTATGTGATGGAAGCCTGCACTCCTGCCTTCCTCTGACTGTGCTGAAAGTTCAGAGTGACGGAAGCTTGCATTGTAGTACTGTATGTTATGGAAGCCTGCACTCACGCTGTCCTCTGACTGTGTTGAAACTTCAAAGTGACAGAAGCTTGCATTGTAGTACTGTATGTTATGGAAGCCTGCACTCACGCTGTCCTCTGACTGTGCTGAAACTTCAGAGTGACAGAAGCTTTCATTGTAGTACTGTATGTGATGGAAGCCTGCACTCCCGCCTTCCCCTGACTGTGCTGAAAGTTCAGAGTGATGGAAGCTTGCATTGTAGTACTGTATGTGATGGAAGTCTGCACTCCTACCTTCTCCTGACTCTGCTGAAAGTTCACAGTGACAGAAACTTGCATTGTAGTACTGTATGTTATAGAAGCCTGCACTCCTGCCTTGTTCTGACTGTGCTGAAAGTTCAGAGTGACGGAAGCTTGCATTGCAGTACTGTATGTGATGGAAGCCTGCACTCCTGCCTTCCTCTGACTGTGCTGAAAGTTCAGAGTGACACAAGCTTGCATTGTAGTACTGTATGTGATGGAAGCCTGCACTCCTGCCTTCCTCTGACTGTGCTGAAAGTTCAGAGTGACAGAAGCTTGCATTGTAGTACTGTATGTGATGGAAGCCTGCACTCCTGAGTTCCTCTGACTGTGCTGAAAGTTCAGAGTGATGGAAGCTTGCATTTTAGTACTGTATGTGACGGAAGCCTGCACTCCTGCCTTCCTCTGACTGTGCTGAAAGTTCAGAGTGACGGAAGCTAGCATTGTAGTACTGTATGTGATGGAAGCCTGCACTCCCGCCTTCCTCGGACTGTGCTGAAAGTTCAGAGTGACAGAAGCTTGCATTGTAGTACTGTATGTGATGGAAGCCTGCACTCCTGCCTTCCTCTGACTGTGCTGAAAGATCACAGTGATGGAAGCTTGCATTGCAGTACTGTATGTGATGGAAGCCTGCACTCCTGCCTTCCCCTTACTCTGCTGAAAGTTCACAGTGACAGAAACTTGCATTGTAGTACTGTATGTTATGGAAGCCTGCACTCCTGCCTTCCTCTGACTTTGCTGAAAGTTCAGAGTGACTGAAGCTTGCGTTGTAGTACTGTATGTGATGGAAGCCTGCACTCCTACCTTCCCCTGACTCTGCTGAAACTTCAGAGTGACAGAAGCTTTCATTGTAGGACTGTATGTGATGGAAGCCTGCACTCCTTCCTTCCTCTGACTGTGCTGAAGGTTCAGAATGCAGAAGCTTGCATTGCAGTACTGTATGATGGAAGCCTGCACTCCTGCCTTCCTCTGACTGTGCTGAAAGTTCAGAGTGACAGAAGCCTGCATTGTAGTACTGTAGGTTATGGAAGCCTGAACTCCTGCCTTCCTCTGACTGTGCTGAAAGTTCAGAGTGACAGAAGCTTGCATTGTAGTACTGTATGTTATGGAAGCCTGCACTCCTGCCTTCCTCTGACTGTGCTGAAAGTTCAGAGTCACAGAAGCTTGCATTGCGGTACTGTATGTGATGGAAGCCTGCACTTCTGCCTTCCTCTGACTGTGCTGAACGTTCAGAGTGACAGAAGCTTGCATTGTAGTACTGTATGTGATGGAAGCCTGCACTCCTGCCTTCCTCTGACTCTGCTGAAAGTTCAGAGTCACAGAAGCTTGCATTGTAGTACTGTATGTGATGGAAGCCTGCACTCCTGCCTTCCTCTGACTGTGCTGAAAGTTCAGAGTGACAGAAGCTTGCATTGTAGTACTGTATGTTATGGAAGCCTGCACTCCTGCCTTCCTCTGACTGTGCTGAAAGTTCAGAGTGACGGAACCTTGCATGGTAGTACTGTATGTGATGGAAGCCTGCACTCCCGCCTTCCTCTGACTGTGCTGAAAGTTCAGAGTGACAGAAGCTTGCATTATAGTACTGTATGTGATGGAAGCCTGCACTCCTGCCATCCTCCGAATGTGCTGAAAGTTCAGAGTGACGGAAGCTTGCATTGTAGTACTGTATGTGATGGAAGCCTGCACTCCTGCCTTCCTCTGACTGTGCTGAAAGTTCAGAGTGACAGAAGCTTGCATTGTAGTACTGTATGTGATGGAAGCCTGCACTCATGCCTTCCTCTGACTCTGCTGAAAGTTCAGAGTCACAGAAGCTTGCATTGTAGTACTGTATGTGATGGAAGCCTGCACTCCTGCCTTCCTCTGACTGTGCTGAAAGTTCAGAGTGACAGAAGCTTGCATTGTAGTACTGTATGTTATGGAAGCCTGCACTCCTACCTTCCTCTGATTGTGCTGAAAGTTCAGAGTGACGGAACCTTGCATTGTAGTACTGTATGTGATGGAAGCCTGCACTCCCGCCTTCCTCTGACTGTGCTGAAAGTTCAGAGTGACAGAAGCTTGCATTGTAGTACTGTATGTGATGGAAGCCTGCACTCCTGCCATCCTCCGAATGTGCTGAAAGTTCAGAGTGACGGAAGCTTGCATTGTAGTACTGTATGTGATGGAAGCCTGCACTCCTGCCTTCCTCTGACTGTGCTGAAAGTTCAGAGTGACAGAAACTTGCGTTGTAGTACTGTATGTGATGGAAGCCTGCACTCCTGCCATCCTCTGACTGTGCTGAAAGTTCAGAGTGACAGAAGCTTGCATTGTAGTACTGTATGTTATGGAAGCCTGCACTCCTGCCTTCCTCTGACTGCTGAAAGTTAAGAGTCACGGAAGCTTGCATTGTAGCACTGCTTGTGACGGAAGCCTGCACTCCTGCCTTCCTCTGACTGTGCTGAAAGATCACAGTGATGGAAGCTTGCATTGTAGTACTGTATGTTATAGAAGCCTGCACTCCTGCCTTGTTCTGACTGTGCTGAAAGTTCAGAGTGACGGAAGCTTGCATTGCAGTACTGTATGTGATGGAAGCCTGCACTCCTGCCTTCCTCTGACTGTGCTGAAAGTTCAGAGTGACAGAAGCTTGCATTGTAGTACTGTATGTGATGGAAGTCTGCACTCCTGCCTTCCTCTGACTGTGCTGAAAGTTCAGAGTGACGGAAGCTTGCATTGTAGTACTGTATGTGATGGAAGCCTGAACTCCTGCCTTCCTCTGACTGTGCTGAAAGTTCAGAGTGACAGAAGCTTGCATTGTAGTACTGTATGTGATGGAAGCCTGCACTCCCGCCTTCCTCTGACTGTGCTGAAAGATCACAGTGATGGAAGCTTGCATTGCAGTACTGTATGTGATGGAAGCCTGCACTCCCGCCTTCCTCGGACTGTGCTGAAAGTTCAGAGTGACAGAAGCTTGCATTGTAGTACTGTATGTTATGGAAGCCTGCACTCCTGCCTTCCTCTGACTGTGCTGAAAGTTAAGAGTGACAGAAGCTTGCATTGTAGTACTGTATGTGATGGAAGCCTGCACTCCTGCCTTCCTCTGACTGTGCTGAAAGTTCAGAGTGACAGAAGCTTGCATTGTAGTACTGTATGTTATGGAAGCCTGCACTCCTGCCTTCCTCTGACTGTGCTGAAAGTTCAGAGTGACAGAAGCTTGCATTGTAGTACTGTATGTTATGGAAGCCTGCACTCCTGCCTTCCTCTGACTGCTGAAAGTTCAGAATGACAGAAGCTTGCATTGTAGTACTGTATGTTATGGAAGCCTGCACTCCTGCCTTCCTCTGACTGTGCTGAAAGTTCAGAGTGACGGAACCTTGCATTGTAGTACTGTATGTGATGGAAGCCTGCACTCCCGCCTTCCTCGGACTGTGCTGAAAGTTCAGAGTGACGGAAGCTTGCATTGTAGTACTGTATGTGATGGAAGCCTGCACTCCTGCCTTCCTCTGACTGCTGAAAGTTCAGAGTGACGGAAGCTTGCATTGTAGTACTGTATCTGATGGGAGCCTGCACTCCTGAGTTCCTCTGACTGCTGAAAGTTCAGAGTGACAGAAGCTTGAATTGTAGTACTGTATGTGATGGAAGCCTGCACTTCTGCCTTCCTCTGACTGTGCTGAAAGTTCAGAGTGACAGAAGCTTGCATTGTAGTACTGTATGTGATGGAAGCCTGCACTCCCGCCTTCCCCTGACTGTGCTGAAAGTTCAGAGTGACAGAAGCTTGAATTGTAGTACTGTATGTGATGGAAGCCTGCACTCCTGCCTTCCTCTGACTGTGCAGAAAGATCACAGTGATGGAAGCTTGCATTGTAGTACTGTATGTGATGGAAGTCTGCACTCCTACCTTCTCCTGACTCTGCTGAAAGTTCACAGTGACAGAAACTTGCATTGTAGTACTGTATGTTATAGAAGCCTGCACTCCTGCCTTGTTCTGACTGTGCTGAAAGTTCAGAGTGACGGAAGCTTGCATTGCAGTACTGTATGTGATGGAAGCCTGCACTCCTGCCTTCCTCTGACTGTGCTGAAAGTTCAGAGTGACACAAGCTTGCATTGTAGTACTGTATGTGATGGAAGCCTGCACTCCTGCCTTCCTCTGACTGTGCTGAAAGTTCAGAGTGACAGAAGCTTGCATTGTAGTACTGTATGTGATGGAAGCCTGCACTCCTGAGTTCCTCTGACTGTGCTGAAAGTTCAGAGTGATGGAAGCTTGCATTGTAGTACTGTATGTGACGGAAGCCTGCACTCCTGCCTTCCTCTGACTGTGCTGAAAGTTCAGAGTGACGGAAGCTTGCATTGTAGTACTGTATGTGATGGAAGCCTGCACTCCCGCCTTCCTCGGACTGTGCTGAAAGTTCAGAGTGACAGAAGCTTGCATTGTAGTACTGTATGTTATGGAAGCCTGCACTCCTGCCTTCCTCTGACTGTGCTGAAAGTTAAGATTGACAGAAGCTTGCATTGTAGTACTGTATGTGATGGAAGCCTGAACTCCTGTCTTCCCTTGACTGTGCTGAAAGTTCAGAGTGACAGAAGCTTGCATTGTAGTACTGTATGTTATGGAAGCCTGCACTCCTGCCTTCCTCTGACTGTGCTGAAAGTTCAGAGTGACAGAAGCTTGCATTGTAGTACTGTATGTTATGGAAGCCTGCACTCCTGCCTTCCTCTGACTGTGCTGAAAGTTCAGAGTGACAGAAGCTTGCATTGTAGTACTGTAGGTTATGGAAGCCTGCACTCCTGCCTTCCTCTGACTGTGCTGAAAGTTCAGAGTGACGGAACCTTGCATTGTAGTACTGTATGTGATGGAAGCCTGAACTCCCGCCTTCCTCTGACTGTGCTGAAAGTTCAGAGTGACAGAAGCTTGCATTGTAGTACTGTATGTGATGGAAGCCTGCACTCCTGCCATCCTCCGAATGTGCTGAAAGTTCAGAGTGACGGAAGCTTGCATTGTAGTACTGTATGTGATGGAAGCCTGCACTCCTGCCTTCCTCTGACTGTGCTGAAAGTTCAGAGTGACAGAAACTTGCGTTGTAGTACTGTATGTGATGGAAGCCTGCACTCCTGCCATCCTCTGACTGTGCTGAAAGTTCAGAGTGACAGAAGCTTGCATTGTAGTACTGTATGTTATGGAAGCCTGCACTCCTGCCTTCCTCTGACTGCTGAAAGTTAAGAGTCACGGAAGCTTGCATTGTAGCACTGCTTGTGACGGAAGCCTGCACTCCTGCCTTCCTCTGACTGTGCTGAAAGATCACAGTGATGGAAGCTTGCATTGTAGTACTGTATGTGATGGAAGCCTGCACTCCTGCCTTCCTCTGACTGTGCTGAAAGTTAAGAGTGACGGAAGCTTGCATTGCGGTACTGTATGTGATGGAAGTCTGCACTCCTGCCTTCCCCTGACTCTGCTGAAAGTTCAGAGTGACAGAAGCTTGCGTTGTAGTACTGTATGTGATGGAAGCCTGCACTCCTGCCTTCCTCTGACTGTGCTGAAAGTTCAGAGTGACAGAAGCTTGCATTGTAGTACTGTATGTGATGGAAGTCTGCACTCCTGCCTTCCTCTGACTGTGCTGAAAGTTAAGAGTGATGGAAGCTTGCATTGTAGCACTGTATGTTATGGAAGCCTGCACTCCCGCCTTCCTCTGACTGTGCTGAAAGTTAAGAGTGACGGAAGCTTGCATTGCGGTACTGTATGTGATGGAAGCCTGCACTCCCGCCTTCCTCTGACTGTGCTGAAAGTTAAGAGTGACGGAAGCTTGCATTGCGGTACTGTATGTGATGGAAGTCTGCACTCCTGCCTTCCTCTGACTGTGCTGAAAGTTCAGAGTGACAGAAGCTTGCATTGTAGTACTGTATGTGATGGAAGTCTGCACTCCTGCCTTCCTCTGACTGTGCTGAAAGTTCAGAGTGACGGAAGCTTGCATTGTAGTACTGTATGTGATGGAAGCCTGAACTCCTGCCTTCCTCTGACTGTGCTGAAAGTTAAGAGTGACAGAAGCTTGCATTGTGGTACTGTATGTGATAAAAGCCTGCACTCCTGCCTTCCCCTGACTCTGCTGAAAGTTCAGAGTGACGGAAGCTTGCATCGTAGTACTGTATGTGATGTAAGCCTAAACTCCTGCCTTCCTCTGACTGTGCTGAAAGTTAAGAGTGACGGAAGCTTGCATTGTAGTACTGTATGTGATGGAAGCCTGCACTCCTGTCTTCCCTTGACTGTGCTGAAAGTTCAGAGTGACGGAACCTTGCATTGTAGTACTGTATGTGATGGAATCCTGCACTCCCGCCTTCCTCTGACTGTGCTGAAAGTTAAGAGTGACGGAAGCTTGCATTGTAGTACTGTATGTGATGGAAGCCTGCACTCCTGCCTTCCCCTAACTCTGCTGAAAGTTCAGAGTGACAGAAGCATGCATTGTAGCACTGTATGTGATGGAAGTCTGCACTCCTGCCTTCCTCTGACTGCTTAAAGTTAAGAGTGACGGAAGCTTGCATTGTAGTACTGTATGTGATAAAAGCCTGCACTCCTGCCTTCCCCTGACTCTGCTGAAAGTTCAGAGTGACAGAAGCATGCATTGTAGCTCTGTATGTGATGGGAGCCTGCACTCCTGCCTTCCCCTGACTCTGCTGAAAGTTCAAAGTGACAGAAGCTTGCATTGTAGCACTGTATGTGATGGAAGCCTGCACTCCTGCCTTCCTCTGACTGTGCTGAAAGTTCAGAGTGACGGAAGCTTGCATTGTAGTACTGTATGTTATGGAAGCCTGCACTCACGCTGTCCTCTGACTGTGTTGAAACTTCAGAGTGACAGAAGCTTGCATTGTAGTACTGTATGTTATGGAAGCCTGCACTCACGCTGTCCTCTGACTGTGCTGAAACTTCAGAGTGACAGAAGCTTTCATTGTAGTACTGTATGTGATGGAAGCCTGCACTCCCGCCTTCCCCTGACTGTGCTGAAAGTTCAGAGTGATGGAAGCTTGCATTGTAGTACTGTATGTGATGGAAGTCTGCACTCCTGCCTTCCTCTGACTGTGCTGAAAGTTCAGAGTGACAGAAGCTTGCATTGTAGTACTGTATGTGATGGAAGCCTGCACTCCTGAGTTCCTCTGACTGTGCTGAAAGTTCAGAGTGATGGAAGCTTGCATTGTAGTACTGTATGTGACGGAAGCCTGCACTCCTGCCTTCCTCTGACTGTGCTGAAAGTTCAGAGTGACGGAAGCTTGCATTGTAGTACTGTATGTGATGGAAGCCTGCACTCCCGCCTTCCTCGGACTGTGCTGAAAGTTCAGAGTGACAGAAGCTTGCATTGTAGTACTGTATGTGATGGAAGCCTGCACTCCTGCCTTCCTCTGACTGTGCTGAAAGATCACAGTGATGGAAGCTTGCATTGCAGTACTGTATGTGATGGAAGCCTGCACTCCTGCCTTCCCCTTACTCTGCTGAAAGTTCACAGTGACAGAAACTTGCATTGTAGTACTGTATGTTATGGAAGCCTGCACTCCTGCCTTCCTCTGACTTTGCTGAAAGTTCAGAGTGACTGAAGCTTGCGTTGTAGTACTGTATGTGATGGAAGCCTGCACTCCTACCTTCCCCTGACTCTGCTGAAACTTCAGAGTGACAGAAGCTTTCATTGTAGGACTGTATGTGATGGAAGCCTGCACTCCTTCCTTCCTCTGACTGTGCTGAAGGTTCAGAATGACAGAAGCTTGCATTGCAGTACTGTATGATGGAAGCCTGCACTCCTGCCTTCCTCTGACTGTGCTGAAAGTTCAGAGTGACAGAAGCCTGCATTGTAGTACTGTAGGTTATGGAAGCCTGAACTCCTGCCTTCCTCTGACTGTGCTGAAAGTTCAGAGTGACAGAAGCTTGCATTGTAGTACTGTATGTTATGGAAGCCTGCACTCCTGCCTTCCTCTGACTGTGCTGAAAGTTCAGAGTCACAGAAGCTTGCATTGCGGTACTGTATGTGATGGAAGCCTGCACTTCTGCCTTCCTCTGACTGTGCTGAACGTTCAGAGTGACAGAAGCTTGCATTGTAGTACTGTATGTGATGGAAGCCTGCACTCCTGCCTTCCTCTGACTCTGCTGAAAGTTCAGAGTCACAGAAGCTTGCATTGTAGTACTGTATGTGATGGAAGCCTGCACTCCTGCCTTCCTCTGACTGTGCAGAAAGTTCAGAGTGACAGAAGCTTGCATTGTAGTACTGTATGTTATGGAAGCCTGCACTCCTGCCTTCCTCTGACTGTGCTGAAAGTTCAGAGTGACGGAACCTTGCATGGTAGTACTGTATGTGATGGAAGCCTGCACTCCCGCCTTCCTCTGACTGTGCTGAAAGTTCAGAGTGACAGAAGCTTGCATTATAGTACTGTATGTGATGGAAGCCTGCACTCCTGCCATCCTCCGAATGTGCTGAAAGTTCAGAGTGACGGAAGCTTGCATTGTAGTACTGTATGTGATGGAAGCCTGCACTCCTGCCTTCCTCTGACTGTGCTGAAAGTTCAGAGTGACAGAAGCTTGCATTGTAGTACTGTATGTGATGGAAGCCTGCACTCATGCCTTCCTCTGACTCTGCTGAAAGTTCAGAGTCACAGAAGCTTGCATTGTAGTACTGTATGTGATGGAAGCCTGCACTCCTGCCTTCCTCTGACTGTGCTGAAAGTTCAGAGTGACAGAAGCTTGCATTGTAGTACTGTATGTTATGGAAGCCTGCACTCCTACCTTCCTCTGATTGTGCTGAAAGTTCAGAGTGACGGAACCTTGCATTGTAGTACTGTATGTGATGGAAGCCTGCACTCCCGCCTTCCTCTGACTGTGCTGAAAGTTCAGAGTGACAGAAGCTTGCATTGTAGTACTGTATGTGATGGAAGCCTGCACTCCTGCCATCCTCCGAATGTGCTGAAAGTTCAGAGTGACGGAAGCTTGCATTGTAGTACTGTATGTGATGGAAGCCTGCACTCCTGCCTTCCTCTGACTGTGCTGAAAGTTCAGAGTGACAGAAACTTGCATTGTAGTACTGTATGTGATGGAAGCCTGCACTCCTGCCATCCTCTGACTGTGCTGAAAGTTCAGAGTGACAGAAGCTTGCATTGTAGTACTGTATGTTATGGAAGCCTGCACTCCTGCCTTCCTCTGACTGCTGAAAGTTAAGAGTCACGGAAGCTTGCATTGTAGCACTGCTTGTGACGGAAGCCTGCACTCCTGCCTTCCTCTGACTGTGCTGAAAGATCACAGTGATGGAAGCTTGTATTGTAGTACTGTATGTTATAGAAGCCTGCACTCCTGCCTTGTTCTGACTGTGCTGAAAGTTCAGAGTGACGGAAGCTTGCATTGCAGTACTGTATGTGATGGAAGCCTGCACTCCTGCCTTCCTCTGACTGTGCTGAAAGTTCAGAGTGACAGAAGCTTGCATTGTAGTACTGTATGTGATGGAAGTCTGCACTCCTGCCTTCCTCTGACTGTGCTGAAAGTTCAGAGTGACGGAAGCTTGCATTGTAGTACTGTATGTGATGGAAGCCTGAACTCCTGCCTTCCTCTGACTGTGCTGAAAGTTCAGAGTGACAGAAGCTTGCATTGTAGTACTGTATGTGATGGAAGCCTGCACTCCCGCCTTCCTCTGACTGTGCTGAAAGATCACAGTGATGGAAGCTTGCATTGCAGTACTGTATGTGATGGAAGCCTGCACTCCCGCCTTCCTCGGACTGTGCTGAAAGTTCAGAGTGACAGAAGCTTGCATTGTAGTACTGTATGTTATGGAAGCCTGCACTCCTGCCTTCCTCTGACTGTGCTGAAAGTTAAGAGTGACAGAAGCTTGCATTGTAGTACTGTATGTGATGGAAGCCTGCACTCCTGCCTTCCTCTGACTGTGCTGAAAGTTCAGAGTGACAGAAGCTTGCATTGTAGTACTGTATGTTATGGAAGCCTGCACTCCTGCCTTCCTCTGACTGTGCTGAAAGTTCAGAGTGACAGAAGCTTGCATTGTAGTACTGTATGTTATGGAAGCCTGCACTCCTGCCTTCCTCTGACTGTGCTGAAAGTTCAGAATGACAGAAGCTTGCATTGTAGTACTGTATGTTATGGAAGCCTGCACTCCTGCCTTCCTCTGACTGTGCTGAAAGTTCAGAGTGACGGAACCTTGCATTGTAGTACTGTATGTGATGGAAGCCTGCACTCCCGCCTTCCTCGGACTGTGCTGAAAGTTCAGAGTGACGGAAGCTTGCATTGTAGTACTGTATGTGATGGAAGCCTGCACTCCTGCCTTCCTCTGACTGCTGAAAGTTCAGAGTGACGGAAGCTTGCATTGTAGTACTGTATCTGATGGGAGCCTGCACTCCTGAGTTCCTCTGACTGCTGAAAGTTCAGAGTGACAGAAGCTTGAATTGTAGTACTGTATGTGATGGAAGCCTGCACTTCTGCCTTCCTCTGACTGTGCTGAAAGTTCAGAGTGACAGAAGCTTGCATTGTAGTACTGTATGTGATGGAAGCCTGCACTCCCGCCTTCCCCTGACTGTGCTGAAAGTTCAGAGTGACAGAAGCTTGAATTGTAGTACTGTATGTGATGGAAGCCTGCACTCCTGCCTTCCTCTGACTGTGCAGAAAGATCACAGTGATGGAAGCTTGCATTGTAGTACTGTATGTGATGGAAGTCTGCACTCCTACCTTCTCCTGACTCTGCTGAAAGTTCACAGTGACAGAAACTTGCATTGTAGTACTGTATGTTATAGAAGCCTGCACTCCTGCCTTGTTCTGACTGTGCTGAAAGTTCAGAGTGACGGAAGCTTGCATTGCAGTACTGTATGTGATGGAAGCCTGCACTCCTGCCTTCCTCTGACTGTGCTGAAAGTTCAGAGTGACACAAGCTTGCATTGTAGTACTGTATGTGATGGAAGCCTGCTTTCCTGCCTTCCTCTGACTGTGCTGAAAGTTCAGAGTGACAGAAGCTTGCATTGTAGTACTGTATGTGATGGAAGCCTGCACTCCTGAGTTCCTCTGACTGTGCTGAAAGTTAAGAGTGATGAAAGCTTGCATTGTAGTACTGTATGTGACGGAAGCCTGCACTCCTGCCTTCCTCTGACTGTGCTGAAAGTTCAGAGTGACGGAAGCTTGCATTGTAGTACTGTATGTGATGGAAGCCTGCACTCCCGCCTTCCTCGGACTGTGCTGAAAGTTCAGAGTGACAGAAGCTTGCATTGTAGTACTGTATGTTATGGAAGCCTGCACTCCTGCCTTCCTCTGACTGTGCTGAAAGTTAAGAGTGACAGAAGCTTGCATTGTAGTACTGTATGTGATGGAAGCCTGAACTCCTGTCTTCCCTTGACTGTGCTGAAAGTTCAGAGTGACAGAAGCTTGCATTGTAGTACTGTATGTTATGGAAGCCTGCACTCCTGCCTTCCTCTGACTGTGCTGAAAGTTCAGAGTGACAGAAGCTTGCATTGTAGTACTGTATGTTATGGAAGCCTGCACTCCTGCCTTCCTCTGACTGTGCTGAAAGTTCAGAGTGACAGAAGCCTGCATTGTAGTACTGTAGGTTATGGAAGCCTGCACTCCTGCCTTCCTCTGACTGTGCTGAAAGTTCAGAGTGACGGAACCTTGCATTGTAGTACTGTATGTGATGGAAGCCTGCACTCCCGCCTTCCTCTGACTGTGCTGAAAGTTCAGAGTGACAGAAGCTTGCATTGTAGTACTGTATGTGATGGAAGCCTGCACTCCTGCCATCCTCCGAATGTGCTGAAAGTTCAGAGTGACGGAAGCTTGCATTGTAGTACTGTATGTGATGGAAGCCTGCACTCCTGCCTTCCTCTGACTGTGCTGAAAGTTCAGAGTGACAGAAACTTGCGTTGTAGTACTGTATGCGATGGAAGCCTGCACTCCTGCCATCCTCTGACTGTGCTGAAAGTTCAGAGTGACAGAAGCTTGCATTGTAGTACTGTATGTTATGGAAGCCTGCACTCCTGCCTTCCTCTGACTGCTGAAAGTTAAGAGTCACGGAAGCTTGCATTGTAGCACTGCTTGTGACGGAAGCCTGCACTCCTGCCTTCCTCTGACTGTGCTGAAAGATCACAGTGATGGAAGCTTGCATTGTAGTACTGTATGTGATGGAAGCCTGCACTCCTGCCTTCCCCTGACTCTGCTGAAAGTTCAGAGTGACAGAAGCTTGCGTTGTAGTACTGTATGTGATGGAAGCCTGCACTCCTGCCTTCCTCTGACTGTGCTGAAAGTTAAGAGTGATGGAAGCTTGCATTGCGGTACTGTATGTGATGGAAGTCTGCACTCCTGCCTTCCCCTGACTCTGCTGAAAGTTCAGAGTGACAGAAGCTTGCGTTGTAGTACTGTATGTGATGGAAGCCTGCACTCCTGCCTTCCTCTGACTGTGCTGAAAGTTAAGAGTGATGGAAGCTTGCATTGTAGCACTGTATGTTATGGAAGCCTGCACTCCCGCCTTCCTCTGACTGTGCTGAAAGTTAAGAGTGACGGAAGCTTGCATTGCGGTACTGTATGTGATGGAAGCCTGCACTCCCGCCTTCCTCTGACTGTGCTGAAAGTTAAGAGTGACGGAAGCTTGCATTGCGGTACTGTATGTGATGGAAGTCTGCACTCCTGCCTTCCTCTGACTGTGCTGAAAGTTCAGAGTGACAGAAGCTTGCATTGTAGTACTGTATGTGATGGAAGTCTGCACTCCTGCCTTCCTCTGACTGTGCTGAAAGTTCAGAGTGACGGAAGCTTGCATTGTAGTACTGTATGTGATGGAAGCCTGCACTCCTGCCTTCCTCTGACTGTGCTGAAAGTTAAGAGTGACAGAAGCTTGCATTGTAGTACTGTATGTGATAAAAGCCTGCACTCCGGCCTTCCTCTGACTGCTGAAAGTTCAGAGTGACAGAAGCTTGCATTATAGTACTGTATGTGATGGAAGCCTGCCCTCCCGCCTTCCTCGGACTGTGCTGAAAGTTCAGAGTGACGGAAGCTTGCATTGTAGTACTGTATGTGATGGAAGCCTGCACTCCTGCCTTCCTCTGAATGTGCTGAAAGTTCAGAGTGACGGAACCTTGCATTGTAGTACTGTATGTGATGGAAGCCTGCACTCCTGCCATCCTCTGACTGTGCTGAAAGTTCAGAGTGACGGAAGCTTGCATTGTAGTACTGTATCTGATGGGAGCCTGCACTCCTGCCTTCCCTTCACTGTGCTGAAAGTTCAGAGTCACGGAAGCTTGCATTGTAGTACTGTATGTGATGGAAGTCTGCACTCCTGAGTTCCTCTGACTGCTGAATGTTCAGAGTGACAGAAGCTTGCATTGTAGTACTTTATGTGATGGAAGCCTGCACTTCTGCCTTCCTCTGACTGTGCTGAAAGTTCAGAGTGACAGAAGCTTGCATTGTAGTACTGTATGTGATGGAAGCCTGCACTCCCGCCTTTCTCTGACTGTGCTGAAAGTTCAGAGTGACAGAAGCTTGCATTGTAGTACTGTATGTGATGGAAGCCTGCACTCCTGCCTTCCTCTGACTGTGCTGAAAGATCACAGTGATGGAAGCTTGCATTGCAGTACTGTATGTGATGGAAGCCTGCACTCCTACCTTCCCCTGACTCTGCTGAAAGTTCACAGTGACAGAAACTTGCATTGTAGTACTGTATGTTATGGAAGCCTGCACTCCTGCCTTCCTCTGACTGTGCTGAAAGTTCAGAGGGACAGAAGCTTGCATTGTAGTACTGTATGTTATGGAAGCCTGCACTCCTGCCTTCCTCTGACTGTGCTGAAAGTTCAGAGTGACAGAAGCTTGCATTGTAGTACTGTATGTTATGGAAGCCTGCACTCCTGCCTTCCTCTGACTGTGCTGAAAGTTCAGAGTGACAGAAGCTTGCATTGTAGTACTGTATGTTATGGAAGCCTGCACTCCTGCCTTCCTCTGACTGTGCTGAAAGTTCAGAGTGACAGAAGCTTGCATTGTAGTACTGTATGTTATGGAAGCCTGCACTCCTGCCTTCCTCTGACTGTGCTGAAAGTTCAGAGTGACGGAACCTTGCATTGTAGTACTGTATGTGATGGAAGCCTGCACTCCCGCCTTCCTTTGACTGTGCTGAAAGTTCAGAGTGACGGAAGCTTGCATTGTAGTACTGTATGTGATGGAAGCCTGCACTCCTGCCTTCCTCTGACTGCTGAAAGTTCAGAGTGACGGAAGCTTGCATTGTAGTACTGTATCTGATGGGAGCCTGCACTCCTGAGTTCCTCTGACTGCTGAAAGTTCAGAGTGACAGAAGCTTGCATTGTAGTACTGTAATATTAATCCACATTTGTATAGCGCACAATCACCCGTTAGGGTCTCTAGGCGCTGGGGGCCGTCGGGAAGATTAAGCAAGCTATTGCCCAGAGTCGCATGTTGCTGGGCTAACCTGCCGCCGGAGCCAGGGATCAAACCCTGATCCCCAGATTCCAGCGTCAGTCGCCCTGGCCGCGGCGCCACACCTCTCTGTATGTGATGGAAGCCTGCAGTTCTGCCTTCCTCTGACTGTGCTGAAAGTTCAGAGTGACAGAAGCTTGCATTGTAGTACTGTATGTGATGGAAGCCTGCACTCCCGCCTTCCTCTGACTGTGCTGAAAGTTCAGAGTGACAGAAACTTGAATTGTAGTACTGTATGTGATGGAAGCCTGCACTCCTGCCTTCCTCTGACTGTGCTGAAAGATCACAGTGATGGAAGCTTGCATTGCAGTACTGTATGTGATGGAAGCCTGCACTCCTGCCTTCCCCTGACTCTGCTGAAAGTTCACAGTGACAGAAACTTGCATTGTAGTACTGTATGTTATGGAAGCCTGCACTCCTGCCTTCCTCTGACTGTGCTGAAGGTTCAGAGTGACGGAAGCTTGCGTTGTAGTACTGTATGTGATGGAAGCCTGCACTCCTGCCTTCCTCTGACTGTGCTGAAAGATCACAGTGATGGAAGCTTGCATTGTAGTACTGTATGTGATGGAAGCCTGCACTCCTGCCTTCCCCTGACTCTGCTGAAAGTTCAGAGTGACAGAAGCTTGCGTTGTAGTACTGTATGTGATGGAAGCCTGCACTCCTGCCTTCCTCTGACTGTGCTGAAAGTTAAGAGTGATGGAAGCTTGCATTGCGGTACTGTATGTGATGGAAGTCTGCACTCCTGCCTTCCCCTGACTCTGCTGAAAGTTCAGAGTGACAGAAGCTTGCGTTGTAGTACTGTATGTGATGGAAGCCTGCACTCCTGCCTTCCTCTGACTGTGCTGAAAGTTAAGAGTGATGGAAGCTTGCATTGTAGCACTGTATGTTATGGAAGCCTGCACTCCCGCCTTCCTCTGACTGTGCTGAAAGTTAAGAGTGACGGAAGCTTGCATTGCGGTACTGTATGTGATGGAAGCCTGCACTCCCGCCTTCCTCTGACTGTGCTGAAAGTTAAGAGTGACGGAAGCTTGCATTGCGGTACTGTATGTGATGGAAGTCTGCACTCCTGCCTTCCTCTGACTGTGCTGAAAGTTCAGAGTGACAGAAGCTTGCATTGTAGTACTGTATGTGATGGAAGTCTGCACTCCTGCCTTCCTCTGACTGTGCTGAAAGTTCAGAGTGACGGAAGCTTGCATTGTAGTACTGTATGTGATGGAAGCCTGCACTCCTGCCTTCCTCTGACTGTGCTGAAAGTTAAGAGTGACAGAAGCTTGCATTGTAGTACTGTATGTGATAAAAGCCTGCACTCCGGCCTTCCTCTGACTGCTGAAAGTTCAGAGTGACAGAAGCTTGCATTATAGTACTGTATGTGATGGAAGCCTGCCCTCCCGCCTTCCTCGGACTGTGCTGAAAGTTCAGAGTGACGGAAGCTTGCATTGTAGTACTGTATGTGATGGAAGCCTGCACTCCTGCCTTCCTCTGAATGTGCTGAAAGTTCAGAGTGACGGAACCTTGCATTGTAGTACTGTATGTGATGGAAGCCTGCACTCCTGCCATCCTCTGACTGTGCTGAAAGTTCAGAGTGACGGAAGCTTGCATTGTAGTACTGTATCTGATGGGAGCCTGCACTCCTGCCTTCCCTTCACTGTGCTGAAAGTTCAGAGTCACGGAAGCTTGCATTGTAGTACTGTATGTGATGGAAGTCTGCACTCCTGAGTTCCTCTGACTGCTGAAAGTTCAGAGTGACAGAAGCTTGCATTGTAGTACTTTATGTGATGGAAGCCTGCACTTCTGCCTTCCTCTGACTGTGCTGAAAGTTCAGAGTGACAGAAGCTTGCATTGTAGTACTGTATGTGATGGAAGCCTGCACTCCCGCCTTTCTCTGACTGTGCTGAAAGTTCAGAGTGACAGAAGCTTGCATTGTAGTACTGTATGTGATGGAAGCCTGCACTCCTGCCTTCCTCTGACTGTGCTGAAAGATCACAGTGATGGAAGCTTGCATTGCAGTACTGTATGTGATGGAAGCCTGCACTCCTACCTTCCCCTGACTCTGCTGAAAGTTCACAGTGACAGAAACTTGCATTGTAGTACTGTATGTTATGGAAGCCTGCACTCCTGCCTTCCTCTGACTGTGCTGAAAGTTCAGAGGGACAGAAGCTTGCATTGTAGTACTGTATGTTATGGAAGCCTGCACTCCTGCCTTCCTCTGACTGTGCTGAAAGTTCAGAGTGACAGAAGCTTGCATTGTAGTACTGTATGTTATGGAAGCCTGCACTCCTGCCTTCCTCTGACTGTGCTGAAAGTTCAGAGTGACAGAAGCTTGCATTGTAGTACTGTATGTTATGGAAGCCTGCACTCCTGCCTTCCTCTGACTGTGCTGAAAGTTCAGAGTGACAGAAGCTTGCATTGTAGTACTGTATGTTATGGAAGCCTGCACTCCTGCCTTCCTCTGACTGTGCTGAAAGTTCAGAGTGACGGAACCTTGCATTGTAGTACTGTATGTGATGGAAGCCTGCACTCCCGCCTTCCCTCGGACTGTGCTGAAAGTTCAGAGTGACGGAAGCTTGCATTGTAGTACTGTATGTGATGGAAGCCTGCACTCCTGCCTTCCTCTGACTGCTGAAAGTTCAAAGTGACGGAAGCTTGCATTGTAGTACTGTATCTGATGGGAGCCTGCACTCCTGAGTTCCTCTGACTGCTGAAAGTTCAGAGTGACAGAAGCTTGCATTGTAGTACTGTAATAATAATCCACATTTGTATAGCGCACAATCACCCGTTAGGGTCTCTAGGCGCTGGGGGCCGTCGGGAAGATTAAGCAAGCTATTGCCCAGAGTCGCATGGTGCTGGGCTAACCTGCCGCCGGAGCCAGGGATCAAACCCTGATCCCCAGATTCCAGCGTCAGTCGCCCTGGCCGCGGCGCCACACCTCTCTGTATGTGATGGAAGCCTGCAGTTCTGCCTTCCTCTGACTGTGCTGAAAGTTCAGAGTGACAGAAGCTTGCATTGTAGTACTGTATGTGATGGAAGCCTGCACTCCCGCCTTCCTCTGACTGTGCTGAAAGTTCAGAGTGACAGAAACTTGAATTGTAGTACTGTATGTGATGGAAGCCTGCACTCCTGCCTTCCTCTGACTGTGCTGAAAGATCACAGTGATGGAAGCTTGCATTGCAGTACTGTATGTGATGGAAGCCTGCACTCCTGCCTTCCCCTGACTCTGCTGAAAGTTCACAGTGACAGAAACTTGCATTGTAGTACTGTATGTTATGGAAGCCTGCACTCCTGCCTTCCTCTGACTGTGCTGAAAGTTCAGAGTGACGGAAGCTTGCGTTGTAGTACTGTATGTGATGGAAGCCTGCACTCCTACCTTCCCCTGACTCTGCTGAAAGTTCACAGTGACAGAAACTTGCATTGTAGTACTGTATATTATGGAAGCCTGCACTCCTGCCTTCCTCTGACTGTGCTGAAAGTTCAGAGTGACAGAAGCTTGCATTGTAGTACTGTATGTGATGGAAGCCTGAACTCCTGTCTTCCCTTGACTGTGCTGAAAGTTCAGAGTGACAGAAGCTTGCATTGTAGTACTGTATGTGATGGAAGCCTGCACTCCTGCTTTCCTCTGACTCTGCTGAAATTTCAGAGTCACAGAAGCTTGCATTGTAGTACTCTATGTGATGGAAGCCTGCACTCCTGCCTTCCTCTGACTGTGCTGAAAGTTCAGAGTGACAGAAGCTTGCATTGTAGTACTGTATGTTATGGAAGCCTGCACTCCTGCCTTCCTCTGACTGTGCTGAAAGTTCAGAGTGACGGAACCTTGCATTGTAGTACTGTATGTGATGGAAGCCTGCACTCCCGCCTTCCTCTGACTGTGCTGAAAGTTCAGAGTGACAGAAGCTTGCATTGTAGTACTGTAT
This sequence comes from Lissotriton helveticus, assembly GCF_964261635.1. Lineage (NCBI taxonomy): Eukaryota > Metazoa > Chordata > Amphibia > Caudata > Salamandridae > Lissotriton > Lissotriton helveticus. The sequence goes on along the minus strand of NC_136067.1, from coordinate 2,123,601,082 downwards.
GTGATGGAAGCCTGCACTCCTGCCATCCTCCAAATGTGCTGAAAGTTCAGAGTGACGGAAGCTTGCATTGTAGTACTGTATGTGATGGAAGCCTGCACTCCTGCCTTCCTCTGACTGTGCTGAAAGTTCAGAGTGACAGAAACTTGCGTTGTAGTACTGTATGTGATGGAAGCCTGCACTCCTGCCATCCTCTGACTGTGCTGAAAGTTCAGAGTGACAGAAGCTTGCATTGTAGTACTGTATGTTATGGAAGCCTGCACTCCTGCCTTCCTCTGACTGCTGAAAGTTAAGAGTCACGGAAGCTTGCATTGTAGCACTGCTTGTGACGGAAGCCTGCACTCCTGCCTTCCTCTGACTGTGCTGAAAGATCACAGTGATGGAAGCTTGCATTGTAGTACTGTATGTGATGGAAGCCTGCACTCCTGCCTTCCTCTGACTGTGCTGAAAGTTAAGAGTGACGGAAGCTTGCATTGCGGTACTGTATGTGATGGAAGTCTGCACTCCTGCCTTCCCCTGACTCTGCTGAAAGTTCAGAGTGACAGAAGCTTGTGTTGTAGTACTGTATGTGATGGAAGCCTGCACTCCTGCCTTCCTCTGACTGTGCTGAAAGTTAAGAGTGATGGAAGCTTGCATTGTAGCACTGTATGTTATGGAAGCCTGCACTCCCGCCTTCCTCTGACTGTCCTGAAAGTTAAGAGTGACGGAAGCTTGCATTGCGGTACTGTATGTGATGGAAGCCTGCACTCCCGCCTTCCTCTGACTGTGCTGAAAGTTAAGAGTGACGGAAGCTTGCATTGCGGTACTGTATGTGATGGAAGTCTGCACTCCTGCCTTCCTCTGACTGTGCTGAAAGTTCAGAGTGTCAGAAGCTTGAATTGTAGTACTGTATGTGATGGAAGTCTGCACTCCTGCCTTCCTCTGACTGTGCTGAAAGTTCAGAGTGACGGAAGCTTGCATTGTAGTACTGTATGTGATGGAAGCCTGAACTCCTGCCTTCCTCTGACTGTGCTGAAAGTTCAGAGTGATGGAAGCTTGCATTGTAGTACTGTATGTGATGAGAGCCTGCACTCCTGCCTTCCTCTGACTGTGCTGAAAGTTCAGAGTGACGGAACCTTGCATTGTAGTACTGTATGTGATGGGAGCCTGCACTCCTGCCTTCCTCTGACTGTGCTGAAAGTTCAGAGTGACAGAAGCTTGCATTGTAGTACTGTATGTGATGGAAGCCTGCACTTCTGCCTTCCTCTGACTGTGCTGAAAGTTCAGAGTGACAGAAGCTTGCATTGTAGTACTGTATGTGATGGAAGCCTGCACTCCTGCCATCCTCCGAATGTGCTGAAAGTTCAGAGTGACGGAAGCTTGCATTGTAGTACTGTATGTGATGGAAGCCTGCACTCCTGCCTTCCTCTGACTGTGCTGAAAGTTCAGAGTGACAGAAACTTGCGTTGTAGTACTGTATGTGATGGAAGCCTGCACTCCTGCCATCCTCTGACTGTGCTGAAAGTTCAGAGTGACAGAAGCTTGCATTGTAGTACTGTATGTGATGGAAGCCTGCACTTCTGCCTTCCTCTGACTGTGCTGAAAGTTCAGAGTGACAGAAGCTTGCATTGTAGTACTGTATGTGATGGAAGCCTGCACTCCTGCCATCCTCCGAATGTGCTGAAAGTTCAGAGTGACGGAAGCTTGCATTGTAGTACTGTATGTGATGGAAGCCTGCACTCCTGCCTTCCTCTGACTGTGCTGAAAGTTCAGAGTGACAGAAACTTGCGTTGTAGTACTGTATGTTATGGAAGCCTGCACTCCTGCCTTCCTCTGACTGCTGAAAGTTAAGAGTCACGGAAGCTTGCATTGTAGCACTGCTTGTGACGGAAGCCTGCACTCCTGCCTTCCTCTGACTGTGCTGAAAGATCACAGTGATGGAAGCTTGCATTGTAGTACTGTATGTGATGGAAGCCTGCACTCCTGCCTTCCCCTGACTCTGCTGAAAGTTCAGAGTGACAGAAGCTTGCGTTGTAGTACTGTATGTGATGGAAGCCTGCACTCCTGCCTTCCTCTGACTGTGCAGAAAGTTAAGAGTGATGGAAGCTTGCATTGCGGTACTGTATGTGATGGAAGTCTGCACTCCTGCCTTCCCCTGACTCTGCTGAAAGTTCAGAGTGACAGAAGCTTGCGTTGTAGTACTGTATGTGATGGAAGCCTGCACTCCTGCCTTCCTCTGACTGTGCTGAAAGTTAAGAGTGATGGAAGCTTGCATTGTAGCACTGTATGTTATGGAAGCCTGCACTCCCGCCTTCCTCTGACTGTGCTGAAAGTTAAGAGTGACTTAAGCTTGCATTGCGGTACTGTATGTGATGGAAGCCTGCACTCCCGCCTTCCTCTGACTGTGCTGAAAGTTAAGAGTGACGGAAGCTTGCATTGCGGTACTGTATGTGATGGAAGTCTGCACTCCTGCCTTCCTCTGACTGTGCTGAAAGTTCAGAGTGACAGAAGCTTGCATTGTAGTACTGTATGTGATGGAAGTCTGCACTCCTGCCTTCCTCTGACTGTGCTGAAAGTTCAGAGTGACGGAAGCTTGCATTGTAGTACTGTATGTAATGGAAGCCTGCACTCCTGCCTTCCTCTGACTGTGCTGAAAGTTAAGAGTGACAGAAGCTTGCATTGTAGTACTGTATGTGATAAAAGCCTGCACTCCGGCCTTCCTCTGACTGCTGAAAGTTCAGAGTGACAGAAGCTTGCATTATAGTACTGTATGTGATGGAAGTCTGCCCTCCCGCCTTCCTCGGACTGTGCTGAAAGTTCAGAGTGACGGAAGCTTGCATTGTAGTACTGTATGTGATGGAAGCCTGCACTCCTGCCTTCCTCTGAATGTGCTGAAAGTTCAGAGTGACAGAACCTTGCATTGTAGTACTGTATGTGATGGAAGCCTGCACTCCTGCCATCCTCTGACTGTGCTGAAAGTTCAGAGTGACGGAAGCTTGCATTGTAGTACTGTATCTGATGGGAGCCTGCACTCCTGCCTTCCCTTCACTGTGCTGAAAGTTCAGAGTCACGGAAGCTTGCATTGTAGTACTGTAAGTGATGGAAGCCTGCACTCCTGAGTTCCTCTGACTGCTGAAAGTTCAGAGTGACAGAAGCTTGCATTGTAGTACTGTATGTGATGGAAGCCTGCACTTCTGCCTTCCTCTGACTGTGCTGAAAGTTCAGAGTGACAGAAGCTTGCATTGTAGTACTGTATGGGATGGAAGCCTGCACTCCCGCCTTTCTCTGACTGTGCTGAAAGTTCAGAGTGACAGAAGCTTGCATTGTAGTACTGTATGTGATGGAAGCCTGCACTCCCCTTCCTCTGACTGTGCTGAAAGATCACAGTGATGGAAGCTTGCATTGCAGTACTGTATGTGATGGAAGCCTGCACTCCTACCTTCCCCTGACTCTGCTGAAAGTTCACAGTGACAGAAACTTGCATTGTAGTACTGTATGTTATGGAAGCCTGCACTCCTGCCTTCCTCTGACTGTGCTGAAAGTTCAGAGGGACAGAAGCTTGCATTGTAGTACTGTATGTTATGGAAGCCTGCACTCCTGCCTTCCTCTGACTGTGCTGAAAGTTCAGAGTGACAGAAGCTTGCATTGTAGTACTGTATGTTATGGAAGCCTGCACTCCTGCCTTCCTCTGACTGTGCTGAAAGTTCAGAGTGACAGAAGCTTGCATTGTAGTACTGTATGTTATGGAAGCCTGCACTCCTGCCTTCCTCTGACTGTGCTGAAAGTTCAGAGTGACAGAAGCTTGCATTGTAGTACTGTATGTTATGGAAGCCTGCACTCCTGCCTTCCTCTGACTGTGCTGAAAGTTCAGAGTGACGGAACCTTGCATTGTAGTACTGTATGTGATGGAAGCCTGCACTCCCGCCTTCCTCGGACTGTGCTGAAAGTTCAGAGTGACGGAAGCTTGCATTGTAGTACTGTATGTGATGGAAGCCTGCACTCCTGCCTTCCTCTGACTGCTGAAAGTTCAGAGTGACGGAAGCTTGCATTGTAGTACTGTATCTGATGGGAGCCTGCACTCCTGAGTTCCTCTGACTGCTGAAAGTTCAGAGTGACAGAAGCTTGCATTGTAGTACTGTTTGTGATGGAAGCCTGCAGTTCTGCCTTCCTCTGACTGTGCTGAAAGTTCAGAGTGACAGAAGCTTGCATTGTAGTACTGTATGTGATGGAAGCCTGCACTCCCGCCTTCCTCTGACTGTGCTGAAAGTTCAGAGTGACAGAAGCTTGAATTGTAGTACTGTATGTGATGGAAGCCTGCACTCCTGCCTTCCTCTGACTGTGCTGAAAGATCACAGTGATGGAAGCTTGCATTGCAGTACTGTATGTGATGGAAGCCTGCACTCCTGCCTTCCCCTGACTCTGCTGAAAGTTCACAGTGACAGAAACTTGCATTGTAGTACTGTATGTTATGGAAGCCTGCACTCCTGCCTTCCTCTGACTGTGCTGAAAGTTCAGAGTGACGGAAGCTTGTGTTGTAGTACTGTATGTGATGGAAGCCTGCACTCCTACCTTCCCCTGACTCTGCTGAAAGTTCACAGTGACAGAAACTTGCATTGTAGTACTGTATGTTATGGAAGCCTGCACTCCTGCCTTCCTCTGACTGTGCTGAAAGTTCAGAGTGACAGAAGCTTGCATTGTAGTACTGTATGTTATGGAAGCCTGCACTCCTGCCTTCCTCTGACTGTGCTGAAAGTTAAGAGTGACAGAAGCTTGCATTGTAGTACTGTATGTGATGGAAGCCTGAACTCCTGTCTTCCCTTGACTGTGCTGAAAGTTCAGAGTGACAGAAGCTTGCATTGTAGTACTGTATGTTATGGAAGCCTGCACTCCTGCCTTCCTCTAACTGTGCTGAAAGTTCAGAGTGACAGAAGCTTGCATTGTAGTACTGTATGTTATGGAAGCCTGCACTCCTGCCATCCTCTGACTGTGCTGAAAGTTCAGAGTGACGGAACCTTGCATTGTACTACTGTATGTGATGGAAGCCTGCACTCCCGCCTTCCTCTGACTGTGCTGAAAGTTCAGAGTGACAGAAGCTTGCATTGTAGTACTGTATGTGATGGAAGCCTGCACTCCTGCTTTCCTCTGACTCTGCTGAAAGTTCAGAGTCACAGAAGCTTGCATTGTAGTACTGTATGTGATGGAAGCCTGCACTCCTGCCTTCCTCTGACTGTGCTGAATGTTCAGAGTGACAGAAGCTTGCATTGTAGTACTGTATGTTATGGAAGCCTGCACTCCTGCCTTCCTCTGACTGTGCTGAAAGTTCAGAGTGACGGAACCTTGCATTGTAGTACTGTATGTGATGGAAGCCTGCACTCCCGCCTTCCTCTGACTGTGCTGAAAGTTCAGAGTGACAGAAGCTTGCATTGTAGTACTGTATGTGATGGAAGCCTGCACTCCTGCCATCCTCCGAATGTGCTGAAAGTTCAGAGTGACGGAAGCTTGCATTGTAGTACTGTATGTGATGGAAGCCTGCACTCCTGCCTTCCTCTGACTGTGCTGAAAGTTCAGAGTGACAGAAACTTGCGTTGTAATACTGTATGTGATGGAAGCCTGCACTCCTGCCTTCCTCTGACTGTGCTGAAAGTTCAGAGTGACGGAAGCTTGCATTGCAGTACTGTATGTGATGGAAGTCTGCACTCCTGCCATCCTCTGACTGTGCTGAAAGTTCAGAGTGACAGAAGCTTGCATTGTAGTACTGTATGTGATGGAAGCTTGCACTCCTGCCTTCCCCTGACTCTGCTGAAAGTTCAGAGTGACAGAAGCTTGCGTTGTAGTACTGTATGTGATGGAAGCCTGCACTCCTGCCTTCCTCTGACTGTGCAGAAAGTTAAGAGTGATGGAAGCTTGCATTGCGGTACTGTATGTGATGGAAGTCTGCACTCCTGCCTTCCCCTGACTCTGCTGAAAGTTCAGAGTGACAGAAGCTTGCGTTGTAGTACTGTATGTGATGGAAGCCTGCACTCCTGCCTTCCTCTGACTGTGCTGAAAGTTAAGAGTGATGGAAGCTTGCATTGTAGCACTGTATGTTATGGAAGCCTGCACTCCCGCCTTCCTCTGACTGTGCTGAAAGTTAAGAGTGACGGAAGCTTGCATTGCGGTACTGTATGTGATGGAAGCCTGCACTCCCGCCTTCGTCTGACTGTGCTGAAAGTTAAGAGTGACGGAAGCTTGCATTGCGGTACTGTATGTGATGGAAGTCTGCACTCCTGCCTTCCTCTGACTGTGCTGAAAGTTCAGAGTGACAGAAGCTTGCATTGTAGTACTGTATGTGATGGAAGTCTGCACTCCTGCCTTCCTCTGACTGTGCTGAAAGTTCAGAGTGACGGAAGCTTGCATTGTAGTACTGTATGTGATGGAAGCCTGCACTCCTGCCTTCCTCTGACTGTGCTGAAAGTTAAGAGTGACAGAAGCTTGCATTGTAGTACTGTATGTGATAAAAGCCTGCACTCCGGCCTTCCTCTGACTGCTGAAAGTTCAAAGTGACAGAAGCTTGCATTATAGTACTGTATGTGATGGAAGCCTGCCCTCCCGCCTTCCTCGGACTGTGCTGAAAGTTCAGAGTGACGGAAGCTTGCATTGTAGTACTGTATGTGATGGAAGCCTGCACTCCTGCCTTCCTCTGAATGTGCTGAAAGTTCAGAGTGACGGAACCTTGCATTGTAGTAATGTATGTGATGGCAGCCTGCACTCCTGCCATCCTCTGACTGTGCTGAAAGTTCAGAGTGACGGAAGCTTGCATTGTAGTACTGTATCTGATGGGAGCCTGCACTCCTGCCTTCCCTTCACTGTGCTGAAAGTTCAGAGTCACGGAAGCTTGCATTGTAGTACTGTAAGTGATGGAAGCCTGCACTCCTGAGTTCCTCTGACTGCTGAAAGTTCAGAGTGACAGAAGCTTGCATTGTAGTACTGTATGTGATGGAAGCCTGCACTTCTGCCTTCCTCTGACTGTGCTGAAAGTTCAGAGTGACAGAAGCTTGCATTGTAGTACTGTATGTGATGGAAGCCTGCACTCCCGCCTTTCTCTGACTGTGCTGAAAGTTCAGAGTGACAGAAGCTTGCATTGTAGTACTGTATGTGATGGAAGCCTGCACTCCTGCCTTCCTCTGACTGTGCTGAAAGATCACAGTGATGGAAGCTTGCATTGCAGTACTGTATGTGATGGAAGCCTGCACTCCTACCTTCCCCTGACTCTGCTGAAAGTTCACAGTGACAGAAACTTGCATTGTAGTACTGTATGTTATGGAAGCCTGCACTCCTGCCTTCCTCTGACTGTGCTGAAAGTTCAGAGGGACAGAAGCTTGCATTGTAGTACTGTATATTATGGAAGCCTGCACTCCTGCCTTCCTCTGACTGTGCTGAAAGTTCAGAGTGACAGAAGCTTGCATTGTAGTACTGTATGTTATGGAAGCCTGCACTCCTGCCTTCCTCTGACTGTGCTGAAAGTTCAGAGTGACAGAAGCTTGCATTGTAGTACTGTATGTTATGGAAGCCTGCACTCCTGCCTTCCTCTGACTGTGCTGAAAGTTCAGAGTGACAGAAGCTTGCATTGTAGTACTGTATGTTATGGAAGCCTGCACTCCTGCCTTCCTCTGACTGTGCTGAAAGTTCAGAGTGACGGAACCTTGCATTGTAGTACTGTATGTGATGGAAGCCTGCACTCCCGCCTTCCTCGGACTGTGCTGAAAGTTCAGAGTGACGGAAGCTTGCATTGTAGTACTGTATGTGATGGAAGCCTGCACTCCTGCCTTCCTCTGACTGCTGAAAGTTCAGAGTGACGGAAGCTTGCATTGTAGTACTGTATCTGATGGGAGCCTGCACTCCTGAGTTCCTCTGACTGCTGAAAGTTCAGAGTGACAGAAGCTTGCATTGTAGTACTGTTTGTGATGGAAGCCTGCAGTTCTGCCTTCCTCTGGCTGTGCTGAAAGTTCAGAGTGACAGAAGCTTGCATTGTAGTACTGTATGTGATGGAAGCCTGCACTCCCGCCTTCCTCTGACTGTGCTGAAAGTTCAGAGTGACAGAAGCTTGAATTGTAGTACTGTATGTGATGGAAGCCTGCACTCCTGCCTTCCCCTGACTCTGCTGAAAGTTCACAGTGACAGAAACTTGCATTGTAGTACTGTATGTTATGGAAGCCTGCACTCCTGCCTTCCTCTGACTGTGCTGAAAGTTCAGAGTGACGGAAGCTTGCGTTGTAGTACTGTATGTGATGGAAGCCTGCACTCCTACCTTCCCCTGACTCTGCTGAAAGTTCACAGTGACAGAAACTTGCATTGTAGTACTGTATGTTATGGAAGCCTGCACTCCTGAGTTCCTCTGACTGCTGAAAGTTCAGAGTGACAGAAGCTTGCATTGTAGTACTGTTTGTGATGGAAGCCTGCAGTTCTGCCTTCCTCTGACTGTGCTGAAAGTTCAGAGTGACAGAAGCTTGCATTGTAGTACTGTATGTGATGGAAGCCTGCACTCCCGCCTTCCTCTGACTGTGCTGAAAGTTCAGAGTGACAGAAGCTTGAATTGTAGTACTGTATGTGATGGAAGCCTGCACTCCTGCCTTCCTCTGACTGTGCTGAAAGATCACAGTGATGGAAGCTTGCATTGCAGTACTGTATGTGATGGAAGCCTGCACTCCTGCCTTCCCCTGACTCTGCTGAAAGTTCACAGTGACAGAAACTTGCATTGTAGTACTGTATGTTATGGAAGCCTGCACTCCTGCCTTCCTCTGACTGTGCTGAAAGTTCAGAGTGACGGAAGCTTGCGTTGTAGTACTGTATGTGATGGAAGCCTGCACTCCTACCTTCCCCTGACTCTGCTGAAAGTTCACAGTGACAGAAACTTGCATTGTAGTACTGTATGTTATGGAAGCCTGCACTCCTGCCTTCCTCTGACTGTGCTGAAAGTTCAGAGTGACAGAAGCTTGCATTGTAGTACTGTATGTTATGGAAGCCTGCACTCCTGCCTTCCTCTGACTGTGCTGAAAGTTAAGAGTGACAGAAGCTTGCATTGTAGTACTGTATGTGATGGAAGCCTGAACTCCTGTCTTCCCTTGACTGTGCTGAAAGTTCAGAGTGACAGAAGCTTGCATTGTAGTACTGTATGTTATGGAAGCCTGCACTCCTGCCTTCCTCTGACTGTGCTGAAAGTTCAGAGTGACAGAAGCTTGCATTGTAGTACTGTATGTTATGGAAGCCTGCACTCCTGCCATCCTCTGACTGTGCTGAAAGTTCAGAGTGACGGAACCTTGCATTGTACTACTGTATGTGATGGAAGCCTGCACTCCCGCCTTCCTCTGACTGTGCTGAAAGTTCAGAGTGACAGAAGCTTGCATTGTAGTACTGTATGTGATGGAAGCCTGCACTCCTGCTTTCCTCTGACTCTGCTGAAAGTTCAGAGTCACAGAAGCTTGCATTGTAGTACTGTATGTGATGGAAGCCTGCACTCCTGCCTTCCTCTGACTGTGCTGAATGTTCAGAGTGACAGAAGCTTGCATTGTAGTACTGTATGTTATGGAAGCCTGCACTCCTGCCTTCCTCTGACTGTGCTGAAAGTTCAGAGTGACGGAACCTTGCATTGTAGTACTGTATGTGATGGAAGCCTGCACTCCCGCCTTCCTCTGACTGTGCTGAAAGTTCAGAGTGACAGAAGCTTGCATTGTAGTACTGTATGTGATGGAAGCCTGCACTCCTGCCATCCTCCGAATGTGCTGAAAGTTCAGAGTGACGGAAGCTTGCATTGTAGTACTGTATGTGATGGAAGCCTGCACTCCTGCCTTCCTCTGACTGTGCTGAAAGTTCAGAGTGACAGAAACTTGCGTTGTAGTACTGTATGTGATGGAAGCCTGCACTCCTGCCTTCCTCTGACTGTGCTGAAAGTTCAGAGTGACGGAAGCTTGCATTGCAGTACTGTATGTGATGGAAGCCTGCACTCCTGCCATCCTCTGACTGTGCTGAAAGTTCAGAGTGACAGAAGCTTGCATTGTAGTACTGTATGTGATGGAAGCCTGCACTCCTGCCTTCCCCTGACTCTGCTGAAAGTTCAGAGTGACAGAAGCTTGCGTTGTAGTACTGTATGTGATGGAAGCCTGCACTCCTGCCTTCCTCTGACTGTGCAGAAAGTTAAGAGTGATGGAAGCTTGCATTGCGGTACTGTATGTGATGGAAGTCTGCACTCCTGCCTTCCCCTGACTCTGCTGAAAGTTCAGAGTGACAGAAGCTTGCGTTGTAGTACTGTATGTGATGGAAGCCTGCACTCCTGCCTTCCTCTGACTGTGCTGAAAGTTAAGAGTGATGGAAGCTTGCATTGTAGCGCTGTATGTTATGGAAGCCTGCACTCCCGCCTTCCTCTGACTGTGCTGAAAGTTAAGAGTGACGGAAGCTTGCATTGCGGTACTGTATGTGATGGAAGCCTGCACTCCCGCCTTCCTCTGACTGTGCTGAAAGTTAAGAGTGACGGAAGCTTGCATTGCGGTACTGTATGTGATGGAATCTGCACTCCTGCCTTCCTCTGACTGTGCTGAAAGTTCAGAGTGACAGAAGCTTGCATTGTAGTACTGTATGTGATGGAAGTCTGCACTCCTGCCTTCCTCTGACTGTGCTGAAAGTTCAGAGTGACGGAAGCTTGCATTGTAGTACTGTATGTGATGGAAGCCTGCACTCCTGCCTTCCTCTGACTGTGCTGAAAGTTAAGAGTGACAGAAGCTTGCATTGTAGTACTGTATGTGATAAAAGCCTGCACTCCGGCCTTCCTCTGACTGCTGAAAGTTCAGAGTGACAGAAGCTTGCATTATAGTACTGTATGTGATGGAAGCCTGCCCTCCCGCCTTCCTCGGACTGTGCTGAAAGTTCAGAGTGACGGAAGCTTGCATTGTAGTACTGTATGTGATGGAAGCCTGCACTCCTGCCTTCCTCTGAATGTGCTGAAAGTTCAGAGTGACGGAACCTTGCATTGTAGTACTGTATGTGATGGAAGCCTGCACTCCTGCCATCCTCTGACTGTGCTGAAAGTTCAGAGTGACGGAAGCTTGCATTGTAGTACTGTATCTGATGGGAGCCTGCACTCCTGCCTTCCCTTCACTGTGCTGAAAGTTCAGAGTCACGGAAGCTTGCATTGTAGTACTGTAAGTGATGGAAGCCTGCACTCCTGAGTTCCTCTGACTGCTGAAAGTTCAGAGTGACAGAAGCTTGCATTGTAGTACTGTATGTGATGGAAGCCTGCACTTCTGCCTTCCTCTGACTGTGCTGAAAGTTCAGAGTGACAGAAGCTTGCATTGTAGTACTGTATGTGATGGAAGCCTGCACTCCCGCCTTTCTCTGACTGTGCTGAAAGTTCAGAGTGACAGAAGCTTGCATTGTAGTACTGTATGTGATGGAAGCCTGCACTCCTGCCTTCCTCTGACTGTGCTGAAAGATCACAGTGATGGAAGCTTGCATTGCAGTACTGTATGTGATGGAAGCCTGCACTCCTACCTTCCCCTGACTCTGCTGAAAGTTCACAGTGACAGAAACTTGCATTGTAGTACTGTATGTTATGGAAGCCTGCACTCCTGCCTTCCTCTGACTGTGCTGAAAGTTCAGAGGGACAGAAGCTTGCATTGTAGTACTGTATGTTAGGGAAGCCTGCACTCCTGCCTTCCTCTGACTGTGCTGCAAGTTCAGAGTGACAGAAGCTTGCATTGTAGTACTGTATGTTATGGAAGCCTGCACTCCTGCCTTCCTCTGACTGTGCTGAAAGTTCAGAGTGACAGAAGCTTGCATTGTAGTACTGTATGTTATGGAAGCCTGCACTCCTGCCTTCCTCTGACTGTGCTGAAAGTTCAGAGTGACAGAAGCTTGCATTGTAGTACTGTATGTTATGGAAGCCTGCACTCCTGCCTTCCTCTGACTGTGCTGAAAGTTCAGAGTGACGGAACCTTGCATTGTAGTACTGTATGTGATGGAAGCCTGCACTCCCGCCTTCCTCGGACTGTGCTGAAAGTTCAGAGTGACGGAAGCTTGCATTGTAGTACTGTATGTGATGGAAGCCTGCACTCCTGCCTTCCTCTGACTGCTGAAAGTTCAGAGTGACGGAAGCTTGCATTGTAGTACTGTATCTGATGGGAGCCTGCACTCCTGAGTTCCTCTGACTGCTGAAAGTTCAGAGTGACAGAAGCTTGCATTGTAGTATTGTTTGTGATGGAAGCCTGCAGTTCTGCCTTCCTCTGGCTGTGCTGAAAGTTCAGAGTGACAGAAGCTTGCATTGTAGTACTGTATGTGATGGAAGCCTGCACTCCCGCCTTCCTCTGACTGTGCTGAAAGTTCAGAGTGACAGAAGCTTGAATTGTAGTACTGTATGTGATGGAAGCCTGCACTCCTGCCTTCCTCTGACTGTGCTGAAAGATCACAGTGATGGAAGCTTGCATTGCAGTACTGTATGTGATGGAAGCCTGCACTCCTGCCTTCCCCTGACTCTGCTGAAAGTTCACAGTGACAGAAACTTGCATTGTAGTACTGTATGTTATGGAAGCCTGCACTCCTGCCTTCCTCTGACTGTGCTGAAAGTTCAGAGTGACGGAAGCTTGCGTTGTAGTACTGTATGGGATGGAAGCCTGCACTCCTACCTTCCCCTGACTCTGCTGAAAGTTCACAGTGACAGAAACTTGCATTGTAGTACTGTATGTTATGGAAGCCTGCACTCCTGCCTTCCTCTGACTGTGCTGAAAGTTCAGAGTGACAGAAGCTTGCATTGTAGTACTGTATGTTATGGAAGCCTGCACTCCTGCCTTCCTCTGACTGTGCTGAAAGTTAAGAGTGACAGAAGCTTGCATTGTAGTACTGTATGTGATGGAAGCCTGAACTCCTGTCTTCCCTTGACTGTGCTGAAAGTTCAGAGTGACAGAAGCTTGCATTGTAGTACTGTATGTTATGGAAGCCTGCACTCCTGCCTTCCTCTGACTGTGCTGAAAGTTCAGAGTGACAGAAGCTTGCATTGTAGTACTGTATGTTATGGAAGCCTGCACTCCTGCCATCCTCTGACTGTGCTGAAAGTTCAGAGTGACGGAACCTTGCATTGTACTACTGTATGTGATGGAAGCCTGCACTCCCGCCTTCCTCTGACTGTGCTGAAAGTTCAGAGTGACAGAAGCTTGCATTGTAGTACTGTATGTGATGGAAGCCTGCACTCCTGCTTTCCTCTGACTCTGCTGAAAGTTCAGAGTCACAGAAGCTTGCATTGTAGTACTGTATGTGATGGAAGCCTGCACTCCTGCCTTCCTCTGACTGTGCTGAATGTTCAGAGTGACAGAAGCTTGCATTGTAGTACTGTATGTTATGGAAGCCTGCACTCCTGCCTTCCTCTGACTGTGCTGAAAGTTCAGAGTGACGGAACCTTGCATTGTAGTACTGTATGTGATGGAAGCCTGCACTCCCGCCTTCCTCTGACTGTGCTGAAAGTTCAGAGTGACAGAAGCTTGCATTGTAGTACTGTATGTGATGGAAGCCTGCACTCCTGCCATCCTCCGAATGTGCTGAAAGTTCAGAGTGACGGAAGCTTGCATTGTAGTACTGTATGTGATGGAAGCCTGCACTCCTGCCTTCCTCTGACTGTGCTGAAAGTTCAGAGTGACAGAAACTTGCGTTGTAGTACTGTATGTGATGGAAGCCTGCACTCCTGCCTTCCTCTGACTGTGCTGAAAGTTCAGAGTGACGGAAGCTTGCATTGCAGTACTGTATGTGATGGAAGCCTGCACTCCTGCCATCCTCTGACTGTGCTGAAAGTTCAGAGTGACAGAAGCTTGCATTGTAGTACTGTATGTTATGGAAGCCTGCACTCCTGCCTTCCTCTGACTGCTAAAAGTTAAGAGTCACGGAAGCTTGCATTGTAGCACTGCTTGTGACGGAAGCCTGCACTCCTGCCTTCCTCTGACTGTGCTGAAAGATCACAGTGATGGAAGCTTGCATTGTAGTACTGTATGTGATGGAAGCCTGCACTCCTGCCTTCCTCTGACTGTGCTGAAAGTTAAGAGTGACGGAAGCTTGCATTGCGGTACTGTATGTGATGGAAGTCTGCACTCCTGCCTTCCCCTGACTCTGCTGAAAGTTCAGAGTGACAGAAGCTTGCGTTGTAGTACTGTATGTGATGGAAGCCTGCACTCCTGCCTTCCTCTGACTGTGCTGAAAGTTAAGAGTGATGGAAGCTTGCATTGTAGCACTGTATGTTATGGAAGCCTGCACTCCCGCCTTCCTCTGACTGTGCTGAAAGTTAAGAGTGACGGAAGCTTGCATTGCGGTACTGTATGTGATGGAAGCCTGCACTCCCGCCTTACTCTGACTGTGCTGAAAGTTAAGAGTGACGGAAGCTTGCATTGCGGTACTGTATGTGATGGAAGTCTGCACTCCTGCCTTCCTCTGACTGTGCTGAAAGTTCAGAGTGACAGAAGCTTGCATTGTAGTACTGTATGTGATGGAAGTCTGCACTCCTGCCTTCCTCTGACTGTGCTGAAAGTTCAGAGTGACGGAAGCTTGCATTGTAGTACTGTATGTGATGGAAGCCTGAACTCCTGCCTTCCTCTGACTGTGCTGAAAGTTAAGAGTGACAGAAGCTTGCATTGTGGTACTGTATGTGATAAAAGCCTGCACTCCTGCCTTCCCCTGACTCTGCTGAAAGTTCAGAGTGACGGAAGCTTGCATCGTAGTACTGTATGTGATGTAAGCCTAAACTCCTGCCTTCCTCTGACTGTGCTGAAAGTTAAGAGTGACGGAAGCTTGCATTGTAGTACTGTATGTGATGGAAGCCTGCACTCCTGTCTTCCCTTGACTGTGCTGAAAGTTCAGAGTGACGGAACCTTGCATTGTAGTACTGTATGTGATGGAATCCTGCACTCCCGCCTTCCTCTGACTGTGCTGAAAGTTAAGAGTGACGGAAGCTTGCATTGTAGTACTGTATGTGATGGAAGCCTGCACTCCTGCCTTCCCCTGACTCTGCTGAAAGTTCAGAGTGACAGAAGCATGCATTGTAGCACTGTATGTGATGGAAGTCTGCACTCCTGCCTTCCTCTGACTGCTTAAAGTTAAGAGTGACGGAAGCTTGCATTGTAGTACTGTATGTGATAAAAGCCTGCACTCCTGCCTTCCCCTGATTCTGCTGAAAGTTCAGAGTGACAGAAGCATGCATTGTAGCACTGTATGTGATGGGAGCCTGCACTCCTGCCTTCCCCTGACTCTGCTGAAAGTTCAAAGTGACAGAAGCTTGCATTGTAGCACTGTATGTGATGGAAGCCTGCACTCCTGCCTTCCTCTGACTGTGCTGAAAGTTCAGAGTGACGGAAGCTTGCATTGTAGTACTGTATGTTATGGAAGCCTGCACTCACGCTGTCCTCTGACTGTGCTGAAACTTCAGAGTGACAGAAGCTTGCATTGTAGTACTGTATGTTATGGAAGCCTGCACTCACGCTGTCCTCTGACTGTGCTGAAACTTCAGAGTGACAGAAGCTTTCATTGTAGTACTGTATGTGATGGAAGCCTGCACTCCCGCCTTCCCCCGACTGTGCTGAAAGTTCAGAGTGATGGAAGCTTGCATTGTAGTACTGTATGTGATGGAAGTCTGCACTCCTACCTTCTCCTGACTCTGCTGAAAGTTCACAGTGACAGAAACTTGCATTGTAGTACTGTATGTTATAGAAGCCTGCACTCCTGCCTTGTTCTGACTGTGCTGAAAGTTCAGAGTGACGGAAGCTTGCATTGCAGTACTGTATGTGATGGAAGCCTGCACTCCTGCCTTCCTCTGACTGTGCTGAAAGTTCAGAGTGACACAAGCTTGCATTGTAGTACTGTATGTGATGGAAGCCTGCACTCCTGCCTTCCTCTGACTGTGCTGAAAGTTCAGAGTGACAGAAGCTTGCATTGTAGTACTGTATGTGATGGAAGCCTGCACTCCTGAGTTCCTCTGACTGTGCTGAAAGTTCAGAGTGATGGAAGCTTGCATTGTAGTACTGTATGTGACGGAAGCCTGCACTCCTGCCTTCCTCTGACTGTGCTGAAAGTTCAGAGTGACGGAAGCTTGCATTGTAGTACTGTATGTGATGGAAGCCTGCACTCCCGCCTTCCTCGGACTGTGCTGAAAGTTCAGAGTGACAGAAGCTTGCATTGTAGTACTGTATGTGATGGAAGCCTGCACTCCTGCCTTCCTCTGACTGTGCTGAAAGATCACAGTGATGGAAGCTTGCATTGCAGTACTGTATGTGATGGAAGCCTGCACTCCTGCCTTCCCCTTACTCTGCTGAAAGTTCACAGTGACAGAAACTTGCATTGTAGTACTGTATGTTATGGAAGCCTGCACTCCTGCCTTCCTCTGACTTTGCTGAAAGTTCAGAGTGACTGAAGCTTGTGTTGTAGTACTGTATGTGATGGAATCCTGCACTCCTACCTTCCCCTGACTCTGCTGAAACTTCAGAGTGACAGAAGCTTTCATTGTAGGACTGTATGTGATGGAAGCCTGCACTCCTTCCTTCCTCTGACTGTGCTGAAGGTTCAGAATGACAGAAGCTTGCATTGCAGTACTGTATGATGGAAGCCTGCACTCCTGCCTTCCTCTGACTGTGCTGAAAGTTCAGAGTGACAGAAGCCTGCATTGTAGTACTGTAGGTTATGGAAGCCTGAACTCCTGCCTTCCTCTGACTGTGCTGAAAGTTCAGAGTGACAGAAGCTTGCATTGTAGTACTGTATGTTATGGAAGCCTGCACTCCTGCCTTCCTCTGACTGTGCTGAAAGTTCAGAGTCACAGAAGCTTGCATTGCGGTACTGTATGTGATGGAAGCCTGCACTTCTGCCTTCCTCTGACTGTGCTGAACGTTCAGAGTGACAGAAGCTTGCATTGTAGTACTGTATGTGATGGAAGCCTGCACTCCTGCCTTCCTCTGACTCTGCTGAAAGTTCAGAGTCACAGAAGCTTGCATTGTAGTACTGTATGTGATGGAAGCCTGCACTCCTGCCTTCCTCTGACTGTGCTGAAAGTTCAGAGTGACAGAAGCTTGCATTGTAGTACTGTATGTTATGGAAGCCTGCACTCCTGCCTTCCTCTGACTGTGCTGAAAGTTCAGAGTGACGGAACCTTGCATGGTAGTACTGTATGTGATGGAAGCCTGCACTCCCGTCTTCCTCTGACTGTGCTGAAAGTTCAGAGTGACAGAAGCTTGCATTATAGTACTGTATGTGATGGAAGCCTGCACTCCTGCCATCCTCCGATTGTGCTGAAAGTTCAGAGTGACGGAAGCTTGCATTGTAGTACTGTATGTGATGGAAGCCTGCACTCCTGCCTTCCTCTGACTGTGCTGAAAGTTCAGAGTGACAGAAACTTGCGTTGTAGTACTGTATGTGATGGAAGCCTGCACTCCTGCCATCCTCTGACTGTGCTGAAAGTTCAGAGTGACAGAAGCTTGCATTGTAGTACTATATGTTATGGAAGCCTGCACTCCTGCCTTCCTCTGACTGTGCTGAAAGTTAAGAGTGACGGAAGCTTGCATTGTAGCACTGTATGTTATGGAAGCCTGCACTCCTGCCTTGTTCTGACTGTGCTGAAAGTTCAGAGTGACGGAAGCTTGCATTGCAGTACTGTATGTGATGGAAGCCTGCACTCCTGCCTTCCTCTGACTGTGCTGAAAGTTCAGAGTGACACAAGCTTGCATTGTAGTACTGTATGTGATGGAAGCCTGCACTCCTGCCTTCCTCTGACTGTGCTGAAAGTTCAGAGTGACACAAGCTTGCATTGTAGTACTGTATGTGATGGAAGCCTGCACTCATGAGTTCCTCTGACTGTGCTGAAAGTTCAGAGTGATGGAAGCTTGCATTGTAGTACTGTATGTGACGGAAGCCTGCACTCCTGCCTTCCTCTGACTGTGCTGAAAGTTCAGAGTGACGGAAGCTTGCATTGTAGTACTGTATGTGATGGAAGCCTGCACTCCCGCCTTCCTCGGACTGTGCTGAAAGTTCAGAGTGACAGAAGCTTGCATTGTAGTACTGTATGTGATGGAAGCCTGCACTCCTGCCTTCCTCTGACTGTGCTGAAAGATCACAGTGATGGAAGCTTGCATTGCAGTACTGTATGTGATGGAAGCCTGCACTCCTGCCTTCCCCTGACTCTGCTGAAAGTTCACAGTGACAGAAACTTGCATTGTAGTACTGTATGTTATGGAAGCCTGCACTGCTGCCTTCCTCTGACTTTGCTGAAAGTTCAGAGTGACTGAAGCTTGCGTTGTAGTACTGTATGTGATGGAAGCCTGCACTCCTGCCTTCCTCTGACTGTGCTGAAAGATCACAGTGATGGAAGCTTGCATTGCAGTACTGTATGTGATGGAAGCCTGCACTCCTGCCTTCCCCTGACTCTGCTGAAAGTTCACAGTGACAGAAACTTGCATTGTAGTACTGTATGTTATGGAAGCCTTCACTCCTGCCTTCCTCTGACTGTGCTGAAAGTTCAGAGTGACGGAAGCTTGCGTTGTAGTACTGTATGTGATGGAAGCCTGCACTCCTACCTTCCCCTGACTCTGCTGAAAGTTCACAGTGACAGAAACTTGCATTGTAGTACTGTATGTTATGGAAGCCTGCACTCCTGCCTTCCTCTGACTGTGCTGAAAGTTCAGAGTGACAGAAGCTTGCATTGTAGTACTGTATGTTATGGAAGCCTGCACTCCTGCCTTCCTCTGACTGTGCTGAAAGTTAAGAGTGACAGAAGCTTGCATTGTAGTACTGTATGTGATGGAAGCCTGAACTCCTGTCTTCCCTTGACTGTGCTGAAAGTTCAGAGTGACAGAAGCTTGCATTGTAGTACTGTATGTTATGGAAGCCTGCACTCCTGCCTTCCTCTGACTGTGCTGAAAGTTCAGAGTGACAGAAGCTTGCATTGTAGTACTGTATGTTATGGAAGCCTGCACTCCTGCCATCCTCTGACTGTGCTGAAAGTTCAGAGTGACGGAACCTTGCATTGTACTACTGTATGTGATGGAAGCCTGCACTCCCGCCTTCCTCTGACTGTGCTGAAAGTTCAGAGTGACAGAAGCTTGCATTGTAGTACTGTATGTGATGGAAGCCTGCACTCCTGCTTTCCTCTGACTCTGCTGAAAGTTCAGAGTCACAGAAGCTTGCATTGTAGTACTGTATGTGATGGAAGCCTGCACTCCTGCCTTCCTCTGACTGTGCTAAATGTTCAGAGTGACAGAAGCTTGCATTGTAGTACTGTATGTTATGGAAGCCTGCACTCCTGCCTTCCTCTGACTGTGCTGAAAGTTCAGAGTGACGGAACCTTGCATTGTAGTACTGTATGTGATGGAAGCCTGCACTCCCGCCTTCCTCTGACTGTGCTGAAAGTTCAGAGTGACAGAAGCTTGCATTGTAGTACTGTATGTGATGGAAGCCTGCACTCCTGCCATCCTTTGAATGTGCTGAAAGTTCAGAGTGACGGAAGCTTGCATTGTAGTACTGTATGTGATGGAAGCCTGCACTCCTGCCTTCCTCTGACTGTGCTGAAAGTTCAGAGTGACAGAAACTTGCGTTGTAGTACTGTATGTGATGGAAGCCTGCACTCCTGCCTTCCTCTGACTGTGCTGAAAGTTCAGAGTGACGGAAGCTTGCATTGCAGTACTGTATGTGATGGAAGCCTGCACTCCTGCCATCCTCTGACTGTGCTGAAAGTTCAGAGTGACAGAAGCTTGCATTGTAGTACTGTATGTTATGGAAGCCTGCACTCCTGCCTTCCTCTGACTGCTGAAAGTTAAGAGTCACGGAAGCTTGCATTGTAGCACTGCTTGTGACGGAAGCCTGCACTCCTGCCTTCCTCTGACTGTGCTGAAAGATCACAGTGATGGAAGTTTGCATTGTAGTACTGTATGTGATGGAAGCATGCACTCCCGCCTTTCTCTGACTGTGCTGAAAGTTCAGAGTGACAGAAGCTTGCATTGTAGTACTGTATGTGATGGAAGCCTGCACTCCTGCCTTCCTCTGACTGTGCTGAAAGATCACAGTGATGGAAGCTTGCATTGTAGTACTGTATGTGATGGAAGCCTGCACTCCCGCCTTTCTCTGACTGTGCTGAAAGTTCAGAGTGACAGAAGCTTGCATTGTAGTACTGTATGTTATGGAAGCCTGCACTCCTGCCTTCCTCTGACTGTGCTGAAAGTTAAGAGTGACAGAAGCTTGCATTGTAGTACTGTATGTGATGGAAGCCTGAACTCCTGTCTTCCCTTGACTGTGCTGAAAGTTCAGAGTGACAGAAGCTTGCATTGTAGTACTGTATGTTATGGAAGCCTGCACTCCTGCCTTCCTCTGACTGTGCTGAAAGTTCAGAGTGACAGAAGCTTGCATTGTAGTACTGTATGGTATGGAAGCCTGCACTCCTGCCATCCTCTGACTGTGCTGAAAGTTCAGAGTGACGGAACCTTGCATTGTACTACTGTATGTGATGGAAGCCTGCACTCCCGCCTTCCTCTGACTGTGCTGAAAGTTCAGAGTGACAGAAGCTTGCATTGTAGTACTGTATGTGATGGAAGCCTGCACTCCTGCTTTCCTCTGACTCTGCTGAAAGTTCAGAGTCACAGAAGCTTGCATTGTAGTACTGTATGTGATGGAAGCCTGCACTCCTGCCTTCCTCTGACTGTGCTGAATGTTCAGAGTGACAGAAGCTTGCATTGTAGTACTGTATGTTATGGAAGCCTGCACTCCTGCCTTCCTCTGACTGTGCTGAAAGTTCAGAGTGACGGAACCTTGCATTGTAGTACTGTATGTGATGGAAGCCTGCACTCCCGCCTTCCTCTGACTGTGCTGAAAGTTCAGAGTGACAGAAGCTTGCATTGTAGTACTGTATGTGATGGAAGCCTGCACTCCTGCCATCCTCCGAATGTGCTGAAAGTTCAGAGTGACGGAAGCTTGCATTGTAGTACTGTATGTGATGGAAGCCTGCACTCCTGCCTTCCTCTGACTGTGCTGAAAGTTCAGAGTGACAGAAACTTGCGTTGTAGTACTGTATGTGATGGAAGCCTGCACTCCTGCCTTCCTCTGACTGTGCTGAAAGTTCAGAGTGACGGAAGCTTGCATTGCAGTACTGTATGTGATGGAAGCCTGCACTCCTGCCATCCTCTGACTGTCCTGAAAGTTCAGAGTGACAGAAGCTTGCATTGTAGTACTGTATGTTAAGGAAGCCTGCACTCCTGCCTTCCTCTGACTGCTGAAAGTTAAGAGTCACGGAAGCTTGCATTGTAGCACTGCTTGTGACGGAAGCCTGCACTCCTGCCTTCCTCTGACTGTGCTGAAAGATCACAGTGATGGAAGCTTGCATTGTAGTACTGTATGTGATGGAAGCCTGCACTCCCGCCTTTCTCTGACTGTGCTGAAAGTTCAGAGTGACAGAAGCTTGCATTGTAGTACTGTATGTGATGGAAGCCTGCACTCCTGCCTTCCTCTGACTGTGCTGAAAGATCACAGTGATGGAAGCTTGCATTGCAGTACTGTATGTGATGGAAGCCTGCACTCCTACCTTCCCCTGACTCTGCTGAAAGTTCACAGTGACAGAAACTTGCATTGTAGTACTGTATGTTATGGAAGCCTGCACTCCTGCCTTCCTCTGACTGTGCTGAAAGTTCAGAGGGACAGAAGCTTGCATTGTAGTACTGTATGTTATGGAAGCCTGCACTCCTGCCTTCCTCTGACTGTGCTGAAAGTTCAGAGTGACAGAAGCTTGCATTGTAGTACTGTATGTTATGGAAGCCTGCACTCCTGCCTTCCTCTGACTGTGCTGAAAGTTCAGAGTGACAGAAGCTTGCATTGTAGTACTGTATGTTATGGAAGCCTGCACTCCTGCCTTCCTCTGACTGTGCTGAAAGTTCAGAGTGACAGAAGCTTGCATTGTAGTACTGTATGTTATGGAAGCCTGCACTCCTGCCTTCCTCTGACTGTGCTGAAAGTTCAGAGTGACGGAACCTTGCATTGTAGTACTGTATGTGATGGAAGCCTGCACTCCCGCCTTCCTCGGACTGTGCTGAAAGTTCAGAGTGACGGAAGCTTGCATTGTAGTACTGTATGTGATGGAAGCCTGCACTCCTGCCTTCCTCTGACTGCTGAAAGTTCAGAGTGACGGAAGCTTGCATTGTAGTACTGTATCTGATGGGAGCCTGCACTCCTGAGTTCCTCTGACTGCTGAAAGTTCAGAGTGACAGAAGCTTGCATTGTAGTACTGTTTGTGATGGAAGCCTGCAGTTCTGCCTTCCTCTGGCTGTGCTGAAAGTTCAGAGTGACAGAAGCTTGCATTGTAGTACTGTATGTGATGGAAGCCTGCACTCCCGCCTTCCTCTGACTGTGCTGAAAGTTCAGAGTGACAGAAGCTTGAATTGTAGTACTGTATGTGATGGAAGCCTGCACTCCTGCCTTCCTCTGACTGTGCTGAAAGATCACAGTGATGGAAGCTTGCATTGCAGTACTGTATGTGATGGAAGCCTGCACTCCCGCCTTCCTCTGACTGTGCTGAAAGTTCAGAGTGACAGAAGCTTGCATTATAGTACTGTATGTGATGGAAGCCTGCACTCCTGCTTTCCTCTGACTCTGCTGAAAGTTCAGAGTCACAGAAGCTTGCATTGTAGTACTGTATGTGATGGAAGCCTGCACTCCTGCCTTCCTCTGACTGTGCTGAATGTTCAGAGTGACAGAAGCTTGCATTGTAGTACTGTATGTTATGGAAGCCTGCACTCCTGCCTTCCTCTGACTGTGCTGAAAGTTCAGAGTGACGGAACCTTGCATTGTAGTACTGTATGTGATGGAAGCCTGCACTCCCGCCTTCCTCTGACTGTGCTGAAAGTTCAGAGTGACAGAAGCTTGCATTGTAGTACTGTATGTGATGGAAGCCTGCACTCCTGCCATCCTCCGAATGTGCTGAAAGTTCAGAGTGACGGAAGCTTGCATTGTAGTACTGTATGTGATGGAAGCCTGCACTCCTGCCTTCCTCTGACTGTGCTGAAAGTTCAGAGTGACAGAAACTTGCGTTGTAGTACTGTATGTGATGGAAGCCTGCACTCCTGCCTTCCTCTGACTGTGCTGAAAGTTCAGAGTGACGGAAGCTTGCATTGCAGTACTGTATGTGATGGAAGCCTGCACTCCTGCCATCCTCTGACTGTGCTGAAAGTTCAGAGTGACAGAAGCTTGCATTGTAGTACTGTATGTTATGGAAGCCTGCACTCCTGCCTTCCTCTGACTGCTGAAAGTTAAGAGCCACGGAAGCTTGCATTGTAGCACTGCTTGTGACGGAAGCCTGCACTCCTGCCTTCCTCTGACTGTGCTGAAAGATCACAGTGATGGAAGCTTGCATTGTAGTACTGTATGTGATGGAAGCCTGCACTCCCGCCTTTCTCTGACTGTGCTGAAAGTTCAGAGTGACAGAAGCTTGCATTGTAGTACTGTATGTGATGGAAGCCTGCACTCCTGCCTTCCTCTGACTGTGCTGAAAGATCACAGTGATGGAAGCTTGCATTGCAGTACTGTATGTGATGGAAGCCTGCACTCCTACCTTCCCCTGACTCTGCTGAAAGTTCACAGTGACAGAAACTTGCATTGTAGTACTGTATGTTATGGAAGCCTGCACTCCTGCCTTCCTCTGACTGTGCTGAAAGTTCAGAGGGACAGAAGCTTGCATTGTAGTACTGTATGTTATGGAAGCCTGCACTCCTGCCTTCCTCTGACTGTGCTGAAAGTTCAGAGTGACAGAAGCTTGCATTGTAGTACTGTATGTTATGGAAGCCTGCACTCCTGCCTTCCTCTGACTGTGCTGAAAGTTCAGAGTGACAGAAGCTTGCATTGTAGTACTGTATGTTATGGAAGCCTGCACTCCTGCCTTCCTCTGACTGTGCTGAAAGTTCAGAGTGACAGAAGCTTGCATTGTAGTACTGTATGTTATGGAAGCCTGCACTCCTGCCTTCCTCTGACTGTGCTGAAAGTTCAGAGTGACGGAACCTTGCATTGTAGTACTGTATGTGATGGAAGCCTGCACTCCCGCCTTCCTCGGACTGTGCTGAAAGTTCAGAGTGACGGAAGCTTGCATTGTAGTACTGTATGTGATGGAAGCCTGCACTCCTGCCTTCCTCTGACTGCTGAAAGTTCAGAGTGACGGAAGCTTGCATTGTAGTACTGTATCTGATGGGAGCCTGCACTCCTGAGTTCCTCTGACTGCTGAAAGTTCAGAGTGACAGAAGCTTGCATTGTAGTACTGTTTGTGATGGAAGCCTGCAGTTCTGCCTTCCTCTGGCTGTGCTGAAAGTTCAGAGTGACAGAAGCTTGCATTGTAGTACTGTATGTGATGGAAGCCTGCACTCCCGCCTTCCTCTGACTGTGCTGAAAGTTCAGAGTGACAGAAGCTTGAATTGTAGTACTGTATGTGATGGAAGCCTGCACTCCTGCCTTCCTCTGACTGTGCTGAAAGATCACAGTGATGGAAGCTTGCATTGCAGTACTGTATGTGATGGAAGCCTGCACTCCTGCCTTCCCCTGTCTCTGCTGAAAGTTCACAGTGACAGAAACTTGCATTGTAGTACTGTATGTTATGGAAGCCTGCACTCCTGCCTTCCTCTGACTGTGCTGAAAGTTCAGAGTGACGGAAGCTTGCGTTGTAGTACTGTATGTGATGGAAGCCTGCACTCCTACCTTCCCCTGACTCTGCTGAAAGTTCACAGTGACAGAAACTTGCATTGTAGTACTGTATGTTATGGAAGCCTGCACTCCTGCCTTCCTCTGACTGTGCTGAAAGTTCAGAGTGACAGAAGCTTGCATTGTAGTACTGTATGTTATGGAAGCCTGCACTCCTGCCTTCCTCTGACTGTGCTGAAAGTTAAGAGTGACAGAAGCTTGCATTGTAGTACTGTATGTGATGGAAGCCTGAACTCCTGTCTTCCCTTGACTGTGCTGAAAGTTCAGAGTGACAGAAGCTTGCATTGTAGTACTGTATGTTATGGAAGCCTGCACTCCTGCCTTCCCCTGACTGTGCTGAAAGTTCAGAGTGACAGAAGCTTGCATTGTAGTACTGTATGTTATGGAAGCCTGCACTCCTGCCATCCTCTGACTGTGCTGAAAGTTCAGAGTGACGGAACGTTGCATTGTACTACTGTATGTGATGGAAGCCTGCACTCCCGCCTTCCTCTGACTGTGCTGAAAGTTCAGAGTGACAGAAGCTTGCATTGTAGTACTGTATGTGATGGAAGCCTGCACTCCTGCTTTCCTCTGACTCTGCTGAAAGTTCAGAGTCACAGAAGCTTGCATTGTAGTACTGTATGTGATGGAAGCCTGCACTCCTGCCTTCCTCTGACTGTGCTGAATGTTCAGAGTGACAGAAGCTTGCATTGTAGTACTGTATGTTATGGAAGCCTGCACTCCTGCCTTCCTCTGACTGTGCTGAAAGTTCAGAGTGACGGAACCTTGCATTGTAGTACTGTATGTGATGGAAGCCTGCACTCCCGCCTTCCTCTGACTGTGCTGAAAGTTCAGAGTGACAGAAGCTTGCATTGTAGTACTGTATGTGATGGAAGCCTGCACTCCTGCCATCCTCCGAATGTGCTGAAAGTTCAGAGTGACGGAAGCTTGCATTGTAGTACTGTATGTGATGGAAGCCTGCACTCCTGCCTTCCTCTGACTGTGCTGAAAGTTCAGAGTGACAGAAACTTGCGTTGTAGTACTGTATGTGATGGAAGCCTGCACTCCTGCCTTCCTCTGACTGTGCTGAAAGTTCAGAGTGACGGAAGCTTGCATTGCAGTACTGTATGTGATGGAAGCCTGCACTCCTGCCATCCTCTGACTGTGCTGAAAGTTCAGAGTGACAGAAGCTTGCATTGTAGTACTTTATGTTATGGAAGCCTGCACTCCTGCCTTCCTCTGACTGCTAAAAGTTAAGAGTCACGGAAGCTTGCATTGTAGCACTGCTTGTGACGGAAGCCTGCACTCCTGCCTTCCTCTGACTGTGCTGAAAGATCACAGTGATGGAAGCTTGCATTGTAGTACTGTATGTGATGGAAGCCTCCACTCCTGCCTTCCTCTGACTGTGCTGAAAGTTAAGAGTGACGGAAGCTTGCATTGCGGTACTGTATGTGATGGAAGTCTGCACTCCTGCCTTCCCCTGACTCTGCTGAAAGTTCAGAGTGACAGAAGCTTGCGTTGTAGTACTGTATGTGATGGAAGCCTGCACTCCTGCCTTCCTCTGACTGTGCTGAAAGTTAAGAGTGATGGAAGCTTGCATTGTAGCACTGTATGTTATGGAAGCCTGCACTCCCGCCTTCCTCTGACTGTGCTGAAAGTTAAGAGTGACGGAAGCTTGCATTGCGGTACTGTATGTGATGGAAGCCTGCACTCCCGCCTTCCTCTGACTGTGCTGAAAGTTAAGAGTGACGGAAGCTTGCATTGCGGTACTGTATGTGATGGAAGTCTGCACTCCTGCCTTCCTCTGACTGTGCTGAAAGTTCAGAGTGACAGAAGCTTGCATTGTAGTACTGTATGTGATGGAAGTCTGCACTCCTGCCTTCCTCTGACTGTGCTGAAAGTTCAGAGTGACGGAAGCTTGCATTGTAGTACTGTATGTGATGGAAGCCTGAACTCCTGCCTTCCTCTGACTGTGCTGAAAGTTAAGAGTGACAGAAGCTTGCATTGTGGTACTGTATGTGATAAAAGCCTGCACTCCTGCCTTCCCCTGACTCTGCTGAAAGTTCAGAGTGACGGAAGCTTGCATCGTAGTACTGTATGTGATGTAAGCCTAAACTCCTGCCTTCCTCTGACTGTGCTGAAAGTTAAGAGTGACGAAAGCTTGCATTGTAGTACTGTATGTGATGGAAGCCTGCACTCCTGTCTTCCCTTGACTGTGCTGAAAGTTCAGAGTGACGGAACCTTGCATTGTAGTACTGTATGTGATGGAATCCTGCACTCCCGCCTTCCTCTGACTGTGCTGAAAGTTAAGAGTGACGGAAGCTTGCATTGTAGTACTGTATGTGATGGAAGCCTGCACTCCTGCCTTCCCCTGACTCTGCTGAAAGTTCAGAGTGACAGAAGCATGCATTGTAGCACTGTATGTGATGGAAGTCTGCACTCCTGCCTTCCTCTGACTGCTTAAAGTTAAGAGTGACGGAAGCTTGCATTGTAGTACTGTATGTGATAAAAGCCTGCACTCCTGCCTTCCCCTGACTCTGCTGAAAGTTCAGAGTGACAGAAGCATGCATTGTAGCACTGTATGTGATGGGAGCCTGCACTCCTGCCTTCCCCTGACTCTGCTGAAAGTTCAAAGTGACAGAAGCTTGCATTGTAGCACTGTATGTGATGGAAGCCTGCACTCCTGCCTTCCTCTGACTGTGCTGAAAGTTCAGAGTGACGGAAGCTTGCATTGTAGTACTGTATGTTATGGAAGCCTGCACTCACGCTGTCCTCTGACTGTGCTGAAACTTCAGAGTGACAGAAGCTTGCATTGTAGTACTGTATGTTATGGAAGCCTGCACTCACGCTGTCCTCTGACTGTGCTGAAACTTCAGAGTGACAGAAGCTTTCATTGTAGTACTGTATGTGATGGAAGCCTGCACTCCCGCCTTCCCCTGACTGTGCTGAAAGTTCAGAGTGATGGAAGATTGCATTGTAGTACTGTATGTGATGGAAGTCTGCACTCCTACCTTCTCCTG
This sequence comes from Lissotriton helveticus, assembly GCF_964261635.1. Classification (NCBI taxonomy): domain Eukaryota; kingdom Metazoa; phylum Chordata; class Amphibia; order Caudata; family Salamandridae; genus Lissotriton; species Lissotriton helveticus. The sequence goes on along the minus strand of NC_136067.1, from coordinate 2,123,573,405 downwards.
ACTCTGCTGAAAGTTCACAGTGACAGAAACTTGCATTGTAGTACTGTATGTTATAGAAGCCTGCACTCCTGCCTTGTTCTGACTGTGCTGAAAGTTCAGAGTGACGGAAGCTTGCATTGCAGTACTGTATGTGATGGAAGCCTGCACTCCTGCCTTCCTCTGACTGTGCTGAAAGTTCAGAGTGACACAAGCTTGCATTGTAGTACTGTATGTGATGGAAGCCTGCACTCCTGCCTTCCTCTGACTGTGCTGAAAGTTCAGAGTGACAGAAGCTTGCATTGTAGTACTGTATGTGATGGAAGCCTGCACTCCTGAGTTCCTCTGACTGTGCTGAAAGTTCAGAGTGATGGAAGCTTGCATTGTAGTACTGTATGTGACGGAAGCCTGCACTCCTGCCTTCCTCTGACTGTGCTGAAAGTTCAGAGTGACGGAAGCTTGCATTGTAGTACTGTATGTGATGGAAGCCTGCACTCCCGCCTTCCTCGGACTGTGCTGAAAGTTCAGAGTGACAGAAGCTTGCATTGTAGTACTGTATGTGATGGAAGCCTGCACTCCTGCCTTCCTCTGACTGTGCTGAAAGATCACAGTGATGGAAGCTTGCATTGCAGTACTGTATGTGATGGAAGCCTGCACTCCTGCCTTCCCCTTACTCTGCTGAAAGTTCACAGTGACAGAAACTTGCATTGTAGTACTGTATGTTATGGAAGCCTGCACTCCTGCCTTCCTCTGACTTTGCTGAAAGTTCAGAGTGACTGAAGCTTGTGTTGTAGTACTGTATGTGATGGAAGCCTGCACTCCTACCTTCCCCTGACTCTGCTGAAACTTCAGAGTGACAGAAGCTTTCATTGTAGGACTGTATGTGATGGAAGCCTGCACTCCTTCCTTCCTCTGACTGTGCTGAAGGTTCAGAATGACAGAAGCTTGCATTGCAGTACTGTATGATGGAAGCCTGCACTCCTGCCTTCCTCTGACTGTGCTGAAAGTTCAGAGTGACAGAAGCCTGCATTGTAGTACTGTAGGTTATGGAAGCCTGAACTCCTGCCTTCCTCTGACTGTGCTGAAAGTTCAGAGTGACAGAAGCTCGCATTGTAGTACTGTATGTTATGGAAGCCTGCACTCCTGCCTTCCTCTGACTGTGCTGAAAGTTCAGAGTCACAGAAGCTTGCATTGCGGTACTGTATGTGATGGAAGCCTGCACTTCTGCCTTCCTCTGACTGTGCTGAACGTTCAGAGTGACAGAAGCTTGCATTGTAGTACTGTATGTGATGGAAGCCTGCACTCCTGCCTTCCTCTGACTCTGCTGAAAGTTCAGAGTCACAGAAGCTTGCATTGTAGTACTGTATGTGATGGAAGCCTGCACTCCTGCCTTCCTCTGACTGTGCTGAAAGTTCAGAGTGACAGAAGCTTGCATTGTAGTACTGTATGTTATGGAAGCCTGCACTCCTGCCTTCCTCTGACTGTGCTGAAAGTTCAGAGTGACGGAACCTTGCATGGTAGTACTGTATGTGATGGAAGCCTGCACTCCCGTCTTCCTCTGACTGTGCTGAAAGTTCAGAGTGACAGAAGCTTGAATTATAGTACTGTATGTGATGGAAGCCTGCACTCCTGCCATCCTCCGAATGTGCTGAAAGTTCAGAGTGACGGAAGCTTGCATTGTAGTACTGTATGTGATGGAAGCCTGCACTCCTGCCTTCCTCTGACTGTGCTGAAAGTTCAGAGTGACAGAAACTTGTGTTGTAGTACTGTATGTGATGGAAGCCTGCACTCCTGCCATCCTCTGACTGTGCTGAAAGTTCAGAGTGACAGAAGCTTGCATTGTAGTACTATATGTTATGGAAGCCTGCACTCCTGCCTTCCTCTGACTGTGCTGAAAGTTAAGAGTGACGGAAGCTTGCATTGTAGCACTGTATGTTATGGAAGCCTGCACTCCTGCCTTGTTCTGACTGTGCTGAAAGTTCAGAGTGACGGAAGCTTGCATTGCAGTACTGTATGTGATGGAAGCCTGCACTCCTGCCTTCCTCTGACTGTGCTGAAAGTTCAGAGTGACACAAGCTTGCATTGTAGTACTGTATGTGATGGAAGCCTGCACTCCTGCCTTCCTCTGACTGTGCTGAAAGTTCAGAGTGACACAAGCTTGCATTGTAGTACTGTATGTGATGGAAGCCTGCACTCCTGAGTTCCTCTGACTGTGCTGAAAGTTCAGAGTGATGGAAGCTTGCATTGTAGTACTGTATGTGACGGAAGCCTGCACTCCTGCCTTCCTCTGACTGTGCTGAAAGTTCAGAGTGACGGAAGCTTGCATTGTAGTACTGTATGTGATGGAAGCCTGCACTCCCGCCTTCCTCGGACTGTGCTGAAAGTTCAGAGTGACAGAAGCTTGCATTGTAGTACTGTATGTGATGGAAGCCTGCACTCCTGCCTTCCTCTGACTGTGCTGAAAGATCACAGTGATGGAAGCTTGCATTGCAGTACTGTATGTGATGGAAGCCTGCACTCCTGCCTTCCCCTGACTCTGCTGAAAGTTCACAGTGACAGAAACTTGCATTGTAGTACTGTATGTTATGGAAGCCTGCACTCCTGCCTTCCTCTGACTTTGCTGAAAGTTCAGAGTGACTGAAGCTTGCGTTGTAGTACTGTATGTGATGGAAGCCTGCACTCCTGCCTTCCTCTGACTGTGCTGAAAGATCACAGTGATGGAAGCTTGCATTGCAGTACTGTATGTGATGGAAGCCTGCACTCCTGCCTTCCCCTGACTCTGCTGAAAGTTCACAGTGACAGAAACTTGCATTGTAGTACTGTATGTTATGGAAGCCTGCACTCCTGCCTTCCTCTGACTGTGCTGAAAGTTCAGAGTGACGGAAGCTTGCGTTGTAGTACTGTATGTGATGGAAGCCTGCACTCCTACCTTCCCCTGACTCTGCTGAAAGTTCACAGTGACAGAAACTTGCATTGTAGTACTGTATGTTATGGAAGCCTGCACTCCTGCCTTCCTCTGACTGTGCTGAAAGTTCAGAGTGACAGAAGCTTGCATTGTAGTACTGTATGTTATGGAAGCCTGCACTCCTGCCTTCCTCTGACTGTGCTGAAAGTTAAGAGTGACAGAAGCTTGCATTGTAGTACTGTATGTGATGGAAGCCTGAACTCCTGTCTTCCCTTGACTGTGCTGAAAGTTCAGAGTGACAGAAGCTTGCATTGTAGTACTGTATGTTATGGAAGCCTGCACTCCTGCCTTCCTCTGACTGTGCTGAAAGTTCAGAGTGACAGAAGCTTGCATTGTAGTACTGTATGTTATGGAAGCCTGCACTCCTGCCATCCTCTGACTGTGCTGAAAGTTCAGAGTGACGGAACCTTGCATTGTACTACTGTATGTGATGGAAGCCTGCACTCCCGCCTTCCTCTGACTGTGCTGAAAGTTCAGAGTGACAGAAGCTTGCATTGTAGTACTGTATGTGATGGAAGCCTGCACTCCTGCTTTCCTCTGACTCTGCTGAAAGTTCAGAGTCACAGAAGCTTGCATTGTAGTACTGTATGTGATGGAAGCCTGCACTCCTGCCTTCCTCTGACTGTGCTGAATGTTCAGAGTGACAGAAGCTTGCATTGTAGTACTGTATGTTATGGAAGCCTGCACTCCTGCCTTCCTCTGACTGTGCTGAAAGTTCAGAGTGACGGAACCTTGCATTGTAGTACTGTATGTGATGGAAGCCTGCACTCCCGCCTTCCTCTGACTGTGCTGAAAGTTCAGAGTGACAGAAGCTTGCATTGTAGTACTGTATGTGATGGAAGCCTGCACTCCTGCCATCCTCCGAATGTGCTGAAAGTTCAGAGTGACGGAAGCTTGCATTGTAGTACTGTATGTGATGGAAGCCTGCACTCCTGCCTTCCTCTGACTGTGCTGAAAGTTCAGAGTGACAGAAACTTGCGTTGTAGTACTGTATGTGATGGAAGCCTGCACTCCTGCCTTCCTCTGACTGTGCTGAAAGTTCAGAGTGACGGAAGCTTGCATTGCAGTACTGTATGTGATGGAAGCCTGCACTCCTGCCATCCTCTGACTGTGCTGAAAGTTCAGAGTGACAGAAGCTTGCATTGTAGTACTGTATGTTATGGAAGCCTGCACTCCTGCCTTCCTCTGACTGCTGAAAGTTAAGAGTCACGGAAGCTTGCATTGTAGCACTGCTTGTGACGGAAGCCTGCACTCCTGCCTTCTTCTGACTGTGCTGAAAGATCACAGTGATGGAAGCTTGCATTGTAGTACTGTATGTGATGGAAGCCTGCACTCCTGCCTTCCTCTGACTCTGCTGAAAGTTAAGAGTGACGGAAGCTTGCATTGCGGTACTGTATGTGATGGAAGTCTGCACTCCTGCCTTCCCCTGACTCTGCTGAAAGTTCAGAGTGACAGAAGCTTGCGTTGTAGTACTGTATGTGATGGAAGCCTGCACTCCTGCCTTCCTCTGACTGTGCTGAAAGTTAAGAGTGATGGAAGCTTGCATTGTAGCACTGTATGTTATGGAAGCCTGCACTCCCGCCTTCCTCTGACTGTGCTGAAAGTTAAGAGTGACGGAAGCTTGCATTGCGGTACTGTATGTGATGGAAGCCTGCACTCCCGCCTTACTCTGACTGTGCTGAAAGTTAAGAGTGACGGAAGCTTGCATTGCGGTACTGTATGTGATGGAAGTCTGCACTCCTGCCTTCCTCTGACTGTGCTGAAAGTTCAGAGTGACAGAAGCTTGCATTGTAGTACTGTATGTGATGGAAGTCTGCACTCCTGCCTTCCTCTGACTGTGCTGAAAGTTCAGAGTGACGGAAGCTTGCATTGTAGTACTGTATGTGATGGAAGCCTGAACTCCTGCCTTCCTCTGACTGTGCTGAAAGTTAAGAGTGACAGAAGCTTGCATTGTGGTACTGTATGTGATAAAAGCCTGCACTCCTGCCTTCCCCTGACTCTGCTGAAAGTTCAGAGTGACGGAAGCTTGCATCGTAGTACTGTATGTGATGTAAGCCTAAACTCCTGCCTTCCTCTGACTGTGCTGAAAGTTAAGAGTGACGGAAGCTTGCATTGTAGTACTGTATGTGATGGAAGCCTGCACTCCTGTCTTCCCTTGACTGTGCTGAAAGTTCAGAGTGACGGAACCTTGCATTGTAGTACCGTATGTGATGGAATCCTGCACTCCCGCCTTCCTCTGACTGTGCTGAAAGTTAAGAGTGACGGAAGCTTGCATTGTAGTACTGTATGTGATGGAAGCCTGCACTCCTGCCTTCCCCTGACTCTGCTGAAAGTTCAGAGTGACAGAAGCATGCATTGTAGCACTGTATGTGATGGAAGTCTGCACTCCTGCCTTCCTCTGACTGCTTAAAGTTAAGAGTGACGGAAGCTTGCATTGTAGTACTGTATGTGATAAAAGCCTGCACTCCTGCCTTCCCCTGATTCTGCTGAAAGTTCAGAGTGACAGAAGCATGCATTGTAGCACTGTATGTGATGGGAGCCTGCACTCCTGCCTTCCCCTGACTCTGCTGAAAGTTCAAAGTGACAGAAGCTTGCATTGTAGCACTGTATGTGATGGAAGCCTGCACTCCTGCCTTCCTCTGACTGTGCTGAAAGTTCAGAGTGACGGAAGCTTGCATTGTAGTACTGTATGTTATGGAAGCCTGCACTCACGCTGTCCTCTGACTGTGCTGAAACTTCAGAGTGACAGAAGCTTTCATTGTAGTACTGTATGTGATGGAAGCCTGCACTCCCGCCTTCCCCTGACTGTGCTGAAAGTTCAGAGTGATGGAAGCTTGCATTGTAGTACTGTATGTGATGGAAGTCTGCACTCCTACCTTCTCCTGACTCTGCTGAAAGTTCACAGTGACAGAAACTTGCATTGTAGTACTGTATGTTATAGAAGCCTGCACTCCTGCCTTGTTCTGACTGTGCTGAAAGTTCAGAGTGACGGAAGCTTGCATTGCAGTACTGTATGTGATGGAAGCCTGCACTCCTGCCTTCCTCTGACTGTGCTGAAAGTTCAGAGTGACACAAGCTTGCATTGTAGTACTGTATGTGATGGAAGCCTGCACTCCTGCCTTCCTCTGACTGTGCTGAAAGTTCAGAGTGACAGAAGCTTGCATTGTAGTACTGTATGTGATGGAAGCCTGCACTCCTGAGTTCCTCTGACTGTGCTGAAAGTTCAGAGTGATGGAAGCTTGCATTGTAGTACTGTATGTGACGGAAGCCTGCACTCCTGCCTTCCTCTGACTGTGCTGAAAGTTCAGAGTGACGGAAGCTTGCATTGTAGTACTGTATGTGATGGAAGCCTGCACTCCCGCCTTCCTCGGACTGTGCTGAAAGTTCAGAGTGACAGAAGCTTGCATTGTAGTACTGTATGTGATGGAAGCCTGCACTCCTGCCTTCCTCTGACTGTGCTGAAAGATCACAGTGATGGAAGTTTGCATTGCAGTACTGTATGTGATGGAAGCCTGCACTCCTGCCTTCCCCTTACTCTGCTGAAAGTTCACAGTGACAGAAACTTGCATTGTAGTACTGTATGTTATGGAAGCCTGCACTCCTGCCTTCCTCTGACTTTGCTGAAAGTTCAGAGTGACTGAAGCTTGTGTTGTAGTACTGTATGTGATGGAAGCCTGCACTCCTACCTTCCCCTGACTCTGCTGAAACTTCAGAGTGACAGAAGCTTTCATTGTAGGACTGTATGTGATGGAAGCCTGCACTCCTTCCTTCCTCTGACTGTGCTGAAGGTTCAGAATGACAGAAGCTTGCATTGCAGTACTGTATGATGGAAGCCTGCACTCCTGCCTTCCTCTGACTGTGCTGAAAGTTCAGAGTGACAGAAGCCTGCATTGTAGTACTGTAGGTTATGGAAGCCTGAACTCCTGCCTTCCTCTGACTGTGCTGAAAGTTCAGAGTGACAGAAGCTTGCATTGTAGTACTGTATGTTATGGAAGCCTGCACTCCTGCCTTCCTCTGACTGTGCTGAAAGTTCAGAGTCACAGAAGCTTGCATTGCGGTACTGTATGTGATGGAAGCCTGCACTTCTGCCTTCCTCTGACTGTGCTGAACGTTCAGAGTGACAGAAGCTTGCATTGTAGTACTGTATGTGATGGAAGCCTGCACTCCTGCCTTCCTCTGACTCTGCTGAAAGTTCAGAGTCACAGAAGCTTGCATTGTAGTACTGTATGTGATGGAAGCCTGCACTCCTGCCTTCCTCTGACTGTGCTGAAAGTTCAGAGTGACAGAAGCTTGCATTGTAGTACTGTATGTTATGGAAGCCTGCACTCCTGCCTTCCTCTGACTGTGCTGAAAGTTCAGAGTGACGGAACCTTGCATGGTAGTACTGTATGTGATGGAAGCCTGCACTCCCGTCTTCCTCTGACTGTGCTGAAAGTTCAGAGTGACAGAAGCTTGCATTATAGTACTGTATGTGATGGAAGCCTGCACTCCTGCCATCCTCCGAATGTGCTGAAAGTTCAGAGTGACGGAAGCTTGCATTGTAGTACTGTATGTGATGGAAGCCTGCACTCCTGCCTTCCTCTGACTGTGCTGAAAGTTCAGAGTGACAGAAACTTGCGTTGTAGTACTGTATGTGATGGAAGCCTGCACTCCTGCCATCCTCTGACTGTGCTGAAAGTTCAGAGTGACAGAAGCTTGCATTGTAGTACTATATGTTATGGAAGCCTGCACTCCTGCCTTCCTCTGACTGTGCTGAAAGTTAAGAGTGACGGAAGCTTGCATTGTAGCACTGTATGTTATGGAAGCCTGCACTCCTGCCTTGTTCTGACTGTGCTGAAAGTTCAGAGTGACGGAAGCTTGCATTGCAGTACTGTATGTGATGGAAGCCTGCACTCCTGCCTTCCTCTGACTGTGCTGAAAGTTCAGAGTGACACAAGCTTGCATTGTAGTACTGTATGTGATGGAAGCCTGCACTCCTGCCTTCCTCTGACTGTTCTGAAAGTTCAGAGTGACACAAGCTTGCATTGTAGTACTGTATGTGATGGAAGCCTGCACTCCTGAGTTCCTCTGACTGTGCTGAAAGTTCAGAGTGATGGAAGCTTGCATTGTAGTACTGTATGTGACGGAAGCCTGCACTCCTGCCTTCCTCTGACTGTGCTGAAAGTTCAGAGTGACGGAAGCTTGCATTGTAGTACTGTATGTGATGGAAGCCTGCACTCCCGCCTTCCTCGGACTGTGCTGAAAGTTCAGAGTGACAGAAGCTTGCATTGTAGTACTGTATGTGATGGAAGCCTGCACTCCTGCCTTCCTCTGACTGTGCTGAAAGATCACAGTGATGGAAGCTTGCATTGCAGTACTGTATGTGATGGAAGCCTGCACTCCTGCCTTCCCCTGACTCTGCTGAAAGTTCACAGTGACAGAAACTTGCATTGTAGTACTGTATGTTATGGAAGCCTGCACTCCTGCCTTCCTCTGACTTTGCTGAAAGTTCAGAGTGACTGAAGCTTGCGTTGTAGTACTGTATGTGATGGAAGCCTGCACTCCTGCCTTCCTCTGACTGTGCTGAAAGATCACAGTGATGGAAGCTTGCATTGCAGTACTGTATGTGATGGAAGCCTGCACTCCTGCCTTCCCCTGACTCTGCTGAAAGTTCACAGTGACAGAAACTTGCATTGTAGTACTGTATGTTATGGAAGCCTTCACTCCTGCCTTCCTCTGACTGTGCTGAAAGTTCAGAGTGACGGAAGCTTGCGTTGTAGTACTGTATGTGATGGAAGCCTGCACTCCTACCTTCCCCTGACTCTGCTGAAAGTTCACAGTGACAGAAGCTTGCATTGTAGCACTGCTTGTGACGGAAGCCTGCACTCCTGCCTTCCCCTGACTGTGCTGAAAGATCACAGTGATGGAAGCTTGCATTGTAGTACTGTATGTGATGGAAGCCTGCACTCCCGCCTTTCTCTGACTGTGCTGAAAGTTCAGAGTGACAGAAGCTTGCATTGTAGTACTGTATGTGATGGAAGCCTGCACTCCTGCCTTCCTCTGACTGTGCTGAAAGATCACAGTGATGGAAGCTTGCATTGTAGTACTGTATGTGATGGAAGCCTGCACTCCCGCCTTTCTCTGACTGTGCTGAAAGTTCAGAGTGACAGAAGCTTGCATTGTAGTACTGTATGTTATGGAAGCCTGCACTCCTGCCTTCCTCTGACTGTGCTGAAAGTTAAGAGTGACAGAAGCTTGCATTGTAGTACTGTATGTGATGGAAGCCTGAACTCCTGTCTTCCCTTGACTGTGCTGAAAGTTCAGAGTGACAGAAGCTTGCATTGTAGTACTGTATGTTATGGAAGCCTGCACTCCTGCCTTCCTCTGACTGTGCTGAAAGTTCAGAGTGACAGAAGCTTGCATTGTAGTACTGTATGTTATGGAAGCCTGCACTCCTGCCATCCTCTGACTGTGCTGAAAGTTCAGAGTGACGGAACCTTGCATTGTACTACTGTATGTGATGGAAGCCTGCACTCCCGCCTTCCTCTGACTGTGCTGAAAGTTCAGAGTGACAGAAGCTTGCATTGTAGTACTGTATGTGATGGAAGCCTGCACTCCTGCTTTCCTCTGACTCTGCTGAAAGTTCAGAGTCACAGAAGCTTGCATTGTAGTACTGTATGTGATGGAAGCCTGCACTCCTGCCTTCCTCTGACTGTGCTGAATGTTCAGAGTGACAGAAGCTTGCATTGTAGTACTGTATGTTATGGAAGCCTGCACTCCTGCCTTCCTCTGACTGTGCTGAAAGTTCAGAGTGACGGAACCTTGCATTGTAGTACTGTATGTGATGGAAGCCTGCACTCCCGCCTTCCTCTGACTGTGCTGAAAGTTCAGAGTGACAGAAGCTTGCATTGTAGTACTGTATGTGATGGAAGCCTGCACTCCTGCCATCCTCCGAATGTGCTGAAAGTTCAGAGTGACGGAAGCTTGCATTGTAGTACTGTATGTGATGGAAGCCTGCACTCCTGCCTTCCTCTGACTGTGCTGAAAGTTCAGAGTGACAGAAACTTGCGTTGTAGTACTGTATGTGATGGAAGCCTGCACTCCTGCCTTCCTCTGACTGTGCTGAAAGTTCAGAGTGATGGAAGCTTGCATTGTAGTACTGTATGTGATGGAATCCTGCACTCCCGCCTTCCACTGACTGTGCTGAAAGTTAAGAGTGACGGAAGCTTGCATTGTAGTACTGTATGTGATGGAAGCCTGCACTCCTGCCTTCCCCTGACTCTGCTGAAAGTTCAGAGTGACAGAAGCATGCATTGTAGCACTGTATGTGATGGAAGTCTGCACTCCTGCCTTCCTCTGACTGCTTAAAGTTAAGAGTGACGGAAGCTTGCATTGTAGTACTGTATGTGATAAAAGCCTGCACTCCTGCCTTCCCCTGATTCTGCTGAAAGTTCAGAGTGACAGAAGCATGCATTGTAGCACTGTATGTGATGGGAGCCTGCACTCCTGCCTTCCCCTGACTCTGCTGAAAGTTCAAAGTGACAGAAGCTTGCATTGTAGCACTGTATGTGATGGAAGCCTGCACTCCTGCCTTCCTCTGACTGTGCTGAAAGTTCAGAGTGACGGAAGCTTGCATTGTAGTACTGTATGTTATGGAAGCCTGCACTCACGCTGTCCTCTGACTGTGCTGAAACTTCAGAGTGACAGAAGCTTGCATTGTAGTACTGTATGTTATGGAAGCCTGCACTCACGCTGTCCTCTGACTGTGCTGAAACTTCAGAGTGACAGAAGCTTTCATTGTAGTACTGTATGTGATGGAAGCCTGCACTCCCGCCTTCCCCTGACTGTGCTGAAAGTTCAGAGTGATGGAAGCTTGCATTGTAGTACTGTATGTGATGGAAGTCTGCACTCCTACCTTCTCCTGACTCTGCTGAAAGTTCACAGTGACAGAAACTTGCATTGTAGTACTGTATGTTATAGAAGCCTGCACTCCTGCCTTGTTCTGACTGTGCTGAAAGTTCAGAGTGACGGAAGCTTGCATTGCAGTACTGTATGTGATGGAAGCCTGCACTCCTGCCTTCCTCTGACTGTGCTGAAAGTTCAGAGTGACACAAGCTTGCATTGTAGTACTGTATGTGATGGAAGCCTGCACTCCTGCCTTCCTCTGACTGTGCTGAAAGTTCAGAGTGACAGAAGCTTGCATTGTAGTACTGTATGTGATGGAAGCCTGCACTCCTGAGTTCCTCTGACTGTGCTGAAAGTTCAGAGTGATGGAAGCTTGCATTGTAGTACTGTATGTGACGGAAGCCTGCACTCCTGCCTTCCTCTGACTGTGCTGAAAGTTCAGAGTGACGGAAGCTTGCATTGTAGTACTGTATGTGATGGAAGCCTGCACTCCCGCCTTCCTCGGACTGTGCTGAAAGTTCAGAGTGACAGAAGCTTGCATTGTAGTACTGTATGTGATGGAAGCCTGCACTCCTGCCTTCCTCTGACTGTGCTGAAAGATCACAGTGATGGAAGTTTGCATTGCAGTACTGTATGTGATGGAAGCCTGCACTCCTGCCTTCCCCTTACTCTGCTGAAAGTTCACAGTGACAGAAACTTGCATTGTAGTACTGTATGTTATGGAAGCCTGCACTCCTGCCTTCCTCTGACTTTGCTGAAAGTTCAGAGTGACTGAAGCTTGTGTTGTAGTACTGTATGTGATGGAAGCCTGCACTCCTACCTTCCCCTGACTCTGCTGAAACTTCAGAGTGACAGAAGCTTTCATTGTAGGACTGTATGTGATGGAAGCCTGCACTCCTTCCTTCCTCTGACTGTGCTGAAGGTTCAGAATGACAGAAGCTTGCATTGCAGTACTGTATGATGGAAGCCTGCACTCCTGCCTTCCTCTGACTGTGCTGAAAGTTCAGAGTGACAGAAGCCTGCATTGTAGTACTGTAGGTTATTGAAGCCTGAACTCCTGCCTTCCTCTGACTGTGCTGAAAGTTCAGAGTGACAGAAGCTTGCATTGTAGTACTGTATGTTATGGAAGCCTGCACTCCTGCCTTCCTCTGACTGTGCTGAAAGTTCAGAGTCACAGAAGCTTGCATTGCGGTACTGTATGTGATGGAAGCCTGCACTTCTGCCTTCCTCTGACTGTGCTGAACGTTCAGAGTGACAGAAGCTTGCATTGTAGTACTGTATGTGATGGAAGCCTGCACTCCTGCCTTCCTCTGACTCTGCTGAAAGTTCAGAGTCACAGAAGCTTGCATTGTAGTACTGTATGTGATGGAAGCCTGCACTCCTGCCTTCCTCTGACTGTGCTGAAAGTTCAGAGTGACAGAAGCTTGCATTGTAGTACTGTATGTTATGGAAGCCTGCACTCCTGCCTTCCTCTGACTGTGCTGAAAGTTCAGAGTGACGGAACCTTGCATGGTAGTACTGTATGTGATGGAAGCCTGCACTCCCGTCTTCCTCTGACTGTGCTGAAAGTTCAGAGTGACAGAAGCTTGCATTATAGTACTGTATGTGATGGAAGCCTGCACTCCTGCCATCCTCCGAATGTGCTGAAAGTTCAGAGTGACGGAAGCTTGCGTTGTAGTACTGTATGTGATGGAAGCCTGCACTCCTGCCTTCCTCTGACTGTGCTGAAAGTTCAGAGTGACAGAAACTTGCGTTGTAGTACTGTATGTGATGGAAGCCTGCACTCCTGCCATCCTCTGACTGTGCTGAAAGTTCAGAGTGACGGAAGCTTGCATTGTAGTACTATATGTTATGGAAGCCTGCACTCCTGCCTTCCTCTGACTGTGCTGAAAGTTAAGAGTGACGGAAGCTTGCATTGTAGCACTGTATGTTATGGAAGCCTGCACTCCTGCCTTGTTCTGACTGTGCTGAAAGTTCAGAGTGACGGAAGCTTGCATTGCAGTACTGTATGTGATGGAAGCCTGCACTCCTGCCTTCCTCTGACTGTGCTGAAAGTTCAGAGTGACACAAGCTTGCATTGTAGTACTGTATGTGATGGAAGCCTGCACTCCTGCCTTCCTCTGACTGTGCTGAAAGTTCAGAGTGACACAAGCTTGCATTGTAGTACTGTATGTGATGGAAGCCTGCACTCCTGAGTTCCTCTGACTGTGCTGAAAGTTCAGAGTGATGGAAGCTTGCATTGTAGTACTGTATGTGACGGAAGCCTGCACTCCTGCCTTCCTCTGACTGTGCTGAAAGTTCAGAGTGACGGAAGCTTGCATTGTAGTACTGTATGTGATGGAAGCCTGCACTCCCGCCTTCCTCGGACTGTGCTGAAAGTTCAGAGTGACAGAAGCTTGCATTGTAGTACTGTATGTGATGGAAGCCTGCACTCCTGCCTTCCTCTGACTGTGCTGAAAGATCACAGTGATGGAAGCTTGCATTGCAGTACTGTATGTGATGGAAGCCTGCACTCCTGCCTTCCCCTGACTCTGCTGAAAGTTCACAGTGACAGAAACTTGCATTGTAGTACTGTATGTTATGGAAGCCTGCACTCCTGCCTTCCTCTGACTTTGCTGAAAGTTCAGAGTGACTGAAGCTTGCGTTGTAGTACTGTATGTGATGGAAGCCTGCACTCCTGCCTTCCTCTGACTGTGCTGAAAGATCACAGTGATGGAAGCTTGCATTGCAGTACTGTATGTGATGGAAGCCTGCACTCCTGCCTTCCCCTGACTCTGCTGAAAGTTCACAGTGACAGAAACTTGCATTGTAGTACTGTATGTTATGGAAGCCTTCACTCCTGCCTTCCTCTGACTGTGCTGAAAGTTCAGAGTGACGGAAGCTTGCGTTGTAGTACTGTATGTGATGGAAGCCTGCACTCCTACCTTCCCCTGACTCTGCTGAAAGTTCACAGTGACAGAAGCTTGCATTGTAGCACTGCTTGTGACGGAAGCCTGCACTCCTGCCTTCCTCTGACTGTGCTGAAAGATCACAGTGATGGAAGCTTGCATTGTAGTACTGTATGTGATGGAAGCCTGCACTCCCGCCTTTCTCTGACTGTGCTGAAAGTTCAGAGTGACAGAAGCTTGCATTGTAGTACTGTATGTGATGGAAGCCTGCACTCCTGCCTTCCTCTGACAGTGCTGAAAGATCACAGTGATGGAAGCTTGCATTGTAGTACTGTATGTGATGGAAGCCTGCACTCCCGCCTTTCTCTGACTGTGCTGAAAGTTCAGAGTGACAGAAGCTTGCATTGTAGTACTGTATGTTATGGAAGCCTGCACTCCTGCCTTCCTCTGACTGTGCTGAAAGTTAAGAGTGACAGAAGCTTGCATTGTAGTACTGTATGTGATGGAAGCCTGAACTCCTGTCTTCCCTTGACTGTGCTGAAAGTTCAGAGTGACAGAAGCTTGCATTGTAGTACTGTATGTTATGGAAGCCTGCACTCCTGCCTTCCTCTGACTGTGCTGAAAGTTCAGAGTGACAGAAGCTTGCATTGTAGTACTGTATGTGATGGAAGCCTGCACTCCCGCCTTCCTCTGACTGTGCTGAAAGTTCAGAGTGACAGAAGCTTGCATTGTAGTACTGTATGTGATGGAAGCCTGCACTCCTGCTTTCCTCTGACTCTGCTGAAAGTTCAGAGTCACAGAAGCTTGCATTGTAGTACTGTATGTGATGGAAGCCTGCACTCCTGCCTTCCTCTGACTGTGCTGAATGTTCAGAGTGACAGAAGCTTGCATTGTAGTACTGTATGTTATGGAAGCCTGCACTCCTGCCTTCCTCTGACTGTGCTGAAAGTTCAGAGTGACGGAACCTTGCATTGTAGTACTGTATGTGATGGAAGCCTGCACTCCCGCCTTCCTCTGACTGTGCTGAAAGTTCAGAGTGACAGAAGCTTGCATTGTAGTACTGTATGTGATGGAAGCCTGCACTCCTGCCATCCTCCGAATGTGCTGAAAGTTCAGAGTGACGGAAGCTTGCATTGTAGTACTGTATGTGATGGAAGCCTGCACTCCTGCCTTCCTCTGACTGTGCTGAAAGTTCAGAGTGACAGAAACGTGCGTTGTAGTACTGTATGTGATGGAAGCCTGCACTCCTGCCTTCCTCTGACTGTGCTGAAAGTTCAGAGTGACGGAAGCTTGCATTGCAGTACTGTATGTGATGGAAGCCTGCACTCCTGCCATCCTCCGACTGTGCTGAAAGTTCAGAGTGACAGAAGCTTGCATTGTAGTACTGTATGTTATGGAAGCCTGCACTCCTGCCTTCCTCTGACTGCTGAAAGTTAAGAGTCACGGAAGCTTGCATTGTAGCACTGCTTGTGACGGAAGCCTGCACTCCTGCCTTCCTCTGACTGTGCTGAAAGATCACAGTGATGGAAGCTTGCATTGTAGTACTGTATGTGATGGAAGCCTGCACTCCCGCCTTTCTCTGACTGTGCTGAAAGTTCAGAGTGACAGAAGCTTGCATTGTAGTACTGTATGTGATGGAAGCCTGCACTCCTACCTTCCCCTGACTCTGCTGAAAGTTCACAGTGACAGAAACTTGCATTGTAGTACTGTATGTTATGGAAGCCTGCACTCCTGCCTTCCTCTGACTGTGCTGAAAGTTCAGAGGGACAGAAGCTTGCATTGTAGTACTGTATGTTATGGAAGCCTGCACTCCTGCCTTCCTCTGACTGTGCTGAAAGTTCAGAGTGACAGAAGCTTGCATTGTAGTACTGTATGTTATGGAAGCCTGCACTCCTGCCTTCCTCTGACTGTGCTGAAAGTTCAGAGTGACAGAATATTGCATTGTAGTACTGTATGTTATGGAAGCCTGCACTCCTACCTTCCTCTGACTGTGCTGAAAGTTCAGAGTGACAGAAGCTTGCATTGTAGTACTGTATGTTATGGAAGCCTGCACTCCTGCCTTCCTCTGACTGTGCTGAAAGTTCAGAGTGACGGAACCTTGCATTGTAGTACTGTATGTGATGGAAGCCTGCACTCCCGCCTTCCTCGGACTGTGCTGAAAGTTCAGAGTGACGGAAGCTTGCATTGTAGTACTGTATGTGATGGAAGCCTGCACTCCTGCCTTCCTCTGACTGCTGAAAGTTCAGAGTGACGGAAGCTTGCATTGTAGTACTGTATCTGATGGGAGCCTGCACTCCTGAGTTCCTCTGACTGCTGAAAGTTCAGAGTGACAGAAGCTTGCATTGTAGTACTGTTTGTGATGGAAGCCTGCAGTTCTGCCTTCCTCTGGCTGTGCTGAAAGTTCAGAGTGACAGAAGCTTGCATTGTAGTACTGTATGTGATGGAAGCCTGCACTCCCGCCTTCCTCTGACTGTGCTGAAATTTCAGAGTGACAGAAGCTTGAATTGTAGTACTGTATGTGATGGAAGCCTGCACTCCTGCCTTCCTCTGACTGTGCTGAAAGATCACAGTGATGGAAGCTTGCATTGCAGTACTGTATGTGATGGAAGCCTGCACTCCTGCCTTCCCCTGTCTCTGCTGAAAGTTCACAGTGACAGAAACTTGCATTGTAGTACTGTATGTTATGGAAGCCTGCACTCCTGCCTTCCTCTGACTGTGCTGAAAGTTCAGAGTGACGGAAGCTTGCGTTGTAGTACTGTATGTGATGGAAGCCTGCACTCCTACCTTCCCCTGACTCTGCTGAAAGTTCACAGTGACAGAAACTTGCATTTTAGTACTGTATGTTATGGAAGCCTGCACTCCTGCCTTCCTCTGACTGTGCTGAAAGTTCAGAGTGACAGAAGCTTGCATTGTAGTACTGTATGTTATGGAAGCCTGCACTCCTGCCTTCCTCTGACTGTGCTGAAAGTTAAGAGTGACAGAAGCTTGCATTATAGTACTGTATGTGATGGAAGCCTGAACTCCTGTCTTCCCTTGACTGTGCTGAAAGTTCAGAGTGACAGAAGCTTGCATTGTATTACTGTATGTTATGGAAGCCTGCACTCCTGCCTTCCCCTGACTGTGCTGAAAGTTCAGAGTGACAGAAGCTTGCATTGTAGTACTGTATGTTATGGAAGCCTGCACTCCTGCCATCCTCTGACTGTGCTGAAAGTTCAGAGTGACGGAACCTTGCATTGTACTACTGTATGTGATGGAAGCCTGCACTCCCGCCTTCCTCTGACTGTGCTGAAAGTTCAGAGTGACAGAAGCTTGCATTGTAGTACTGTATGTGATGGAAGCCTGCACTCCTGCTTTCCTCTGACTCTGCTGAAAGTTCAGAGTCACAGAAGCTTGCATTGTAGTACTGTATGTGATGGAAGCCTGCACTCCTGCCTTCCTCTGACTGTGCTGAATGTTCAGAGTGACAGAAGCTTGCATTGTAGTACTGTATGTTATGGAAGCCTGCACTCCTGCCTTCCTCTGACTGTGCTGAAAGTTCAGAGTGACGGAACCTTGCATTGTAGTACTGTATGTGATGGAAGCCTGCACTCCCGCCTTCCTCTGACTGTGCTGAAAGTTCAGAGTGACAGAAGCTTGCATTGTAGTACTGTATGTGATGGAAGCCTGCACTCCTGCCATCCTCCGAATGTGCTGAAAGTTCAGAGTGACGGAAGCTTGCATTGTAGTACTGTATGTGATGGAAGCCTGCACTCCTGCCTTCCTCTGACTGTGCTGAAAGTTCAGAGTGACAGAAACTTGCGTTGTAGTACTGTATGTGATGGAAGCCTGCACTCCTGCCTTCCTCTGACTGTGCTGAAAGTTCAGAGTGACGGAAGCTTGCATTGCAGTACTGTATGTGATGGAAGCCTGCACTCCTGCCATCCTCTGACTGTGCTGAAAGTTCAGAGTGACAGAAGCTTGCATTGTAGTACTGTATGTTATGGAAGCCTGCACTCCTGCCTTCCTCTGACTGCTAAAAGTTAAGAGTCACGGAAGCTTGCATTGTAGCACTGCTTGTGACGGAAGCCTGCACTCCTGCCTTCCTCTGACTGTGCTGAAAGATCACAGTGATGGAAGCTTGCATTGTAGTACTGTATGTGATGGAAGCCTCCACTCCTGCCTTCCTCTGTCTGTGCTGAAAGTTAAGAGTGACGGAAGCTTGCATTGCGGTACTGTATGTGATGGAAGTCTGCACTCCTGCCTTCCCCTGACTCTGCTGAAAGTTCAGAGTGACAGAAGCTTGCGTTGTAGTACTGTATGTGATGGAAGCCTGCACTCCTGCCTTCCTCTGACTGTGCTGAAAGTTAAGAGTGATGGAAGCTTGCATTGTAGCACTGTATGTTATGGAAGCCTGCACTCCCGCCTTCCTCTGACTGTGCTGAAAGTTAAGAGTGACGGAAGCTTGCATTGCGGTACTGTATGTGATGGAAGCCTGCACTCCCGCCTTCCTCTGACTGTGCTGAAAGTTAAGAGTGACGGAAGCTTGCATTGCGGTACTGTATGTGATGGAAGTCTGCACTCCTGCCTTCCTCTGACTGTGCTGAAAGTTCAGAGTGACAGAAGCTTGCATTGTAGTACTGTATGTGATGGAAGTCTGCACTCCTGCCTTCCTCTGACTGTGCTGAAAGTTCAGAGTGACGGAAGCTTGCATTGTAGTACTGTATGTGATGGAAGCCTGAACTCCTGCCTTCCTCTGACTGTGCTGAAAGTTAAGAGTGACAGAAGCTTGCATTGTGGTACTGTATGTGATAAAAGCCTGCACTCCTGCCTTCCCCTGACTCTGCTGAAAGTTCAGAGTGACGGAAGCTTGCATCGTAGTACTGTATGTGATGTAAGCCTAAACTCCTGCCTTCCTCTGACTGTGCTGAAAGTTAAGAGTGACGGAAGCTTGCATTGTAGTACTGTATGTGATGGAAGCCTGCACTCCTGTCTTCCCTTGACTGTGCTGAAAGTTCAGAGTGACGGAACCTTGCATTGTAGTACTGTATGTGATGGAATCCTGCACTCCTGCCTTCCTCTGACTGTGCTGAAAGTTAAGAGTGACGGAAGCTTGCATTGTAGTACTGTATGTGATGGAAGCCTGCACTCCTGCCTTCCCCTGACTCTGCTGAAAGTTCAGAGTGACAGAAGCATGCATTGTAGCACTGTATGTGATGGAAGTCTGCACTCCTGCCTTCCTCTGACTGCTTAAAGTTAAGAGTGACGGAAGCTTGCATTGTAGTACTGTATGTGATAAAAGCCTGCACTCCTGCCTTCCCCTGACTCTGCTGAAAGTTCAGAGTGACAGAAGCATGCATTGTAGCACTGTATGTGATGGGAGCCTGCACTCCTGCCTTCCCCTGACTCTGCTGAAAGTTCAAAGTGACAGAAGCTTGCATTGTAGCACTGTATGTGATGGAAGCCTGCACTCCTGCCTTCCTCTGACTGTGCTGAAAGTTCAGAGTGACGGAAGCTTGCATTGTAGTACTGTATGTTATGGAAGCCTGCACTCACGCTGTCCTCTGACTGTGCTGAAACTTCAGAGTGACAGAAGCTTGCATTGTAGTACTGTATGTTATGGAAGCCTGCACTCACGCTGTCCTCTGACTGTGCTGACACTTCAGAGTGACAGAAGCTTTCATTGTAGTACTGTATGTGATGGAAGCCTGCACTCCCGCCTTCCCCTGACTGTGCTGAAAGTTCAGAGTGATGGAAGATTGCATTGTAGTACTGTATGTGATGGAAGTCTGCACTCCTACCTTCTCCTGACTCTGCTGAAAGTTCACAGTGACAGAAACTTGCATTGTAGTACTGTATGTTATAGAAGCCTGCACTCCTGCCTTGTTCTGACTGTGCTGAAAGTTCAGAGTGACGGAAGCTTGCATTGCAGTACTGTATGTGATGGAAGCCTGCACTCCTGCCTTCCTCTGACTGTGCTGAAAGTTCAGAGTGACACAAGCTTGCATTGTAGTACTGTATGTGATGGAAGCCTGCACTCCTGCCTTCCTCTGACTGTGCTGAAAGTTCAGAGTGACAGAAGCTTGCATTGTAGTACTGTATGTGATGGAAGCCTGCACTCCTGATTTCCTCTGACTGTGCTGAAAGTTCA
The DNA here is from genome assembly GCF_964261635.1 of Lissotriton helveticus. NCBI lineage: Eukaryota > Metazoa > Chordata > Amphibia > Caudata > Salamandridae > Lissotriton > Lissotriton helveticus. Next base: position 2,123,553,565 of record NC_136067.1, on the reverse strand, counting down.
GAGTGATGGAAGCTTGCATTGTAGTACTGTATGTGACGGAAGCCTGCACTCCTGCCTTCCTCTGACTGTGCTGAAAGTTCAGAGTGACGGAAGCTTGCATTGTAGTACTGTATGTGATGGAAGCCTGCACTCCCGCCTTCCTCGGACTGTGCTGAAAGTTCAGAGTGACAGAAGCTTGCATTGTAGTACTGTATGTGATGGAAGCCTGCACTCCTGCCTTCCTCTGACTGTGCTGAAAGATCACAGTGATGGAAGCTTGCATTGCAGTACTGTATGTGATGGAAGCCTGCACTCCTGCCTTCCCCTTACCCTGCTGAAAGTTCACAGTGACAGAAACTTGCATTGTAGTACTGTATGTTATGGAAGCCTGCACTCCTGCCTTCCTCTGACTTTGCTGAAAGTTCAGAGTGACTGAAGCTTGTGTTGTAGTACTGTATGTGATGGAAGCCTGCACTCCTACCTTCCCCTGACTCTGCTGAAACTTCAGAGTGACAGAAGCTTTCATTGTAGGACTGTATGTGATGGAAGCCTGCACTCCTTCCTTCCTCTGACTGTGCTGAAGGTTCAGAATGACAGAAGCTTGCATTGCAGTACTGTATGATGGAAGCCTGCACTCCTGCCTTCCTCTGACTGTGCTGAAAGTTCAGAGTGACAGAAGCCTGCATTGTAGTACTGTAGGTTATGGAAGCCTGAACTCCTGCCTTCCTCTGACTGTGCTGAAAGTTCAGAGTGACAGAAGCTCGCATTGTAGTACTGTATGTTACGGAAGCCTGCACTCCTGCCTTCCTCTGACTGTGCTGAAAGTTCAGAGTCACAGAAGCTTGCATTGCGGTACTGTATGTGATGGAAGCCTGCACTTCTGCCTTCCTCTGACTGTGCTGAACGTTCAGAGTGACAGAAGCTTGCATTGTAGTACTGTTTGTGATGGAAGCCTGCACTCCTGCCTTCCTCTGACTCTGCTGAAAGTTCAGAGTCACAGAAGCTTGCATTGTAGTACTGTATGTGATGGAAGCCTGCACTCCTGCCTTCCTCTGACTGTGCTGAAAGTTCAGAGTGACAGAAGCTTGCATTGTAGTACTGTATGTTATGGAAGCCTGCACTCCTGCCTTCCTCTGACTGTGCTGAAAGTTCAGAGTGACGGAACCTTGCATGGTAGTACTGTATGTGATGGAAGCCTGCACTCCCGTCTTCCTCTGACTGTGCTGAAAGTTCAGAGTGACAGAAGCTTGAATTATAGTACTGTATGTGATGGAAGCCTGCACTCCTGCCATCCTCCGAATGTGCTGAAAGTTCAGAGTGACGGAAGCTTGCATTGTAGTACTGTATGTGATGGAAGCCTGCACTCCTGCCTTCCTCTGACTGTGCTGAAAGTTCAGAGTGACAGAAACTTGCGTTGTAGTACTGTATGTGATGGAAGCCTGCACTCCTGCCATCCTCTGACTGTGCTGAAAGTTCAGAGTGACAGAAGCTTGCATTGTAGTACTATATGTTATGGAAGCCTGCACTCCTGCCTTCCTCTGACTGTGCTGAAAGTTAAGAGTGACGGAAGCTTGCATTGTAGCACTGTATGTTATGGAAGCCTGCACTCCTGCCTTGTTCTGACTGTGCTGAAAGTTCAGAGTGACGGAAGCTTGCATTGCAGTACTGTATGTGATGGAAGCCTGCACTCCTGCCTTCCTCTGACTGTGCTGAAAGTTCAGAGTGACACAAGCTTGCATTGTAGTACTGTATGTGATGGAAGCCTGCACTCCTGCCTTCCTCTGACTGTGCTGAAAGTTCAGAGTGACACAAGCTTGCATTGTAGTACTGTATGTGATGGAAGCCTGCACTCCTGAGTTCCTCTGACTGTGCTGAAAGTTCAGAGTGATGGAAGCTTGCATTGTAGTACTGTATGTGACGGAAGCCTGCACTCCTGCCTTCCTCTGACTGTGCTGAAGGTTCAGAGTGACGGAAGCTTGCATTGTAGTACTGTATGTGATGGAAGCCTGCACTCCCGCCTTCCTCGGACTGTGCTGAAAGTTCAGAGTGACAGAAGCTTGCATTGTAGTACTGTATGTGATGGAAGCCTGCACTCCTGCCTTCCTCTGACTGTGCTGAAAGATCACAGTGATGGAAGCTTGCATTGCAGTACTGTATGTGATGGAAGCCTGCACTCCTGCCTTCCCCTGACTCTGCTGAAAGTTCACAGTGACAGAAACTTGCATTGTAGTACTGTATGTTATGGAAGCCTGCACTCCTGCCTTCCTCTGACTTTGCTGAAAGTTCAGAGTGACTGAAGCTTGCGTTGTAGTACTGTATGTGATGGAAGCCTGCACTCCTGCCTTCCTCTGACTGTGCTGAAAGTTCAGAGTGACGGAAGCTTGCATTGCAGTACTGTATGTGATGGAAGCCTGCACTCCTGCCTTCCTCTGACTGTGCTGAAAGTTCAGAGTGACACAAGCTTGCATTGTAGTACTGTATGTGATGGAAGCCTGCACTCCTGCCTTCCTCTGACTGTGCTGAAAGTTCAGAGTGACACAAGCTTGCATTGTAGTACTGTATGTGATGGAAGCCTGCACTCCTGAGTTCCTCTGACTGTGCTGAAAGTTCAGAGTGATGGAAGCTTGCATTGTAGTACTGTATGTGACGGAAGCCTGCACTCCTGCCTTCCTCTGACTGTGCTGAAGGTTCAGAGTGACGGAAGCTTGCATTGTAGTACTGTATGTGATGGAAGCCTGCACTCCCGCCTTCCTCGGACTGTGCTGAAAGTTCAGAGTGACAGAAGCTTGCATTGTAGTACTGTATGTGATGGAAGCCTGCACTCCTGCCTTCCTCTGACTGTGCTGAAAGATCACAGTGATGGAAGCTTGCATTGCAGTACTGTATGTGATGGAAGCCTGCACTCCTGCCTTCCCCTGACTCTGCTGAAAGTTCACAGTGACAGAAACTTGCATTGTAGTACTGTATGTTATGGAAGCCTGCACTCCTGCCTTCCTCTGACTTTGCTGAAAGTTCAGAGTGACTGAAGCTTGCGTTGTAGTACTGTATGTGATGGAAGCCTGCACTCCTGCCTTCCTCTGACTGTGCTGAAAGATCACAGTGATGGAAGCTTGCATTGCAGTACTGTATGTGATGGAAGCCTGCACTCCTGCCTTCCCCTGACTCTGCTGAAAGTTCACAGTGACAGAAACTTGCATTGTAGTACTGTATGTTATGGAAGCCTGCACTCCTGCCTTCCTCTGACTGTGCTGAAAGTTCAGAGTGACGGAAGCTTGCGTTGTAGTACTGTATGTGATGGAAGCCTGCACTCCTACCTTCCCCTGACTCTGCTGAAAGTTCACAGTGACAGAAACTTGCATTGTAGTACTGTATGTTATGGAAGCCTGCACTCCTGCCTTCCTCTGACTGTGCTGAAAGTTCAGAGTGACAGAAGCTTGCATTGTAGTACTGTATGTTATGGAAGCCTGCACTCCTGCCTTCCTCTGACTGTGCTGAAAGTTAAGAGTGACAGAAGCTTGCATTGTAGTACTGTATGTGATGGAAGCCTGAACTCCTGTCTTCCCTTGACTGTGCTGAAAGTTCAGAGTGACAGAAGCTTGCATTGTAGTACTGTATGTTATGGAAGCCTGCACTCCTGCCTTCCTCTGACTGTGCTGAAAGTTCAGAGTGACAGAAGCTTGCATTGTAGTACTGTATGTTATGGAAGCCTGCACTCCTGCCATCCTCTGACTGTGCTGAAAGTTCAGAGTGACGGAACCTTGCATTGTACTACTGTATGTGATGGAAGCCTGCACTCCCGCCTTCCTCTGACTGTGCTGAAAGTTCAGAGTGACAGAAGCTTGCATTGTAGTACTGTATGTGATGGAAGCCTGCACTCCTGCTTTCCTCTGACTCTGCTGAAAGTTCAGAGTCACAGAAGCTTGCATTGTAGTACTGTATGTGATGGAAGCCTGCACTCCTGCCTTCCTCTGACTGTGCTGAATGTTCAGAGTGACAGAAGCTTGCATTGTAGTACTGTATGTTATGGAAGCCTGCACTCCTGCCTTCCTCTGACTGTGCTGAAAGTTCAGAGTGACGGAACCTTGCATTGTAGTACTGTATGTGATGGAAGCCTGCACTCCCGCCTTCCTCTGACTGTGCTGAAAGTTCAGAGTGACAGAAGCTTGCATTGTAGTACTGTACGTGATGGAAGCCTGCACTCCTGCCATCCTCCGAATGTGCTGAAAGTTCAGAGTGACGGAAGCTTGCATTGTAGTACTGTATGTGATGGAAGCCTGCACTCCTGCCTTCCTCTGACTGTGCTGAAAGTTCAGAGTGACAGAAACTTGCGTTGTAGTACTGTATGTGATGGAAGCCTGCACTCCTGCCTTCCTCTGACTGTGCTGAAAGTTCAGAGTGACGGAAGCTTGCATTGCAGTACTGTATGTGATGGAAGCCTGCACTCCTGCCATCCTCTGACTGTGCTGAAAGTTCAGAGTGACAGAAGCTTGCATTGTAGTACTGTATGTTATGGAAGCCTGCACTCCTGCCTTCCTCTGACTGTGCTGAAAGTTCAGAGTGACAGAAGCTTGCATTGTAGTACTGTATGTGATGGAAGCCTGCACTCCTGAGTTCCTCTGACTGTGCTGAAAGTTCAGAGTGATGGAAGCTTGCATTGTAGTACTGTATGTGACGGAAGCCTGCACTCCTGCCTTCCTCTGACTGTGCTGAAAGTTCAGAGTGACGGAAGCTTGCATTGTAGTACTGTATGTGATGGAAGCCTGCACTCCCGCCTTCCTCGGACTGTGCTGAAAGTTCAGAGTGACAGAAGCTTGCATTGTAGTACTGTATGTGATGGAAGCCTGCACTCCTGCCTTCCTCTGACTGTGCTGAAAGATCACAGTGATGGAAGCTTGCATTGCAGTACTGTATGTGATGGAAGCCTGCACTCCTGCCTTCCCCTTACTCTGCTGAAAGTTCACAGTGACAGAAACTTGCATTGTAGTACTGTATGTTATGGAAGCCTGCACTCCTGCCTTCCTCTGACTTTGCTGAAAGTTCAGAGTGACTGAAGCTTGTGTTGCAGTACTGTATGTGATGGAAGCCTGCACTCCTACCTTCCCCTGACTCTGCTGAAACTTCAGAGTGACAGAAGCTTTCATTGTAGGACTGTATGTGATGGAAGCCTGCACTCCTTCCTTCCTCTGACTGTGCTGAAGGTTCAGAATGACAGAAGCTTGCATTGCAGTACTGTATGATGGAAGCCTGCACTCCTGCCTTCCTCTGACTGTGCTGAAAGTTCAGAGTGACAGAAGCCTGCATTGTAGTACTGTAGGTTATGGAAGCCTGAACTCCTGCCTTCCTCTGACTGTGCTGAAAGTTCAGAGTGACAGAAGCTCGCATTGTAGTACTGTATGTTACGGAAGCCTGCACTCCTGCCTTCCTCTGACTGTGCTGAAAGTTCAGAGTCACAGAAGCTTGCATTGCGGTACTGTATGTGATGGAAGCCTGCACTTCTGCCTTCCTCTGACTGTGCTGAACGTTCAGAGTGACAGAAGCTTGCATTGTAGTACTGTATGTGATGGAAGCCTGCACTCCTGCCTTCCTCTGACTCTGCTGAAAGTTCAGAGTCACAGAAGCTTGCATTGTAGTACTGTATGTGATGGAAGCCTGCACTCCTGCCTTCCTCTGACTGTGCTGAAAGTTCAGAGTGACAGAAGCTTGCATTGTAGTACTGTATGTTATGGAAGCCTGCACTCCTGCCTTCCTCTGACTGTGCTGAAAGTTCAGAGTGACGGAACCTTGCATGGTAGTACTGTATGTGATGGAAGCCTGCACTCCCGTCTTCCTCTGACTGTGCTGAAAGTTCAGAGTGACAGAAGCTTGAATTATAGTACTGTATGTGATGGAAGCCTGCACTCCTGCCATCCTCCGAATGTGCTGAAAGTTCAGAGTGACGGAAGCTTGCATTGTAGTACTGTATGTGATGGAAGCCTGCACTCCTGCCTTCCTCTGACTGTGCTGAAAGTTCAGAGTGACAGAAACTTGCGTTGTAGTACTGTATGTGATGGAAGCCTGCACTCCTGCCATCCTCTGACTGTGCTGAAAGTTCAGAGTGACAGAAGCTTGCATTGTAGTACTATATGTTATGGAAGCCTGCACTCCTGCCTTCCTCTGACTGTGCTGAAAGTTAAGAGTGACGGAAGCTTGCATTGTAGCACTGTATGTTATGGAAGCCTGCACTCCTGCCTTGTTCTGACTGTGCTGAAAGTTCAGAGTGACGGAAGCTTGCATTGCAGTACTGTATGTGATGGAAGCCTGCACTCCTGCCTTCCTCTGACTGTGCTGAAAGTTCAGAGTGACACAAGCTTGCATTGTAGTACTGTATGTGATGGAAGCCTGCACTCCTGAGTTCCTCTGACTGTGCTGAAAGTTCAGAGTGATGGAAGCTTGCATTGTAGTACTGTATGTGACGGAAGCCTGCACTCCTGCCTTCCTCTGACTGTGCTGAAGGTTCAGAGTGACGGAAGCTTGCATTGTAGTACTGTATGTGATGGAAGCCTGCACTCCCGCCTTCCTCGGACTGTGCTGAAAGTTCAGAGTGACAGAAGCTTGCATTGTAGTACTGTATGTGATGGAAGCCTGCACTCCTGCCTTCCTCTGACTGTGCTGAAAGATCACAGTGATGGAAGCTTGCATTGCAGTACTGTATGTGATGGAAGCCTGCACTCCTGCCTTCCCCTGACTCTGCTGAAAGTTCACAGTGACAGAAACTTGCATTGTAGTACTGTATGTTATGGAAGCCTGCACTCCTGCCTTCCTCTGACTTTGCTGAAAGTTCAGAGTGACTGAAGCTTGCGTTGTAGTACTGTATGTGATGGAAGCCTGCACTCCTGCCTTCCTCTGACTGTGCTGAAAGTTCAGAGTGACGGAAGCTTGCATTGCAGTACTGTATGTGATGGAAGCCTGCACTCCTGCCTTCCTCTGACTGTGCTGAAAGTTCAGAGTGACACAAGCTTGCATTGTAGTACTGTATGTGATGGAAGCCTGCACTCCTGCCTTCCTCTGACTGTGCTGAAAGTTCAGAGTGACACAAGCTTGCATTGTAGTACTGTATGTGATGGAAGCCTGCACTCCTGAGTTCCTCTGACTGTGCTGAAAGTTCAGAGTGATGGAAGCTTGCATTGTAGTACTGTATGTGACGGAAGCCTGCACTCCTGCCTTCCTCTGACTGTGCTGAAGGTTCAGAGTGACGGAAGCTTGCATTGTAGTACTGTATGTGATGGAAGCCTGCACTCCCGCCTTCCTCGGACTGTGCTGAAAGTTCAGAGTGACAGAAGCTTGCATTGTAGTACTGTATGTGATGGAAGCCTGCACTCCTGCCTTCCTCTGACTGTGCTGAAAGATCACAGTGATGGAAGCTTGCATTGCAGTACTGTATGTGATGGAAGCCTGCACTCCTGCCTTCCCCTGACTCTGCTGAAAGTTCACAGTGACAGAAACTTGCATTGTAGTACTGTATGTTATGGAAGCCTGCACTCCTGCCTTCCTCTGACTTTGCTGAAAGTTCAGAGTGACTGAAGCTTGCGTTGTAGTACTGTATGTGATGGAAGCCTGCACTCCTGCCTTCCTCTGACTGTGCTGAAAGATCACAGTGATGGAAGCTTGCATTGCAGTACTGTATGTGATGGAAGCCTGCACTCCTGCCTTCCCCTGACTCTGCTGAAAGTTCACAGTGACAGAAACTTGCATTGTAGTACTGTATGTTATGGAAGCCTGCACTCCTGCCTTCCTCTGACTTTGCTGAAAGTTCAGAGTGACTGAAGCTTGCGTTGTAGTACTGTATGTGATGGAAGCCTGCACTCCTGCCTTCCTCTGACTGTGCTGAAAGATCACAGTGATGGAAGCTTGCATTGCAGTACTGTATGTGATGGAAGCCTGCACTCCTGCCTTCCCCTGACTCTGCTGAAAGTTCACAGTGACAGAAACTTGCATTGTAGTACTGTATGTTATGGAAGCCTGCACTCCTGCCTTCCTCTGACTGTGCTGAAAGTTCAGAGTGACGGAAGCTTGCGTTGTAGTACTGTATGTGATGGAAGCCTGCACTCCTACCTTCCCCTGACTCTGCTGAAAGTTCACAGTGACAGAAACTTGCATTGTAGTACTGTATGTTATGGAAGCCTGCACTCCTGCCTTCCTCTGACTGTGCTGAAAGTTCAGAGTGACAGAAGCTTGCATTGTAGTACTGTATGTTATGGAAGCCTGCACTCCTGCCTTCCTCTGACTGTGCTGAAAGTTAAGAGTGACAGAAGCTTGCATTGTAGTACTGTATGTGATGGAAGCCTGAACTCCTGTCTTCCCTTGACTGTGCTGAAAGTTCAGAGTGACAGAAGCTTGCATTGTAGTACTGTATGTTATGGAAGCCTGCACTCCTGCCTTCCTCTGACTGTGCTGAAAGTTCAGAGTGACAGAAGCTTGCATTGTAGTACTGTATGTTATGGAAGCCTGCACTCCTGCCATCCTCTGACTGTGCTGAAAGTTCAGAGTGACGGAACCTTGCATTGTACTACTGTATGTGATGGAAGCCTGCACTCCCGCCTTCCTCTGACTGTGCTGAAAGTTCAGAGTGACAGAAGCTTGCATTGTAGTACTGTATGTGATGGAAGCCTGCACTCCTGCTTTCCTCTGACTCTGCTGAAAGTTCAGAGTCACAGAAGCTTGCATTGTAGTACTGTATGTGATGGAAGCCTGCACTCCTGCCTTCCTCTGACTGTGCTGAATGTTCAGAGTGACAGAAGCTTGCATTGTAGTACTGTATGTTATGGAAGCCTGCACTCCTGCCTTCCTCTGACTGTGCTGAAAGTTCAGAGTGACGGAACCTTGCATTGTAGTACTGTATGTGATGGAAGCCTGCACTCCCGCCTTCCTCTGACTGTGCTGAAAGTTCAGAGTGACAGAAGCTTGCATTGTAGTACTGTACGTGATGGAAGCCTGCACTCCTGCCATCCTCCGAATGTGCTGAAAGTTCAGAGTGACGGAAGCTTGCATTGTAGTACTGTATGTGATGGAAGCCTGCACTCCTGCCTTCCTCTGACTGTGCTGAAAGTTCAGAGTGACAGAAACTTGCGTTGTAGTACTGTATGTGATGGAAGCCTGCACTCCTGCCTTCCTCTGACTGTGCTGAAAGTTCAGAGTGACGGAAGCTTGCATTGCAGTACTGTATGTGATGGAAGCCTGCACTCCTGCCATCCTCTGACTGTGCTGAAAGTTCAGAGTGACAGAAGCTTGCATTGTAGTACTGTATGTTATGGAAGCCTGCACTCCTGCCTTCCTCTGACTGTGCTGAAAGTTCAGAGTGACAGAAGCTTGCATTGTAGTACTGTATGTGATGGAAGCCTGCACTCCTGAGTTCCTCTGACTGTGCTGAAAGTTCAGAGTGATGGAAGCTTGCATTGTAGTACTGTATGTGACGGAAGCCTGCACTCCTGCCTTCCTCTGACTGTGCTGAAAGTTCAGAGTGACGGAAGCTTGCATTGTAGTACTGTATGTGATGGAAGCCTGCACTCCCGCCTTCCTCGGACTGTGCTGAAAGTTCAGAGTGACAGAAGCTTGCATTGTAGTACTGTATGTGATGGAAGCCTGCACTCCTGCCTTCCTCTGACTGTGCTGAAAGATCACAGTGATGGAAGCTTGCATTGCAGTACTGTATGTGATGGAAGCCTGCACTCCTGCCTTCCCCTTACTCTGCTGAAAGTTCACAGTGACAGAAACTTGCATTGTAGTACTGTATGTTATGGAAGCCTGCACTCCTGCCTTCCTCTGACTTTGCTGAAAGTTCAGAGTGACTGAAGCTTGTGTTGTAGTACTGTATGTGATGGAAGCCTGCACTCCTACCTTCCCCTGACTCTGCTGAAACTTCAGAGTGACAGAAGCTTTCATTGTAGGACTGTATGTGATGGAAGCCTGCACTCCTTCCTTCCTCTGACTGTGCTGAAGGTTCAGAATGACAGAAGCTTGCATTGCAGTACTGTATGATGGAAGCCTGCACTCCTGCCTTCCTCTGACTGTGCTGAAAGTTCAGAGTGACAGAAGCCTGCATTGTAGTACTGTAGGTTATGGAAGCCTGAACTCCTGCCTTCCTCTGACTGTGCTGAAAGTTCAGAGTGACAGAAGCTCGCATTGTAGTACTGTATGTTACGGAAGCCTGCACTCCTGCCTTCCTCTGACTGTGCTGAAAGTTCAGAGTCACAGAAGCTTGCATTGCGGTACTGTATGTGATGGAAGCCTGCACTTCTGCCTTCCTCTGACTGTGCTGAACGTTCAGAGTGACAGAAGCTTGCATTGTAGTACTGTATGTGATGGAAGCCTGCACTCCTGCCTTCCTCTGACTCTGCTGAAAGTTCAGAGTCACAGAAGCTTGCATTGTAGTACTGTATGTGATGGAAGCCTGCACTCCTGCCTTCCTCTGACTGTGCTGAAAGTTCAGAGTGACAGAAGCTTGCATTGTAGTACTGTATGTTATGGAAGCCTGCACTCCTGCCTTCCTCTGACTGTGCTGAAAGTTCAGAGTGACGGAACCTTGCATGGTAGTACTGTATGTGATGGAAGCCTGCACTCCCGTCTTCCTCTGACTGTGCTGAAAGTTCAGAGTGACAGAAGCTTGAATTATAGTACTGTATGTGATGGAAGCCTGCACTCCTGCCATCCTCCGAATGTGCTGAAAGTTCAGAGTGACGGAAGCTTGCATTGTAGTACTGTATGTGATGGAAGCCTGCACTCCTGCCTTCCTCTGACTGTGCTGAAAGTTCAGAGTGACAGAAACTTGCGTTGTAGTACTGTATGTGATGGAAGCCTGCACTCCTGCCATCCTCTGACTGTGCTGAAAGTTCAGAGTGACAGAAGCTTGCATTGTAGTACTATATGTTATGGAAGCCTGCACTCCTGCCTTCCTCTGACTGTGCTGAAAGTTAAGAGTGACGGAAGCTTGCATTGTAGCACTGTATGTTATGGAAGCCTGCACTCCTGCCTTGTTCTGACTGTGCTGAAAGTTCAGAGTGACGGAAGCTTGCATTGCAGTACTGTATGTGATGGAAGCCTGCACTCCTGCCTTCCTCTGACTGTGCTGAAAGTTCAGAGTGACACAAGCTTGCATTGTAGTACTGTATGTGATGGAAGCCTGCACTCCTGCCTTCCTCTGACTGTGCTGAAAGTTCAGAGTGACACAAGCTTGCATTGTAGTACTGTATGTGATGGAAGCCTGCACTCCTGAGTTCCTCTGACTGTGCTGAAAGTTCAGAGTGATGGAAGCTTGCATTGTAGTACTGTATGTGACGGAAGCCTGCACTCCTGCCTTCCTCTGACTGTGCTGAAGGTTCAGAGTGACGGAAGCTTGCATTGTAGTACTGTATGTGATGGAAGCCTGCACTCCCGCCTTCCTCGGACTGTGCTGAAAGTTCAGAGTGACAGAAGCTTGCATTGTAGTACTGTATGTGATGGAAGCCTGCACTCCTGCCTTCCTCTGACTGTGCTGAAAGATCACAGTGATGGAAGCTTGCATTGCAGTACTGTATGTGATGGAAGCCTGCACTCCTGCCTTCCCCTGACTCTGCTGAAAGTTCACAGTGACAGAAACTTGCATTGTAGTACTGTATGTTATGGAAGCCTGCACTCCTGCCTTCCTCTGACTTTGCTGAAAGTTCAGAGTGACTGAAGCTTGCGTTGTAGTACTGTATGTGATGGAAGCCTGCACTCCTGCCTTCCTCTGACTGTGCTGAAAGTTCAGAGTGACGGAAGCTTGCATTGCAGTACTGTATGTGATGGAAGCCTGCACTCCTGCCTTCCTCTGACTGTGCTGAAAGTTCAGAGTGACACAAGCTTGCATTGTAGTACTGTATGTGATGGAAGCCTGCACTCCTGCCTTCCTCTGACTGTGCTGAAAGTTCAGAGTGACACAAGCTTGCATTGTAGTACTGTATGTGATGGAAGCCTGCACTCCTGAGTTCCTCTGACTGTGCTGAAAGTTCAGAGTGATGGAAGCTTGCATTGTAGTACTGTATGTGACGGAAGCCTGCACTCCTGCCTTCCTCTGACTGTGCTGAAGGTTCAGAGTGACGGAAGCTTGCATTGTAGTACTGTATGTGATGGAAGCCTGCACTCCCGCCTTCCTCGGACTGTGCTGAAAGTTCAGAGTGACAGAAGCTTGCATTGTAGTACTGTATGTGATGGAAGCCTGCACTCCTGCCTTCCTCTGACTGTGCTGAAAGATCACAGTGATGGAAGCTTGCATTGCAGTACTGTATGTGATGGAAGCCTGCACTCCTGCCTTCCCCTGACTCTGCTGAAAGTTCACAGTGACAGAAACTTGCATTGTAGTACTGTATGTTATGGAAGCCTGCACTCCTGCCTTCCTCTGACTTTGCTGAAAGTTCAGAGTGACTGAAGCTTGCGTTGTAGTACTGTATGTGATGGAAGCCTGCACTCCTGCCTTCCTCTGACTGTGCTGAAAGATCACAGTGATGGAAGCTTGCATTGCAGTACTGTATGTGATGGAAGCCTGCACTCCTGCCTTCCCCTGACTCTGCTGAAAGTTCACAGTGACAGAAACTTGCATTGTAGTACTGTATGTTATGGAAGCCTGCACTCCTGCCTTCCTCTGACTGTGCTGAAAGTTCAGAGTGACGGAAGCTTGCGTTGTAGTACTGTATGTGATGGAAGCCTGCACTCCTACCTTCCCCTGACTCTGCTGAAAGTTCACAGTGACAGAAACTTGCATTGTAGTACTGTATGTTATGGAAGCCTGCACTCCTGCCTTCCTCTGACTGTGCTGAAAGTTCAGAGTGACAGAAGCTTGCATTGTAGTACTGTATGTTATGGAAGCCTGCACTCCTGCCTTCCTCTGACTGTGCTGAAAGTTAAGAGTGACAGAAGCTTGCATTGTAGTACTGTATGTGATGGAAGCCTGAACTCCTGTCTTCCCTTGACTGTGCTGAAAGTTCAGAGTGACAGAAGCTTGCATTGTAGTACTGTATGTTATGGAAGCCTGCACTCCTGCCTTCCTCTGACTGTGCTGAAAGTTCAGAGTGACAGAAGCTTGCATTGTAGTACTGTATGTTATGGAAGCCTGCACTCCTGCCATCCTCTGACTGTGCTGAAAGTTCAGAGTGACGGAACCTTGCATTGTACTACTGTATGTGATGGAAGCCTGCACTCCCGCCTTCCTCTGACTGTGCTGAAAGTTCAGAGTGACAGAAGCTTGCATTGTAGTACTGTATGTGATGGAAGCCTGCACTCCTGCTTTCCTCTGACTCTGCTGAAAGTTCAGAGTCACAGAAGCTTGCATTGTAGTACTGTATGTGATGGAAGCCTGCACTCCTGCCTTCCTCTGACTGTGCTGAATGTTCAGAGTGACAGAAGCTTGCATTGTAGTACTGTATGTTATGGAAGCCTGCACTCCTGCCTTCCTCTGACTGTGCTGAAAGTTCAGAGTGACGGAACCTTGCATTGTAGTACTGTATGTGATGGAAGCCTGCACTCCCGCCTTCCTCTGACTGTGCTGAAAGTTCAGAGTGACAGAAGCTTGCATTGTAGTACTGTACGTGATGGAAGCCTGCACTCCTGCCATCCTCCGAATGTGCTGAAAGTTCAGAGTGACGGAAGCTTGCATTGTAGTACTGTATGTGATGGAAGCCTGCACTCCTGCCTTCCTCTGACTGTGCTGAAAGTTCAGAGTGACAGAAACTTGCGTTGTAGTACTGTATGTGATGGAAGCCTGCACTCCTGCCTTCCTCTGACTGTGCTGAAAGTTCAGAGTGACGGAAGCTTGCATTGCAGTACTGTATGTGATGGAAGCCTGCACTCCTGCCATCCTCTGACTGTGCTGAAAGTTCAGAGTGACAGAAGCTTGCATTGTAGTACTGTATGTTATGGAAGCCTGCACTCCTGCCTTCCTCTGACTGTGCTGAAAGTTCAGAGTGATGGAAGCTTGCATTGTAGTACTGTATGTGATGGAAGTCTGCACTCCTGCCTTCCTCTGACTGTGCTGAAAGTTAAGAGTGACGGAAGCTTGCATTGCGGTACTGTATGTGATGGAAGCCTGCACTCCCGCCTTCCTCTGACTGTGCTGAAAGTTAAGAGTGACGGAAGCTTGCATTGTAGTACTATATGTGATGGAAGCCTGCACTCCCGCCTTCCTCTGACTGTGCTGAAAGTTAAGAGTGACGGAAGCTTGCATTGTAGTACTGTATGTGACGGAAGCCTGCACTCCTGCCTTCCTCTGACTGTGCTGAAAGTTCAGAGTGACGGAAGCTTGCATTGTAGTACTGTATGTGATGGAAGCCTGCACTCCCGCCTTCTTCGGACTGTGCTGAAAGTTCAGAGTGACAGAAGCTTGCATTGTAGTACTGTATGTGATGGAAGCCTGCACTCCTGCCTTCCTCTGACTGTGCTGAAAGATCACAGTGATGGAAGCTTGCATTGCAGTACTGTATGTGATGGAAGCCTGCACTCCTGCCTTCCCCTGACTCTGCTGAAAGTTCACAGTGACAGAAACTTGCATTGTAGTACTGTATGTGATGGAAGTCTGCACTCCTGCCTTCCTCTGACTGTGCTGAAAGTTCAAAGTGACGGAAGCTTGCATTGTAGTACTGTATGTGACGGAAGCCTGCACTCCTGCCTTCCTCTGACTGTGCTGAAAGTTCAGAGGGATGGAAGCTTGCATTGTAGTACTGTATGTGATGGAAGCCTGCACTCCCGCCCTCCTCTGACTGTGCTGAAAGTTAAGAGTGACGGAAGCTTGCATTGCGGTACTGTATGTGATGGAAGTCTGCACTCCTGCCTTCCTCTGACTGTGCTGAAAGTTCAAAGTGACGGAAGCTTGCATTGTAGTACTGTATGTGACGGAAGCCTGCACTCCTGCCTTCCTCTGACTGTGCTGAAAGTTCAGAGTGACGGAAGCTTGCATTGTAGTACTGTATGTGATGGAAGCCTGCACTCCCGCCTTCCTCGGACTGTGCTGAAAGTTCAGAGTGACAGAAGCTTGCATTGTAGTACTGTATGTGATGGAAGCCTGCACTCCTGCCTTCCTCTGACTGTGCTGAAAGATCACAGTGATGGAAGCTTGCATTGCAGTACTGTATGTGATGGAAGCCTGCACTCCTGCCTTCCCCTGACTCTGCTGAAAGTTCACAGTGACAGAAACTTGCATTGTAGTACTGTATGTTATGGAAGCCTGCACTCCTGCCTTCCTCTGACTTTGCTGAAAGTTCAGAGTGACGGAAGCTTGCGTTGTAGTACTGTATGTGATGGAAGCCTGCACTCCTACCTTCCCCTGACTCTGCTGAAACTTCAGAGTGACAGAAGCTTTCATTGTAGGACTGTATGTGATGGAAGCCTGCACTCCTTCCTTCCTCTGACTGTGCTGAAGGTTCAGAATGACAGAAGCTTGCATTGTAGTACTGTATGATGGAAGCCTGCACTCCTGCCTTCCTCTGACTGTGCTGAAAGTTCAGAGTGACAGAAGCTTGCATTGTAGTACTGTAGGTTATGGAAGCCTGAACTCCTGCCTTCCTCTGACTGTGCTGAAAGTTCAGAGTGACAGAAGCTTGCATTGTAGTACTGTATGTTATGGAAGCCTGCACTCCTGCCTTCCTCTGACTGTGCTGAAAGTTCAGAGTCACAGAAGCTTGCATTGCGGTACTGTATGTGATGGAAGCCTGCACTTCTGCCTTCCTCTGACTGTGCTGAACGTTCAGAGTGACTGAAGCTTGCATTGTAGTACTGTATGTGATGGAAGCCTGCACTCCTGCCTTCCTCTGACTCTGCTGAAAGTTCAGAGTCACAGAAGCTTGCATTGTAGTACTGTATGTGATGGAAGCCTGCACTCCTGCCTTCCTCTGACTGTGCTGAAAGTTCAGAGTGACAGAAGCTTGCATTGTAGTACTGTATGTTATGGAAGCCTGCACTCCTGCCTTCCTCTGACTGTGCTGAAAGTTCAGAGTGACGGAACCTTGCATTGTAGTACTGTATGTGATGGAAGCCTGGACTCCCGCCTTCCTCTGACTGTGCTGAAAGTTCAGAGTGACAGAAGCTTGCATTATAGTACTGTATGTGATGGAAGCCTGCACTCCTGCCATCCTCCGAATGTGCTGAAAGTTCAGAGTGACGGAAGCTTGCATTGTAGTACTGTATGTGATGGAAGCCTGCACTCCTGCCTTCCTCTGACTGTGCTGAAAGTTCAGAGTGACGGAAGCTTGCATTGTAGCACTGTATGTTATGGAAGCCTGCACTCCTGCCTTGTTCTGACTGTGCTGAAAGTTAAGAGTGACGGAAGCTTGCATTGTAGCACTGTATGTTATGGAAGCCTGCACTCCTGCCTTGTTCTGACTGTGCTGAAAGTTCAGAGTGACGGAAGCTTGCATTGCAGTACTGTATGTGATGGAAGCCTGCACTCCTGCCTTCCTCTGACTGTGCTGAAAGTTCAGAGTGACACAAGCTTGCATTGTAGTACTGTATGTGACGGAAGCCTGCACTCCTGCCTTCCTCTGACTGTGCTGAAAGTTCAGAGTGACACAAGCTTGCATTGTAGTACTGTATGTGATGGAAGCCTGCACTCCTGAGTTCCTCTGACTGTGCTGAAAGTTCAGAGTGATGGAAGCTTGCATTGTAGTACTGTATGTGACGGAAGCCTGCACTCCTGCCTTCCTCTGACTGTGCTGAAAGTTCAGAGTGACGGAAGCTTGCATTGTAGTACTGTATGTGATGGAAGCCTGCACTCCCGCCTTCCTCGGACTGTGCTGAAAGTTCAGAGTGACAGAAGCTTGCATTGTAGTACTGTATGTGATGGAAGCCTGCACTCCTGCCTTCCTCTGACTGTGCTGAAAGATCACAGTGATGGAAGCTTGCATTGCAGTACTGTATGTGATGGAAGCCTGCACTCCTGCCTTCCCCTGACTCTGCTGAAAGTTCACAGTGACAGAAACTTGCATTGTAGTACTGTATGTTATGGAAGCCTGCACTCCTGCCTTCCTCTGACTTTGCTGAAAGTTCAGAGTGACTGAAGCTTGCGTTGTAGTACTGTATGTGATGGAAGCCTGCACTCCTACCTTCCCCTGACTCTGCTGAAACTTCAGAGTGACAGAAGCTTTCATTGTAGGACTGTATGTGATGGAAGCCTGCACTCCTTCCTTCCTCTGACTGTGCTGAAGGTTCAGAATGACAGAAGCTTGCATTGCAGTACTGTATGATGGAAGCCTGCACTCCTGCCTTCCTCTGACTGTGCTGAAAGTTCAGAGTGACAGAAGCTTGCATTGTAGTACTGTAGGTTATGGAAGCCTGAACTCCTGCCTTCCTCTGACTGTGCTGAAAGTTCAGAGTGACAGAAGCTTGCATTGTAGTACTGTATGTTATGGAAGCCTGCACTCCTGCCTTCCTCTGACTGTGCTGAAAGTTCAGAGTCACAGAAGCTTGCATTGCGGTACTGTATGTGATGGAAGCCTGCACTTCTGCCTTCCTCTGACTGTGCTGAACGTTCAGAGTGACAGAAGCTTGCATTGTAGTACTGTATGTGATGGAAGCCTGCACTCCTGCCTTCCTCTGACTCTGCTGAAAGTTCAGAGTCACAGAAGCTTGCATTGTAGTACTGTATGTGATGGAAGCCTGCACTCCTGCCTTCCTCTGACTGTGCTGAAAGTTCAGAGTGACAGAAGCTTGCATTGTAGTACTGTATGTTATGGAAGCCTGCACTCCTGCCTTCCTCTGACTGTGCTGAAAGTTCAGAGTGACGGAACCTTGCATGGTAGTACTGTATGTGATGGAAGCCTGCACTCCCGCCTTCCTCTGACTGTGCTGAAAGTTCAGAGTGACAGAAGCTTGCATTATAGTACTGTATGTGATGGAAGCCTGCACTCCTGCCATCCTCCGAATGTGCTGAAAGTTCAGAGTGACGGAAGCTTGCATTGTAGTACTGTATGTGATGGAAGCCTGCACTCCTGCCTTCCTCTGACTGTGCTGAAAGTTCAGAGTGACAGAAACTTGCGTTGTAGTACTGTATGTGATGGAAGCCTGCACTCCTGCCATCCTCTGACTGTGCTGAAAGTACAGAATGACAGAAGCTTTCATTGTAGTACTATATGTTATGGAAGCCTGCACTCCTGCCTTCCTCTGACTGTGCTGAAAGTTAAGAGTGACGGAAGCTTGCATTGTAGCACTGTATGTTATGGAAGCCTGCACTCCCGCCTTCCTCTGACTGTGCTGAAAGTTAAGAGTGACGGAAGCTTGCATTGCGGTACTGTATGTGATGGAAGTCTGCACTCCTGCCTTCCTCTGACTGTGCTGAAAGTTAAGAGTGACGGAAGCTTGCATTGCGGTACTGTATGTGATGGAAGCCTGCACTCCCGCCTTCCTCTGACTGTGCTGAAAGTTAAGAGTGACGGAAGCTTGCATTGTAGTACTGTATGTGATGGAAGCCTGCACTCCCGCCTTCCTCTGACTGTGCTGAAAGTTAAGAGTGACGGAAGCTTGCATTGTAGTACTGTATGTGACGGAAGCCTGCACTCCTGCCTTCCTCTGACTGTGCTGAAAGTTCAGAGTGACGGAAGCTTGCATTGTAGTACTGTATGTGATGGAAGCCTGCACTCCCGCCTTCTTCGGACTGTGCTGAAAGTTCAGAGTGACAGAAGCTTGCATTGTAGTACTGTATGTGATGGAAGCCTGCACTCCTGCCTTCCTCTGACTGTGCTGAAAGATCACAGTGATGGAAGCTTGCATTGCAGTACTGTATGTGATGGAAGCCTGCACTCCTGCCTTCCCCTGACTCTGCTGAAAGTTCACAGTGACAGAAACTTGCATTGTAGTACTGTATGTGATGGAAGTCTGCACTCCTGCCTTCCTCTGACTGTGCTGAAAGTTCAAAGTGACGGAAGCTTGCATTGTAGTACTGTATGTGACGGAAGCCTGCACTCCTGCCTTCCTCTGACTGTGCTGAAAGTTCAGAGTGATGGAAGCTTGCATTGTAGTACTGTATGTGATGGAAGTCTGCACTCCTGCCTTCCTCTGACTGTGCTGAAAGTTAAGAGTGACGGAAGCTTGCATTGCGGTACTGTATGTGATGGAAGCCTGCACTCCCGCCTTCCTCTGACTGTGCTGAAAGTTAAGAGTGACGGAAGCTTGCATTGTAGTACTGTATGTGATGGAAGCCTGCACTCCCGCCTTCCTCTGACTGTGCTGAAAGTTAAGAGTGACGGAAGCTTGCATTGTAGTACTGTATGTGACGGAAGCCTGCACTCCTGCCTTCCTCTGACTGTGCTGAAAGTTCAGAGTGACGGAAGCTTGCATTGTAGTACTGTATGTGATGGAAGCCTGCACTCCCGCCTTCTTCGGACTGTGCTGAAAGTTCAGAGTGACAGAAGCTTGCATTGTAGTACTGTATGTGATGGAAGCCTGCACTCCTGCCTTCCTCTGACTGTGCTGAAAGATCACAGTGATGGAAGCTTGCATTGCAGTACTGTATGTGATGGAAGCCTGCACTCCCGCCTTCCTCGGACTGTGCTGAAAGTTCAGAGTGACAGAAGCTTGCATTGTAGTACTGTATGTGATGGAAGCCTGCACTCCTGCCTTCCTCTGACTGTGCTGAAAGATCACAGTGATGGAAGCCTGCACTCCCGCCTTCTTCGGACTGTGCTGAAAGTTCAGAGTGACAGAAGCTTGCATTGTAGTACTGTATGTGATGGAAGCCTGCACTCCCGCCTTCTTCGGACTGTGCTGAAAGTTCAGAGTGATGGAAGCTTGCATTGTAGTACTGTATGTGACGGAAGCCTGCACTCCTGCCTTCCTCTGACTGTGCTGAAGGTTCAGAGTGACGGAAGCTTGCATTGTAGTACTGTATGTGATGGAAGCCTGCACTCCCGCCTTCCTCGGACTGTGCTGAAAGTTCAGAGTGACAGAAGCTTGCATTGTAGTACTGTATGTGATGGAAGCCTGCACTCCTGCCTTCCTCTGACTGTGCTGAAAGATCACAGTGATGGAAGCTTGCATTGCAGTACTGTATGTGATGGAAGCCTGCACTCCTGCCTTCCCCTGACTCTGCTGAAAGTTCACAGTGACAGAAACTTGCATTGTAGTACTGTATGTTATGGAAGCCTGCACTCCTGCCTTCCTCTGACTTTGCTGAAAGTTCAGAGTGACTGAAGCTTGCGTTGTAGTACTGTATGTGATGGAAGCCTGCACTCCTGCCTTCCTCTGACTGTGCTGAAAGTTCAGAGTGACGGAAGCTTGCATTGCAGTACTGTATGTGATGGAAGCCTGCACTCCTGCCTTCCTCTGACTGTGCTGAAAGTTCAGAGTGACACAAGCTTGCATTGTAGTACTGTATGTGATGGAAGCCTGCACTCCTGCCTTCCTCTGACTGTGCTGAAAGTTCAGAGTGACACAAGCTTGCATTGTAGTACTGTATGTGATGGAAGCCTGCACTCCTGAGTTCCTCTGACTGTGCTGAAAGTTCAGAGTGATGGAAGCTTGCATTGTAGTACTGTATGTGACGGAAGCCTGCACTCCTGCCTTCCTCTGACTGTGCTGAAGGTTCAGAGTGACGGAAGCTTGCATTGTAGTACTGTATGTGATGGAAGCCTGCACTCCCGCCTTCCTCGGACTGTGCTGAAAGTTCAGAGTGACAGAAGCTTGCATTGTAGTACTGTATGTGATGGAAGCCTGCACTCCTGCCTTCCTCTGACTGTGCTGAAAGATCACAGTGATGGAAGCTTGCATTGCAGTACTGTATGTGATGGAAGCCTGCACTCCTGCCTTCCCCTGACTCTGCTGAAAGTTCACAGTGACAGAAACTTGCATTGTAGTACTGTATGTTATGGAAGCCTGCACTCCTGCCTTCCTCTGACTTTGCTGAAAGTTCAGAGTGACTGAAGCTTGCGTTGTAGTACTGTATGTGATGGAAGCCTGCACTCCTGCCTTCCTCTGACTGTGCTGAAAGATCACAGTGATGGAAGCTTGCATTGCAGTACTGTATGTGATGGAAGCCTGCACTCCTGCCTTCCCCTGACTCTGCTGAAAGTTCACAGTGACAGAAACTTGCATTGTAGTACTGTATGTTATGGAAGCCTGCACTCCTGCCTTCCTCTGACTTTGCTGAAAGTTCAGAGTGACTGAAGCTTGCGTTGTAGTACTGTATGTGATGGAAGCCTGCACTCCTGCCTTCCTCTGACTGTGCTGAAAGATCACAGTGATGGAAGCTTGCATTGCAGTACTGTATGTGATGGAAGCCTGCACTCCTGCCTTCCCCTGACTCTGCTGAAAGTTCACAGTGACAGAAACTTGCATTGTAGTACTGTATGTTATGGAAGCCTGCACTCCTGCCTTCCTCTGACTGTGCTGAAAGTTCAGAGTGACGGAAGCTTGCGTTGTAGTACTGTATGTGATGGAAGCCTGCACTCCTACCTTCCCCTGACTCTGCTGAAAGTTCACAGTGACAGAAACTTGCATTGTAGTACTGTATGTTATGGAAGCCTGCACTCCTGCCTTCCTCTGACTGTGCTGAAAGTTCAGAGTGACAGAAGCTTGCATTGTAGTACTGTATGTTATGGAAGCCTGCACTCCTGCCTTCCTCTGACTGTGCTGAAAGTTAAGAGTGACAGAAGCTTGCATTGTAGTACTGTATGTGATGGAAGCCTGAACTCCTGTCTTCCCTTGACTGTGCTGAAAGTTCAGAGTGACAGAAGCTTGCATTGTAGTACTGTATGTTATGGAAGCCTGCACTCCTGCCTTCCTCTGACTGTGCTGAAAGTTCAGAGTGACAGAAGCTTGCATTGTAGTACTGTATGTTATGGAAGCCTGCACTCCTGCCATCCTCTGACTGTGCTGAAAGTTCAGAGTGACGGAACCTTGCATTGTACTACTGTATGTGATGGAAGCCTGCACTCCCGCCTTCCTCTGACTGTGCTGAAAGTTCAGAGTGACAGAAGCTTGCATTGTAGTACTGTATGTGATGGAAGCCTGCACTCCTGCTTTCCTCTGACTCTGCTGAAAGTTCAGAGTCACAGAAGCTTGCATTGTAGTACTGTATGTGATGGAAGCCTGCACTCCTGCCTTCCTCTGACTGTGCTGAATGTTCAGAGTGACAGAAGCTTGCATTGTAGTACTGTATGTTATGGAAGCCTGCACTCCTGCCTTCCTCTGACTGTGCTGAAAGTTCAGAGTGACGGAACCTTGCATTGTAGTACTGTATGTGATGGAAGCCTGCACTCCCGCCTTCCTCTGACTGTGCTGAAAGTTCAGAGTGACAGAAGCTTGCATTGTAGTACTGTACGTGATGGAAGCCTGCACTCCTGCCATCCTCCGAATGTGCTGAAAGTTCAGAGTGACGGAAGCTTGCATTGTAGTACTGTATGTGATGGAAGCCTGCACTCCTGCCTTCCTCTGACTGTGCTGAAAGTTCAGAGTGACAGAAACTTGCGTTGTAGTACTGTATGTGATGGAAGCCTGCACTCCTGCCTTCCTCTGACTGTGCTGAAAGTTCAGAGTGACGGAAGCTTGCATTGCAGTACTGTATGTGATGGAAGCCTGCACTCCTGCCATCCTCTGACTGTGCTGAAAGTTCAGAGTGACAGAAGCTTGCATTGTAGTACTGTATGTTATGGAAGCCTGCACTCCTGCCTTCCTCTGACTGTGCTGAAAGTTCAGAGTGACAGAAGCTTGCATTGTAGTACTGTATGTGATGGAAGCCTGCACTCCTGAGTTCCTCTGACTGTGCTGAAAGTTCAGAGTGATGGAAGCTTGCATTGTAGTACTGTATGTGACGGAAGCCTGCACTCCTGCCTTCCTCTGACTGTGCTGAAAGTTCAGAGTGACGGAAGCTTGCATTGTAGTACTGTATGTGATGGAAGCCTGCACTCCCGCCTTCCTCGGACTGTGCTGAAAGTTCAGAGTGACAGAAGCTTGCATTGTAGTACTGTATGTGATGGAAGCCTGCACTCCTGCCTTCCTCTGACTGTGCTGAAAGATCACAGTGATGGAAGCTTGCATTGCAGTACTGTATGTGATGGAAGCCTGCACTCCTGCCTTCCCCTTACTCTGCTGAAAGTTCACAGTGACAGAAACTTGCATTGTAGTACTGTATGTTATGGAAGCCTGCACTCCTGCCTTCCTCTGACTTTGCTGAAAGTTCAGAGTGACTGAAGCTTGTGTTGTAGTACTGTATGTGATGGAAGCCTGCACTCCTACCTTCCCCTGACTCTGCTGAAACTTCAGAGTGACAGAAGCTTTCATTGTAGGACTGTATGTGATGGAAGCCTGCACTCCTTCCTTCCTCTGACTGTGCTGAAGGTTCAGAATGACAGAAGCTTGCATTGCAGTACTGTATGATGGAAGCCTGCACTCCTGCCTTCCTCTGACTGTGCTGAAAGTTCAGAGTGACAGAAGCCTGCATTGTAGTACTGTAGGTTATGGAAGCCTGAACTCCTGCCTTCCTCTGACTGTGCTGAAAGTTCAGAGTGACAGAAGCTCGCATTGTAGTACTGTATGTTACGGAAGCCTGCACTCCTGCCTTCCTCTGACTGTGCTGAAAGTTCAGAGTCACAGAAGCTTGCATTGCGGTACTGTATGTGATGGAAGCCTGCACTTCTGCCTTCCTCTGACTGTGCTGAACGTTCAGAGTGACAGAAGCTTGCATTGTAGTACTGTATGTGATGGAAGCCTGCACTCCTGCCTTCCTCTGACTCTGCTGAAAGTTCAGAGTCACAGAAGCTTGCATTGTAGTACTGTATGTGATGGAAGCCTGCACTCCTGCCTTCCTCTGACTGTGCTGAAAGTTCAGAGTGACAGAAGCTTGCATTGTAGTACTGTATGTTATGGAAGCCTGCACTCCTGCCTTCCTCTGACTGTGCTGAAAGTTCAGAGTGACGGAACCTTGCATGGTAGTACTGTATGTGATGGAAGCCTGCACTCCCGTCTTCCTCTGACTGTGCTGAAAGTTCAGAGTGACAGAAGCTTGAATTATAGTACTGTATGTGATGGAAGCCTGCACTCCTGCCATCCTCCGAATGTGCTGAAAGTTCAGAGTGACGGAAGCTTGCATTGTAGTACTGTATGTGATGGAAGCCTGCACTCCTGCCTTCCTCTGACTGTGCTGAAAGTTCAGAGTGACAGAAACTTGCGTTGTAGTACTGTATGTGATGGAAGCCTGCACTCCTGCCATCCTCTGACTGTGCTGAAAGTTCAGAGTGACAGAAGCTTGCATTGTAGTACTATATGTTATGGAAGCCTGCACTCCTGCCTTCCTCTGACTGTGCTGAAAGTTAAGAGTGACGGAAGCTTGCATTGTAGCACTGTATGTTATGGAAGCCTGCACTCCTGCCTTGTTCTGACTGTGCTGAAAGTTCAGAGTGACGGAAGCTTGCATTGCAGTACTGTATGTGATGGAAGCCTGCACTCCTGCCTTCCTCTGACTGTGCTGAAAGTTCAGAGTGACACAAGCTTGCATTGTAGTACTGTATGTGATGGAAGCCTGCACTCCTGCCTTCCTCTGACTGTGCTGAAAGTTCAGAGTGACACAAGCTTGCATTGTAGTACTGTATGTGATGGAAGCCTGCACTCCTGAGTTCCTCTGACTGTGCTGAAAGTTCAGAGTGATGGAAGCTTGCATTGTAGTACTGTATGTGACGGAAGCCTGCACTCCTGCCTTCCTCTGACTGTGCTGAAGGTTCAGAGTGACGGAAGCTTGCATTGTAGTACTGTATGTGATGGAAGCCTGCACTCCCGCCTTCCTCGGACTGTGCTGAAAGTTCAGAGTGACAGAAGCTTGCATTGTAGTACTGTATGTGATGGAAGCCTGCACTCCTGCCTTCCTCTGACTGTGCTGAAAGATCACAGTGATGGAAGCTTGCATTGCAGTACTGTATGTGATGGAAGCCTGCACTCCTGCCTTCCCCTGACTCTGCTGAAAGTTCACAGTGACAGAAACTTGCATTGTAGTACTGTATGTTATGGAAGCCTGCACTCCTGCCTTCCTCTGACTTTGCTGAAAGTTCAGAGTGACTGAAGCTTGCGTTGTAGTACTGTATGTGATGGAAGCCTGCACTCCTGCCTTCCTCTGACTGTGCTGAAAGTTCAGAGTGACGGAAGCTTGCATTGCAGTACTATATGTGATGGAAGCCTGCACTCCTGCCTTCCTCTGACTGTGCTGAAAGTTCAGAGTGACACAAGCTTGCATTGTAGTACTGTATGTGATGGAAGCCTGCACTCCTGCCTTCCTCTGACTGTGCTGAAAGTTCAGAGTGACACAAGCTTGCATTGTAGTACTGTATGTGATGGAAGCCTGCACTCCTGAGTTCCTCTGACTGTGCTGAAAGTTCAGAGTGATGGAAGCTTGCATTGTAGTACTGTATGTGACGGAAGCCTGCACTCCTGCCTTCCTCTGACTGTGCTGAAGGTTCAGAGTGACGGAAGCTTGCATTGTAGTACTGTATGTGATGGAAGCCTGCACTCCCGCCTTCCTCGGACTGTGCTGAAAGTTCAGAGTGACAGAAGCTTGCATTGTAGTACTGTATGTGATGGAAGCCTGCACTCCTGCCTTCCTCTGACTGTGCTGAAAGATCACAGTGATGGAAGCTTGCATTGCAGTACTGTATGTGATGGAAGCCTGCACTCCTGCCTTCCCCTGACTCTGCTGAAAGTTCACAGTGACAGAAACTTGCATTGTAGTACTGTATGTTATGGAAGCCTGCACTCCTGCCTTCCTCTGACTTTGCTGAAAGTTCAGAGTGACTGAAGCTTGCGTTGTAGTACTGTATGTGATGGAAGCCTGCACTCCTGCCTTCCTCTGACTGTGCTGAAAGATCACAGTGATGGAAGCTTGCATTGCAGTACTGTATGTGATGGAAGCCTGCACTCCTGCCTTCCCCTGACTCTGCTGAAAGTTCACAGTGACAGAAACTTGCATTGTAGTACTGTATGTTATGGAAGCCTGCACTCCTGCCTTCCTCTGACTGTGCTGAAAGTTCAGAGTGACGGAAGCTTGCGTTGTAGTACTGTATGTGATGGAAGCCTGCACTCCTACCTTCCCCTGACTCTGCTGAAAGTTCACAGTGACAGAAACTTGCATTGTAGTACTGTATGTTATGGAAGCCTGCACTCCTGCCTTCCTCTGACTGTGCTGAAAGTTCAGAGTGACAGAAGCTTGCATTGTAGTACTGTATGTTATGGAAGCCTGCACTCCTGCCTTCCTCTGACTGTGCTGAAAGTTAAGAGTGACAGAAGCTTGCATTGTAGTACTGTATGTGATGGAAGCCTGAACTCCTGTCTTCCCTTGACTGTGCTGAAAGTTCAGAGTGACAGAAGCTTGCATTGTAGTACTGTATGTTATGGAAGCCTGCACTCCTGCCTTCCTCTGACTGTGCTGAAAGTTCAGAGTGACAGAAGCTTGCATTGTAGTACTGTATGTTATGGAAGCCTGCACTCCTGCCATCCTCTGACTGTGCTGAAAGTTCAGAGTGACGGAACCTTGCATTGTACTACTGTATGTGATGGAAGCCTGCACTCCCGCCTTCCTCTGACTGTGCTGAAAGTTCAGAGTGACAGAAGCTTGCATTGTAGTACTGTATGTGATGGAAGCCTGCACTCCTGCTTTCCTCTGACTCTGCTGAAAGTTCAGAGTCACAGAAGCTTGCATTGTAGTACTGTATGTGATGGAAGCCTGCACTCCTGCCTTCCTCTGACTGTGCTGAATGTTCAGAGTGACAGAAGCTTGCATTGTAGTACTGTATGTTATGGAAGCCTGCACTCCTGCCTTCCTCTGACTGTGCTGAAAGTTCAGAGTGACGGAACCTTGCATTGTAGTACTGTATGTGATGGAAGCCTGCACTCCCGCCTTCCTCTGACTGTGCTGAAAGTTCAGAGTGACAGAAGCTTGCATTGTAGTACTGTACGTGATGGAAGCCTGCACTCCTGCCATCCTCCGAATGTGCTGAAAGTTCAGAGTGACGGAAGCTTGCATTGTAGTACTGTATGTGATGGAAGCCTGCACTCCTGCCTTCCTCTGACTGTGCTGAAAGTTCAGAGTGACAGAAACTTGCGTTGTAGTACTGTATGTGATGGAAGCCTGCACTCCTGCCTTCCTCTGACTGTGCTGAAAGTTCAGAGTGACGGAAGCTTGCATTGCAGTACTGTATGTGATGGAAGCCTGCACTCCTGCCATCCTCTGACTGTGCTGAAAGTTCAGAGTGACAGAAGCTTGCATTGTAGTACTGTATGTTATGGAAGCCTGCACTCCTGCCTTCCTCTGACTGTGCTGAAAGTTCAGAGTGATGGAAGCTTGCATTGTAGTACTGTATGTGATGGAAGTCTGCACTCCTGCCTTCCTCTGACTGTGCTGAAAGTTAAGAGTGACGGAAGCTTGCATTGCGGTACTGTATGTGATGGAAGCCTGCACTCCCGCCTTCCTCTGACTGTGCTGAAAGTTAAGAGTGACGGAAGCTTGCATTGTAGTACTGTATGTGATGGAAGCCTGCACTCCCGCCTTCCTCTGACTGTGCTGAAAGTTAAGAGTGACGGAAGCTTGCATTGTAGTACTGTATGTGACGGAAGCCTGCACTCCTGCCTTCCTCTGACTGTGCTGAAAGTTCAGAGTGACGGAAGCTTGCATTGTAGTACTGTATGTGATGGAAGCCTGCACTCCCGCCTTCTTCGGACTGTGCTGAAAGTTCAGAGTGACAGAAGCTTGCATTGTAGTACTGTATGTGATGGAAGCCTGCACTCCTGCCTTCCTCTGACTGTGCTGAAAGATCACAGTGATGGAAGCTTGCATTGCAGTACTGTATGTGATGGAAGCCTGCACTCCTGCCTTCCCCTGACTCTGCTGAAAGTTCACAGTGACAGAAACTTGCATTGTAGTACTGTATGTGATGGAAGTCTGCACTCCTGCCTTCCTCTGACTGTGCTGAAAGTTCAAAGTGACGGAAGCTTGCATTGTAGTACTGTATGTGACGGAAGCCTGCACTCCTGCCTTCCTCTGACTGTGCTGAAAGTTCAGAGGGATGGAAGCTTGCATTGTAGTACTGTATGTGATGGAAGCCTGCACTCCCGCCCTCCTCTGACTGTGCTGAAAGTTAAGAGTGACGGAAGCTTGCATTGCGGTACTGTATGTGATGGAAGTCTGCACTCCTGCCTTCCTCTGACTGTGCTGAAAGTTCAAAGTGACGGAAGCTTGCATTGTAGTACTGTATGTGACGGAAGCCTGCACTCCTGCCTTCCTCTGACTGTGCTGAAAGTTCAGAGTGACGGAAGCTTGCATTGTAGTACTGTATGTGATGGAAGCCTGCACTCCCGCCTTCCTCGGACTGTGCTGAAAGTTCAGAGTGACAGAAGCTTGCATTGTAGTACTGTATGTGATGGAAGCCTGCACTCCTGCCTTCCTCTGACTGTGCTGAAAGATCACAGTGATGGAAGCTTGCATTGCAGTACTGTATGTGATGGAAGCCTGCACTCCTGCCTTCCCCTGACTCTGCTGAAAGTTCACAGTGACAGAAACTTGCATTGTAGTACTGTATGTTATGGAAGCCTGCACTCCTGCCTTCCTCTGACTTTGCTGAAAGTTCAGAGTGACGGAAGCTTGCGTTGTAGTACTGTATGTGATGGAAGCCTGCACTCCTACCTTCCCCTGACTCTGCTGAAACTTCAGAGTGACAGAAGCTTTCATTGTAGGACTGTATGTGATGGAAGCCTGCACTCCTTCCTTCCTCTGACTGTGCTGAAGGTTCAGAATGACAGAAGCTTGCATTGTAGTACTGTATGATGGAAGCCTGCACTCCTGCCTTCCTCTGACTGTGCTGAAAGTTCAGAGTGACAGAAGCTTGCATTGTAGTACTGTAGGTTATGGAAGCCTGAACTCCTGCCTTCCTCTGACTGTGCTGAAAGTTCAGAGTGACAGAAGCTTGCATTGTAGTACTGTATGTTATGGAAGCCTGCACTCCTGCCTTCCTCTGACTGTGCTGAAAGTTCAGAGTCACAGAAGCTTGCATTGCGGTACTGTATGTGATGGAAGCCTGCACTTCTGCCTTCCTCTGACTGTGCTGAACGTTCAGAGTGACTGAAGCTTGCATTGTAGTACTGTATGTGATGGAAGCCTGCACTCCTGCCTTCCTCTGACTCTGCTGAAAGTTCAGAGTCACAGAAGCTTGCATTGTAGTACTGTATGTGATGGAAGCCTGCACTCCTGCCTTCCTCTGACTGTGCTGAAAGTTCAGAGTGATTGTAGTACTGTATGTTATGGAAGCCTGCACTCCTGCCTTCCTCTGACTGTGCTGAAAGTTCAGAGTGACGGAACCTTGCATTGTAGTACTGTATGTGATGGAAGCCTGGACTCCCGCCTTCCTCTGACTGTGCTGAAAGTTCAGAGTGACAGAAGCTTGCATTATAGTACTGTATGTGATGGAAGCCTGCACTCCTGCCATCCTCCGAATGTGCTGAAAGTTCAGAGTGACGGAAGCTTGCATTGTAGTACTGTATGTGATGGAAGCCTGCACTCCTGCCTTCCTCTGACTGTGCTGAAAGTTCAGAGTGACGGAACCTTGCATGGTAGTACTGTATGTGATGGAAGCCTGCACTCCCGCCTTCCTCTGACTGTGCTGAAAGTTCAGAGTGACAGAAGCTTGCATTATAGTACTGTATGTGATGGAAGCCTGCACTCCTGCCATCCTCCGAATGTGCTGAAAGTTCAGAGTGACGGAAGCTTGCATTGTAGCACTGTATGTTATGGAAGCCTGCACTCCTGCCTTGTTCTGACTGTGCTGAAAGTTAAGAGTGACGGAAGCTTGCATTGTAGCACTGTATGTTATGGAAGCCTGCACTCCTGCCTTGTTCTGACTGTGCTGAAAGTTCAGAGTGACGGAAGCTTGCATTGCAGTACTGTATGTGATGGAAGCCTGCACTCCTGCCTTCCTCTGACTGTGCTGAAAGTTCAGAGTGACACAAGCTTGCATTGTAGTACTGTATGTGACGGAAGCCTGCACTCCTGCCTTCCTCTGACTGTGCTGAAAGTTCAGAGTGACACAAGCTTGCATTGTAGTACTGTATGTGATGGAAGCCTGCACTCCTGAGTTCCTCTGACTGTGCTGAAAGTTCAGAGTGATGGAAGCTTGCATTGTAGTACTGTATGTGACGGAAGCCTGCACTCCTGCCTTCCTCTGACTGTGCTGAAAGTTCAGAGTGACGGAAGCTTGCATTGTAGTACTGTATGTGATGGAAGCCTGCACTCCCGCCTTCCTCGGACTGTGCTGAAAGTTCAGAGTGACAGAAGCTTGCATTGTAGTACTGTATGTGATGGAAGCCTGCACTCCTGCCTTCCTCTGACTGTGCTGAAAGATCACAGTGATGGAAGCTTGCATTGCAGTACTGTATGTGATGGAAGCCTGCACTCCTGCCTTCCCCTGACTCTGCTGAAAGTTCACAGTGACAGAAACTTGCATTGTAGTACTGTATGTTATGGAAGCCTGCACTCCTGCCTTCCTCTGACTTTGCTGAAAGTTCAGAGTGACTGAAGCTTGCGTTGTAGTACTGTATGTGATGGAAGCCTGCACTCCTACCTTCCCCTGACTCTGCTGAAACTTCAGAGTGACAGAAGCTTTCATTGTAGGACTGTATGTGATGGAAGCCTGCACTCCTTCCTTCCTCTGACTGTGCTGAAGGTTCAGAATGACAGAAGCTTGCATTGCAGTACTGTATGATGGAAGCCTGCACTCCTGCCTTCCTCTGACTGTGCTGAAAGTTCAGAGTGACAGAAGCTTGCATTGTAGTACTGTAGGTTATGGAAGCCTGAACTCCTGCCTTCCTCTGACTGTGCTGAAAGTTCAGAGTGACAGAAGCTTGCATTGTAGTACTGTATGTTATGGAAGCCTGCACTCCTGCCTTCCTCTGACTGTGCTGAAAGTTCAGAGTCACAGAAGCTTGCATTGCGGTACTGTATGTGATGGAAGCCTGCACTTCTGCCTTCCTCTGACTGTGCTGAACGTTCAGAGTGACAGAAGCTTGCATTGTAGTACTGTATGTGATGGAAGCCTGCACTCCTGCCTTCCTCTGACTCTGCTGAAAGTTCAGAGTCACAGAAGCTTGCATTGTAGTACTGTATGTGATGGAAGCCTGCACTCCTGCCTTCCTCTGACTGTGCTGAAAGTTCAGAGTGACAGAAGCTTGCATTGTAGTACTGTATGTTATGGAAGCCTGCACTCCTGCCTTCCTCTGACTGTGCTGAAAGTTCAGAGTGACGGAACCTTGCATGGTAGTACTGTATGTGATGGAAGCCTGCACTCCCGCCTTCCTCTGACTGTGCTGAAAGTTCAGAGTGACAGAAGCTTGCATTATAGTACTGTATGTGATGGAAGCCTGCACTCCTGCCATCCTCCGAATGTGCTGAAAGTTCAGAGTGACGGAAGCTTGCATTGTAGTACTGTATGTGATGGAAGCCTGCACTCCTGCCTTCCTCTGACTGTGCTGAAAGTTCAGAGTGACAGAAACTTGCGTTGTAGTACTGTATGTGATGGAAGCCTGCACTCCTGCCATCCTCTGACTGTGCTGAAAGTACAGAATGACAGAAGCTTTCATTGTAGTACTATATGTTATGGAAGCCTGCACTCCTGCCTTCCTCTGACTGTGCTGAAAGTTAAGAGTGACGGAAGCTTGCATTGTAGCACTGTATGTTATGGAAGCCTGCACTCCCGCCTTCCTCTGACTGTGCTGAAAGTTAAGAGTGACGGAAGCTTGCATTGCGGTACTGTATGTGATGGAAGTCTGCACTCCTGCCTTCCTCTGACTGTGCTGAAAGTTAAGAGTGACGGAAGCTTGCATTGCGGTACTGTATGTGATGGAAGCCTGCACTCCCGCCTTCCTCTGACTGTGCTGAAAGTTAAGAGTGACGGAAGCTTGCATTGTAGTACTGTATGTGATGGAAGCCTGCACTCCCGCCTTCCTCTGACTGTGCTGAAAGTTAAGAGTGACGGAAGCTTGCATTGTAGTACTGTATGTGACGGAAGCCTGCACTCCTGCCTTCCTCTGACTGTGCTGAAAGTTCAGAGTGACGGAAGCTTGCATTGTAGTACTGTATGTGATGGAAGCCTGCACTCCCGCCTTCTTCGGACTGTGCTGAAAGTTCAGAGTGACAGAAGCTTGCATTGTAGTACTGTATGTGATGGAAGCCTGCACTCCTGCCTTCCTCTGACTGTGCTGAAAGATCACAGTGATGGAAGCTTGCATTGCAGTACTGTATGTGATGGAAGCCTGCACTCCTGCCTTCCCCTGACTCTGCTGAAAGTTCACAGTGACAGAAACTTGCATTGTAGTACTGTATGTGATGGAAGTCTGCACTCCTGCCTTCCTCTGACTGTGCTGAAAGTTCAAAGTGACGGAAGCTTGCATTGTAGTACTGTATGTGACGGAAGCCTGCACTCCTGCCTTCCTCTGACTGTGCTGAAAGTTCAGAGTGATGGAAGCTTGCATTGTAGTACTGTATGTGATGGAAGTCTGCACTCCTGCCTTCCTCTGACTGTGCTGAAAGTTAAGAGTGACGGAAGCTTGCATTGCGGTACTGTATGTGATGGAAGCCTGCACTCCCGCCTTCCTCTGACTGTGCTGAAAGTTAAGAGTGACGGAAGCTTGCATTGTAGTACTGTATGTGATGGAAGCCTGCACTCCCGCCTTCCTCTGACTGTGCTGAAAGTTAAGAGTGACGGAAGCTTGCATTGTAGTACTGTATGTGACGGAAGCCTGCACTCCTGCCTTCCTCTGACTGTGCTGAAAGTTCAGAGTGACGGAAGCTTGCATTGTAGTACTGTATGTGATGGAAGCCTGCACTCCCGCCTTCTTCGGACTGTGCTGAAAGTTCAGAGTGACAGAAGCTTGCATTGTAGTACTGTATGTGATGGAAGCCTGCACTCCTGCCTTCCTCTGACTGTGCTGAAAGATCACAGTGATGGAAGCTTGCATTGCAGTACTGTATGTGATGGAAGCCTGCACTCCTGCCTTCCCCTGACTCTGCTGAAAGTTCACAGTGACAGAAACTTGCATTGTAGTACTGTATGTGATGGAAGTCTGCACTCCTGCCTTCCTCTGACTGTGCTGAAAGTTCAAAGTGACGGAAGCTTGCATTGTAGTACTGTATGTGACGGAAGCCTGCACTCCTGCCTTCCTCTGACTGTGCTGAAAGTTCAGAGGGATGGAAGCTTGCATTGTAGTACTGTATGTGATGGAAGCCTGCACTCCCGCCTTCCTCTGACTGTGCTGAAAGTTAAGAGTGACGGAAGCTTGCATTGCGGTACTGTATGTGATGGAAGTCTGCACTCCTGCCTTCCTCTGACTGTGCTGAAAGTTCAAAGTGACGGAAGCTTGCATTGTAGTACTGTATGTGACGGAAGCCTGCACTCCTGCCTTCCTCTGACTGTGCTGAAAGTTCAGAGTGACGGAAGCTTGCATTGTAGTACTGTATGTGATGGAAGCCTGCACTCCCGCCTTCCTCGGACTGTGCTGAAAGTTCAGAGTGACAGAAGCTTGCATTGTAGTACTGTATGTGATGGAAGCCTGCACTCCTGCCTTCCTCTGACTGTGCTGAAAGATCACAGTGATGGAAGCTTGCATTGCAGTACTGTATGTGATGGAAGCCTGCACTCCTGCCTTCCCCTGACTCTGCTGAAAGTTCACAGTGACAGAAACTTGCATTGTAGTACTGTATGTTATGGAAGCCTGCACTCCTGCCTTCCTCTGACTTTGCTGAAAGTTCAGAGTGACGGAAGCTTGCGTTGTAGTACTGTATGTGATGGAAGCCTGCACTCCTACCTTCCCCTGACTCTGCTGAAACTTCAGAGTGACAGAAGCTTTCATTGTAGGACTGTATGTGATGGAAGCCTGCACTCCTTCCTTCCTCTGACTGTGCTGAAGGTTCAGAATGACAGAAGCTTGCATTGTAGTACTGTATGATGGAAGCCTGCACTCCTGCCTTCCTCTGACTGTGCTGAAAGTTCAGAGTGACAGAAGCTTGCATTGTAGTACTGTAGGTTATGGAAGCCTGAACTCCTGCCTTCCTCTGACTGTGCTGAAAGTTCAGAGTGACAGAAGCTTGCATTGTAGTACTGTATGTTATGGAAGCCTGCACTCCTGCCTTCCTCTGACTGTGCTGAAAGTTCAGAGTCACAGAAGCTTGCATTGCGGTACTGTATGTGATGGAAGCCTGCACTTCTGCCTTCCTCTGACTGTGCTGAACGTTCAGAGTGACAGAAGCTTGCATTGTAGTACTGTATGTGATGGAAGCCTGCACTCCTGCCTTCCTCTGACTCTGCTGAAAGTTCAGAGTCACAGAAGCTTGCATTGTAGTACTGTATGTGATGGAAGCCTGCACTCCTGCCTTCCTCTGACTGTGCGGAAAGTTCAGAGTGACAGAAGCTTGCATTGTAGTACTGTATGTTATGGAAGCCTGCACTCCTGCCTTCCTCTGACTGTGCTGAAAGTTCAGAGTGACGGAACCTTGCATTGTAGTACTGTATGTGATGGAAGCCTGGACTCCCGCCTTCCTCTGACTGTGCTGAAAGTTCAGAGTGACAGAAGCTTGCATTATAGTACTGTATGTGATGGAAGCCTGCACTCCTGCCATCCTCCGAATGTGCTGAAAGTTCAGAGTGACGGAAGCTTGCATTGTAGTACTGTATGTGATGGAAGCCTGCACTCCTGCCTTCCTCTGACTGTGCTGAAAGTTCAGAGTGACAGAAACTTGCGTTGTAGTACTGTATGTGATGGAAGCCTGCACTTCTGCCATCCTCTGACTGTGCTGAAAGTTCAGAGTGACAGAAGCTTGCATTGTAGTACTATATGTTATGGAAGCCTGCACTCCTGCCTTCCTCTGACTGTGCTGAAAGTTAAGAGTGACGGAAGCTTGCATTGTAGCACTGTATGTTATGGAAGCCTGCACTCCCGCCTTCCTCTGACTGTGCTGAAAGTTAAGAGTGACGGAAGCTTGCATTGCGGTACTGTATGTGATGGAAGTCTGCACTCCTGCCTTCCTCTGACTGTGCTGAAAGTTAAGAGTGACGGAAGCTTGCATTGCGGTACTGTATGTGATGGAAGCCTGCACTCCCGCCTTCCTCTGACTGTGCTGAAAGTTAAGAGTGACGGAAGCTTGCATTGTAGTACTGTATGTGATGGAAGCCTGCACTCCCGCCTTCCTCTGACTGTGCTGAAAGTTAAGAGTGACGGAAGCTTGCATTGCGGTACTGTATGTGATGGAAGTCTGCACTCCTGCCTTCCTCTGACTGTGCTGAAAGTTCAAAGTGACGGAAGCTTGCATTGTAGTACTGTATGTGATGGAAGCCTGCACTCCTGCCTTCCTCTGACTGTGCTGAAAGTTAAGAGTGACGGAAGCTTGCATTGTAGCCCTGTATGTGATAAAAGCCTGCACTCCTGCCTTCCCCTGACTCTGCTGAAAGTTCAGAGTGACGGAAGCTTGCATCGTAGTACTGTATGTGATGTAAGCCTAAACTCCTGCCTTCCTCTGACTGTGCTGAAAGTTAAGAGTGACGGTAGCTTGCATTGTAGTACTGTATGTGATGGAAGCCTGCACTCCTGTCTTCCCTTGACTGTGCTGAAAGTTCAGAGTGACGGAACCTTGCATTGTAGTACTGTATGTGATGGAAGCCTGCACTCCTGCCTTCCTCTGACTGCTGAAAGTTAAGAGTGACGGAAGCTTGCATCGTAGTACTGTATGTGATGGGAGCCTGCACTCCTGCCTTCCCCTGACTCTGCTGAAAGTTCAGAGTGACAGAAGCTTGCATTGTAGCACTGTATGTGATGGAAGCCTGCACTCCTGCCTTCCTTTGACTGTGCTGAAAGTTCAGAGTGATGGAAGCTTGCATCGTAGTACTGTATGTGATGGGAGCCTGCACTCCTGCCTTCCCCTGACTCTGCTGAAAGTTCAGAGTGACAGAAGCTTGCATTGTAGCACTGTATGTGATGGAAGCCTGCACTCCTGCCTTCCTTTGACTGTGCTGAAAGTTCAGAGTGATGGAAGCTTGCATCGTAGTACTGTATGTGATGGGAGCCTGCACTCCTGCTTTCCCCTGACTCTGCTGAAAGTTCACAGTGACAGAAGCTTGCATTGTAGCACTGTATGTGATGGAAGCCTGCACTACTGCCTTCCTCTGACTGTGCTGAAAGTTCAGAGTGACGGAAGCTTGCATTGTAGTACTGTATGTTATGGAAGCCTACACTCCTGCCTTCCTCTGACTGTGCTGAAAGTTTGGAGTGACGGAAGCTTGCATTGTAGTACTGTATGTTATGGAAGCCTGCACTCCCACCGTCCTCTGACTGTGCTGAACGTTCAGAGTGACAGAAGCTTGCATTGTAGTACTGTATGTGATGGAAGCCTGCACTCCTGCCTTCCTCTGACTGTGCTGAAAGTTCAGAGTGACGGAAGCTAGCATTGTAGTACTGTATGTTATGGAAGCCTGCACTCACGCTGTCCTCTGACTGTGCTGAAACTTCAGAGTGACAGAAGCTTGCATTGTAGTACTGTATGTGATGGAAGCCTGCACTCCTGCCTTCCCCTGACTGTGCTGAAAGTTCAGAGTGATGGAAGCTTGCATTGTAGTACTGTATGTGATGGTAGTCTGCACTCCTGCCTTCCACTGACTGTGCTGAAAGTTCAGAGTGACAGAAGCTTGCATTGTAGTACTGTATGTGATGGAAGCCTGCACTCCTGCCTTCCCCTGAGTGTGCTGAAAGTTCAGAGTGATGGAAGCTTGCATTGTAGGGCTGTATGTGATGGAAGCCTGCACTCCTTCCTTCCTCTGACTGTGCTGAAAGTTCAGAATGACAGAAGCTTGCATTGTAGTACTGTATGATGGAAGCCTGCACTCCTGCCTTCCTCTGACTGTGCTGAAAGTTCAGAGTGACAGAAGCTTGCATTGTAGTACTGTAGGTTATGGAAGCCTGCACTCCTGCCTTCCTCTGACTGTGCTGAAAGTTCAGAGTGACAGAAGCTTGCATTGTAGTACTGTATGTTATGGAAGCCTGCACTCCTGCCTTCCTCTGACTGTGCTGAAAGTTCAGAGTCACAGAAGCTTGCATTGCGGTACTGTATGTGATGGAAGCCTGCACTTCTGCCTTCCTCTGACTGTGCTGAACGTTCAGAGTGACAGAAGCTTGCATTGTAGTACTGTATGTGATGGAAGCCTGCACTCCTGCCTTCCTCTGACTCTGCTGAAAGTTCAGAGTCACAGAAGCTTGCATTGTAGTACTGTATGTGATGGAAGCCTGCACTCCTGCCTTCCTCTGACTGTGCTGAAAGTTCAGAGTGACAGAAGCTTGCATTGTAGTACTGTATGTTATGGAAGCCTGCACTCCTGCCTTCCTCTGACTGTGCTGAAAGTTCAGAGTGACGGAACCTTGCATTGTAGTACTGTATGTGAAGGAAGCCTGCACTCCCGCCTTCCTCTGACTGTGCTGAAA
The DNA here is from genome assembly GCF_964261635.1 of Lissotriton helveticus. Classification (NCBI taxonomy): domain Eukaryota; kingdom Metazoa; phylum Chordata; class Amphibia; order Caudata; family Salamandridae; genus Lissotriton; species Lissotriton helveticus. Next base: position 2,123,516,131 of record NC_136067.1, on the reverse strand, counting down.
GTTCAGAGTGACAGAAGCTTGCATTATAGTACTGTATGTGATGGAAGCCTGCACTCCTGCCATCCTCCGAATGTGCTGAAAGTTCAGAGTGACGGAAGCTTGCATTGTAGTACTGTATGTGATGGAAGCCTGCACTCCTGCCTTCCTCTGACTGTGCTGAAAGTTCAGAGTGACAGAAACTTGTGTTGTAGTACTGTATGTGATGGAAGCCTGCACTCCTGCCATCCTCTGACTGTGCTGAAAGTTCAGAGTGACAGAAGCTTGCATTGTAGTACTATATGTTATGGAAGCCTAACCTCCTGCCTTCCTCTGACTGTGCTGAAAGTTAAGAGTGACGGAAGCTTGCATTGTAGCACTGTATGTTATGGAAGCCTGCACTCCCGCCTTCCTCTGACTGTGCTGAAAGTTAAGAGTGACGGAAGCTTGCATTGCGGTACTGTATGTGATGGAAGTCTGCACTCCTGCCTTCCTCTGACTGTGCTGAAAGTTATGAGTGACAGAAGCTTGCATTGCGGTACTGTATGTGATGGAAGCCTGCACTCCCGCCTTCCTCTGACTGTGCTGAAAGTTAAGAGTGACGGAAGCTTGCATTGTAGTACTGTATGTGATGGAAGCCTGCACTCCCGCCTTCCTCTGACTGTGCTGAAAGTTAAGAGTGACGGAAGCTTGCATTGCGGTACTGTATGTGATGGAAGTCTGCACTCCTGCCTTCCTCTGACTGTGCTGAAAGTTCAAAGTGACGGAAGCTTGCATTGTAGTACTGTATGTGATGGAAGCCTGCACTCCTGCCTTCCTCTGACTGTGCTGAAAGTTAAGAGTGACGGAACCTTGCATTGTAGCACTGTATGTGATAAAAGCCTGCACTCCTGCCTTCCCCTGACTCTGCTGAAAGTTCAGAGTGACGGAAGCTTGCATCGTAGTACTGTATGTGATGTAAGCCTAAACTCCTGCCTTCCTCTGACTGTGCTGAAAGTTAAGAGTGCCGGTAGCTTGCATTGTAGTACTGTATGTGATGGAAGCCTGCACTCCTGTCTTCCCTTGACTGTGCTGAAAGTTCAGAGTGACGGAACCTTGCATTGTAGTACTGTATGTGATGGAAGCCTGCACTCCTGCCTTCCTCTGACTGCTGAAAGTTAATAGTGACGGAAGCTTGCATTGTAGTACTGTATGTGATGGGAGCCTGCACTCCTGCCTTCCCCTGACTCTGCTGAAAGTTCAGAGTGACAGAAGCTTGCATTGTAGCACTGTATGTGATGGAAGCCTGCACTCCTGCCTTCCTTTGACTGTGCTGAAAGTTCAGAGTGATGGAAGCTTGCATCGTAGTACTGTATGTGATGGGAGCCTGCACTCCTGCCTTCCCCTGACTCTGCTGAAAGTTCAGAGTGACAGAAGCTTGCATTGTAGCACTGTATGTGATGGAAGCCTGCACTCCTGCCTTCCTTTGACTGTGCTGAAAGTTCAGAGTGATGGAAGCTTGCATCGTAGTACTGTATGTGATGGGAGCCTGCACTTCTGCCTTCCCCTGACTCTGCTGAAAGTTCACAGTGACAGAAGCTTGCATTGTAGCACTGTATGTGATGGAAGCCTGCACTACTGCCTTCCTCTGACTGTGCTGAAAGTTCAGAGTGACGGAAGCTTGCATTGTAGTACTGTATGTTATGGAAGCCTGCACTCCTGCCTTCCTCTGACTGTGCTGAAAGTTCGGAGTGACGGAAGCTTGCATTGTAGTACTGTATGTTATGGAAGCCTGCACTCCCACCGTCCTCTGACTGTGCTGAAAGTTCAGAGCGACAGAAGCTTGCATTGTAGTACTGTATGTGATGGAAGCCTGCACTCCTGCCTTCCTCTGACTGTGCTGAAAGTTCAGAGTGACGGAAACTTGCATTGTAGTACTGTATGTTATGGAAGCCTGCACTCACGCTGTCCTCTGACTGTGCTGAAACTTCAGAGTGACAGAAGCTTGCATTGTAGTACTGTATGTGATGGAAGCCTGCACTCCTGCCTTCCCCTGACTGTGCTGAAAGTTCAGAGTGATGGAAGCTTGCATTGTAGTACTGTATGTGATGGTAGTCTGCACTCCTGCCTTCCACTGACTGTGCTGAAAGTTCAGAGTGACAGAAGCTTGCATTGTAGTACTGTATGCGATGGAAGCCTGCACTCCTGCCTTCCCCTGAGTGTGCTGAAAGTTCAGAGTGATGGAAGCTTGCATTGTAGTACTGTATGTGATGGAAGTCTGCACTCCTGCCATCCTCTGACTGTGCTGAAAGTTCAGAGTGACGGAAGCTTGCATTGTAGTACTGTATGTGTTGGAAGCCTGCACTCCTGCCTTCCTCTGACTGTGCTGAAAGTTCAGAGTGACGGAACCTTGCATGGTAGTACTGTATGTGATGGAAGCCTGCACTCCCGCCTTCCTCTGACTGTGCTGAAAGTTCAGAGTGACAGAAGCTTGCATTATAGTACTGTATGTGATGGAAGCCTGCACTCCTGCCATCCTCCGAATGTGCTGAAAGTTCAGAGTGACGGAAGCTTGCATTGTAGTACTGTATGTGATGGAAGCCTGCACTTCTGCCTTCCTCTGACTGTGCTGAAAGTTCAGAGTGACAGAAACTTGCGTTGTAGTACTGTATGTGATGGAAGCCTGCACTCCTGCCATCCTCTGACTGTGCTGAAAGTTCAGAGTGACAGAAGCTTGCATTGTAGTACTATATGTTATGGAAGCCTGCACTCCTGCCTTCCTCTGACTGTGCTGAAAGTTAAGAGTGACGGAAGCTTGCATTGTAGCACTGTATGTTATGGAAGCCTGCACTCCTGCCTTGTTCTGACTGTGCTGAAAGTTCAGAGTGACGGAAGCTTGCATTGCAGTACTGTATGTGATGGAAGCCTGCACTCCTGCCTTCCTCTGACTGTGCTGAAAGTTCAGAGTGACACAAGCTTGCATTGTAGTACTGTATGTGATGGAAGCCTGCACTCCTGCCTTCCTCTGACTGTGCTGAAAGTTCAGAGTGACACAAGCTTGCATTGTAGTACTGTATGTGATGGAAGCCTGCACTCCTGAGTTCCTCTGACTGTGCTGAAAGTTCAGAGTGATGGAAGCTTGCATTGTAGTACTGTATGTGACGGAAGCCTGCACTCCTGCCTTCCTCTGACTGTGCTGAAAGTTCAGAGTGACGGAAGCTTGCATTGTAGTACTGTATGTGATGGAAGCCTGCACTCCCGCCTTCCTCAGACTGTGCTGAAAGTTCAGAGTGACAGAAGCTTGCATTGTAGTACTGTATGTGATGGAAGCCTGCACTCCTGCCTTCCTCTGACTGTGCTGAAAGATCACAGTGATGGAAGCTTGCATTGCAGTACTGTATGTGATGGAAGCCTGCACTCCTGCCTTCCCCTGACTCTGCTGAAAGTTCACAGTGACAGAAACTTGCATTGTAGTACTGTATGTTATGGAAGCCTGCACTCCTGCCTTCCTCTGACTTTGCTGAAAGTTCAGAGTGACTGAAGCTTGCGTTGTAGTACTGTATGTGATGGAAGCCTGCACTCCTACCTTCCCCTGACTCTGCTGAAACTTCAGAGTGACAGAAGCTTTCATTGTAGGACTGTATGTGATGGAAGCCTGCACTCCTGAGTTCCTCTGACTGTGCTGAAAGTTCAGAGTGATGGAAGCTTGCATTGTAGTACTGTATGTGACGGAAGCCTGCACTCCTTCCTTCCTCTGACTGTGCTGAAGGTTCAGAATGACAGAAGCTTGCATTGCAGTACTGTATGATGGAAGCCTGCACTCCTGCCTTCCTCTGACTGTGCTGAAAGTTCAGAGTGACAGAAGCTTGCATTGTAGTACTGTAGGTTATGGAAGCCTGAACTCCTGCCTTCCTCTGACTGTGCTGAAAGTTCAGAGTGACAGAAGCTTGCATTGTAGTACTGTATGTTATGGAAGCCTGCACTCCTGCCTTCCTCTGACTGTGCTGAAAGTTTAGAGTCACAGAAGCTTGCATTGCGGTACTGTATGTGATGGAAGCCTGCACTTCTGCCTTCCTCTGACTGTGCTGAACGTTCAGAGTGACAGAAGCTTGCATTGTAGTACTGTATGTGATGGAAGCCTGCACTCCTGCCTTCCTCTGACTCTGCTGAAAGTTCAGAGTCACAGAAGCTTGCATTGTAGTACTGTATGTGATGGAAGCCTGCACTCCTGCCTTCCTCTGACTGTGCTGAAAGTTCAGAGTGACAGAAGCTTGCATTGTAGTACTGTATGTTATGGAAGCCTGCACTCCTGCCTTCCTCTGACTGTGCTGAAAGTTCAGAGTGACGGAACCTTGCATGGTAGTACTGTATGTGATGGAAGCCTGCACTCCCGCCTTCCTCTGACTGTGCTGAAAGTTCAGAGTGACAGAAGCTTGCATTATAGTACTGTATGTGATGGAAGCCTGCACTCCTGCCATCCTCCGAATGTGCTGAAAGTTCAGAGTGACGGAAGCTTGCATTGTAGTACTGTATGTGATGGAAGCCTGCACTCCTGCCTTCCTCTGACTGTGCTGAAAGTTCAGAGTGACAGAAACTTGCGTTGTAGTACTGTATGTGATGGAAGCCTGCACTCCTGCCATCCTCTGACTGTGCTGAAAGTACAGAATGACAGAAGCTTGCATTGTAGTACTATATGTTATGGAAGCCTGCACTCCTGCCTTCCTCTGACTGTGCTGAAAGTTAAGAGTGACGGAAGCTTGCATTGTAGCACTGTATGTTATGGAAGCCTGCACTCCCGCCTTCCTCTGACTGTGCTGAAAGTTAAGAGTGACGGAAGCTTGCATTGCGGTACTTTATGTGATGGAAGTCTGCACTCCTGCCTTCCTCTGACTGTGCTGAAAGTTAAGAGTGACGGAAGCTTGCATTGCGGTACTGTATGTGATGGAAGCCTGCACTCCCGCCTTCCTCTGACTGTGCTGAAAGTTAAGAGTGACGGAAGCTTGCATTGTAGTACTGTATGTGATGGAAGCCTGCACTCCCGCCTTCCTCTGACTGTGCTGAAAGTTAAGAGTGACGGAAGCTTGCATTGTAGTACTGTATGTGACGGAAGCCTGCACTCCTGCCTTCCTCTGACTGTGCTGAAAGTTCAGAGTGACGGAAGCTTGCATTGTAGTACTGTATGTGATGGAAGCCTGCACTCCCGCCTTCTTCGGACTGTGCTGAAAGTTCAGAGTGACAGAAGCTTGCATTGTAGTACTGTATGTGATGGAAGCCTGCACTCCTGCCTTCCTCTGACTGTGCTGAAAGATCACAGTGATGGAAGCTTGCATTGCAGTACTGTATGTGATGGAAGCCTGCACTCCTGCCTTCCCCTGACTCTGCTGAAAGTTCACAGTGACAGAAACTTGCATTGTAGTACTGTATGTGATGGAAGTCTGCACTCCTGCCTTCCTCTGACTGTGCTGAAAGTTCAAAGTGACGGAAGCTTGCATTGTAGTACTGTATGTGACGGAAGCCTGCACTCCTGCCTTCCTCTGACTGTGCTGAAAGTTCAGAGTGATGGAAGCTTGCATTGTAGTACTGTATGTGATGGAAGTCTGCACTCCTGCCTTCCTCTGACTGTGCTGAAAGTTAAGAGTGACGGAAGCTTGCATTGCGGTACTGTATGTGATGGAAGCCTGCACTCCCGCCTTCCTCTGACTGTGCTGAAAGTTAAGAGTGACGGAAGCTTGCATTGTAGTACTGTATGTGATGGAAGCCTGCACTCCCGCCTTCCTCTGACTGTGCTGAAAGTTAAGAGTGACGGAAGCTTGCATTGTAGTACTGTATGTGACGGAAGCCTGCACTCCTGCCTTCCTCTGACTGTGCTGAAAGTTCAGAGTCACGGAAGCTTGCATTGTAGTACTGTATGTGATGGAAGCCTGCACTCCCGCCTTCTTCGGACTGTGCTGAAAGTTCAGAGTGACAGAAGCTTGCATTGTAGTACTGTATGTGATGGAAGCCTGCACTCCTGCCTTCCTCTGACTGTGCTGAAAGATCACAGTGATGGAAGCTTGCATTGCAGTACTGTATGTGATGGAAGCCTGCACTCCTGCCTTCCCCTGACTCTGCTGAAAGTTCACAGTGACAGAAACTTGCATTGTAGTACTGTATGTGATGGAAGTCTGCACTCCTGCCTTCCTCTGACTGTGCTGAAAGTTCAAAGTGATGGAAGCTTGCATTGTAGTACTGTATGTGACGGAAGCCTGCACTCCTGCCTTCCTCTGACTGTGCTGAAAGTTCAGAGGGATGGAAGCTTGCATTGTAGTACTGTATGTGATGGAAGCCTGCACTCCCGCCTTCCTCTGACTGTGCTGAAAGTTAAGAGTGACGGAAGCTTGCATTGCGGTACTGTATGTGATGGAAGTCTGCACTCCTGCCTTCCTCTGACTGTGCTGAAAGTTCAAAGTGACGGAAGCTTGCATTGTAGTACTGTATGTGACGGAAGCCTGCACTCCTGCCTTCCTCTGACTGTGCTGAAAGTTCAGAGTGACGGAAGCTTGCATTGTAGTACTGTATGTGATGGAAGCCTGCACTCCCGCCTTCCTCGGACTGTGCTGAAAGTTCAGAGTGACAGAAGCTTGCATTGTAGTACTGTATGTGATGGAAGCCTGCACTCCTGCCTTCCTCTGACTGTGCTGAAAGATCACAGTGATGGAAGCTTGCATTGCAGTACTGTATGTGATGGAAGCCTGCACTCCTGCCTTCCCCTGACTCTGCTGAAAGTTCACAGTGACAGAAACTTGCATTGTAGTACTGTATGTTATGGAAGCCTGCACTCCTGCCTTCCTCTGACTTTGCTGAAAGTTCAGAGTGACGGAAGCTTGCGTTGTAGTACTGTATGTGATGGAAGCCTGCACTCCTACCTTCCCCTGACTCTGCTGAAACTTCAGAGTGACAGAAGCTTTCATTGTAGGACTGTATGTGATGGAAGCCTGCACTCCTTCCTTCCTCTGACTGTGCTGAAGGTTCAGAATGACAGAAGCTTGCATTGTAGTACTGTATGATGGAAGCCTGCACTCCTGCCTTCCTCTGACTGTGCTGAAAGTTCAGAGTGACAGAAGCTTGCATTGTAGTACTGTAGGTTATGGAAGCCTGGACTCCTGCCTTCCTCTGACTGTGCTGAAAGTTCAGAGTGACAGAAGCTTGCATTGTAGTACTGTATGTTATGGAAGCCTGCACTCCTGCCTTCCTCTGACTGTGCTGAAAGTTCAGAGTCACAGAAGCTTGCATTGCGGTACTGTATGTGATGGAAGCCTGCACTTCTGCCTTCCTCTGACTGTGCTGAACGTTCAGAGTGACAGAAGCTTGCATTGTAGTACTGTATGTGATGGAAGCCTGCACTCCTGCCTTCCTCTGACTCTGCTGAAAGTTCAGAGTCACAGAAGCTTGCATTGTAGTACTGTATGTGATGGAAGCCTGCACTCCTGCCTTCCTCTGACTGTGCTGAAAGTTCAGAGTGACAGAAGCTTGCATTGTAGTACTGTATGTTATGGAAGCCTGCACTCCTGCCTTCCTCTGACTGTGCTGAAAGTTCAGAGTGACGGAACCTTGCATTGTAGTACTGTATGTGATGGAAGCCTGGACTCCCGCCTTCCTCTGACTGTGCTGAAAGTTCAGAGTGACAGAAGCTTGCATTATAGTACTGTATGTGATGGAAGCCAGCACTCCTGCCATCCTCCGAATGTGCTGAAAGTTCAGAGTGACGGAAGCTTGCATTGTAGTACTGTATGTGATGGAAGCCTGCACTCCTGCCTTCCTCTGACTGTGCTGAAAGTTCAGAGTGACAGAAACTTGCGTTGTAGTACTGTATGTGATGGAAGCCTGCACTTCTGCCATCCTCTGACTGTGCTGAAAGTTCAGAGTGACGGAAGCTTGCATTGTAGCACTGTATGTTATGGAAGCCTGCACTCCCGCCTTCCTCTGACTGTGCTGAAAGTTAAGAGTGACGGAAGCTTGCATTGCGGTACTGTATGTGATGGAAGTCTGCACTCCTGCCTTCCTCTGACTGTGCTGAAAGTTAAGAGTGACGGAAGCTTGCATTGCGGTACTGTATGTGATGGAAGCCTGCACTCCCGCCTTCCTCTGACTGTGCTGAAAGTTAAGAGTGACGGAAGCTTGCATTGTAGTACTGTATGTGATGGAAGCCTGCACTCCCGCCTTCCTCTGACTGTGCTGAAAGTTAAGAGTGACGGAAGCTTGCATTGCGGTACTGTATGTGATGGAAGTCTGCACTCCTGCCTTCCTCTGACTGTGCTGAAAGTTCAAAGTGACGGAAGCTTGCATTGTAGTACTGTATGTGATGGAAGCCTGCACTCCTGCCTTCCTCTGACTGTGCTGAAAGTTAAGAGTGACGGAAGCTTGCATTGTAGCCCTGTATGTGATAAAAGCCTGCACTCCTGCCTTCCCCTGACTCTGCTGAAAGTTCAGAGTGACGGAAGCTTGCATCGTAGTACTGTATGTGATGTAAGCCTAAACTCCTGCCTTCCTCTGACTGTGCTGAAAGTTAAGAGTGACGGTAGCTTGCATTGTAGTACTGTATGTGATGGAAGCCTGCACTCCTGTCTTCCCTTGACTGTGCTGAAAGTTCAGAGTGACGGAACCTTGCATTGTAGTACTGTATGTGATGGAAGCCTGCACTCCTGCCTTCCTCTGACTCTGCTGAAAGTTCAGAGTCACAGAAGCTTGCATTGTAGTACTGTATGTGATGGAAGCCTGCACTCCTGCCTTCCTCTGACTGTGCTGAAAGTTCAGAGTGACAGAAGCTTGCATTGTAGTACTGTATGTTATGGAAGCCTGCACTCCTGCCTTCCTCTGACTGTGCTGAAAGTTCAGAGTGACGGAACCTTGCATTGTAGTACTGTATGTGATGGAAGCCTGGACTCCCGCCTTCCTCTGACTGTGCTGAAAGTTCAGAGTGACAGAAGCTTGCATTATAGTACTGTATGTGATGGAAGCCAGCACTCCTGCCATCCTCCGAATGTGCTGAAAGTTCAGAGTGACGGAAGCTTGCATTGTAGTACTGTATGTGATGGAAGCCTGCACTCCTGCCTTCCTCTGACTGTGCTGAAAGTTCAGAGTGACAGAAACTTGCGTTGTAGTACTGTATGTGATGGAAGCCTGCACTTCTGCCATCCTCTGACTGTGCTGAAAGTTCAGAGTGACGGAAGCTTGCATTGTAGCACTGTATGTTATGGAAGCCTGCACTCCCGCCTTCCTCTGACTGTGCTGAAAGTTAAGAGTGACGGAAGCTTGCATTGCGGTACTGTATGTGATGGAAGTCTGCACTCCTGCCTTCCTCTGACTGTGCTGAAAGTTAAGAGTGACGGAAGCTTGCATTGCGGTACTGTATGTGATGGAAGCCTGCACTCCCGCCTTCCTCTGACTGTGCTGAAAGTTAAGAGTGACGGAAGCTTGCATTGTAGTACTGTATGTGATGGAAGCCTGCACTCCCGCCTTCCTCTGACTGTGCTGAAAGTTAAGAGTGACGGAAGCTTGCATTGCGGTACTGTATGTGATGGAAGTCTGCACTCCTGCCTTCCTCTGACTGTGCTGAAAGTTCAAAGTGACGGAAGCTTGCATTGTAGTACTGTATGTGATGGAAGCCTGCACTCCTGCCTTCCTCTGACTGTGCTGAAAGTTAAGAGTGACGGAAGCTTGCATTGTAGCCCTGTATGTGATAAAAGCCTGCACTCCTGCCTTCCCCTGACTCTGCTGAAAGTTCAGAGTGACGGAAGCTTGCATCGTAGTACTGTATGTGATGTAAGCCTAAACTCCTGCCTTCCTCTGACTGTGCTGAAAGTTAAGAGTGACGGTAGCTTGCATTGTAGTACTGTATGTGATGGAAGCCTGCACTCCTGTCTTCCCTTGACTGTGCTGAAAGTTCAGAGTGACGGAACCTTGCATTGTAGTACTGTATGTGATGGAAGCCTGCACTCCTGCCTTCCTCTGACTGCTGAAAGTTAAGAGTGACGGAAGCTTGCATCGTAGTACTGTATGTGATGGGAGCCTGCACTCCTGCCTTCCCCTGACTCTGCTGAAAGTTCAGAGTGACAGAAGCTTGCATTGTAGCACTGTATGTGATGGAAGCCTGCACTCCTGCCTTCCTTTGACTGTGCTGAAAGTTCAGAGTGATGGAAGCTTGCATCGTAGTACTGTATGTGATGGGAGCCTGCACTCCTGCCTTCCCCTGACTCTGCTGAAAGTTCACAGTGACAGAAGCTTGCATTGTAGCACTGTATGTGATGGAAGCCTGCACTACTGCCTTCCTCTGACTGTGCTGAAAGTTCAGAGTGACGGAAGCTTGCATTGTAGTACTGTATGTTATGGAAGCCTACACTCCTGCCTTCCTCTGACTGTGCTGAAAGTTTGGAGTGACGGAAGCTTGCATTGTAGTACTGTATGTTATGGAAGCCTGCACTCCCACCGTCCTCTGACTGTGCTGAACGTTCAGAGTGACAGAAGCTTGCATTGTAGTACTGTATGTGATGGAAGCCTGCACTCCTGCCTTCCTCTGACTGTGCTGAAAGTTCAGAGTGACGGAAGCTAGCATTGTAGTACTGTATGTTATGGAAGCCTGCACTCACGCTGTCCTCTGACTGTGCTGAAACTTCAGAGTGACAGAAGCTTGCATTGTAGTACTGTATGTGATGGAAGCCTGCACTCCTGCCTTCCCCTGACTGTGCTGAAAGTTCAGAGTGATGGAAGCTTGCATTGTAGTACTGTATGTGATGGTAGTCTGCACTCCTGCCTTCCACTGACTGTGCTGAAAGTTCAGAGTGACAGAAGCTTGCATTGTAGTACTGTATGTGATGGAAGCCTGCACTCCTGCCTTCCCCTGAGTGTGCTGAAAGTTCAGAGTGATGGAAGCTTGCATTGTAGGGCTGTATGTGATGGAAGCCTGCACTCCTTCCTTCCTCTGACTGTGCTGAAAGTTCAGAATGACAGAAGCTTGCATTGTAGTACTGTATGATGGAAGCCTGCACTCCTGCCTTCCTCTGACTGTGCTGAAAGTTCAGAGTGACAGAAGCTTGCATTGTAGTACTGTAGGTTATGGAAGCCTGCACTCCTGCCTTCCTCTGACTGTGCTGAAAGTTCAGAGTGACAGAAGCTTGCATTGTAGTACTGTATGTTATGGAAGCCTGCACTCCTGCCTTCCTCTGACTGTGCTGAAAGTTCAGAGTCACAGAAGCTTGCATTGCGGTACTGTATGTGATGGAAGCCTGCACTTCTGCCTTCCTCTGACTGTGCTGAACGTTCAGAGTGACAGAAGCTTGCATTGTAGTACTGTATGTGATGGAAGCCTGCACTCCTGCCTTCCTCTGACTCTGCTGAAAGTTCAGAGTCACAGAAGCTTGCATTGTAGTACTGTATGTGATGGAAGCCTGCACTCCTGCCTTCCTCTGACTGTGCTGAAAGTTCAGAGTGACAGAAGCTTGCATTGTAGTACTGTATGTTATGGAAGCCTGCACTCCTGCCTTCCTCTGACTGTGCTGAAAGTTCAGAGTGACGGAACCTTGCATTGTAGTACTGTATGTGAAGGAAGCCTGCACTCCCGCCTTCCTCTGACTGTGCTGAAAGTTCAGAGTGACAGAAGCTTGCATTATAGTACTGTATGTGATGGAAGCCTGCACTCCTGCCATCCTCCGAATGTGCTGAAAGTTCAGAGTGACGGAAGCTTGCATTGTAGTACTGTATGTGATGGAAGCCTGCACTCCTGCCTTCCTCTGACTGTGCTGAAAGTTCAGAGTGACAGAAACTTGTGTTGTAGTACTGTATGTGATGGAAGCCTGCACTCCTGCCATCCTCTGACTGTGCTGAAAGTTCAGAGTGACAGAAGCTTGCATTGTAGTACTATATGTTATGGAAGCCTAACCTCCTGCCTTCCTCTGACTGTGCTGAAAGTTAAGAGTGACGGAAGCTTGCATTGTAGCACTGTATGTTATGGAAGCCTGCACTCCCGCCTTCCTCTGACTGTGCTGAAAGTTAAGAGTGACGGAAGCTTGCATTGCGGTACTGTATGTGATGGAAGTCTGCACTCCTGCCTTCCTCTGACTGTGCTGAAAGTTATGAGTGACAGAAGCTTGCATTGCGGTACTGTATGTGATGGAAGCCTGCACTCCCGCCTTCCTCTGACTGTGCTGAAAGTTAAGAGTGACGGAAGCTTGCATTGTAGTACTGTATGTGATGGAAGCCTGCACTCCCGCCTTCCTCTGACTGTGCTGAAAGTTAAGAGTGACGGAAGCTTGCATTGCGGTACTGTATGTGATGGAAGCCTGCACTCCTGCCTTCCTCTGACTGTGCTGAAAGTTCAAAGTGACGGAAGCTTGCATTGTAGTACTGTATGTGATGGAAGCCTGCACTCCTGCCTTCCTCTGACTGTGCTGAAAGTTAAGAGTGACGGAACCTTGCATTGTAGCACTGTATGTGATAAAAGCCTGCACTCCTGCCTTCCCCTGACTCTGCTGAAAGTTCAGAGTGACGGAAGCTTGCATCGTAGTACTGTATGTGATGTAAGCCTAAACTCCTGCCTTCCTCTGACTGTGCTGAAAGTTAAGAGTGACGGTAGCTTGCATTGTAGTACTGTATGTGATGGAAGCCTGCACTCCTGTCTTCCCTTGACTGTGCTGAAAGTTCAGAGTGACGGAACCTTGCATTGTAGTACTGTATGTGATGGAAGCCTGCACTCCTGCCTTCCTCTGACTGCTGAAAGTTAAGAGTGACGGAAGCTTGCATTGTAGTACTGTATGTGATGGGAGCCTGCACTCCTGCCTTCCCCTGACTCTGCTGAAAGTTCAGAGTGACAGAAGCTTGCATTGTAGCACTGTATGTGATGGAAGCCTGCACTCCTGCCTTCCTTTGACTGTGCTGAAAGTTCAGAGTGATGGAAGCTTGCATCGTAGTACTGTATGTGATGGGAGCCTGCACTCCTGCCTTCCCCTGACTCTGCTGAAAGTTCAGAGTGACAGAAGCTTGCATTGTAGCACTGTATGTGATGGAAGCCTGCACTCCTGCCTTCCTTTGACTGTGCTGAAAGTTCAGAGTGATGGAAGCTTGCATCGTAGTACTGTATGTGATGGGAGCCTGCACTTCTGCCTTCCCCTGACTCTGCTGAAAGTTCACAGTGACAGAAGCTTGCATTGTAGCACTGTATGTGATGGAAGCCTGCACTACTGCCTTCCTCTGACTGTGCTGAAAGTTCAGAGTGACGGAAGCTTGCATTGTAGTACTGTATGTTATGGAAGCCTGCACTCCTGCCTCCCTCTGACTGTGCTGAAAGTTCGGAGTGACGGAAGCTTGCATTGTAGTACTGTATGTTATGGAAGCCTGCACTCCCACCGTCCTCTGACTGTGCTGAAAGTTCAGAGCGACAGAAGCTTGCATTGTAGTACTGTATGTGATGGAAGCCTGCACTCCTGCCTTCCTCTGACTGTGCTGAAAGTTCAGAGTGACGGAAGCTTGCATTGTAGTACTGTATGTTATGGAAGCCTGCACTCACGCTGTCCTCTGACTGTGCTGAAACTTCAGAGTGACAGAAGCTTGCATTGTAGTACTGTATGTGATGGAAGCCTGCACTCCTGCCTTCCCCTAACTGTGCTGAAAGTTCAGAGTGATGGAAGCTTGCATTGTAGTACTGTATGTGATGGTAGTCTGCACTCCTGCCTTCCACTGACTGTGCTGAAAGTTCAGAGTGACAGAAGCTTGCATTGTAGTACTGTATGCGATGGAAGCCTGCACTCCTGCCTTCCCCTGAGTGTGCTGAAAGTTCAGAGTGATGGAAGCTTGCATTGTAGTACTGTATGTGATGGAAGTCTGCACTCCTGCCATCCTCTGACTGTGCTGAAAGTTCAGAGTGACGGAAGCTTGCATTGTAGTACTGTATGTGTTGGAAGCCTGCACTCCTGCCTTCCTCTGACTCTGCTGAAAGTTCAGAGTGACGGAACCTTGCATTGTAGTACTGTATGTGATGGGAGCCTACACTCCTGCCTTCCTCTGACTGTGCTGAAAGTTCAGAGTGACGGAACCTTGCATTGTAGTACTGTATGTGATGGAAGCCTTCACTCCCGCCTTCCTCGGACTGTGCTGAAAGTTCAGAGTGACCGAAGCTTGCATTGTAGTACTGTATGTGATGGAAGCCAGCACTCCTGCCTTCCTCTGACTGTGCTGAAACTTCAGAGTGACAGAAGCTTGCATTGTAGTACTGTATGTGATGGAAGCCTGCACTCCTGCCTTCCCCTGACTGTGCTGAAAGTTCAGAGTGATGGAAGCTTGCATTGTAGTACTGTATGTGATGGTAGTCTGCACTCCTGCCTTCCACTGACTGTGCTGAAAGTTCAGAGTGACAGAAGCTTGCATTGTAGTACTGTATGTTATGGAAGCCTGCACTCCTGCCTTCCTCTGACTGTGCTGAAAGTTCAGAGTGACGGAACCTTGCATTGTAGTACTGTATGTGATGGAAGCCTGCACTCCCGCCTTCCTCTGACTGTGCTGAAAGTTCAGAGTGACAGAAGCTTGCATTATAGTACTGTATGTGATGGAAGCCTGCACTCCTGCCATCCTCCGAATGTGCTGAAAGTTCAGAGTGACGGAAGCTTGCATTGTAGTACTGTATGTGATGGAAGCCTGCACTCCTGCCTTCCTCTGACTGTGCTGAAAGTTCAGAGTGACAGAAACTTGCGTTGTAGTACTGTATGTGATGGAAGCCTGCACTCCTTCCATCCTCTGACTGTGCTGAAAGTTCAGAGTGACAGAAGCTTGCATTGTAGTACTATATGTTATGGAAGCCTGCACTCCTGCCTTCCTCTGACTGTGCTGAAAGTTAAGAGCGATGGAAGCTTGCATTGTAGCACTGTATGTTATGGAAGCCTGCACTCCCGCCTTCCTCTGACTGTGCTGAAAGTTAAGAGAGACGGAAGCTTGCATTGCGGTACTGTATGTGATGGAAGTCTGCACTCATGCCTTCCTCTGACTGTGCTGAAAGTTAAGAGTGACGGAAGCCTGCATTGCGGTACTGTATGTGATGGAAGCCTGCACTCCCGCCTTCCTCTGACTGTGCTGAAAGTTAAGAGTGACGGAAGCTTGCATTGTAGTACTGTATGTGATGGAAGCCTGCACTCCTGCCTTCCTCTGACTGTGCTGAAAGTTAAGAGTGACGGAAGCTTGCATTGTAGCACTGTATGTGATAAAAGCCTGCACTCCTGCCTTCCCCTGACTCTGCTGAAAGTTCAGAGTGACGGAAGCTTGCATCGTAGTACTGTATGTGATGTAAGCCTAAACTCCTGCCTTCCTCTGACTGTGCTGAAAGTTAAGAGTGACGGTAGCTTGCATTGTAGTACTGTATGTGATGGAAGCCTGCACTCCTGTCTTCCCTTGACTGTGCTGAAAGTTCAGAGTGACGGAACCTTGCATTGTAGTACTGTATGTGATGGAAGCCTGCACTCCTGCCTTCCTCTGACTGTGCTGAAAGTTCAGAGTGACGGAACCTTGCATTGTAGTACTGTATGTGATGGAAGCCTGCACTCCCGCCTTCCTCTGACTGTGCTGAAAGTTCAGAGTGACAGAAGCTTGCATTATAGTACTGTATGTGATGGAAGCCTGCACTCCTGCCATCCTCCGAATGTGCTTAAAGTTCAGAGTGACAGAAGCTTGCATTGTAGTACTGTATGTGATGGAAGCCTGCACTCCTGAGTTCCCCTGACTGTGCTGAAAGTTCAGAGTGATGGAAGCTTGCATTGTAGTACTGTATGTGACGGAAGCCTGCACTCCTGCCTTCCTCTGACTGTGCTGAAAGTTCAGAGTGACGGAAGCTTGCATTGTAGTACTGTATGTGATGGAAGCCTGCACTCCCGCCTTCCTCGGACTGTGCTGAAAGTTCAGAGTGACAGAAGCTTGCATTGTAGTACTGTATGTGATGGAAGCCTGCACTCCTGCCTTCCTCGGACTGTGCTGAAAGATCACAGTGATGGAAGCTTGCATTGCAGTACTGTATGTGATGGAAGCCTGCACTCCTGCCTTCCCCTGACTCTGCTGAAAGTTCACAGTGACAGAAACTTGCATTGTAGTACTGTATGTTATGGAAGCCTGCACTCCTGCCTTCCTCTGACTTTGCTGAAAGTTCAGAGTGACGGAAGCTTGCGTTGTAGTACTGTATGTGATGGAAGCCTGCACTCCTACCTTCCCCTGACTCTGCTGAAACTTCAGAGTGACAGAAGCTTTCATTGTAGGACTGTATGTGATGGAAGCCTGCACTCCTTCCTTCCTCTGACTGTGCTGAAAGTTCAGAATGACAGAAGCTTGCATTGTAGTACTGTATGATGGAAGTCTGCACTCCTGCCTTCCTCTGACTGTGCTGAAAGTTCAGAGTGACAGAAGCTTGCATTGTAGTACTCTAGGTTATGGAAGCCTGCACTCCTGCCTTCCTCTGACTGTGCTGAAAGTTCAGAGTGACAGAAGCTTGCATTGTAGTACTGTATGTTATGGAAGCCTGCACTCCTGCCTTCCTCTGACTGTGCTAAAAGTTCAGAGTCACAGAAGCTTGCATTGCGGTACTGTATGTGATGGAAGCCTGCACTTCTGCCTTCCTCTGACTGTGCTGAACGTTCAGAGTGACAGAAGCTTGCATTGCAGTACTGTATGTGATGGAAGCCTGCACTCCTGCCTTCCTCTGACTCTGCTGAAAGTTCAGAGTGACAGAAGCTTGCATTGTAGTACTGTATGTGATGGAAGCCTGCACTCCTGCCTTCCTCTGACTGTGCTGACAGTTCAGAGTGACAGAAGCTTGCATTGTAGTACTGTATGTTATGGAAGCCTGCACTCCTGCCTTCCTCTGACTGTGCTGAAAGTTCAGAGTGACGGAACCTTGCATTGTAGTACTGTATGTGATGGAAGCCTGCACTCCCGCCTTCCTCTGACTGTGCTGAAAGTTCAGAGTGACAGAAGCTTGCATTATAGTACTGTATGTGATGGAAGCCTGCACTCCTGCCATCCTCCGAATGTGCTGAAAGTTCAGAGTGACGGAAGCTTGCATTGTAGTACTGTATGTGATTGAAGCCTGCACTCCTGCCTTCCTCTGACTGTGCTGAAAGTTCAGAGTGACAGAAACTTGCGTTGTAGTACTGTATGTGATGGAAGCCTGCACTCCTGCCATCCTCTGACTGTGCTGAAAGTTCAGAGTGACAGAAGCTTGCATTGTAGTACTATATGTTATGGAAGCCTGCACTCCTGCCTTCCTCTGACTGTGCTGAAAGTTAAGAGTGACGGAAGCTTGCATTGTAGCACTGTATGTTATGGAAGCCTGCACTCCCGCCTTCCTCTGACTGTGCTGAAAGTTAAGAGTGACAGAAACTTGCGTTGTAGTACTGTATGTGATGGAAGCCTGCACTCCTGCCATCCTCTGACTGTGCTGAAAGTTCAGAGTGACAGAAGCTTGCATTGTAGTACTATATGTTATGGACGCCTGCACTCCTGCCTTCCTCTGACTGTGCTGAAAGTTAAGAGTGACGGAAGCTTGCATTGTAGCACTGTATGTTATGGAAGCCTGCACTCCCGCCTTCCTCTGACTGTGCTGAAAGTTAAGAGTGACGGAAGCTTGCATTGCGGTACTGTATGTGATGGAAGTCTGCACTCCTGCCTTCCTCTGACTGTGCTGAAAGTTAAGAGTGACGGAAGCTTGCATTGCGGTACTGTATGTGATGGAAGCCTGCACTCCCGCCTTCCTCTGACTGTGCTGAAAGTTAAGAGTGACGGAAGCTTGCATTGCGGTACTGTATGTGATGGAAGTCTGCACTCCTGCCTTCCTCTGACTGTGCTGAAAGTTAAGAGTGACGGAAGCTTGCATTGCAGTACTGTATGTGATGGAAGTCTGCACTCCTGCCTTCCTCTGACTGTGCTGAAAGTTCAAAGTGACGGAAGCTTGCATTGTAGTACTGCATGTGATGGAAGCCTGCACTCCTGCCTTCCTCTGACTGTGCTGAAAGTTAAGAGTGACGGAAGCTTGCATTGTAGCAGTGTATGTGATAAAAGCCTGCACTCCTGCCTTCCCCTGACTCTGCTGAAAGTTCAGAGTGACGGAAGCTTGCATCGTAGTACTGTATGTGATGGAAGCCTGCACTCCTGTCTTCCCTTGACTGTGCTGAAAGTTCAGAGTGACGGAACCTTGCATTGTAGTACTGTATGTGATGGAAGCCTGCACTCCTGCCTTCCTCTGACTGCTGAAAGTTAAGAGTGACGGAAGCTTGCATTGTAGTACTGTATGTGATGGGAGCCTGCACTCCTGCCTTCCCCTGACTCTGCTGAAAGTTCAGAGTGACAGAAGCTTGCATTGTAGCACTGTATGTGATGGAAGCCTGCACTCCTGCCTTCCTTTGACTGTGCTGAAAGTTCAGAGTGATGGAAGCTTGCATCGTAGTACTGTATGTGATGGGAGCCTGCACTCCTGCCTTCCCCTGACTCTGCTGAAAGTTAAGAGTGACAGAAGGTTGCATTGTAGCACTGTATGTGATTGAAGCCTGCACTCCTGCCTTCCTTTGACTGTGCTGAAAGTTCAGAGTGATGGAAGCTTGCATCGTAGTACTGTATGTGATGGGAGCCTGCACTCCTGCCTTCCCCTGACTCTGCTGAAAGTTCACAGTGACAGAAGCTTGCATTGTAGCACTGTATGTGATGGAAGCCTGCACTACTGCCTTCCTCTGACTGTGCTGAAAGTTCAGAGTGACGGAAGCTTGCATTGTAGTACTGTATGTTATGGAAGCCTGCACTCCTGCCTTCCTCTGACTGTGCTGAAAGTTCTGAGTGACGGAAGCTTGCATTGTAGTACTGTATGTTATGGAAGCCTGCACTCCCACCGTCCTCTGACTGTGCTGAAAGTTCAGAGTGACAGAAGCTTGCATTGTAGTACTGTATGTGATGGAAGCCTGCACTCCTGCCTTCCTCTGACTGTGCTGAAAGTTCAGAGTGACGGAAGCTTGCATTGTAGTACTATATGTTATGGAAGCCTGCACTCACGCTGTCCTCTGACTGTGCTGAAACTTCAGAGTGACAGAAGCTTGCATTGTAGTACTGTATGTGATGGAAGCCTGCACTCCTGCCTTCCTCTGACTCTGCTGAAAGTTCAGAGTGACAGAAGCTTGCATTGTAGTACTGTATGTGATGGAAGCCTGCACTCCTGCCTTCCTCTGACTGTGCTGATAGTTCAGAGTGACAGAAGCTTGCATTGTAGTACTGTATGTTATGGAAGCCTGCACTCCTGCCTTCCTCTGACTGTGCTGAAAGTTCAGAGTGACGGAACCTTGCATTGTAGTACTGTATGTGATGGAAGCCTGCACTCTCGCCTTCCTCTGACTGTGCTGAAAGTTCAGAGTGACAGAAGCTTGCATTATAGTACTGTATGTGATGGAAGCCTGCACTCCTGCCATCCTCCGAATGTGCTGAAAGTTCAGAGTGACGGAAGCTTGCATTGTAGTACTGTATGTGATTGAAGCCTGCACTCCTGCCTTCCTCTGACTGTGCTGAAAGTTCAGAGTGACAGAAACTTGCGTTGTAGTACTGTATGTGATGGAAGCCTGCACTCCTGCCATCCTCTGACTGTGCTGAAAGTTCAGAGTGACAGAAGCTTGCATTGTAGTACTATATGTTATGGAAGCCTGCACTCCTGCCTTCCTCTGACTGTGCTGAAAGTTAAGAGTGACGGAAGCTTGCATTGTAGCACTGTATGTTATGGAAGCCTGCACTCCCGCCTTCCTCTGACTGTGCTGAAAGTTAAGAGTGACGGAAGCTTGCATTGCGGTACTGTATGTGATGGAAGTCTGCACTCCTGCCTTCCTCTGACTGTGCTGAAAGTTAAGAGTGACGGAAGCTTGCATTGCGGTACTGTATGTGATGGAAGCCTGCACTCCCGCCTTCCTCTGACTGTGCTGAAAGTTAAGAGTGACGGAAGCTTGCATTGTAGTACTGTATGTGATGGAAGCCTGCACTCCGGCCTTCCTCTGACTGTGCTGAAAGTTAAGAGTGACGGAAGCTTGCATTGCGGTACTGTATGTGATGGAAGTCTGCACTCCTGCCTTCCTCTGACTGTGCTTAAAGTTCAAAGTGACGGAAGCTTGCATTGTAGTACTGTATGTGATGGAAGCCTGCACTCCTGCCTTCCTCTGACTGTGCTGAAAGTTAAGAGTGACGGAAGCTTGCATTGTAGCACTGTATGTGATAAAAGCCTGCACTCCTGCCTTCCCCTGACTCTGCTGAAAGTTCAGAGTGACGGAAGCTTGCATCGTAGTACTGTATGTGATGTAAGCCTAAACTCCTGCCTTCCTCTGACTGTGCTGAAAGTTAAGAGTGACGGTAGCTTGCATTGTAGTACTGTATGTGATGGAAGCCTGCACTCCTGTCTTCCCTTGACTGTGCTGAAAGTTCAGAGTGACGGAACCTTGCATTGTAGTACTGTATGTGATGGAAGCCTGCACTCCTGCCTTCCTCTGACTGCTGAAAGTTAAGAGTGACGGAAGCTTGCATTGTAGTACTGTATGTGATGGAAGCCTGCACTCCCGCCTTCCTCTGACTGTGCTGAAAGTTAAGAGTGACGGAAGCTTGCATTGCGGTACTGTATGTGATGAAAGTCTGCACTCCTGCCTTCCTCTGACTGTGCTGAAAGTTCAGAGTGACGGAAGCTTGCATTGTAGTACTGTATGTGATGGAAGCCTGCACTCCTGCCTTCCTCTGACTGTGCTGAAAGTTAAGAGTGACGGAAGCTTGCATTGTAGCACTGTATGTGATAAAAGCCTGCACTCCTGCCTTCCCCTGACTCTGCTGAAAGTTCAGAGTGACGGAAGCTTGCATCGTAGTACTGTATGTGATGTAAGCCTAAACTCCTGCCTTCCTCTGACTGTGCTGAAAGTTAAGAGTGACGGTAGCTTGCATTGTAGTACTGTATGTGATGGAAGCCTGCACTCCTGTCTTCCCTTGACTGTGCTGAAAGTTCAGAGTGACGGAACCTTGCATTGTAGTACTGTATGTGATGGAAGCCTGCACTCCTGCCTTCCTCTGACTGTGCTGAAAGTTCAGAGTGACGGAACCTTGCATTGTAGTACTGTATGTGATGGAAGCCTGCAGTCCCGCCTTCCTCTGACTGTGCTGAAAGTTCAGAGTGACAGAAGCTTGCATTATAGTACTGTATGTGATGGAAGCCTGCACTCCTGCCATCCTCCGAATGTGCTGAAAGTTCAGAGTGACAGAAGCTTGCATTGTAGTACTGTATGTGATGGAAGCCTGCACTCCTGAGTTCCTCTGACTGTGCTGAAAGTTCAGAGTGATGGAAGCTTGCATTGTAGTACTGTATGTGACGGAAGCCTGCACTCCTGCCTTCCTCTGACTGTGCTGAAAGTTCAGAGTGACGGAAGCTTGCATTGTAGTACTGTATGTGATGGAAGTCTGCACTCCTGCCTTCCTCTGACTGTGCTGAAAGTTCAGAGTGATGGAAGCTTGCATCGTAGTACTGTATGTGATGGGAGCCTGCACTCCTGCCTTCCCCTGACTCTGCTGAAAGTTCACAGTGACAGAAGCTTGCATTGTAGCACTGTATGTGATGGAAGCCTGCACTACTGCCTTCCTCTGACTGTGCTGAAAGTTCAGAGTGACGGAAGCTTGCATTGTAGTACTGTATGTTATGGAAGCCTGCACTCCTGCCTTCCTCTGACTGTGCTGAAAGTTCGGAGTGACGGAAGCTTGCATTGTAGTACTGTATGTTATGGAAGCCTGCACTCCCACCGTCCTCTGACTGTGCTGAAAGTTCAGAGTGACAGAAGCTTGCATTGTAGTACTGTATGTGATGGAAGCCTGCACTCCTGCCTTCCTCTGACTGTGCTGAAAGTTCAGAGTGACGGAAGCTTGCATTGTAGTACTATATGTTATGGAAGCCTGCACTCACGCTGTCCTCTGACTGTGCTGAAACTTCAGAGTGACAGAAGCTTGCATTGTAGTACTGTATGTGATGGAAGCCTGCACTCCTGCCTTCCTCTGACTCTGCTGAAAGTTCAGAGTGACAGAAGCTTGCATTGTAGTACTGTATGTGATGGAAGCCTGCACTCCTGCCTTCCTCTGACTGTGCTGATAGTTCAGAGTGACAGAAGCTTGCATTGTAGTACTTGACAATTGCACGTTTAACAGGTTATGAATTGACACTGTTCCAGCCACACATAGAAATCAGACGCTGCAACATCCTGAACCCTGCTACACTGTTACCATCAGTTACTTTAAGTCCGGACACACACGACTGTGTGGAAGTAGTTAATATTACGACAAAGCCAAGACAAGATCTGACAGATATTCCGTTACCAGATCCCGACCTGACACTTTATGTGGATGGTTCATGTATGAGAACAAGTACAGGAGAACTAGTCGCCGCGTATGCAGTGACTACTGATACTGAAGTTATTGAGACACACCGTATTGACACTCTGTCCGCTCAAGCAGCAGAGCTAGTTGCTCTGACTCAAGCCTGCATACACGCCAGGAACCTGAAGGTTAATATTTACACAGATTCCCGCTACGCATTTGGAGTCGTACACGACTTTGGAGTGCTCTGGCAGGAGAGAGGTTTCATGACTTCTCCTGGAACCAAGATTCAGCATGGTCTCCTTATTCAAGCTCTGTTAGATGCCATACATTTAGCGACATCCATTGCTATCATGAAATGCAAAGCACATACGAAAGTTACTGACACTATTTCCCAGGGTAACGATCTAGCAGATCGCACAGCCAAGCTTACAGCACAGACTCCAGACATTCCAGCTAACATGACACACACTCCAGATCCGACTACATGTATGACAGTTAAGGACCCTACTCAAGATGTCATAGATATACAGTTACATGCTACTCCCGAAGAAATCAAGAAATGGTCCGAACAAGGAGGGGTCCAGACCGATCAGGGATGGGTGACGAAGGGTAAAACCGCATGGTTTCTCCCCGACTCTATGGTTCAAGTCATTATCAATACCGCACATAGTCCAGCACATTTAGGAGAAAAAGCTATGTTAGACAGTATCCAGAACATTTGGTTCAACAAGCATTTACGAGCTGCAGCCAAGCAGAAAGTCCGTACCTGTATGATATGTTGTCAGTTTAATCCAGGTAAAAGTGTCCCGGTGGAACAAGGTGGATTCCAGCCCCCTGACCACCCTTTTGAAGTCCTCCAGATGGATTATATTCAGATGGAGCGATGTCGAGGTTTCAAGTATGTCCTCGTAGTTGTATGCGCTTTGTCCAGGTGGACAGAAGCATATCCAGTCCCAGATTACACAGCCACGACCACTGCCAAGCAGTTGGTTCGTGAATTCTTCCCCCGTTATGGACTCCCTAGGGTCGTATATTCTGATAACGGCCAGCCATTCTCATCAGAGTTAATGAAGCACGTTTCCCTTTTGTTAGGATACCAGTGGAAGTTCCATTGTGTACGCCATCCTGAAGCAGCAGGTCTCGTAGAGAGACATAACCAGACCCTGAAAATTCGCATTGCCAAAGTATGTAAAGAGAAAGGTGTGGACTGGCTAGTAGCTCTGCCAGTCGCTTTGTTCTACATGCGCATGGTCGCACATTCCAGATCAGGTCTGTCCCCGTATGAGGTCGTTTTCGGCCGCCCCCCTAACATGTGGGGTACTCCTAGACCCCGAAGTATTACCGATGTTTCAAGTAATATGCTGACAGATTACCTAGCTTCCTTGATGTCTGCCCTCAACTCTTGTCGTTCACAGGTTGCCGCCACATTTCCAGACAATACCGAATGTGGCACCGCATGAAATCGTTCCCGGATCCATGGTCTTGGTTCGCAATTTTGACCGCTCAAGTCCGCTGGAGCCACGCTGGAAGGAGCCCCGACAGGTCCTCTTGGCCACCCGTACAGCCGTGAAGTTGGAGGGACGCAAAGGCTGGGTGCACCTTTCGCACATAAAGAAATTTTATGGACTGAAACCAGTCTCAAAGAACATTTCCCAGGATTCTAAAGACTGCCAAAGTACTATTCTTAAGGACTGTCCCGCAAAAGACACTGATACTGCACCCTCCCTGTTAGAAAAAACTCCGCAGCAGGAGTATAAACTCAAGTTAAGGTCTAGTAAAATAAGTCAGCCATTTTGATTGTCTAAGTCCTCCCCTAGGTGAAACGGTTAGACTGTTTCTGACATGTATAAAATAGACCCCCATAGTGAGAGAGTTAGTCAAAACTCAATCCGATGTATCGTTTTTCTATGTTTCATATTATTTCTCAGTATTATGATTTCCTGCACCAGTTATGCGTTTTACCTGTATTTTCCAGTTTCTCATGTAAATACGTCTTCTAATGTTACAGTAGAGCACACGTTTAGTGATCTGCCTCCTCATGAACTCTCTTACCGCCTCGCTATGCGAAATATTTCTTTCATCCGCATGTTACATTATTCACACCAGACCAGCAATGCCACTAATTGTTGGGTGTGTGGTCGACTCCCCCCTTTCCAGACACCGAAGGGAGTTCTGCCACTCTTTCCTTATCCATTTTCACATAATGGTTCGTGTGGAGCATGGTCCACGTTAACGTCATCCTCAACAGATATGTCTTTTCTTAACAGTACATGTTTTCCAGACAAGCAAGGTCTCCCCCACAGAACCGGGTTAGATCTAGAAAATGAAGTGTACAATTTAGGTAATTATTCTTCGAATTTCATGGTCCTGAATGTTCAGTCTGATACTACTCCAGACTTACCTGCTATTTCAGTACTACCAGTCAAAGGCGAATTATGTGTCCGAAATAATGGTTCCGTACATGTAGGACATAGTGATTGTACTACTATTGTCAAGTATAGTGACAGTGGGAAATCTATTTTCAAAGCTTCACGTCATTCATATTTTATTTGTGGTCAAACCGCATATGTTCGTCTGCCCCTCGATTGGGAGGGAACCTGTTACATTGCCTTCCTACTGCCACCGGTTTTTCTAGCCCCACCCGACTACCATAGGAATTCCCACCTAGTACATACTAGACACAAGAGAAACCTCCCGATTGTCGATTATACTGAAACTACTCTAGAACAATATATAGATATCAATAAAGGTGTCTTTCCTTATTTAGGTACAGTTGTGAATAGTAAACTGATACGTAGATTAACCAGAACACTCGAAGCAGTAGTAATTGAGACTACTTCTGCTCTAAGTAATTTAACCGAAGAACAATCCTTTATGAGAATTGTCGTGCTCCAGAATCGTCTCGTCCTTGACGTCATATTGGCCGATAGGGGCGGGGCCTGTAGAGTCATCGGATCTAGTTGCTGCATTTTCATTCCAAATAACGCGCCGTCTGTTTATTCAGCTATAACCAGACTCCATAAAATTGCCCATCTGTTAAACCAAGATCCAGGCACCTGGACATGGTCCGGTTGGTTCTGGACTATAATTTCCGCTTGGGGATGGAAAGTCTTGTCCTTTCTAGGTATTGCAGTAGCGATTATATTCAGCTGCTGCCTCTGTATACAATGTGGCCCTGCGATTTGCGGCATTTGTGCTACATCATGTATTCCTAGTCCCAAGCCCCGTTCTAAATCCCGTTCCAAGAAAATTCGAGACGAGCAAATGATACTGTATGAAATGATAGATGGTATCATGAATATTGATGTTTCCTGATGGAAACGTAGTGACAAGGAGGGAATGTGGAAAAGTAAATTTTGCCATGTTCTGTGTCCCTACGTGTCATCCATCATATGTTATATGTGCATGATTAATATGCATATGTTATTCCCCATGTTTGATTAATGACGCAATTACAGTTGTGTCCACCTCTAGTATGCCAGTTTCCAGTTCTCGTGAATACTACGAATATCAGGCCTATGTAAAGCTACGTTGCCACGTTTCTCAGTGTGCACGTTAATGCATTGTAAAGTCCCCGTTTCTAGGCCTCAAAAGGGCCCGGACACCAGATTTCAGCTCCTGTCTCCTGAAGCCCTCGCTGAGGAGCGATACAGCCCCCACCTGTATCCTCGACCCTTCACTTACTTCCTGCCTCGCAGTGCCCGGTTCAGCCTGGCTCTGCTTCTGAGTCTGCCAAGAGTATGTTATGATTCCAGTTATCAGTTCAGTCCTCCTTCTCTGCATTCCTAAGCTACTGAATCGCATCAATAGTTACAGCACCGCAGCCTATTGCTGCAACACAGCATGTTACACAGCAAATGTATCAGTATGCACAGTCCGAGTATCCAGAGTACCAGCAGTATTCATGAAACAGCCTAGAGAGGGAGGTAGGCTTGCCTCTCATCGAGATACCTGTAGATCAAGAAGGTCCCTATGTTCACAGTCAAGTATTAGGGAAAGACAGAAAGTTTTTGATTGATACGGGGGCAAGTAGGACCACAATTAGTCACGCCGAAGTTCCAGGGGCTCCGCTCTCAGGCTCAAGAAATGTTTCCCTTGGATTTTCAGGAAAACCTATAGTAAATGAAATATCAAAGCCAGTTACTCTAGAAGTAGGTCCATTGTCCCGTACCACTGATCTGTTACTTACTAAGTCATGTCCAGAAAACCTATTAGGCATTAAAACACTGAAAGAGTTAGGTGCAGTTATATGCTGTTCCCCAGAGGGAATACGTCTGTTCCTACGTGACTTTAAGGGTCACTATGTATTACGAGATTTTGATCCCAGATTGTCTAATGTTCCGCAGCATTTATGGGCGCAAGGTCCAACTGATGTAGGGTACATGCAAATCACACCCCATCGTGTGACTCTCAAGCCAGGTGTAGTGTTACCACGAATCAGACAGTACAGATTGCCACCTGAGGCTGTAGCAGCCTTATCCAAAATTATTGACGAGGTCATCGCTCAAGGAGTGGTTGTAGAAACTGACTCCAATATATGCAATTCTCCGATCATTCCAGTTATGAAACGGACTGATCCAAATGCACCCCCAGTATATCGATTAGTGATTGACCTACGAGAACTTAATAAATGTATTATTCCTCAGTACCCAGTCGTTCCAGATATCTCTTCCCTATTGACAGCCATTGATTCCGAAGCCACGTTCTTTACTGTAATCGACCTCAAGAACGCATTTTTTAGTGTCCCCATTCATCCAGACAGCCAGTTCCTTTTCGGATTTTGTTTAAATGGAAGGAGCTATATGTTCACACAAGCTCCTCAAGGTTTCACAGAAAGTCCTAGTATTTACAGTCAAGCACTTAAGAGACAGCTTGTTAATGTTCACATGCCAACTGACACTGCCCTGCTCCAGTATGTCGATGATCTACTGATCACAGCCCGTTCTGAACGTGACTGCGAGCGAGCGTCACTGACGGTTCTGTATTTCCTAGCCGAGATGGGGCACAGGGTAAATAAATAAATAATACCTCTCTTTTTGAATGCATAAATGAATAACAGATAGCTCAATAAATAAGAGTCAAGATTCGAGGTAGTAGGAGTTTTGCAGGTTTTAATACAGCATAAGGACAGGAACGGGACAACCTGCATAGGAATAGGATGGCAGGGCCCAGCAGCTGCTGGGGCTGGATCTGGGATGAGCGCGCTAACATTTAATAACAATACACGATCATATATACTAAAACAGTTGCATTACAATACATACGATAGGCGGAGCAGTGGGTGTGATCAATAGCAGTCGCGAAAGATAAGGGTGAAAGTAGGTGTAACAGAGGCGTATACATAGACATGTGATGCAAACGTAACAGAATATGTCATGAATGGGGTGGAAACCATGGAGGGGGCTACCTAAGGAGCCGGGACCTCTAACCTGATGGTGCGCGCAAACTGGCAATGACGTGTTACTAGGAGAAGCTGGGGGCTATGAACTCTGTGCTAGGAGCAGAGACTGAAGTCTGGAGAGTCAGGGCGACATGTACCTAAGCAGTATCTAGTATCCGATGTTTAGAGAACATGTTGATGGAATCTAAAAGTTATCGGGGTAAAGGCGAACAGACTCTAAGACTGGAGCATGCATTATTCTACATGTAGTGCGTGATGAAGAATATTAAATGACCATTAAATGCAGTATTTCTCTTACATGGAGACGTAGAGGCTAGACAATGACGGAAACTATTGATGCGATTCAGTAGCTTTAGGAATGCAGAGAAGGAGGGCTGTACTGATAACTCGAATCATAACATACTCTTGGCAGACTCAGAGGCAGAGCCAAGCTGAGCCGGGCACTGCGAGGCAGGAAGTAAGTGAAGGGTCGAGGATACAGGTGGGGGCTGTATCGCTCCTCAGCGAGGGCTTCAGGAGACAGGAGCTGAAATCTGGTGTCCGGGCCCTTTTGAAGCCTAGAAACGGGGACTTTACAATGCATTAACGTGCACACTGAGAAACGTGGCAACGTAGCTTTACATAGGCCTGATATTCGTAGTATTCACGAGAACTGGAAACTGGCATACTAGAGGTGGACACAACTGTAATTGCGTCATTAATCGAACATAGGGAATAACATATGCATATTAATCATGCACATATAACATATGATGGAGGACGCGTAGGGACACAGAACATGGC
This sequence comes from Lissotriton helveticus, assembly GCF_964261635.1. Lineage (NCBI taxonomy): Eukaryota > Metazoa > Chordata > Amphibia > Caudata > Salamandridae > Lissotriton > Lissotriton helveticus. The sequence continues at coordinate 2,123,487,627 of NC_136067.1, read as the reverse complement.
AAAATTTACTTTTCCACATTCCCTCCTTGTCACTACGTTTCCTTCAGGAAACATCAATATTCATGATACCATCTATCATTTCATACAGTATCATTTGCTCGTCTCGAATTTTCTGGGAACGGGTTTTAGAACGGGACTTGGGACTAGGAATACAAGAGGTAGCACAAATGCCGCAAATCGCAGGGCCACATTGTATACAGAGGCAGCAGCTGAATATGATCGCTACTGCAATACCTAGAAAGGACAAGACTTTCCATCCCCAAGTGGAAATTATAGTCCAGAACCAACCGGACCATGTCCAGGTGCCTGGATCTTGGTGTAACAGATGGGCAATTTTATGGAGTCTGGTTATAGCTGAATAAACAGACGGCGCGTTATTTGGAATGAAAATGCAGCAACTAGATCCGATGACTCTACAGGCCCCGCCCCTATCGGCCAATATGACGTCAAGGACGAGACGATTCTGGAGCACGACAATTCTCATAAAGGATTGTTCTTCGGTTAAATTACTTAGAGCAGAAGTAGTCTCAATTACTACTGCTTCGAGTGTTCTGGTTAATCTACGTATCAGTTTACTATTCACAACTGTACCTAAATAAGGAAAGACACCTTTATTGATATCTATATATTGTTCTAGAGTAGTTTCAGTATAATCGACAATCGGGAGGTTTCTCTTGTGTCTAGTATGTACTAGGTGGGAATTCCTATGGTAGTCGGGTGGGGCTAGAAAAACCGGTGGCAGTAGGAAGGCAATGTAACAGGTTCCCTCCCAATCGAGGGGCAGACGAACATATGCGGTTTGACCACAAATAAAATATGAATGACGTGAAGCTTTGAAAATAGATTTCCCACTGTCACTATACTTGACAATAGTAGTACAATCGCTATGTCCTACATGTACGGAACCATTATTTCGGACACATAATTCGCCTTTGACTGGTAGTACTGAATTTGCAGGTAAGTCTGGAGTAGTATCAGACTGAACATTCAGGACCATGAAATTCGAAGAATAATTACCTAAATTATACACTTCATTTTCTAGATCTAACCCGGTTCTGTGGGGGAGACCTTGCTTGTCTGGAAAACATGTACTGTTAAGAAAAGACATATCTGTTGAGGATGACGTTAACGTGGACCATGCTCCACACGAACCATTATGTGAAAATGGATAAGGAAAGAGTGGCAGAACTCCCTTCGGTGTCTGGAAAGGGGGGAGTCGACCACACACCCAACAATTAGTGGCATTGCTGGTCTGGTGTGAATAATGTAACATGCGGATGAAAGAATTATTTCGCATAGCGAGGCGGTAAGAGAGTTCATGAGGAGGCAGATCACTAAACGTGTGCTCTACTGTAACATTAGAAGACGTATTTACATGAGAAACTGGAAAATACAGGTAAAACGCATAACTGGTGCAGGAAATCATAATACTGAGAAATAATATGAAACATAGAAAAACGATACATCGGATTGAGTTTTGACTAACTCTCTCACTATGGGGGTCTATTTTATACATGTCAGAAACAGTCTAACCGTTTCACCTAGGGGAGGACTTAGACAATCAAACTGGCTGACTTATTTTACTAGACCTTAACTTGAGTTTATACTCCTGTTGCGGAGTTTTTTCTAACAGGGAGGGTGCAGTATCAGTGTCTTTTGCGGGACAGTCCTTAAGAATAGTACTTTGGCAGTCTTTAGAATCCTGGGAAATGTTCTTTGAGACTGGTTTCAGTCCATAAAATTTCTTTATGTGCGAAAGGTGCACCCAGCCTTTGCGTCCCTCCAACTTCACGGCTGTACGGGTGGCCAAGAGGACCTGTCGGGGCTCCTTCCAGCGAGGCTCCAGCGGACTTGAGCGGTCAAAATTTCGCACCAGGACCATGGATCCTGGAACGATTTCATGCGGTGCCACCTCGGTATTGTCTGGAAATGCGGCGGCAACCTGTGAACGACAAGAGTTGAGGGCAGACATCAAGGAAGCTAGGTAATCTGTCAGCATATTACTTGAAACATCGGTAATACTTCGGGGTCTGGGTGTACCCCACATGTTAGGGGGGCGGCCGAAAACGACCTCATACGGGGACAGACCTGATCTGGAATGTGCGACCATGCGCATATAGAACAAAGCAACTGGCAGAGCTACTAGCCAGTCCACACCTTTCTCTTTACATACTTTGGCGATGCGGATTTTCAGGGTCTGGTTATGTCTCTCTACGAGACCTGCTGCTTCAGGGTGGCGTACACAATGGAACTTCCACTGGTACCCTAACAAAAGGGAAACATGCTTCATTAACTCTGAGGAGAATGGCTGGCCGTTATCAGAATATACGACCCTAGGGAGTCCATAACGGGGGAAGAACTCACGAACCAACTGCTTGGCAGTGGTCGCGGCTGTGTAATCTGGGACTGGATATGCTTCTGTCCACCTGGACAAAGCGCATACAACTACGAGGACATACTTGAAACCTCGACATCGCTCCATCTGAATATAATCCATCTGGAGGACTTCAAAAGGGTGGTCAGGGGGCTGGAATCCACCTTGTTCCACCGGGACACTTTTACCTGGATTAAACTGACAACATATCATACAGGTACGGACTTTCTGCTTGGCTGCAGCTCGTAAATGCTTGTTGAACCAAATGTTCTGGATACTGTCTAACATAGCTTTTTCTCCTAAATGTGCTGGACTATGTGCGGTATTGATAATGACTTGAACCATAGAGTCGGGGAGAAACCAAGTGGCTTTTCCCTTCGTTAACCATCCCTGATCTGTCTGGACCCCTCCTTGTTCGGACCATTTCTTGATTTCTTCTGGAGTAGCATGTAACTGTATATCTATGACATCTTGAGTAGGGTCCTTAACTGTCATACATGTAGTCGGATCTGGAGTGTGTGTCATGTTAGCTGGAATGTCTGGAGTCTGAGCTGTAAGCTTGGCTGTGCGATCTGCTAGATCATTACCTTGGGAAATAGTGTCAGTAACCTTCGTATGTGCTTTGCATTTCATGATAGCAATGGATGTCAGTAAATGTATTGCATCTAACAGAGCTTGAATAAGGAGACCATGCTGAATCTTGGTTCCATGAGAAGTCATGAAACCTCTCTCCTGCCAGAGCACTCCAAAGTCGTGTACGACTCCAAATGCGTAACGTGAATCGGTGTAAACATTAACTTTCAGGTTCTTGGCGTGTATGCAGGCTTGAGTCAGAGCAACTAGCTCTGCTGCTTGAGCAGACAGGGTGTCAATACGGTGTGTTTCAATAACTTCAGTGTCAGTAGTCACTGCATACGCGGCTACTAGTTCTCCTGTACTAGTTCTCATGCATGAACCATCCACATAAAGTGTCAGGTCGGGATCTGGTAATGGAATATCTGTCAGATCTTGTCTTGGCTTGGTCATGATGTTAACTACTTCCACACAATCGTGTGTGGCAGAATTCGAAGTAACTGACGGTAACAGTGTAGCAGGATTTAAAACGTTGCAGCGTCTGATTTCTATGTGTGGCTGGAACAGTGTCAATTCATAACCTGTCAAACGTGCAATTGTCAAGTGCTGAGTTTGTGTTCGGTTTAAAAGAACTTCCACGGAGTGTGGAACTTGTACTGTCAGGGAGTGTCCTAATACTTTCAGGGTCTGGTTATGTCTCTCTACGAGACCTGCTGCTTCAGGGTGGCGTACACAATGGAACTTCCACTGGTACCCTAACAAAAGGGAAACATGCTTCATTAACTCTGAGGAGAATGGCTGGCCGTTATCAGAATATACGACCCTAGGGAGTCCATAACGGGGGAAGAACTCACGAACCAACTGCTTGGCAGTGGTCGCGGCTGTGTAATCTGGGACTGGATATGCTTCTGTCCACCTGGACAAAGCGCATACAACTACGAGGACATACTTGAAACCTCGACATCGCTCCATCTGAATATAATCCATCTGGAGGACTTCAAAAGGGTGGTCAGGGGGCTGGAATCCACCTTGTTCCACCGGGACACTGTTACCTGGATTAAACTGACAACATATCATACAGGTACGGACTTTCTGCTTGGCTGCAGCTCGTAAATGCTTGTTGAACCAAATGTTCTGGATACTGTCTAACATAGCTTTTTCTCCTAAATGTGCTGGACTATGTGCGGTATTGATAATGACTTGAACCATAGAGTCGGGGAGAAACCAAGTGGCTTTTCCCTTCGTTAACCATCCCTGATCTGTCTGGACCCCTCCTTGTTCGGACCATTTCTTGATTTCTTCGGGAGTAGCATGTAACTGTATATCTATGACATCTTGAGTAGGGTCCTTAACTGTCATACATGTAGTCGGATCTGGAGTGTGTGTCATGTTAGCTGGAATGTCTGGAGTCTGAGCTGTAAGCTTGGCTGTGCGATCTGCTAGATCATTACCTTGGGAAATAGTGTCAGTAACCTTCGTATGTGCTTTGCATTTCATGATAGCAATGGATGTCAGTAAATGTATTGCATCTAACAGAGCTTGAATAAGGAGACCATGCTGAATCTTGGTTCCATGAGAAGTCATGAAACCTCTCTCCTGCCAGAGCACTCCAAAGTCGTGTACGACTCCAAATGCGTAACGTGAATCGGTGTAAACATTAACTTTCAGGTTCTTGGCGTGTATGCAGGCTTGAGTCAGAGCAACTAGCTCTGCTGCTTGAGCAGACAGGGTGTCAATACGGTGTGTTTCAATAACTTCAGTGTCAGTAGTCACTGCATACGCGGCTACTAGTTCTCCTGTACTAGTTCTCATGCATGAACCATCCACATAAAGTGTCAGGTCGGGATCTGGTAATGGAATATCTGTCAGATCTTGTCTTGGCTTGGTCATGATGTTAACTACTTCCACACAATCGTGTGTGGCAGAATTCGAAGTAACTGACGGTAACAGTGTAGCAGGATTTAAAACGTTGCAGCGTCTGATTTCTATGTGTGGCTGGAACAGTGTCAATTCATAACCTGTCAAACGTGCAATTGTCAAGTGCTGAGTTTGTGTTCGGTTTAAAAGAACTTCCACGGAGTGTGGAACTTGTACTGTCAGGGAGTGTCCTAATACTATGGAATCACTTTGTCTGATAGCTAGTGCTGTGGCTGCAACTGACTTGAGGCACGCAGGCAGAGCCTGGGCTACAGGATCTAATGTGCTCGAAAAATAAGCACAAGGCTTGTATTGTCCTGCTTGATCTTGTGTGAGAACAGATAATGCTGTACCTTCACGTTCTGTGACGAAAAGTGTAAAAGGCTTACTGTAGTTTGGTGTAGCTAGAACTGGAGCTTGGCATAAAGCTTTCTTTAACTCATTGAAGCTAAGTGTATGTTCAGATGTCCAAGGGAGAACAGTCGATACGGCTGCCTCCTGTGTCGTTAACTGTATCAGTGGCTTGGCTAGAAATGCATACTGAGGAATCCATTGTCGGCAGTAAGAAGTGAGGCCAATAAAAGCACGTACCTCCTTCTGGGTCTTGGGCTGAGGAAGACTCGCTATTAACTGGATACGGTCAGGTGTCAACTGCCTACCCCTCTTGGACAGTAAGTGTCCTAAGTAGACCACTTGCTGGACACAGAATTGAAGCTTCGAAGGGGACACCTTGTGTCCCATCTCGGCTAGGAAATACAAGACTGTAAGGGATGCTCGCTCGCAAGCACATTCAGAACGGGCTGTGATCAGTAGATCATCGACATACTGGAGCAGGGCAGTGTCAGTTGGCATGTGAATGTTGTCTAGTTGTCTCTTAAGTGCTTGACTGTAAATACTAGGACTTTCTGTGAAACCTTGAGGAGCTTGTGTGAACATATAGCTCCTTCCATTTAAACAAAATCCGAAAAGGAACTGGCTGTCTGGATGAATGGGGACACTAAAAAACGCGTTCTTGAGGTCGATTACAGTAAAGAACATGGCTTCGGAATCAATGGTTGTTAACAGGGAAGAGATATCTGGGACCACTGGGTACTGAGGAATAATACATTTATTAAGTTCTCGTAGGTCAATCACTAATCGATATACTGGGGGTGCATTTGGATCAGTACGTTTCATAACTGGAATGATCGGAGAATTGCATATATTGGAGTCAGTTTCTACAACCACTCCTTGAGCGATGAGCTCGTCAATAATTTTGGATAAGGCTGCTACAGCCTCAGGTGGCAATCTGTACTGTCTGATTCGTGGCAGGACTACACCTGGCTTGAGAGTCACACAATGGGGTGTGATTTGCATGTAACCTACATCAGTTGGACCTTGCGCCCATAGATGCTGCGGGACATTGGACAATCTGGGATCAAAATCTCGTAATACATAGTGACCCTTGAAGTCACGTAGGAACAGACGTATTCCCTCTGGGGAACAGCATATAACTGCACCTAATTCTTTCAGTGTTTTAATGCCTAATAGATTTTCTGGACATGACTTAGTAAGTAACAGATCAGTAGTGCGGGACAATGGACCTACTTCTAGAGCAACTGGCTTTGAAATTTCATTTACAATAGGTTTTCCTGAAAATCCAAGGGAAACATTTCTTGAGCCTGAGAGCGGAGCCCCTGGAACTTCGGCGTGGCTAATTGTGGTCCTACTTGCCCCTGTATCAATCAAAAACTTTCTGTCTTTCCCTAATACTTGACTGTGAACATAGGGACCTTCTTGATCTACAGGTATCTCGATGAGAGGCAAGCCTACCTCCCTCTCTAGGCTGTTTCATGAATATGGCTGATACTCTGGATACTCAGACTGTGCATACTGGTACATCTGCTGTGTAACATGCTGTGTTGCAGCGATGGGCTGCGGTGCTGTAACTGTCTGTGGTGCATTCTGTGGCTGAGGAGTCTGTCAAACTTGTTCTTGTCTAGGTGGACGTGGTCTTTCTTTAGTCTTACCAGTAGCTATGTTGTGTTTCAGAACTGCACACTCGTTTATAAAATGACCTGGCTGTTTACAATAATTGCAGTTCCCTTTAACGGGAGCTGCAGGATGACTGGCTTGATTCGGACCCCTCTTCTGACTGTCTTGTGGAATAGATTGTGCAACTAGTACTTTCATTTTCGTGTCTTTCATACGCTTTCTCTCATGTTCTTGCTCTTCTCTGATTCTATTCTGGTGATATTGAAGCATCTGTAACATCTGGGACGGGGTATTAGCTTGCCAGGTACTTTCGACTTTCAAAACTCGATTTTTAATTGGTGGACTTGAATTCTCGACTAATTTAGTAACAAAAAGGTGAGGGTATGACTCACTACTTGTCTTGAGGCCACTGTTGATGCTAAAACATTTCTCAAATCTAGAATAAAAATCACTAATGTCTTCGTCTTGTTTCTGTTTACAGGCTGAGATTGCATCCCAGTCTTCCTTTTTCGTTGTTAACAATCTGGGTAAAACTTGAATCAATAATTCAGGTAATTCTTTACATTTCGCTCCAAGACCGGTACCTGGTACTCGTGCCTTATCTTCAGCTTCTAGAACTGCCCAATCTATCTTTTTCTCTCCCACCTCCCATTCTTTTTCCTTGAGCTTTTCATACACCCCTGCGGGCAGCAGAACCTTTAACATTTTAATTATATCTGGATACGTGTATTCTCCCATACGGAGCATGTCTTTTAATTCTCGATGGAACCCTGCTGGATCTTTATCGTGACAGGGAATTAATTTTTTCATCTCTAAGAGTTCCATCTTTGTGATCGGGGTGTAAACAAACACTCGTTCTAGTTCGCCACCCGTTCCTCTAACTGGGTGGACTTCTCGTAACGGATTCTGTCTCTCCATGTAAAAGGGTTTACTTTCTGGGGGTGAGACATGAACAAAATGCGGGTTCAGAAACGTTCTATATTTGTGACGCTGTTCTAGAATGACACTAATTAAATCGGTACCTAGACCTTTCCATCTATACTGGAGTAACTTGTTCAGGATATCATGTAACGGGCCTGGATCAGAGTGCTGACCCTCATACAATGTAATGAGGTGCTGGATCATATACATACCCACCAGTCGCTGCTCGGCTGGGGGCAGTTTCAGAAACATTTGTGCCACTATTTCGTCTGGAAAAGTGGTAGAATCAGTAATCCATCGGACTGCTGATCGGGCTAGTTCTTGTTCATGCATAGTACTTAACTCACTGTAACCGATTCGTGATTTCAGAATGTGATCGGTAGCTTGAAACACTTGTTCTAGAGAACCTTGTTCTGGTGCTGGATGATGGAAAGTTGACTTGTGTTCTAGGCGTAAATGGCGATCTGGAAATCTAGATTTTCCTACATACGCTATTCTGGCGGGATTCTCGTCGTCTACCTCTTCAGTATCAGAGTTACTTTCTTTCTCGCTTACTTGTGCTGCTTTACGCTGTTCGTGTAACTTTATTATTTCTTTACGGATTTTCTTGTACATACTTTCCATAGCACTGATGGTCTTGTGCTTACCCTCGGCTATATTATCACTCCACTTTGTCAGGGTTCTCATTTCGGCTTGATCTTTGGACGGGTAATCTTGTTCTCTTATTAAACAATTAATCAAAAACTTTAGTATCATGAGCTGGATCTCGGCTTTCCTTTGAGACATGACTTCGCCAATGCTTTCTGGATCATCCCCTGTACGGATGAAACGATATATTCTGTCTAGATCTTCTTTCATATTCGGTAGGGTGACTAGATACTCGGCCACCTTTCTTACGCGTAATGAATATAAAACCATATTATCCTCGCCTGGGACTGGATCATAGCCGCATTCATTAAGGGCTTTTCTTATTTCTGCTACAGACTGATATCTGGGCGTACGCTGTGACGCTTGTGCATGTAATTCGACTAACGTTAAACGCTTGTGTGGCGGCGGGGTTTGAGGAGGACCTCCCCCTGCGGCCCCTAGACTAGAATCGTCTACTGATGCTCTTCGTCCTGGCAGAGTGGGAAATGGAAATGCAGGCTGGACTTGTATGGCGGGCTGGACCTGGGGGACCGTAGCAGGTACTGCAAGGGGTACCCCGGTGTCTGGAGAAACGGGAGGTGCCTGATTTACAGGGACTGGCGGAGCGCGAACAGGATTTGCATATTCTGGGACTGTGTCGTCCAAATAGGACGAAATGAAAATATCAGCTGCGGTCGGTTTGTGACGTAGCTTGGTCGGAACTAATGGTGGCGGAAAGTTACTGGATGCCTCCGGGGTTGCTTTTGGCAGGCCCTCGGCAAGAAGAGGATACATACCCTTAATAAGAGCATGCCTCTGTCTGTCTGACTGTTCGGTTTTAACTCGTTCACCAATCTCGATTAATTCCCTTTCTTGGGCTCGTTCCAAGGATTCTCTACTTAATTCTGACTTTCTGATTTCTTTTTCGGTTCTTTTATGAGATTCTTTGCGCCATAACTCGATGGCATCTTTCTGTGACTGTCTGGCTTTCTTTTTCCATAATGCTTCTTCTACTCTCATGATGCACTCGGCATCCCATGTGCCTGATACAGGCCATCTATACTTTTCCTCTAACTGTTTGGTATACTCAACCCATAAATCTAGATACAATATGGCGCTTATGCCATGCTTCTGATACATAAAATGACCTGGACTGTCCCTAGGCGGGACTGGAACTGCTGCTTCTAGCAGACCTTTTCTAGTTTTTAACTGACGCAGTTTTGAAAAGAGCGGCATGACTGAACTATGATCTGGACACAATACGATACACAATAAACACGAGAATCACTTCGCACTCATACCACGACATTAAAATACATGAAGAACATTCAGAATAACAGTTCGAACAGAATACTACCTGGAATACGGAACACAGAATACATGAATTTTCTCGAGAACAGAACTGACTAGAACAGAAACTAGATGCACTGCTGAAACAGTACGAAACTTACCGGTCTCATAAAGAGACACGTCAGGACCCGCATCCACCGAAGTGGACACTTCGTTTGTGGGTCTGTGTACCACCAACCCACGGACCAGAGTCAATTAAATTGACCCTGTCTAGATACTACCCCAGTAACGGTACTCACCGGGCAGCAAGAACGGAAGGCCTCGGACTGGACTGGACTGCTACGACGACGGACGACGAACTTCGGACTTCAGTTACGGGTGGACCTCCGGATACCTCGGACCTTGGACTCTCGGCTTGGGCTCTGGTCGGGACTCGCCGCGTTCCTCCACCGCCTCGTCTGGATGCTGGACCGCCTCCTCCGTCTCCTCCGTGGGCCTGAGGGATACTTGAAGCAGAAATATCTGCACGTGCACGGTATGGTTCCGTCACGGCTGCAGAGGGTCAGGGGGCCGGCGTGGCTTCACCGGCGCGTGGGGAAAGGGCAAGTCCCTGTTCGGGCGCCATTATGTGGTAAATAAATAAATAATACCTCTCTTTTTGAATGCATAAATGAATAACAGATAGCTCAATAAATAAGAGTCAAGATTCGAGGTAGTAGGAGTTTTGCAGGTTTTAATACAGCATAAGGACAGGAACGGGACAACCTGCATAGGAATAGGATGGCAGGGCCCAGCAGCTGCTGGGGCTGGATCTGGGATGAGCGCGCTAACATTTAATAACAATACACGATCATATATACTAAAACAGTTGCATTACAATACATACGATAGGCGGAGCAGTGGGTGTGATCAATAGCAGTCGCGAAAGATAAGGGTGAAAGTAGGTGTAACAGAGGCGTATACATAGACATGTGATGCAAACGTAACAGAATATGTCATGAATGTGGTGGAAACCATGGAGGGGGCTACCTAAGGAGCCGGGACCTCTAACCTGATGGTGCGCGCAAACTGGCAATGACGTGTTACTAGGAGAAGCTGGGGGCTATGAACTCTGTGCTAGGAGCAGAGACTGAAGTCTGGAGAGTCAGGGCGACATGTACCTAAGCAGTATCTAGTATCCGATGTTTAGAGAACATGTTGATGGAATCTAAAAGTTATCGGGGTAAAGGCGAACAGACTCTAAGACTGGAGCATGCATTATTCTACATGTAGTGCGTGATGAAGAATATTAAATGACCATTAAATGCAGTATTTCTCTTACATGGAGACGTAGAGGCTAGACAATGACGGAAACTATTGATGCGATTCAGTAGCTTTAGGAATGCAGAGAAGGAGGGCTGTACTGATAACTCGAATCATAACATACTCTTGGCAGACTCAGAGGCAGAGCCAAGCTGAGCCGGGCACAGCGAGGCAGGAAGTAAGTGAAGGGTCGAGGATACAGGTGGGGGCTGTATCGCTCCTCAGCGAGGGCTTCAGGAGACAGGAGCTGAAATCTGGTGTCCGGGCCCTTTTGAGGCCTAGAAACGGGGACTTTACAATGCATTACCGTGCACACTGAGAAACGTGGCAACGTAGCTTTACATAGGCCTGATATTCGTAGTATTCACGAGAACTGGAAACTGGCATACTAGAGGCGTCATTAATCGAACATAGGGAATAACATATGCATATTAATCATGCACATATAACATATGATGGAGGACGCGTAGGGACACAGAACATGGCAAAATTTACTTTTCCACACCTTGACTGTGCTGAAAGTTCAGAGTGACGGAACCTTGCATTGTAGTACTGTATGTGATGGAAGCCTGCACTCCTGCCTTCCTCTGACTGCTGAAAGTTAAGAGTGACGGAAGCTTGCATTGTAGTACTGTATGTGATGGAAGCCTGCACTCCCGCCTTCCTCTGACTGTGCTGAAAGTTAAGAGTGACGGAAGCTTGCATTGCGGTACTGTATGTGATGAAAGTCTGCACTCCTGCCTTCCTCTGACTGTGCTGAAAGTTCAGAGTGACGGAAGCTTGCATTGTAGTACTGTATGTGATGGAAGCCTGCACTCCTGCCTTCCTCTGACTGTGCTGAAAGTTAAGAGTGACGGAAGCTTGCATTGTAGCACTGTATGTGATAAAAGCCTGCACTCCTGCCTTCCCCTGACTCTGCTGAAAGTTCAGAGTGACGGAAGCTTGCATCGTAGTACTGTATGTGATGTAAGCCTAAACTCCTGCCTTCCTCTGACTGTGCTGAAAGTTAAGAGTGACGGTAGCTTGCATTGTAGTACTGTATGTGATGGAAGCCTGCACTCCTGTCTTCCCTTGACTGTGCTGAAAGTTCAGAGTGACGGAACCTTGCATTGTAGTACTGTATGTGATGGAAGCCTGCACTCCTGCCTTCCTCTGACTGTGCTGAAAGTTCAGAGTGACGGAACCTTGCATTGTAGTACTGTATGTGATGGAAGCCTGCAGTCCCGCCTTCCTCTGACTGTGCTGAAAGTTCAGAGTGACAGAAGCTTGCATTATAGTACTGTATGTGATGGAAGCCTGCACTCCTGCCATCCTCCGAATGTGCTGAAAGTTCAGAGTGACAGAAGCTTGCATTGTAGTACTGTATGTGATGGAAGCCTGCACTCCTGAGTTCCTCTGACTGTGCTGAAAGTTCAGAGTGATGGAAGCTTGCATTGTAGTACTGTATGTGACGGAAGCCTGCACTCCTGCCTTCCTCTGACTGTGCTGAAAGTTCAGAGTGACGGAAGCTTGCATTGTAGTACTGTATGTGATGGAAGTCTGCACTCCTGCCTTCCTCTGACTGTGCTGAAAGTTCAGAGTGACAGAAGCTTGCATTGTAGTACTGTATGTGATGGAAGCCTGCACTCCTGCCTTCCTCTGACTGTGCTGAAAGATCACAGTGATGGAAGCTTGCATTGCAGTACTGTATGTGATGGAAGCTTGCACTCCTGCCTTCCCCTGACTCTGCTGAAAGTTCACAGTGACAGAAACTTGCATTGTAGTTCTGTATGTTATGGAAGCCTGCACTCCTGCCTTCCTCTGACTTTGCTGAAAGTTCAGAGTGACGGAAGCTTGCGTTGTAGTACTGTATGTGATGGAAGCCTGCACTCCTACCTTCCCCTGACTCTGCTGAAACTTCAGAGTGACAGAAGCTTTCATTGTAGGACTGTATGTGATGGAAGCCTGCACTCCTTCCTTCCTCTGACTGTGCTGAAAGTTCAGAATGACAGAAGCTTGCATTGTAGTACTGTATGATGGAAGTCTGCACTCCTGCCTTCCTCTGACTGTGCTGAAAGTTCAGAGTGACAGAAGCTTGCATTGTAGTACTCTAGGTTATGGAAGCCTGCACTCCTGCCTTCCTCTGACTGTGCTGAAAGTTCAGAGTGACAGAAGCTTGCATTGTAGTACTGTATGTTATGGAAGCCTGCACTCCTGCCTTCCTCTGACTGTGCTGAAAGTTCAGAGTCACAGAAGCTTGCATTGCGGTACTGTATGTGATGGAAGCCTGCACTTCTGCCTTCCTCTGACTGTGCTGAACGTTCAGAGTGACAGAAGCTTGCATTGCAGTACTGTATGTGATGGAAGCCTGCACTCCTGCCTTCCTCTGACTCTGCTGAAAGTTCAGAGTGACAGAAGCTTGCATTGTAGTACTGTATGTGATGGAAGCCTGCACTCCTGCCTTCCTCTGACTGTGCTGACAGTTCAGAGTGACAGAAGCTTGCATTGTAGTACTGTATGTTATGGAAGCCTGCACTCCTGCCTTCCTCTGACTGTGCTGAAAGTTCAGAGTGACGGAACCTTGCATTGTAGTACTGTATGTGATGGAAGCCTGCACTCCCGCCTTCCTCTGACTGTGCTGAAAGTTCAGAGTGACAGAAGCTTGCATTATAGTACTGTATGTGATGGAAGCCTGCACTCCTGCCATCCTCCGAATGTGCTGAAAGTTCAGAGTGACGGAAGCTTGCATTGTAGTACTGTATGTGATTGAAGCCTGCACTCCTGCCTTCCTCTGACTGTGCTGAAAGTTCAGAGTGACAGAAACTTGCGTTGTAGTACTGTATGTGATGGAAGCCTGCACTCCTGCCATCCTCTGACTGTGCTGAAAGTTCAGAGTGACAGAAGCTTGCATTGTAGTACTATATGTTATGGAAGCCTGCACTCCTGCCTTCCTCTGACTGTGCTGAAAGTTAAGAGTGACGGAAGCTTGCATTGTAGCACTGTATGTTATGGAAGCCTGCACTCCCGCCTTCCTCTGACTGTGCTGAAAGTTAAGAGTGACGGAAGCTTGCATTGCGGTACTGTATGTGATGGAAGTCTGCACTCCTGCCTTCCTCTGACTGTGCTGAAAGTTAAGAGTGATGGAAGCTTGCATTGCGGTACTGTATGTGATGGAAGCCTGCACTCCCGCCTTCCTCTGACTGTGCTGAAAGTTAAGAGTGACGGAAGCTTGCATTGTAGTACTGTATGTGATGGAAGCCTGCACTCCGGCCTTCCTCTGACTGTGCTGAAAGTTAAGAGTGACGGAAGCTTGCATTGCAGTACTGTATGTGATGGAAGTCTGCACTCCTGCCTTCCTCTGACTGTGCTGAAAGTTCAAAGTGACGGAAGCTTGCATTGTAGTACTGTATGTGATGGAAGCCTGCACTCCTGCCTTCCTCTGACTGTGCTGAAAGTTAAGAGTGACGGAAGCTTGCATTTTAGCACTGTATGTGATAAAAGCCTGCACTCCTGCCTTCCCCTGACTCTGCTGAAAGTTCAGAGTGACGGAAGCTTGCATCGTAGTACTGTATGTGATGGAAGCCTGCACTCCTGTCTTCCCTTGACTGTGCTGAAAGTTCAGAGTGACGGAACCTTGCATTGTAGTACTGTATGTGATGGAAGCCTGCACTCCTGCCTTCCTCTGACTGCTGAAAGTTAAGAGTGACGGAAGCTTGCATTGTAGTACTGTATGTGATGGGAGCCTGCACTCCTGCCTTCCCCTGACTCTGCTGAAAGTTCAGAGTGACAGAAGCTTGCATTGTAGCACTGTATGTGATGGAAGCCTGCACTCCTGCCTTCCTTTGACTGTGCTGAAAGTTCAGAGTGATGGAAGCTTGCATCGTAGTACTGTATGTGATGGGAGCCTGCACTCCTGCCTTCCCCTGACTCTGCTGAAAGTTAAGAGTGACAGAAGCTTGCATTGTAGCACTGTATGTGATGGAAGCCTGCACTCCTGCCTTCCTTTGACTGTGCTGAAAGTTCAGAGTGATGGAAGCTTGCATCGTAGTACTGTATGTGATGGGAGCCTGCACTCCTGCCTTCCCCTGACTCTGCTGAAAGTTCACAGTGACAGAAGCTTGCATTGTAGCACTGTATGTGATGGAAGCCTGCACTACTGCCTTCCTCTGACTGTGCTGAAAGTTCAGAGTGACGGAAGCTTGCATTGTAGTACTGTATGTTATGGAAGCCTGCACTCCTGCCTTCCTCTGACTGTGCTGAAAGTTCGGAGTGACGGAAGCTTGCATTGTAGTACTGTATGTTATGGAAGCCTGCACTCCCACCGTCCTCTGACTGTGCTGAAAGTTCAGAGTGACAGAAGCTTGCATTGTAGTACTGTATGTGATGGAAGCCTGCACTCCTGCCTTCCTCTGACTGTGCTGAAAGTTCAGAGTGACGGAAGCTTGCATTGTAGTACTATATGTTATGGAAGCCTGCACTCACGCTGTCCTCTGACTGTGCTGATACTTCAGAGTGACAGAAGCTTGCATTGTAGTACTGTATGTGATGGAAGCCTGCACTCCTGCCTTCCTCTGACTCTGCTGAAAGTTCAGAGTGACAGAAGCTTGCATTGTAGTACTGTATGTGATGGAAGCCTGCACTCCTGCCTTCCTCTGACTGTGCTGATAGTTCAGAGTGACAGAAGCTTGCATTGTAGTACTGTATGTTATGGAAGCCTGCACTCCTGCCTTCCTCTGACTGTGCTGAAAGTTCAGAGTGACGGAGCCTTGCATTGTAGTACTGTATGTGATGGAAGCCTGCACTCCCGCCTTCCTCTGACTGTGCTGAAAGTTCAGAGTGACAGAAGCTTGCATTATAGTACTGTATGTGATGGAAGCCTGCACTCCTGCCATCCTCCGAATGTGCTGAAAGTTCAGAGTGACGGAAGCTTGCATTGTAGTACTGTATGTGATTGAAGCCTGCACTCCTGCCTTCCTCTGACTGTGCTGAAAGTTCAGAGTGACAGAAACTTGCGTTGTAGTACTGTATGTGATGGAAGCCTGCACTCCTGCCATCCTCTGACTGTGCTGAAAGTTCAGAGTGACAGAAGCTTGCATTGTAGTACTATATGTTATGGAAGCCTGCACTCCTGCCTTCCTCTGACTGTGCTGAAAGTTAAGAGTGACGGAAGCTTGCATTGTAGCACTGTATGTTATGGAAGCCTGCACTCCCGCCTTCCTCTGACTGTGCTGAAAGTTAAGAGTGACGGAAGCTTGCATTGCGGTACTGTATGTGATGGAAGTCTGCACTCCTGCCTTCCTCTGACTGTGCTGAAAGTTAAGAGTGACGGAAGCTTGCATTGCGGTACTGTATGTGATGGAAGCCTGCACTCCCGCCTTCCTCTGACTGTGCTGAAAGTTAAGAGTGACGGAAGCTTGCATTGTAGTACTGTATGTGATGGAAGCCTGCACTCCGGCCTTCCTCTGACTGTGCTGAAAGTTAAGACTGACGTAAGCTTGCATTGCGGTACTGTATGTGATGGAAGTCTGCACTCCTGCCTTCCTCTGACTGTGCTGAAAGTTCAAAGTGACGGAAGCTTGCATTGTAGTACTGTATATGATGGAAGCCTGCACTCCTGCCTTCCTCTGACTGTGCTGAAAGTTAAGAGTGACGGAAGCTTGCATTGTAGCACTGTATGTGATAAAAGCCTGCACTCCTGCCTTCCCCTGACTCTGCTGAAAGTTCAGAGTGACGGAAGCTTGCATCGTAGTACTGTATGTGATGTAAGCCTAAACTCCTGCCTTCCTCTGACTGTGCTGAAAGTTAAGAGTGACGGTAGCTTGCATTGTAGTACTGTATGTGATGGAAGCCTGCACTCCTGTCTTCCCTTGACTGTGCTGAAAGTTCAGAGTGACGGAACCTTGCATTGTAGTACTGTATGTGATGGAAGCCTGCACTCCTGCCTTCCTCTGACTGCTGAAAGTTAAGAGTGACGGAAGCTTGCATTGTAGTACTGTATGTGATGGGAGCCTGCACTCCTGCCTTCCCCTGACTCTGCTGAAAGTTCAGAGTGACAGAAGCTTGCATTGTAGCACTGTATGTGATGGAAGCCTGCACTCCTGCCTTCCTTTGACTGTGCTGAAAGTTCAGAGTGATGGAAGCTTGCATCGTAGTACTGTATGTGATCGGAGCCTGCACTCCTGCCTTCCCCTGACTCTGCTGAAAGTTCAGAGTGACAGAAGCTTGCATTGTAGCACTGTATGTGATGGAAGCCTGCACTCCTGCCTTCCTTTGACTGTGCTGAAAGTTCAGAGTGATGGAAGCTTGCATCGTAGTACTGTATGTGATGGGAGCCTGCACTCCTGCCTTCCCCTGACTCTGCTGAAAGTTCACAGTGACAGAAGCTTGCATTGTAGCACTGTATGTGATGGAAGCCTGCACTACTGCCTTCCTCTGACTGTGCTGAAAGTTCAGAGTGACGGAAGCTTGCATTGTAGTACTGTATGTTATGGAAGCCTGCACTCCTGCCTTCCTCTGACTGTGCTGAAAGTTCGGAGTGACGGAAGCTTGCATTGTAGTACTGTATGTTATGGAAGCCTGCACTCCCACCGTCCTCTGACTGTGCTGGAAGTTCAGAGTGACAGAAGCTTGCATTGTAGTACTGTATGTGATGGAAGCCTGCACTCCTGCCTTCCTCTGACTGTGCTGAAAGTTCAGAGTGACGGAAGCTTGCATTGTAGTACTATATGTTATGGAAGCCTGCACTCACGCTGTCCTCTGACTGTGCTGAAACTTCAGAGTGACAGAAGCTTGCATTGTAGTACTGTATGTGATGGAAGCCTGCACTCCTGCCTTCCCCTGACTGTGCTGAAAGTTCAGAGTGATGGAAGCTTGCATTGTAGTACTGTATGTGATGGTAGTCTGCACTCCTGCCTTCCACTGACTGTGCTGAAAGTTCAGAGTGACAGAAGCTTGCATTGTAGTACTGTATGTGATGGAAGCCTGCACTCCTGCCTTCCCCTGAGTGTGCTGAAAGTTTAGAGTGATGGAAGCTTGCATTGTAGTACTGTATGTGATGGAAGTCTGCACTCCTGCCATCCTCTGACTGTGCTGAAAGTTCAGAGTGACGGAAGCTTGCATTGTAGTACTGTATGTGTTGGAAGCCTGCACTCCTGCCTTCCTCTGACTCTGCTGAAAGTTCAGAGTGACGGAACCTTGCATTGTAGTACTGTATGTGATGGGAGCCTACACTCCTGCCTTCCTCTGACTGTGCTGAAAGTTCAGAGTGACGGAACCTTGCATTGTAGTACTGTATGTGATGGAAGCCTTCACTCCCGCCTTCCTCGGACTGTGCTGAAAGTTCAGAGTGACGGAAGCTTGCATTGTAGTACTGTATGTGATGGAAGCCTGCACTCCTGCCTTCCTCTGACTGTGCTGAAACTTCAGAGTGACAGAAGCTTGCATTGTAGTACTGTATGTGATGGAAGCCTGCACTCCTGCCTTCCCCTGACTGTGCTGAAAGTTCAGAGTGACAGAAGCTTGCATTGTAGTACTGTATGTTATGGAAGCCTGCACTCCTGCCTTCCTCTGACTGTGCTGAAAGTTCAGAGTGACGGAATCTTGCATTGTAGTACTGTATGTGATGGAAGCCTGCACTCCCGCCTTCCTCTGACTGTGCTGAAAGTTCAGAGTGACAGAAACTTGCATTATAGTACTGTATGTAATGGAAGCCTGCACTCCTGCCATCCTCCGAATGTGCTGAAAGTTCAGAGTGACGGAAGCTTGCATTGTAGTACTGTATGTGATGGAAGCCTGCACTCCTGCCTTCCTCTGACTGTGCTGAAAGTTCAGAGTGACAGAAACTTGCGTTGTAGTACTGTATGTGATGGAAGCCTGCACTCCTGCCTTCCTCTGACTGCTGAAAGTTAAGAGTGACGGAAGCTTGCATTGTAGTACTGTATGTGATGGGAGCCTGCACTCCTGCCTTCCCCTGACTCTGCTGAAAGTTCAGAGTGACAGAAGCTTGCATTGTAGCACTGTATGTGATGGAAGCCTGCACTCCTGCCTTCCTCTGACTGTGCTGAAAGTTAAGAGTGATGGAAGCTTGCATTGTAGCACTGTATGTTATGGAAGCCTGCACTCCCGCCTTCCTCTGACTGTGCTGAAAGTTAAGAGTGACGGAAGCTTGCATTGCGGTACTGTATGTGATGGAAGTCTGCACTCATGCCTTCCTCTGACTGTGCTGAAAGTTAAGAGTGACGGAAGCTTGCATTGTGGTACTGTATGTGATGGAAGCCTGCACTCCCGCCTTCCTCTGACTGTGCTGAAAGTTAAGAGTGACGGAAGCTTGCATTGTAGTACTGTATGTGATGGAAGCCTGCACTCCCGCCTTCCTCTGACTGTGCTGAAAGTTAAGAGTGACAAAAGCTTGCATTGCGGTACTGTATGTGATGGAAGTCTGCACTCCTGCCTTCCTCTGACTGTGCTGAAAGTTAAGAGTGACGGAAGCTTGCATTGTAGCACTGTATGTGATAAAAGCCTGCACTCCTGCCTTCCCCTGACTCTGCTGAAAGTTCAGAGTGACGGAAGCTTGCATCGTAGTACTGTATGTGATGTAAGCCTAAACTTCTGCCTTCCTCTGACTGTGCTGAAAGTTAAGAGTGACGGTAGCTTGCATTGTAGTACTGTATGTGATGGAAGCCTGCACTCCTGTCTTCCCTTGACTGTGCTGAAAGTTCAGAGTGACGGAACCTTGCATTGTAGTACTGTATGTGATGGAAGCCTGCACTCCTGCCTTCCTCTGACTGCTGAAAGTTTAGAGTGATGGAAGCTTGCATTGTAGTACGGTATGTGATGGAAGTCTGCACTCCTGCCATTCTCTGACTGTGCTGAAAGTTCAGAGTGACGGAAGCTTGCATTGTAGTACTGTATGAGAGGGTGCTAGAGCACTGTTTTCCTGCAAACGCCAGAACGCCAGAACGCCATCTCGGTCGGTGAAGACGCAGCCACAGTGTGCTCCATGTGTTCCGTGTGTCGTGTGTGCCGCAAATATACAACGAAACCCAGGCTTTAGGCTTCGGGCTCCTAGCTCCGGAGGGTTCCCGGCACCGGCACCGGCTCTGATCCCAACTTTGACTGTCAGAGCAAGTTGTGAAAGTTGTGTAAGCTGCAGGCTAAGGCGTGCCGAGGGAGCCGCTTTTGGTACTCGCTACATCACAGTAGAACCCGGAGAACCCGGAGACGCCGCGCTCAATTGAAGCACCCCTGAGGCACCCGCCCGCCGCCCCCCCCCCCCCCCTCCCCCCCTCTCGTCATTAGTGACTCTATGCGGAGGCCGGAGGCAGAGGAAGAGGTGCAGCGGCGGAGCCGTTTTGAGCAGAATTAACGGTGAGCACAAAAGGGGACAGTGCACCGAATTTCTTCCAGCGAAGTGGGGACTGCTTTGTGCTTGTGGTCTGCTTGTGGACTACTGTTGTGCTCTGTGGCAGACTTGGACCGTGTTTTCTGCTCTCTGCTTTTTTTGTACCACTTTGTGCATACAGCCTCCCGCCCACGATTGAGGGAGGGCGAGGGAGAGGCGCGGCAGACCGCTGCAGGCCACGAATGATCACCACGGACCACTGATGACTTCAAGCGGTGAGCGGTGAGCAATGTGGGGTAATAGGCATTGAGCACTAGCAGGCCCCCCCCGGTGGATTATTAACTACAGCTCATATAGAGCTCATATAAGTACACAAAGCACTATAAAGCACTACACAGCAAACAGAGGCGCTTTATTGCTATAAACAGCGGATATCTATCTAAGGGGCGCCAGAGGTCGTGAGAGTGAACGTGACCCATAAGTTTAAAAGTTTAAAAGCACATAAGGAGGTGCGAGGACAACTGTCTCTGGGTAGGGCTCCTGCTCTACTGCTTGTTGTTGTTTTATTGCTAAACTGCTGCAGCGCCAGCCAACCTCCCTGCCCTTGATTCTGTTCCCTTCCTGACAGCAGCTGACCCTTACTGATTGGGCAGACGGGCTTGGGAGGGTGCGTTCATAGGGAGTGGGAGGAAAGGCAAGGAAGGCAAGGAAGTGCAACAACAACAAGGCAAGGGGAAAAGGCCACCCAGAGAGTGGACATCAACAAACGAACAAGGAATTGTGGGTTTGAGGGCTAGAATATTTGTTGTACTCTTGTACTCTTGTACTCTTGTACTTTTGGCGTGAGTGTGGAGACACGCAGGAATCTGTCTTTCCCCTGAGCTTGAGGACCCGTAGTTGGCACTAAGGATCAAATAGTACAAAACGCAAAACCAGAATGCGTTCAGGCAAAGTAAGAACAACAGGGACTACTGCCAGACGTTTAAAAAAACTCCAGCAGCCAAATGTGAAAGCCAATATTTCAAGATCAAATCAAACCTTAATTTCTCCGATAGCCAGAATGTTTGCAAAATCAGGAAAAATACCGGACAAGTTTGAGTTCTTGAAAGACCCAGCTGGTGCTCTCATACTCATGCATAAGGATATGGAAAAAGATAATCTACAAACGCCTATAAATCCGATGACAGCCGAAAAGCACATGAGGCAAATTATTGAAAGCACCCCCATAAAAAGAGATTGTGACCTACAAAGGAATGACTATGAGTTCCAAATTAATGATCATGATATCCTAAATGTAACCATCACTGAGGATTCAAATAATGTCGACCTAGCTGACTCAAACGCTCCAGGAACGCTGGAAAAAGAAAATCTACTAAGTACCAACAGCATGATGGAGTTAAAACAGACAGTAATACCATTGGAAGTAAATGTAGAAATTAGGAAGAAACCTCAGTCTTATAAGGATGATAGTCACACCGAACACAACAAATTACTCAAACATAAAGATTACGGAAATCAAGAAATGTTGAAAATAGGGCAAAATAACTCCACAAGAGAGGAGTTGCTCTCAAAGGCAAATATCATTCATAAAACAGATTCTTCTTCTTTATTAGATCCTATAAATGAAACTCCATTGGAAAACAACCCGATCGGAACAAAAATGCCAACGGTCGGATTAAAATGGGATCTATTCTATCAAACATCAACGCTAACTCTAGAGGCACTAAAACACCAATCAAATAAGATGGACATTCAGATTGATCTCCTCACCATGATGGCATCATCAGTTGCAGGGATAGACAATAAACTCGCGCAGCTTAATAATCTGATAATCAGAGTCCAAAATGATAAACAAAAAATAGACATGGAATGTATCTGCTTGCCCCTATTGGAGAAACTTGCAGTAATACCTGAGGTCCTGCACACTATAATAGAGGACACAAAAAATGTGCTAAAGAAAGAGATTGGGCACGAACTGGGTATAAGGAAAAAAAAGGATGGGGATATAGTTAATATGGAGGAGGTTAAAATTACTGCTAAAAAGAACAAAGAAGAAAAAGCAGTAGTAAGGTTGTCAGAGGACAAAGAAGAAACACATGATGTAAGTGACCCTTTATCTGTAATCAACCAAAAGAATGTAATGCATGATGAAGATATAAATACAGCAGAAATAGGAGAATATGACTGTAAGAGGCAAGACTCAAAAGGTTATACTATGACAAAAAGGCAAAGGAAAAAATTACGTAAGTCAAGAAAAAACCAAAAGTCTAACTACCAAAAAAATGAGGATAAAATAGAGACCAATCACCAGGAACAAGAAGAAACAATAAAATCTGATGGTCTAACAAACAATAGAGTACTGAAACAAGAAGAAGAAAATAGTAAAGAAAGAAAAAGTCCTCCGTTGTCCATCAAAGAACCTAAGAAAGTATTCTCAATATTCATACAAGAGCCACCACAGAAACAACTATTACATAATGTGGATAAAAAAAGTCAAAATGAAATAAGATCATATGAGATGGCTAGAATGAACCCCCCTTGTATAAAACAAAACAGAATTGAGAAAATTGAAGCCCAGGTGAATGACTCTAAACAGGATCATACGAATGGAAACTCTCAGTCACTAAAAACAATGAGTAAATCCTCCGACCAACAAGACGGGCTTTATAATGGTAACATAGAGCCATGTTTGATGAGAATCAAGAATGATGTACCTAGAAGGAACTCTGAAACAATAGTAGAGCACAAAATTAAATCTCCTCTTTGGGATCAATTAGTAATCGAAAAACGAGAAGGAGAAAAAACAATCAAATATAAAACAACCCAAACAAAGGATTCATCACGTAAAGAAAATCAAGCGGTAGTGGAGAAAATTCAACTGATATTTAACCCTGAATATGAATCCAGAGGTAGATGCGATACTCTGAATAGAGGGAATATTCTCAGATTATTCAAATCAATCCCAGCATTAAACAATATCAAGAATGATGACATTAACTCCATTGAATTTATTGCTAATAAGAACAGTTCCAAAGAAAGTACACTGGTAACGGTTAATTCAATGACAATAGCAGATCAAATACTAAAAGAAATTTCAACATTTAAGGCTTGGGGAATAGTTATTACAAAGCAGGCCCCGAAAGTGTATCCAATCCCGTTCACCAAAGAGGCAAACTTGGTCCTAACAGAGCAAAATACCAAACAAAAAGGAACTATACTTAGGAATGCTCGGGGTAGATCCATTAGCACATCAGGAGCGGCATCCCCACCTACCTTGAAAGATATTCCATCAGGAATAAATGAAAAATGGATTGTGCAAGCCCTGCATAACAAGGACGAACAATGAAGGATTAAAAAACCAATTTTTGAATTAAAAACAGCTAAGTTGAGAATGTGTTCGTGGAACATAAATGGAGTAGGGTCCAAACTTTCTAACTCGCAAATAAGATGTATAACCACAACATGTCAAATCTTATTTTTACAAGAAACCTGGGAACTCCACCCGTTTGCACTGAATGGATATGTAGGTTACTATGAAAATGCAATAAAAAATCATAGACATGGTCGAGCAAGTGGGGGGCTAGCAACCTTTTTTTTTTTTTTTTTTTTTTTTTTTGAGTTCAACCTGCTTTATTGGAGTATACAGAATATGATACACAGCTTGGTTCGCCTACAACCCGGAGGCCGGCAGCAAAATTTACGAACAGTACACAGCCCAGTAGCCGGCATCCCGGGGGCCCGGCGGCGTATAAAAAAGACTTACATGATACTGATTCAGCAGTCCGGGGAGTAGGACAAGCAAAGGATAAGCAGCAGTTGAACAGGGTTTTGTGGTCAAAAAAGATGAGGTTCCTCACCTTAATATTGGTAGTTAAAAAACAAGAACCCAAAACTTCCCAACTCAGATTAGAACTACGAGGCCGATTGCGACTGTACTAAAGTGCAAATAATGAGTGGTGCAGCAAGGTGGGTCAGGCAGACCGTAGCCCATGGCGGAAATGATGTCTGGGTATGCTATCCTAGTGTGGCAGAAGCTTGCAAAGGTGCGTCCCACGGACGTAAAGCAGACAACGGGGTATCACCTAGTAAGATCGTGAAACGGGCTGTAGATGCAGAAAGGAGAGAATAGTCATGTCCAAAGTGGAGGGGGGGGGTGTGGGTCAGGCCACGCCTGGGAGGCCTAGTTCGTGCAGGACACTGCAGGGGCATGAGAGCGGGTGTGGACGGAGAGAGTCAGATGTCGCAGGAGGAGGCAAGGGGCTGCGATCCAAGAGGGACAGCAGAACGCTGAGGGGGGGGAGGCAGGTCGTCTGAGCGTGCATCGCCGTCCGGGCGCGTGAGCAGATAATGCGTTAGAGGCTCCCAGATATCCCTGGGCCTGCAGGAGAGAGGCACCAGTTCGGCAAACGTGGTGTGCTGATCTTGGCAATATGTCAAATCTGTGAGCCAGTCCTTAAACTTAGGGGCTCTGCCTCTGCCCCAGCGGCAAGCAACACGTCGCTTGGCTAAGAGCAAGGCGGTGTCAACAAATTTACGGCATCCTTTAGGTATCTGCATCCTATAACCGAGTATGGCAACCAAGGGGTCAGCGGGAACCGCCTCACCCACCATCTCCGCAATAGCCCCCACAATCAACTGCCAATAATGAGCAACCTGAGGACAGTCCCATGCCAGGTGCAGGAAATCAGCGTGGTCAGCACGGCAGCGGTCACAGCGGTCGCTGTCAGCCAAACCAAACCTGTATTTCCGAGCCGGAGTATAATATATTCTCTGAAGGAATTTGTAGTGAATGATTTTCAATCTGCTGCTAGCAGATACACGAGAGGTGAGCGTGCAGCAGTATTTCCACTGCTCATCAGTAATGTCGATGGCAAGCTCATCCGACCAGCGCAACCTAGCACTAGATTCCGGCTCAGGGGCAGCTACGCGGATTTGGCGGTAAAGACCGGAGACCAAATGGGTCCCATCTTGTGACCCCAGCAGGAAGTGCAGTGGCGCTAGGGTATCAGGTTCATTGGGATAATCAGGCAAGATGTCCCGCATCCCCGCACGCAACCGAATGTAGTAAAAGAGTTCAAGGCAGGTGCGCGACTGCGCCTTGAAAAACACTTCTTCAGTCTTGAAACTACCCTCATGGAACAGGTCGCCCCAACAGGCAATGAGTAATTTGTCACACAGGTGACGGAAACCACGTTCCGACAAGAGAGACAGTTGTGGGTGGTAAGAAAGCGGCAATTTAGGAGAGTAGGGAAGTGAGCATGACAGGTGTTTAGCAATGCGGCGCCATGCGTCCAACGTGCAGGAAACCGAGGTGTTCGCAGTGGTAATGGAAGTCTCGGGACAGTACAGTAGGCCATTGAGCGGTATAGGGTGTACGATCCAGTCCTCTACCGCTACGTGCGGCATGAAAGGGGTTGGAGCTATCCAATGGTAGGCAAAGTGTGCCTGTGCACATTGGTAGTAAGTTTCGAAATCAGGGACGTCAAAGCCACCTCTATCGTAGGGGAGGGTCAGCGTTGACCATTTTAAGCGGGGGGATTTGCCACCCCAGAAAAGCCTGCGCAGTTCCGTGCGAAGCGTTCTAAAGAAAAAAGCGCCAGGGTAATAGGGGATATTAAGGAATAGATACAGGAAGCGAGGTAAGATCACCATTTTAATGAGTGAGGCTCTACCCGCCATGGAGAGTGGCAGAGTGATCCACCTGTCTACTGAAGCAGCTAATTTGGTCATGGCCACTCCATAGTTGGCACGTAACGTCTCCTCTCTATCGCGAGAGACACGAATCCCCAGGTATTTAAGGTCATCGCTACACCACTCTAATGGGTAATCGAGAGGGAAGACCTGTACTGCATCAGTGAGGGGAAAAAACTGCGACTTTGCCCAATTGATGTGGACACCTGATACCCCTCCGAACATTATGAATTCTCTAAGCAGGGGATTGAGATGCGTCTCAGGATGCTTAACATATAGTGTGATGTCATCCGCATATAGGGACACATCTATTTGCCGCTGCAGACATAGCACTGCCCCCTCTCGGTGTAGCTGCCGTAAACGACAGGCTAGAGGTTCAACCGCGATGGCAAACAGTAAGGGAGAGAGCGGGCATCCCTGCCGGGTGCCTCTGGTAAGCGCAATAGGGAGTGACAGGCGGCCATTGATTAGCACTCGAGCAGTGGGGTCGGTATACAGGAGTCGAACCCAAGAGATAAACAATTTGGGGAAACCCATGCTGGCTAGAACCGAAAAGAGGTAAGGCCACTCGATCGAGTCGAATGCCTTAGTGGCATCCAGGAACACGGCTGCAACAGGGATGTCGGGGTGAACCGTGCGAAGCAAGGCAAAGAGGGTGCGAAGATTATGGGACGTAGATCTCCCCGCCACAAAGCCAGATTGATCAGGCAGGACCAACCTGGTCATGAGCAGCGACAGTCGGGTGGCCAAGACCTTAGCTAGGATCTTGACATCGCAATTCAGGAGGGATAGTGGTCGGTACGACTCACAGGTGGTGGGGTTTTTATCCGGTTTCAGAAGGGAGGTGATCAACACCTCGCGCATAGAGCGGGGGAGTATCCCATCAGCTAGGGATTCCGTGAAGACTTCGCGGAGCACCGGTGCCATTATGTCAATGTAAGTTTTATAAAATTCGGCCGGTAAGCCATCGAGCCCCGGCGCTTTACCATTCCGAAGGGACATGATGGCCTCGCGGATCTCGTCCAGCTCGAGAGGAGCCGCGAGAAACTCCCTGTTCCCATCACTGAGCCAACATAATGCCACCTCGTTAAGGTATTCAGGGTATGGGGTGTGTTCCACTGCCGTAGAAGTATACAGTGTAGAGTAGTGCATTGTGAAGGTGGACAGTATTTCCGCCGGGTCCCTGACTATAGTTCCGGCGTCGCCAGCGAGCTCAAGTATAGTGTTGTGCACCCGAGATGGTCGTGTGATTGCAGCGAGCACTTTTCCTGGCCTATCACCCTCACAATACTTACGAGCCACCCAGTGTTTGCCCCGATATTTCGCCTCCCTGGCTGCTTCCTCCTCAAACTCCGATAGTGTCTCCCTAAAGGTGGCGTGTAAGCGCGGGTCAGAATCTGTGGTCATGCGGTGTTCCAGAGTTCGCAGGCTGCGCTCCAGTGTGGCTATGGAGTGTAGGATATCACGCAGTACCCCGTGACTCTTGGAGATGCAGAAACCCCGGACGGTGACCTTAAAAGCCTCCCAGATGGTCTCGACAGAGTCAACCGAGCCTTTATTCCGTGGGAAAAAATCTGCTATTTCCTCACCCAGCTCAGTGCGGAAGACAGCGTCCAGAAGTATATCAGGACGCAGTCGCCACTGAGGTCGTGGATCGTCCCACCCAGGAATGCTGAACTGCATAGACACAGGGCTGTGATCGGAAAAGGTTCTAGGCAGGTGTTCTACTCCTATCAACTCTGCAGCAACCTCCCTGTCAACTAGAAAATAGTCGAGACGTGCCCATGTTCCAGTGTATGAGGTAAAGTGTGTCCCCTCCCGTCCCTGGGTATGCAGGCGCCTCCAGGCATCCAAGAGCCCACCCTCCTCTATGATTCCCTCCAATGTCGTTCTAGACCTGGGCTTGTAGGAGCCAACACCATCTGCCCTATCCATGTGGGGCACCAGTGCGAGGTTGAAGTCTCCACCCCATACAACATGTCGTGCCCCAACAGCTACAATCTTTCCCCATAGCGTAGAGAAAAAGGCAGGAGTATCAACGTTTGGTGCGTACATAGATACAAATACATAGACATCTCGGCCAATCCTTCCCCACAGTAAAGCATAACGCCCTTCTCTGTCCATCGCCTCTCCGAGACGATGAAACGGCACTCCGCGGGAGATGAGCACCGCAACCCCCCTTGCATAAGTCGAGTACGAGGAGAAAACACGGGCATTAGCCCACTTTGACCCAAAAGTGGCATCACCCTGAGCAGGCAGATGTGTCTCCTGCAACAGAGCAACTTGTACATGATGTCTGTTCAGATAAGCAAGTATATTTCTGCATTTCCTAGCATTATTCAGACCCCTGACATTCCATGACACGCATGTCAATCTTGCACTTGTATTCGATACTGCCATAGATGCAGCAAGACTATATGTGAAAACACACAAAAGGACACAGCCTCATGGCCACAGCCATCCCGCCCAAAACCCAAGGAAACACCATACCAGCAGAGAAAGATACAGTCTGAGCAATAGCAGCCTCGTAAAACCCAACCTCCCCCCACCCACCCCAGCATCCCAAACATGCCGGTAGCCATGAATCCCACCCTCTCAGTCCCTCCCCAACCTCCCCTCCAGCCGCAACAGCAGCAACAAAAAAAACACAACCATGTAATGGGGAGCACCCAGTAGGGGTAAGGCATAGAGTGCGAACTGCCACCACCTGGTCCTAGCTCCAGTACTGTACTACCCTCGGTGGAGACTAAGACCAAGGGAGTGGTCCTTGGCGTACATTACCGCTGGGGGTGCAGTGTCCAAGCATGTCCATCTTCCTCCCACCTCTCCAGCGATCGAAGTCCCACATGCTGCTGAAAAGACAGCAGGCGTGGCTGGCGTTGTCAACACATACTGCAAGTACAGTTAGTTATCCTGTTGTCCAGGGGGTATATCAGCGTTCTCCAGGTCCTCGGCTGGCACATTCCCGCCCCTGCGCGCAGTACGCACAGATTTTAAAAAATCTTCTGCTTTCTGCGGGTTAGTAAAAAAGCGTTGCCTACCCTGATGGGTAACTCGCAGTTTCGCCGGATACAGGAGGGCATAGTCAATTTGGGCCTCTCGCAGCTTTTTCTTTACGGGCAGAAACTTGCGCCTCTCGTCTTGGACCATCGGTGTAAAATCAGGGTATATTGAAAAAGTGATCCCATTATACTGCAGCGACTGTTGAGTGCGGGCCGCCCGGAGGGCCGCGTCGCGATCCCGATAGTTCAATAGCCTTGCAATTATAGGCCTAGGAGGTAAGCCAGGCTGGGGGATCGGCGCCAATGATCGGTGGGCCCTCTCCACTATGAACTGAGGAGAAAAAGCGTCCTCTCCTATGGAACCCTTAAGCAACTTTTCCACGTACAGCTCCATTCTGCCTGTGGCTGTGGATTCCGGAACATTCGTTATGCGGATGTTGTTGCGGCGACTGCGCGCCTCCAAATCTTCGTTCTTCGCCGCTATGACACGAAGCAAATTGTCCATCCTGGCCAATTGCGACGTATGGGCTGCGGTGGAGTCCAAGTTGTCGGAAATCCGCTGCTCCGCAGTTGTGATGCGTTCCTCATGGCGGTCAACCTTGTGCACAAGGGCATCCAGCCGAGCCGTTACTCCATCTACTTTTTCCACGACAGTGGCAAAGCCTTGTCGCATTTCTTGGATCAGACTCGTGAGGTCCGCCGCAGGGGCCGGGGGTGGGGGGGGGGTGGGTTGTGGAGAAGACGTGCTAGGCCCCGGGTTCAGCGGCGTCGACTTAGCGCCCCAGCGAGCAGTGTCAAAACTCAGTTTGGGCTGGCGGTGTTCAGGGCGCCCCATGGCAGCTGCCAGCGACAGGCCACAGATACGGGTGGCCAGTAGCAGGGCAATTCAATGGACCGGTGAAGGAGTGGTCAGTCGAGAGGGGCAGGACGGCCCCACCGCAGTGCACCTCAGTCAGATAGTACAGGAGAGACGGTGACAAACTCCGCCAGCCTGCGCCCTCTCAGGCTCCAAAGAAGCGATAGTGGTCGCAGGAGCACGCAGGGGACACCAGCGTCGCCCGGCGTGGGACCCAGGCCTCAGGGCCCGGGGCGGGTCCAGTTCAAGAGGATCCAGGCCAGTAGGACAGACAGCAGCGGCCAACAGCGAGAGGAGAGAGCCCCCCCGGGGACCGCCACGCAGGGGGGCAATCCAGGGCCCACGCTCAGGAGGGAGACACAGCAAGCCCCCGCACCGACAGTATCTTCAGGTCCGTCCCCGGCGTAGGAGCCCGTCAGCAGGGAGCACGGGGCAAAGGTAAGTCCCAGCGCGGTGGGGTCAGGCCTCGGACCCTGCAGGACCGCCGAGATCCGTCGCGCCGGCCAGGTACAGTGGCGGGGCGGGAAACAGCCCAGGCAGGCCGCAGCCCCGTCCAGCACGGGGGAATCAACCCCCCCAGGCACCACTAAACCAGGGGCCACCAGCGGTGGGAAGGGGGGGGGGGGGACGCAGCACAGGGTAGGGCAGCCAGTCGTCTCCTACCCTCACGATGAGCGCCGCATGTCTTCCCAGCAGGATCTTAGGCCGTGGCGGCGAGGCGCGGCCCGCAGACTCGTGGCGATCCCCAGGGTCGCGTTAATACAGCAGCCGTTCCGGCGCCTGCCCGAGCTCCAGTGACAGAGCCGGTCAATCTTCAAACCTCCGTATCTCCGGTTCCGGAGCACTCAGAGCCGCCAGATTTGGAACGAGTGCGGGGAACAATGCAGGAGTCAGGATCTAATCTTCGTGGGATGATTTATCACCCCGTGGCGCAGGATAAGAGAAGGATCATGCGCCAAGGAACGGGAGCTGCACGTCTAGGCAGCCATTCCGTAAGCGCGCCCTCTAGCGAAGTGGGGGGCTAGCAACCTTTGTCTCCTGCAGCTTGCAAGTAGAACATGAAAAAATTGCAGCTAATAGTAAAAACATTCTTATAGTAAAAATGAAATACAAAAATACTGAGCAACATAATAGGTCAATAATTTTGATCAATGTATATATCCAACCAACAAAAGTGAGCAGAATGGATATATGTGCCACCATTAATACTATACTGTTGGAACAAATGTTAAATAATCCATTAGTAGACTATGTGCTGACTGGGGATTTTAATCTGAACCTATTAACACCATTTATAAGGGATGATGTAACACAATCCCAGGACCAACAATGGTTAATACCGCAGCAAGAGCAGCCTGGCATTTCGAGCATTAAGAGGAGAAATCATATAGGGACAACATTCGTTAAGGATATGGAAGCGCTGGGTTTGCGAGTCCTTAATGGACGATTTAAAGATAATAGTCAGCCTGCAAATACATATATAGCCCATAATATAAGCTCCAGAATTGATTATACAATGGTCTCATTGAATATATTTCAGAATATAATCTCTTATGGATTGGTTAAAGTTGAAGACAGTGACCATTGCCAGCAGATAATAACCACCAATATTACAAACAATATGAATCAACAATATCATACTATGCCAGGTCTTACTGGAACGATAAATTATAAAAAATTAATTTGGACCAATTTCAATAAGGACTGCATGAATGAAAAAGTTGAAAATATTATAAAGAGTTGCTTCACTGGCAATGGGAATGAGTCAGCCGTTGAACAATGGGTGGAATTTACCAGAAAATTAGTGAAACCCCAATCCCGGACTAACACAAGCAATATGAGGTTGAATAAGGATGCTGATGAAAATGACTCACACATGAATCTCCCCTATACAATTACAAAGTTAAAAAGAGCACGGAACAGGCTAAGAAGACAACAAAATTCCAAAATGACTAGTGAGGAGACCCTGAGTAATTTAAAAACTTTGAACCAGCACCTCAAGAAACTTATATGGAATGAGAAATATCAAGAAAAACAGGAATTATGGTCCAAACTATTACACGCAAGTAAACAGGCTAATGCGAGAGAATTCTGGAAAATCATAAACAGATTAGTACGGCCAAGCAAATTGGTAGTCTCGTCGTCAATAACCGAACAAGAATGGGTAACTTTCCTAGAAAAACATCTAAACAACAATGGTGCAGTAAAAATCGCTGTGAGTATGCAAAACAGCTTTATAGCCAGTGATGAGATGCAAGAACAATTTGTAATGTCTAAAATGCATTTGATAAGATTGATTAAGAAGCAGAAAGATGGGGCGCCAGGACCAAACGGGATTCCATTTGCCCTATATAAAGAAAATCCTGATTTTTGGTCGACGTACCTAGTAAAGGTATTCAATGAAGTGATAGAGACGGGAAAAATCCCTGATTCATGGCGAGGATCTTTAATCTCTCCTATATATAAGAAAGGTAATTGGTCTCTTGCAGAGAACTACAGACTCATTACCTTACAAGATACAGATGCTAAACTGTTTGCTGGTGTGCTTTTAAACAAACTAAATGAATGGGTAACAGAAAACAATATTTTACCAATGAATCAAACTGGATTCATTAAAGGGCTTGGAACAATGACAAACATCATGGCATTATCGCTAACAATTGAAAAATCACTGAGAATAAAATTGCCCTTATATCTATGCTTTGTAGACTTTAAGTCTGCTTTTGACTGTGTGCAAAGAAATCTACTGTGGAAAAAACTTTTTGAAAAAGGCATCCCGGCCGCGCTACTAAAACTTATACAGTTGCTGCACAACAAAACCTGGGTGAGAGTAAGGATGGGAGATGGTCAGACATTATCAAAGGAAATTCCTGCATTGGAAGGGCTGAAACAGGGATGTGTTCTGGCCCCCCTCCTTTTTAATCTATTTTTAGGAGACCTATCGGTCAACCTGAATGATCTTAATGCACATCCCCCTAAGTTGGGGGGAAAATTGATATCCAACTTGATGTATGCGGACGATGCGATCCTATTAAGCCACACTAAAATAGGTCTCCAGCGTTTAATCAACAGTACACTATTGTATGCAAATGAAAATGGAATGGTTATTAACGAAACCAAAACAAAAATCATGGTGGTATCCAGGAACAAAAATATGAGACAAAAAAATAAATGGTACATGGGAAATAATCAACTTGAACAAATAGAGGTGTACAAATACCTGGGGGTACTGTATGACCAGAAGGGAAACTATCTCCTACAGAAACAGGACATCCAAAGGAAAGCCAACTCACTAACAGCAGCATTTAAGATAGCACAAAAATCCCTTGGAAGTTTAACTTATGGCCCACTATTGAAAATCATAGGTGCTAAATTGCTCCCAACTATTACATATGGAAGTGAGGCATTGATGGGTAAGGATGCGGCACCAATTAATAAGGCACTCTCTAAAGTATATAGATCTCTCTTCCACCTACCTAAGAATGCTTCACCAGCACAAATAAGACTAGAATTTGGTTTGACCAATCAAGAGTTAGCGAGAAAAGGTCAGTTTATTAAAATGTGGTATAGGTTTAAGAATGACCATGATAATCAAATTTCACAAATACTCTGGCAAGAAGTAAATAATAATAAAAAATCACTTGCTGGGAGATATCTTCATGATGCACTAGAGGAGTTTTCATTGATGCCTATATGGAACAATACAATAAACAATGGATCGTTTAAAAAAATAGTGAATCGAACAACCAGTTTCTTATCACTATTATATGATAAAAACATGCTGGCAAAAAGGAAGCACGCGTGGACAGTAATAAATGGATATGAAAAAAAGAAAGTGCAAGAATACTTGGAGATACCGTGGTCTGAGAAAAGTAAACAATTTTTCATGAATGCAAGATTTGGAATTTTGCCAGGCCTCAGTCACGCTCTGCCATGGAAAAAATTTAACTCCAGTTTATTGTGTAGACTTTGCAAAGGTGGAGAAGAAAATATTGTCCATCTCCTATGTATCTGTCCTGGCCTTAGCAGGGAAAGATGTGCATTACTTAAACCTAATTTTAATCTTCGGGCCACAAGAACATGCAGGCAGGCATTGAAAATTTGTCTTGATCCAAATGATATAGTTATGAACGTTGCCTTTGTAAAATTTTTAAAAATTATAACTACTGAATTAGAAAAGTAGATGAGGAAAAAAGCTTTTATGAAATCATAAACAGATAAATAGATATTTAAAAAAAATGTTTTACTATATTTTTATTTAAGTCCAATCATCTCAATTTTAAGGATAAAAGAAATGCTTTCTCTTTTTATTGTATTGTATTGTATTACATAAATTGAAAATGTTTTTGTAATGGAAGTATTGTAAGATTTTAATTAATCAAACAATAAAGAATTACTTACCTAGTACTGTATGTGTTGGAAGCCTGCACTCCTGCCTTCCTCTGACTCTGCTGAAAGTTCAGAGTGACGGAACCTTGCATCGTAGTACTGTATGTGATGGGAGCCTGCACTCCTGCCTTCCCCTGACTCTGCTGAAAGTTCAGAGTGACAGAAGCTTGCATTGTAGCACTGTATGTGATGGAAGCCTGCACTCCTGCCTTCCTCTGACTGCTGAAAGTTAAGAGTGACGGTAGCTTGCATTGTAGTATTGTATGTGATGGGAGCCTGCACTCCTGCCTTCCCCTGACTCTGCTGAAAGTTCAGAGTGACAGAAGCTTGCATTGTAGCACTGTATGTGATGGAAGCCTGCACTCCTGCCTTCCTTTGACTGTGCTGAAAGTTCAGAGTGATGGAAGCTTGCATCGTAGTACTGTATGTGATGGGAGCCTGCACTCCTGCCTTCCCCTGACTCTGCTGAAAGTTCAGAGTGACAGAAGCTTGCATTGTAGCACTGTATGTGATGGAAGCCTGCACTCCTGCCTTCCTTTGACTGTGCTGAAAGTTCAGAGTGATGGAAGCTTGCATCGTAGTACTGTATGTGATGGGAGCCTGCACTCCTGCCTTCCCCTGACTCTGCTGAAAGTTCACAGTGACTGAAGCTTGCATTGTAGCACTGTATGTGATGGAAGCCTGCACTACTGCCTTCCTCTGACTGTGCTGAAAGTTCAGAGTGACGGAAGCTTGCATTGTAGTACTGTATGTTATGGAAGCCTGCACTCCTGCCTTGCTCTGACTGTGCTGAAAGTTCGGAGTGACGGAAGCTTGCATTGTAGTACTGTATGTTATGGAAGCCTGCACTCCCACCGTCCTCTGACTGGGCTGAAAGTTCAGAGTGACAGAAGCTTGCATTGTAGTACTGTATGTGATGGAAGCCTGCACTCCTGCCTTCCCCTGAGTGTGCTGAAAGTTCAGAGTGATGGAAGCTTGCATTGTAGTACTGTATGTGATGGAAGTCTGCACTCCTGCTACCTCTGACTGTGCTGAAAGTTCAGAGTGACGGAAGCTTGCATTGTAGTACTGTATGTGTTGGAAGCCTGCACTCCTGCCTTCCTCTGACTCTGCTGAAAGTTCAGAGTGACGGAACCTTGCATTGTAGTACTGTATGTGATGGGAGCCTACACTCCTGCCTTCCTCTGACTGTGCTGAAAGTTCAGAGTGACGGAACCTTGCATTGTAGTACTGTATGTGATGGAAGCCTTCACTCCTGCCTTCCTCGGACTGTGCTGAAAGTTCAGAGTGACGGAAGCTTGCATTGTAGTACTGTATGTGATGGAAGCCTGCACTCCTGCCTTCCTCTGACTGTGCTGAAACTTCAGAGTGACAGAAGCTTGCATTGTAGTACTGTATGATGGAAGTCTGCACTCCTGCCTTCCTCTGACTGTGCTGAAAGTTCAGAGTGACAGAAGCTTGCATTGTAGTACTCTAGGTTATGGAAGCCTGCACTCCTGCCTTCCTCTGACTGTGCTGAAAGTTCAGAGTGACAGAAGCTTGCATTGTAGTACTGTATGTTATGGAAGCCTGCACTCCTGCCTTCCTCTGACTGTGCTGAAAGTTCAGAGTCACAGAAGCTTGCATTGCGGTACTGTATGTGATGGAAGCCTGCACTTCTGCCTTCCTCTGACTGTGCTGAACGTTCAGAGTGACAGAAGCTTGCATTGCAGTACTGTATGTGATGGAAGCCTGCACTCCTGCCTTCCTCTGACTCTGCTGAAAGTTCAGAGTGACAGAAGCTTGTATTGTAGTACTGTATGTGATGGAAGCCTGCACTCCTGCCTTCCTCTGACTGTGCTGACAGTTCAGAGTGACAGAAGCTTGCATTGTAGTACTGTATGTTATGGAAGCCTAAACTCCTGCCTTCCTCTGACTGTGCTGAAAGTTCAGAGTGACGGAACCTTGCATTGTAGTACTGTATGTGATGGAAGCCTGCACTCCCGCCTTCCTCTGACTGTGCTGAAAGTTCAGAGTGACAGAAGCTTGCATTATAGTACTGTATGTGATGGAAGCCTGCACTCCTGCCATCCTCCGAATGTGCTGAAAGTTCAGAGTGACGGAAGCTTGCATTGTAGTACTGTATGTGATTGAAGCCTGCACTCCTGCCTTCCTCTGACTGTGCTGAAAGTTCAGAGTGACAGAAACTTGCGTTGTAGTACTGTATGTGATGGAAGCCTGCACTCCTGCCATCCTCTGACTGTGCTGAAAGTTCAGAGTGACAGAAGCTTGCATTGTAGTACTATATGTTATGGAAGCCTGCACTCCTGCCTTCCTCTGACTGTGCTGAAAGTTAAGAGTGACAGAAGCTTGCATTGTAGCACTGTATGTTATGGAAGCCTGCACTCCCGCCTTCCTCTGACTGTGCTGAAAGTTAAGAGTGACGGAAGCTTGCATTGCGGTACTGTATGTGATGGAAGTCTGCACTCCTGCCTTCCTCTGACTGTGCTGAAAGTTAAGAGTGACGGAAGCTTGCATTGCGGTACTGTATGTGATGGAAGCCTGCACTCCCGCCTTCCTCTGACTGTGCTGAAAGTTAAGAGTGACGGAAGCTTGCATTGTAGTACTGTATGTGATGGAAGCCTGCACTCCGGCCTTCCTCTGACTGTGCTGAAAGTTAAGAGTGACGGAAGCTTGCATTGCAGTACTGTATGTGATGGAAGTCTGCACTCCTGCCTTCCTCTGACTGTGCTGAAAGTTCAAAGTGACGGAAGCTTGCATTGTAGTACTGTATGTGATGGAAGCCTGCACTCCTGCCTTCCTCTGACTGTGCTGAAAGTTAAGAGTGACGGAAGCTTGCATTGTAGCACTGTATGTGATAAAAGCCTGCACTCCTGCCTTCCCCTGACTCTGCTGAAAGTTCAGAGTGACGGAAGCTTGCATCGTAGTACTGTATGTGATGGAAGCCTGCACTCCTGTCTTCCCTTGACTGTGCTGAAAGTTCAGAGTGACGGAACCTTGCATTGTAGTACTGTATGTGATGGAAGCCTGCACTCCTGCCTTCCTCTGACTGCTGAAAGTTAAGAGTGACGGAAGCTTGCATTGTAGTACTGTATGTGATGGGAGCCTGCACTCCTGCCTTCCCCTGACTCTGCTGAAAGTTCAGAGTGACAGAAGCTTGCATTGTAGCACTGTATGTGATGAAAGCCTGCACTCCTGCCTTCCTTTGACTGTGCTGAAAGTTCAGAGTGATGGAAGCTTGCATCGTAGTACTGTATGTGATGGGAGCCTGCACTCCTGCCTTCCCCTGACTCTGCTGAAAGTTAAGAGTGACAGAAGCTTGCATTGTAGCACTGTATGTGATGGAAGCCTGCACTCCTGCCTTCCTTTGACTGTGCTGAAAGTTCAGAGTGATGGAAGCTTGCATCGTAGTACTGTATGTGATGGGAGCCTGCACTCCTGCCTTCCCCTGACTCTGCTGAAAGTTCACAGTGACAGAAGCTTGCATTGTAGCACTGTATGTGATGGAAGCCTGCACTACTGCCTTCCTCTGACTGTGCTGAAAGTTCAGAGTGACGGAAGCTTGCATTGTAGTACTGTATGTTATGGAAGCCTGCACTCCTGCCTTCCTCTGACTGTGCTGAAAGTTCGGAGTGACGGAAGCTTGCATTGTAGTACTGTATGTTATGGAAGCCTGCACTCCCACCGTCCTCTGACTGTGCTGAAAGTTCAGAGTGACAGAAGCTTGCATTGTAGTACTGTATGTGATGGAAGCCTGCACTCCTGCCTTCCTCTGACTGTGCTGAAAGTTCAGAGTGACGGAAGCTTGCATTGTAGTACTATATGTTATGGAAGCCTGCACTCACGCTGTCCTCTGACTGTGCTGAAACTTCAGAGTGACAGAAGCTTGCATTGTAGTACTGTATGTGATGGAAGCCTGCACTCCTGCCTTCCTCTGACTCTGCTGAAAGTTCAGAGTGACAGAAGCTTGCATTGTAGTACTGTATGTGATGGAAGCCTGCACTCCTGCTTTCCTCTGACTGTGCTGATAGTTCAGAGTGACAGAAGCTTGCATTGTAGTACTGTATGTTATGGAAGCCTGCACTCCTGCCTTCCTCTGACTGTGCTGAAAGTTCAGAGTGACG
The DNA here is from genome assembly GCF_964261635.1 of Lissotriton helveticus. NCBI lineage: Eukaryota > Metazoa > Chordata > Amphibia > Caudata > Salamandridae > Lissotriton > Lissotriton helveticus. The sequence continues at coordinate 2,123,449,268 of NC_136067.1, read as the reverse complement.
GAACCTTGCATTGTAGTACTGTATGTGATGGAAGCCTGCACTCCCGCCTTCCTCTGACTGTGCTGAAAGTTCAGAGTGACAGAAGCTTGCATTATAGTACTGTATGTGATGGAAGCCTGCACTCCTGCCATCCTCCGAATGTGCTGAAAGTTCAGAGTGACGGAAGCTTGCATTGTAGTACTGTATGTGATTGAAGCCTGCACTCCTGCCTTCCTCTGACTGTGCTGAAAGTTCAGAGTGACAGAAACTTGCGTTGTAGTACTGTATGTGATGGAAGCCTGCACTCCTGCCATCCTCTGACTGTGCTGAAAGTTCAGAGTGACAGAAGCTTGCATTGTAGTACTATATGTTATGGAAGCCTGCACTCCTGCCTTCCTCTGACTGTGCTGAAAGTTAAGAGTGACGGAAGCTTGCATTGTAGCACTGTATGTTATGGAAGCCTGCACTCCCGCCTTCCTCTGACTGTGCTGAAAGTTAAGAGTGACGGAAGCTTGCATTGCGGTACTGTATGTGATGGAAGTCTGCACTCCTGCCTTCCTCTGACTGTGCTGAAAGTTAAGAGTGACGGAAGCTTGCATTGCGGTACTGTATGTGATGGAAGCCTGCACTCCCGCCTTCCTCTGACTGTGCTGAAAGTTAAGAGTGACGGAAGCTTGCATTGTAGTACTGTATGTGATGGAAGCCTGCACTCCGGCCTTCCTCTGACTGTGCTGAAAGTTAAGAGTGACGGAAGCTTGCATTGCGGTACTGTATGTGATGGAAGTCTGCACTCCTGCCTTCCTCTGACTGTGCTGAAAGTTCAAAGTGACGGAAGCTTGCATTGTAGTACTGTATATGATGGAAGCCTGCACTCCTGCCTTCCTCTGACTGTGCTGAAAGTTAAGAGTGACGGAAGCTTGCATTGTAGCACTGTATGTGATAAAAGCCTGCACTCCTGCCTTCCCCTGACTCTGCTGAAAGTTCAGAGTGACGGAAGCTTGCATCGTAGTACTGTATGTGATGTAAGCCTAAACTCCTGCCTTCCTCTGACTGTGCTGAAAGTTAAGAGTGACGGTAGCTTGCATTGTAGTACTGTATGTGATGGAAGCCTGCACTCCTGTCTTCCCTTGACTGTGCTGAAAGTTCAGAGTGACGGAACCTTGCATTGTAGTACTGTATGTGATGGAAGCCTGCACTCCTGCCTTCCTCTGACTGCTGAAAGTTAAGAGTGACGGAAGCTTGCATTGTAGTACTGTATGTGATGGGAGCCTGCACTCCTGCCTTCCCCTGACTCTGCTGAAAGTTCAGAGTGACAGAAGCTTGCATTGTAGCACTGTATGTGATGGAAGCCTGCACTCCTGCCTTCCTTTGACTGTGCTGAAAGTTCAGAGTGATGGAAGCTTGCATCGTAGTACTGTATGTGATGGGAGCCTGCACTCCTGCCTTCCCCTGACTCTGCTGAAAGTTCAGAGTGACAGAAGCTTGCATTGTAGCACTGTATGTGATGGAAGCCTGCACTCCTGCCTTCCTTTGACTGTGCTGAAAGTTCAGAGTGATGGAAGCTTGCATCGTAGTACTGTATGTGATGGGAGCCTGCACTCCTGCCTTCCCCTGACTCTGCTGAAAGTTCACAGTGACAGAAGCTTGCATTGTAGCACTGTATGTGATGGAAGCCTGCACTACTGCCTTCCTCTGACTGTGCTGAAAGTTCAGAGTGACGGAAGCTTGCATTGTAGTACTGTATGTTATGGAAGCCTGCACTCCTGCCTTCCTCTGACTGTGCTGAAAGTTCGGAGTGACGGAAGCTTGCATTGTAGTACTGTATGTTATGGAAGCCTGCACTCCCACCGTCCTCTGACTGTGCTGGAAGTTCAGAGTGACAGACGCTTGCATTGTAGTACTGTATGTGATGGAAGCCTGCACTCCTGCCTTCCTCTGACTGTGCTGAAAGTTCAGAGTGACGGAAGCTTGCATTGTAGTACTATATGTTATGGAAGCCTGCACTCACGCTGTCCTCTGACTGTGCTGAAACTTCAGAGTGACAGAAGCTTGCATTGTAGTACTGTATGTGATGGAAGCCTGCACTCCTGCCTTCCCCTGACTGTGCTGAAAGTTCAGAGTGATGGAAGCTTGCATTGTAGTACTGTATGTGATGGTAGTCTGCACTCCTGCCTTCCACTGACTGTGCTGAAAGTTCAGAGTGACAGAAGCTTGCATTGTAGTACTGTATGTGATGGAAGCCTGCACTCCTGCCTTCCCCTGAGTGTGCTGAAAGTTTAGAGTGATGGAAGCTTGCATTGTAGTACTGTATGTGATGGAAGTCTGCACTCCTGCCATCCTCTGACTGTGCTGAAAGTTCAGAGTGACGGAAGCTTGCATTGTAGTACTGTATGTGTTGGAAGCCTGCACTCCTGCCTTCCTCTGACTCTGCTGAAAGTTCAGAGTGACGGAACCTTGCATTGTAGTACTGTATGTGATGGGAGCCTACACTCCTGCCTTCCTCTGACTGTGCTGAAAGTTCAGAGTGACGGAACCTTGCATTGTAGTACTGTATGTGATGGAAGCCTTCACTCCCGCCTTCCTCGGACTGTGCTGAAAGTTCAGAGTGACGGAAGCTTGCATTGTAGTACTGTATGTGATGGAAGCCTGCACTCCTGCCTTCCTCTGACTGTGCTGAAACTTCAGAGTGACAGAAGCTTGCATTGTAGTACTGTATGTGATGGAAGCCTGCACTCCTGCCTTCCCCTGACTGTGCTGAAAGTTCAGAGTGATGGAAGCTTGCATTGTAGTACTGTATGTGATGGTAGTCTGCACTCCTGCCTTCCACTGACTGTGCTGAAATTTCAGAGTGACAGAAGCTTGCATTGTAGTACTGTATGTTATGGAAGCCTGCACTCCTGCCTTCCTCTGACTGTGCTGAAAGTTCAGAGTGACGGAACCTTGCATTGTAGTACTGTATGTGATGGAAGCCTGCACTCCCGCCTTCCTCTGACTGTGCTGAAAGTTCAGAGTGACAGAAACTTGCATTATAGTACTGTATGTAATGGAAGCCTGCACTCCTGCCATCCTCCGAATGTGCTGAAAGTTCAGAGTGACGGAAGCTTGCATTGTAGTACTGTATGTGATGGAAGCCTGCACTCCTGCCTTCCTCTGACTGTGCTGAAAGTTCAGAGTGACAGAAACTTGCGTTGTAGTACTGTATGTGATGGAAGCCTGCACTCCTGCCATCCTCTGACTGTGCTGAAAGTTCAGAGTGACAGAAGCTTGCATTGTAGTACTATATGTTATGGAAGCCTGCACTCCTGCCTTCCTCTGACTGTGCTGAAAGTTAAGAGTGATGGAAGCTTGCATTGTAGCACTGTATGTTATGGAAGCCTGCACTCCCGCCTTCCTCTGACTGTGCTGAAAGTTAAGAGTGACGGAAGCTTGCATTGCGGTACTGTATGTGATGGAAGTCTGCACTCATGCCTTCCTCTGACTGTGCTGAAAGTTAAGAGTGACGGAAGCTTGCATTGTGGTACTGTATGTGATGGAAGCCTGCACTCCCGCCTTCCTCTGACTGTGCTGAAAGTTAAGAGTGACGGAAGCTTGCATTGTAGTACTGTATGTGATGGAAGCCTGCACTCCCGCCTTCCTCTGACTGTGCTGAAAGTTAAGAGTGACAAAAGCTTGCATTGCGGTACTGTATGTGATGGAAGTCTGCACTCCTGCCTTCCTCTGACTGTGCTGAAAGTTCAGAGTGACGGAAGCTTGCATTGTAGTTCTGTATGTGATGGAAGCCTGCACTCCTGCCTTCCTCTGACTGTGCTGAAAGTTAAGAGTGACGGAAGCTTGCATTGTAGCACTGTATGTGATAAAAGCATGCACTCCTGCCTTCCCCTGACTCTGCTGAAAGTTCAGAGTGACGGAAGCTTGCATCGTAGTACTGTATGTGATGTAAGCCTAAACTCCTGCCTTCCTCTGACTGTGCTGAAAGTTAAGAGTGACGGTAGCTTGCATTGTAGTACTGTATGTGATGGAAGCCTGCACTCCTGTCTTCCCTTGACTGTGCTGAAAGTTCAGAGTGACGGAACCTTGCATTGTAGTACTGTATGTGATGGAAGCCTGCACTCCTGCCTTCCTCTGACTGCTGAAAGTTTAGAGTGATGGAAGCTTGCATTGTAGTACGGTATGTGATGGAAGTCTGCACTCCTGCCATTCTCTGACTGTGCTGAAAGTTCAGAGTGACGGAAGCTTGCATTGTAGTACTGTATGTGTTGGAAGCCTGCACTCCTGCCTTCCTCTGACTCTGCTGAAAGTTCAGAGTGACGGAACCTTGCATCGTAGTACTGTATGTGATGGGATCCTGCACTCCTGCCTTCCCCTGACTCTGCTGAAAGTTCAGAGTGACAGAAGCTTGCATTGTAGCACTGTATGTGATGGAAGCCTGCACTCCTGCCTTCCTCTGACTGCTGAAAGTTAAGAGTGACGGAAGCTTGCATTGTAGTACTGTATGTGATGGGAGCCTGCACTCCTGCCTTCCCCTGACTCTGCTGAAAGTTCAGAGTGACAGAAGCTTGCATTGTAGCACTGTATGTGATGGAAGCCTGCACTCCTGCCTTCCTTTGACTGTGCTGAAAGTTCAGAGTGATGGAAGCTTGCATCGTAGTACTGTATGTGATGGGAGCCTGCACTCCTGCCTTCCCCTGACTCTGCTGAAAGTTCAGAGTGACAGAAGCTTGCATTGTAGCACTGTATGTGATGGAAGCCTGCACTCCTGCCTTCCTTTGTGCTGAAAGTTCAGAGTGATGGAAGCTTGCATCGTAGTACTGTATGTGATGGGAGCCTGCACTCCTGCCTTCCCCTGACTCTGCTGAAAGTTCACAGTGACTGAAGCTTGCATTGTAGCACTGTATGTGATGGAAGCCTGCACTACTGCCTTCCTCTGACTGTGCTGAAAGTTCAGAGTGACGGAAGCTTGCATTGTAGTACTGTATGTTATGGAAGCCTGCACTCCTGCCTTGCTCTGACTGTGCTGAAAGTTCGGAGTGACGGAAGCTTGCATTGTAGTACTGTATGTTATGGAAGCCTGCACTCCCACCGTCCTCTGACTGGGCTGAAAGTTCAGAGTGACAGAAGCTTGCATTGTAGTACTGTATGTGATGGAAGCCTGCACTCCTGCCTTCCCCTGAGTGTGCTGAAAGTTCAGAGTGATGGAAGCTTGCATTGTAGTACTGTATGTGATGGAAGTCTGCACTCCTGCCATCCTCTGACTGTGCTGAAAGTTCAGAGTGACGGAAGCTTGCATTGTAGTACTGTATGTGTTGGAAGCCTGCACTCCTGCCTTCCTCTGACTCTGCTGAAAGTTCAGAGTGACGGAACCTTGCATTGTAGTACTGTATGTGATGGGAGCCTACACTCCTGCCTTCCTCTGACTGTGCTGAAAGTTCAGAGTGACGGAACCTTGCATTGTAGTACTGTATGTGATGGAAGCCTTCACTCCTGCCTTCCTCGGACTGTGCTGAAAGTTCAGAGTGACGGAAGCTTGCATTGTAGTACTGTATGTGATGGAAGCCTGCACTCCTGCCTTCCTCTGACTGTGCTGAAACTTCAGAGTGACAGAAGCTTGCATTGTAGTACTGTATGTGATGGAAGCCTGCACTCCTGCCATCCTCCGAATGTGCTGATAGTTCAGAGTGACAGAAGCTTGCATTGTAGTACTGTATGTTATGGAAGCCTGCACTCCTGCCTTCCTCTGACTGTGCTGAAAGTTCAGAGTGACGGAACCTTGCATTGTAGTACTGTATGTGATGGAAGCCTGCACTCCCGCCTTCCTCTGACTGTGCTGAAAGTTCAGAGTGACAGAAGCTTGCATTATAGTACTGTATGTGATGGAAGCCTGCACTCCTGCCATCCTCCGAATGTGCTGAAAGTTCAGAGTGACGGAAGCTTGCATTGTAGTACTGTATGTGATTGAAGCCTGCACTCCTGCCTTCCTCTGACTGTGCTGAAAGTTCAGAGTGACAGAAACTTGCGTTGTAGTACTGTATGTGATGGAAGCCTGCACTCCTGCCATCCTCTGACTGTGCTGAAAGTTCAGAGTGACAGAAGCTTGCATTGTAGTACTATATGTTATGGAAGCCTGCACTCCTGCCTTCCTCTGACTGTGCTGAAAGTTAAGAGTGACGGAAGCTTGCATTGTAGCACTGTATGTGATGGAAGCCTGCACTCCGGCCTTCCTCTGACTGTGCTGAAAGTTAAGAGTGACGGAAGCTTGCATTGCGGTACTGTATGTGATGGAAGTCAGCACTCCTGCCTTCCTCTGACTGTGCTGAAAGTTCAAAGTGACGGAAGCTTGCATTGTAGTACTGTATGTGATGGAAGCCTGCACTCCTGCCTTCCTCTGACTGTGCTGAAAGTTAAGAGTGACGGAAGCTTGCATTGTAGCACTGTATGTGATAAAAGCCTGCACTCCTGCCTTCCCCTGACTCTGCTGAAAGTTCAGAGTGACGGAAGCTTGCATCGTAGTACTGTATGTGATGTAAGCCTAAACTCCTGCCTTCCTCTGACTGTGCTGAAAGTTAAGAGTGACGGTAGCTTGCATTGTAGTACTGTATGTGATGGAAGCCTGCACTCCTGTCTTCCCTTGACTGTGCTGAAAGTTCAGAGTGACGGAACCTTGCATTGTAGTACTGTATGTGATGGAAGCCTGCACTCCTGCCTTCCTCTGACTGCTGAAAGTTAAGAGTGACGGAAGCTTGCATTGTAGTACTGTATGTGATGGGAGCCTGCACTCCTGCCTTACACTGACTCTGCTGAAAGTTCAGAGTGACAGAAGCTTGCATTGTAGCACTGTATGTGATGGAAGCCTGCACTCCTGCCTTCCTTTGACTGTGCTGAAAGTTCAGAGTGATGGAAGCTTGCATCGTAGTACTGTATGTGATGGGAGCCTGCACTCCTGCCTTCCCCTGACTCTGCTGAAAGTTCAGAGTGACAGAAGCTTGCATTGTAGCACTGTATGTGATGGAAGCCTGCACTCCTGCCTTCCTTTGACTGTGCTGAAAGTTCAGAGTGATGGAAGCTTGCATCGCAGTACTGTATGTGATGGGAGCCTGCACTCCTGCCTTCCCCTGACTCTGCTGAAAGTTCACAGTGACAGAAGCTTGCATTGTAGCACTGTATGTGATGGAAGCCTGCACTACTGCCTTCCTCTGACTGTGCTGAAAGTTCAGAGTGACGGAAGCTTGCATTGTAGTACTGTATGTTATGGAAGCCTGCACTCCCGCCTTCCTCGGACTGTGCTGAAAGTTCAGAGTGACGGAAGCTTGCATTGTAGTACTGTATGTGATGGAAGCCTGCACTCCTGCCTTCCTCTGACTGTGCTGAAACTTCAGAGTGACAGAAGCTTGCATTGTAGTACTGTATGTGATGGAAGCCTGCACTCCTGCCATCCTCCGAATGTGCTGATAGTTCAGAGTGACAGAAGCTTGCATTGTAGTACTGTATGTTATGGAAGCCTGCACTCCTGCCTTCCTCTGACTGTGCTGAAAGTTCAGAGTGACGGAACCTTGCATTGTAGTACTGTATGTGATGGAAGCCTGCACTCCCGCCTTCCTCTGACTGTGCTGAAAGTTCAGAGTGACAGAAGCTTGCATTATAGTACTGTATGTGATGGAAGCCTGCACTCCTGCCATCCTCCGAATGTGCTGAAAGTTCAGAGTGACGGAAGCTTGCATTGTAGTACTGTATGTGATTGAAGCCTGCACTCCTGCCTTCCTCTGACTGTGATGAAAGTTCAGAGTGACAGAAACTTGCGTTGTAGTACTGTATGTGATGGAAGCCTGCACTCCTGCCATCCTCTGACTGTGCTGAAAGTTCAGAGTGACAGAAGCTTGCATTGTAGTACTATATGTTATGGAAGCCTGCACTCCTGCCTTCCTCTGACTGTGCTGAAAGTTAAGAGTGACGGAAGCTTGCATTGTAGCACTGTATGTTATGGAAGCCTGCACTCCCGCCTTCCTCTGACTGTGCTGAAAGTTAAGAGTGACGGAAGCTTGCATTGCGGTACTGTATGTGATGGAAGTCTGCACTCCTGCCTTCCTCTGACTGTGCTGAAAGTTAAGAGTGACGGAAGCTTGCATTGCGGTACTGTATGTGATGGAAGCCTGCACTCCCGCCTTCCTCTGACTGTGCTGAAAGTTAAGAGTGACGGAAGCTTGCATTGTAGTACTGTATGTGATGGAAGCCTGCACTCCGGCCTTCCTCTGACTGTGCTGAAAGTTAAGAGTGACGGAAGCTTGCATTGCGGTACTGTATGTGATGGAAGTCTGCACTCCTGCCTTCCTCTGACTGTGCTGAAAGTTCAAAGTGACGGAAGCTTGCATTGTAGTACTGTATGTGATGGAAGCCTGCACTCCTGCCTTCCTCTGACTGTGCTGAAAGTTAAGAGTGACGGAAGCTTGCATTGTAGCACTGTATGTGATAAAAGCCTGCACTCCTGCCTTCCCCTGACTCTGCTGAAAGTTCAGAGTGACGGAAGCTTGCATCGTAGTACTGTATGTGATGTAAGCCTAAACTCCTGCCTTCCTCTGACTGTGCTGAAAGTTAAGAGTGACGGTAGCTTGCATTGTAGTACTGTATGTGATGGAAGCCTGCACTCCTGTCTTCCCTTGACTGTGCTGAAAGTTCAGAGTGACGGAACCTTGCATTGTAGTACTGTATGTGATGGAAGCCTGCACTCCTGCCTTCCTCTGACTGCTGAAAGTTAAGAGTGACGGAAGCTTGCATTGTAGTACTGTATGTGATGGGAGCCTGCACTCCTGCCTTCCCCTGACTCTGCTGAAAGTTCAGAGTGACAGAAGCTTGCATTGTAGCACTGTATGTGATGGAAGCCTGCACTCCTGCCTTCCTTTGACTGTGCTGAAAGTTCAGAGTGATGGAAGCTTGCATCGTAGTACTGTATGTGATGGGAGCCTGCACTCCTGCCTTCCCCTGACTCTGCTGAAAGTTCAGAGTGACAGAAGCTTGCATTGTAGCACTGTATGTGATGGAAGCCTGCACTCCTGCCTTCCTTTGACTGTGCTGAAAGTTCACAGTGACAGAAGCTTGCATTGTAGCACTGTATGTGATGGAAGCCTGCACTACTGCCTTCCTCTGACTGTGCTGAAAGTTCAGAGTGACGGAAGCTTGCATTGTAGTACTGTATGTTATGGAAGCCTGCACTCCTGCCTTCCTCTGACTGTGCTGAAAGTTCGGAGTGACGGAAGCTTGCATTGTAGTACTGTATGTTATGGAAGCCTGCACTCCCACCGTCCTCTGACTGTGCTGAAAGTTCAGAGTGACAGAAGCTTGCATTGTAGTACTGTATGTGATGGAAGCCTGCACTCCTGCCTTCCTCTGACTGTGCTGAAAGTTCAGAGTGACGGAAGCTTGCATTGTAGTACTATATGTTATGGAAGCCTGCACTCACGCTGTCCTCTGACTGTGCTGAAACTTCAGAGTGACAGAAGCTTGCATTGTAGTACTGTATGTGATGGAAGCCTGCACTCCTGCCTTCCCCTGACTGTGCTGAAAGTTCAGAGTGATGGAAGCTTGCATTGTAGTACTGTATGTGATGGTAGTCTGCACTCCTGCCTTCCACTGACTGTGCTGAAAGTTCAGAGTGACAGTAGCTTGCATTGTAGTACTGTATGTGATGGAAGCCTGCACTCCTGCCTTCCCCTGAGTGTGCTGAAAGTTTAGAGTGATGGAAGCTTGCATTGTAGTACTGTATGTGATGGAAGTCTGCACTCCTGCCATCCTCTGACTGTGCTGAAAGTTCAGAGTGACGGAAGCTTGCATTGTAGTACTGTATGTGTTGGAAGCCTGCACTCCTGCCTTCCTCTGACTCTGCTGAAAGTTCAGAGTGACGGAACTTTGCATTGTAGTACTGTATGTGATGGGAGCCTACACTCCTGCCTTCCTCTGACTGTGCTGAAAGTTCAGAGTGACGGAACCTTGCATTGTAGTACTGTATGTGATGGAAGCCTTCACTCCCGCCTTCCTCGGACTGTGCTGAAGGTTCAGAGTGACGGAAGCTTGCATTGTAGTACTGTATGTGATGGAAGCCTGCACTCCTGCCTTCCTCTGACTGTGCTGAAACTTCAGAGTGACAGAAGCTTGCATTGTAGTACTGTATGTGATGGAAGCCTGCACTCCTGCCTTCCCCTGACTGTGCTGAAAGTTCAGAGTGATGGAAGCTTGCATTGTAGTACTGTATGTGATGGTAGTCTGCACTCCTGCCTTCCACTGACTGTGCTGAAAGTTCAGAGTGACAGAAGCTTGCATTGTAGTACTGTATGTTATGGAAGCCTGCACTCCTGCCTTCCTCTGACTGTGCTGAAAGTTCAGAGTGACGGAACCTTGCATTGTAGTACTGTATGTGATGGAAGCCTGCACTCCCGCCTTCCTCTGACTGTGCTGAAAGTTCAGAGTGACAGAAGCTTGCATTATAGTACTGTATGTGATGGAAGCCTGCACTCCTGCCATCCTCCGAATGTGCTGAAAGTTCAGAGTGACGGAAGCTTGCATTGTAGTACTGTATGTGATGGAAGCCTGCACTCCTGCCTTCCTCTGACTCTGCTGAAAGTTCAGAGTGACAGAAACTTGCGTTGTAGTACTGTATGTGATGGAAGCCTGCACTCCTGCCATCCTCTGACTGTGCTGAAAGTTCAGAGTGACAGAAGCTTGCATTGTAGTACTATATGTTATGGAAGCCTGCACTCCTGCCTTCCTCTGACTGTGCTGAAAGTTAAGAGTGATGGAAGCTTGCATTGTAGCACTGTATGTTATGGAAGCCTGCACTCCCGCCTTCCTCTGACTGTGCTGAAAGTTAAGAGTGACGGAAGCTTGCATTGCGGTACTGTATGTGATGGAAGTCTGCACTCATGCCTTCCTCTGACTGTGCTGAAAGTTAAGAGTGACGGAAGCTTGCATTGTGGTACTGTATGTGATGGAAGCCTGCACTCCCGCCTTCCTCTGACTGTGCTGAAAGTTAAGAGTGACGGAAGCTTGCATTGTAGTACTGTATGTGATGGAAGCCTGCACTCCCGCCTTCCTCTGACTGTGCTGAAAGTTAAGAGTGACAAAAGCTTGCATTGCGGTACTGTATGTGATGGAAGTCTGCACTCCTGCCTTCCTCTGACTGTGCTGAAAGTTCATAGTGACGGAAGCTTGCATTGTAGTACTGTATGTGATGGAAGCCTGCACTCCTGCCTTCCTCTGACTGTGCTGAAAGTTAAGAGTCACGGAAGCTTGCATTGTAGCACTGTATGTGATAAAAGCCTGCACTCCTGCCTTCCCCTGACTCTGCTGAAAGTTCAGAGTGACGGAAGCTTGCATCGTAGTACTGTATGTGATGTAAGCCTAAACTCCTGCCTTCCTCTGACTGTACTGAAGGTTAAGAGTGACGGTAGCTTGCATTGTAGTACTGTATGTGATGGAAGACTGCACTCCTGTCTTCCCTTGACTGTGCTGAAAGTTCAGAGTGACGGAACCATGCATTGTAGTACTGTATGTGATGGAAGCCTGCACTCCTGCCTTCCTCTGACTGCTGAAAGTTAAGAGTGACGGAAGCTTGCATTGTAGTACTGTATGTGATGGGAGCCTGCACTCCTGCCTTCCCCTGACTCTGCTGAAAGTTCAGAGTGACAGAAGCTTGCATTGTAGCACTGTATGTGATGGAAGCCTGCACTCCTGCCTTCCTTTGACTGTGCTGAAAGTTCAGAGTGATGGAAGCTTGCATCATAGTACTGTATGTGATGGGAGCCTGCACTCCTGCCTTCCCCTGACTCTGCTGAAAGTTCAGAGTGACAGAAGCTTGCATTGTAGCACTGTATGTGATGGAAGCCTGCACCCTGCCTTCCTTTGACTGTGCTGAAAGTTCAGAGTGATGGAAGCTTGCATCGTAGTACTGTATGTGATGGGAGCCTGCACTCCTGCCTTCCCCTGACTCTGCTGAAAGTTCACAGTGACTGAAGCTTGCATTGTAGCACTGTATGTGATGGAAGCCTGCACTACTGCCTTCCTCTGACTGTGCTGAAAGTTCAGAGTGACGGAAGCTTGCATTGTAGTACTGTATGTTATGGAAGCCTGCCCTCCTGCCTTCCTCTGACTGTGCTGAAAGTTCGGAGTGACGGAAGCTTGCATTGTAGTACTGTATGTTATGGAAGCCTGCACTCCCACCGTCCTCTGACTGTGCTGAAAGTTCAGAGTGACAGAAGCTTGCATTGTAGTACTGTATGTGATGGAAGCCTGCACTCCTGCCTTCCCCTGAGTGTGCTGAAAGTTCAGAGTGATGGAAGCTTGCATTGTAGTACTGTATGTGATGGAAGTCTGCACTCCTGCCATCCTCTGACTGTGCTGAAAGTTCAGAGTGACGGAAGCTTGCATTGTAGTACTGTATGTGTTGGAAGCCTGCACTCCTGCCTTCCTCTGACTCTGCTGAAAGTTTAGAGTGACGGAACCTTGCATTGTAGTACTGTATGTGATGGGAGCCTACACTCCTGCTTTCCTCTGACTGTGCTGAAAGTTCAGAGTGACGGAAGCTTGCATTGTAGTACTGTATGTGATGGAAGCCTGCACTCCTGCCTTCCTCTGACTGTGCTGAAACTTCAGAGTGACAGAAGCTTGCATTGTAGTACTGTATGTGATGGAAGCCTGCACTCCTGCCTTCCCCTGACTGTGCTGAAAGTTCAGAGTGACAGAAGCTTGCATTATAGTACTGTATGTGATGGAAGCCTGCACTCCTGCCATCCTCCGAATGTGCTGAAAGTTCAGAGTGACGGAAGCTTGCATTGTAGTACTGTATGTGATGGAAGCCTGCACTCCTGCCTTCCTCTGACTGTGCTGAAAGTTCAGAGTGACAGAAACTTGCATTGTAGTACTGTATGTGATGGAAGCCTGCACTCCTGCCATCCTCTGACTGTGCTGAAAGTTCAGAGTGACAGAAGCTTGCATTGTAGTACTATATGTTATGGAAGCCTGCACTCCTGCCTTCCTCTGACTGTGCTGAAAGTTAAGAGTGATGGAAGCTTGCATTGTAGCACTGTATGTTATGGAAGCCTGCACTCCCGCCTTCCTCTGACTGTGCTGAAAGTTAAGAGTGACGGAAGCTTGCATTGCGGTACTGTATGTGATGGAAGTCTGCACTCATGCCTTCCTCTGACTGTGCTGAAAGTTAAGAGTGACGGAAGCTTGCATTGTGGTACTGTATGTGATGGAAGCCTGCACTCCCGCCTTCCTCTGACTGTGCTGAAAGTTAAGAGTGACGGAAGCTTGCATTGTAGTACTGTATGTGATGGAAGCCTGCACTCCCGCCTTACTCTGACTGTGCTGAAAGTTAAGAGTGACAAAAGCTTGCATTGCGCTACTGTATGTGATGGAAGTCTGCACTCCTGCCTTCCTCTGACTGTGCTGAAAGTTAAGAGTGACGGAAGCTTGCATTGTAGTACTGTATGTGATGGAAGCCTGCACTCCTGCCTTCCTCTGACTGTGCTGAAAGTTAAGAGTGACGGAAGCTTGCATTGTAGCACTGTATGTGATAAAAGCCTGCACTCCTGCCTTCCCCTGACTCTGCTGAAAGTTCAGAGTGACGGAAGCTTGCATCGTAGTACTGTATGTGATGTAAGCCTAAACTCCTGCCTTCCTCTGACTGTGCTGAAAGTTAAGAGTGACGGTAGCTTGCATTGTAGTACTGTATGTGATGGAAGCCTGCACTCCTGTCTTCCCTTGACTGTGCTGAAAGTTCAGAGTGACGGAACCTTGCATTGTAGTACTGTATGTGATGGAAGCCTGCACTCCTGCCTTCCCCTGACTCTGCTGAAAGTTCAGAGTGACAGAAGCTTGCATTGTAGCACTGTATGTGATGGAAGCCTGCACTCCTGCCTTCCTTTGACTGTGCTGAAAGTTCAGAATGATGGAAGCTTGCATCGTAGTACTGTATGTGATGGGAGCCTGCACTCCTGCCTTCCCCTGACTCTGCTGAAAGTTTACAGTGACTGAAGCTTGCATTGTAGCACTGTATGTGATGGAAGCCTGCACTACTGCCTTCCTCTGACTGTGCTGAAAGTTCAGAGTGACGGAAGCTTGCATTGTAGTACTGTATGTGATGGAAGCCTGCACTCCTGCCTTCCCCTGAGTGTGCTGAAAGTTCAGAGTGATGGAAGCTTGCATTGTAGTACTGTATGTGATGGAAGTCTGCACTCCTGCCATCCTCTGACTGTGCTGAAAGTTCAGAGTGACGGAAGCTTGCATTGTAGTACTGTATGTGTTGGAAGCCTGCACTCCTGCCTTCCTCTGACTCTGCTGAAAGTTCAGAGTGACGGAACCTTGCATTGTAGTACTGTATGTGATGGGAGCCTACACTCCTGCCTTCCTCTGACTGTGCTGAAAGTTCAGAGTGACGGAACCTTGCATTGTAGTACTGTATGTGATGGAAGCCTTCACTCCCGCCTTCCTCGGACTGTGCTGAAAGTTCAGAGTGACGGAAGCTTGCATTGTAGTACTGTATGTGATGGAAGCCTGCACTCCTGCCTTCCTCTGACTGTGCTGAAACTTCAGAGTGACAGAAGCTTGCATTGTAGTACTGTATGTGATGGAAGCCTGCACTCCTGCCTTCCCCTGACTGTGCTGAAAGTTCAGAGTGATGGAAGCTTGCATTGTAGTACTGTATGTGATGGTAGTCTGCACTCCTGCCTTCCACTGACTGTGCTGAAAGTTCAGAGTGACAGAAGCTTGCATTGTAGTACTGTATGTTATGGAAGCCTGCACTCCTGCCTTCCTCTGACTGTGCTGAAAGTTCAGAGTGACGGAACCTTGCATTGTAGTACTGTATGTGATGGAAGCTTGCACTCCCGCCTTCCTCTGACTGTGCTGAAAGTTCAGAGTGACAGAAGCTTGCATTATAGTACTGTATGTGATGGAAGCCTGCCCTCCTGCCATCCTCCGAATGTGCTGAAAGTTCAGAGTGACGGAAGCTTGCATTGTAGTACTGTATGTGATGGAAGCCTGCACTCCTGCCTTCCTCTGACTGTGCTGAAAGTTCAGAGTGACAGAAACTTGCGTTGTAGTACTGTATGTGATGGAAGCCTGCACTCCTGCCATCCTCTGACTGTGCTGAAAGTTCAGAGTGACAGAAGCTTGCATTGTAGTACTATATGTTATGGAAGCCTGCACTCCTGCCTTCCTCTGACTGTGCTGAAAGTTAAGAGTGATGGAAGCTTGCATTGTAGCACTGTATGTTATGGAAGCCTGCACTCCCGCCTTCCTCTGACTGTGCTGAAAGTTAAGAGTGACGGAAGCTTGCATTGCGGTACTGTATGTGATGGAAGTCTGCACTCATGCCTTCCTCTGACTGTGCTGAAAGTTAAGAGTGACGGAAGCTTGCATTGCGGTACTGTATGTGATGGAAGCCTGCACTCCCGCCTTCCTCTGACTGTGCTGAAAGTTAAGAGTGACGGAAGCTTGCATTGTAGTACTGTATGTGATGGAAGCCTGCACTCCCGCCTTCCTCTGACTGTGCTGAAAGTTAAGAGTGACGGAAGCTTGTATTGCGGTACTGTATGTGATGGAAGTCTGCACTCCTGCCTTCCTCTGACTGTGCTGAAAGTTCAGAGTGACGGAAGCTTGCATTGTAGTACTGTATGTGATGGAAGCCTGCACTCCTGCCTTCCTCTGACTGTGCTGAAAGTTAAGAGTGACGGAAGCTTGCATTGTAGCACTGTATGTGATAAAAGCCTGCACTCCTGCCTTCCCCTGACTCTGCTAAAAGTTCAGAGTGACGGAAGCTTGCATCGTAGTACTGTATGTGATGTAAGCCTAAACTCCTGCCTTCCTCTGACTGTGCTGAAAGTTAAGAGTGACGGTAGCTTGCATTGTAGTACTGTATGTGATGGAAGCCTGCACTCCTGTCTTCCCTTGACTGTGCTGAAAGTTCAGAGTGACGGAACCTTGCATTGTAGTACTGTATATGATGGAAGCCTGCACTCCTGCCTTCCTCTGACTGCTGAAACTTAAGAGTGACGGAAGCTTGCATTGTAGTACTGTATGTGATGGGAGCCTGCACTCCTGCCTTCCCCTGACTCTGCTGAAAGTTCAGAGTGACAGAAGCTTGCATTGTAGCACTGTATGTGATGGAAGCCTGCACTCCTGCCTTCCTTTGACTGTGCTGAAAGTTCAGAGTGATGGAAGCTTGCATCATAGTACTGTATGTGATGGGAGCCTGCACTCCTGCCTTCCCCTGACTCTGCTGAAAGTTCAGAGTGACAGAAGCTTGCATTGTAGCACTGTATGTGATGGAAGCCTGCACTCCTGCCTTCCTTTGACTATGCTGAAAGTTCAGAGTGACAGAAGCTTGCATTGTAGTACTATATGTTATGGAAGCCAGCACTCCTGCCTTCCTCTGACTGTGCTGAAAGTTAAGAGTGATGGAAGCTTGCATTGTAGCACTGTATGTTATGGAAGCCTGCACTCCCGCCTTCCTCTGACTGTGCTGAAAGTTAAGAGTGACGGAAGCTTGCATTGCGGTACTGTATGTGATGGAAGTCTGCACTCATGCCTTCCTCTGACTGTGCTGAAAGTTAAGAGTGACGGAAGCTTGCATTGCGGTACTGTATGTGATGGAAGCCTGCACTCCCGCCTTCCTCTGACTGTGCTGAAAGTTAAGAGTGACGGAAGCTTGCATTGTAGTACTGTA
The DNA here is from genome assembly GCF_964261635.1 of Lissotriton helveticus. NCBI lineage: Eukaryota > Metazoa > Chordata > Amphibia > Caudata > Salamandridae > Lissotriton > Lissotriton helveticus. The sequence goes on along the minus strand of NC_136067.1, from coordinate 2,123,432,578 downwards.
TGTGATGGAAGCCTGCACTCCCGCCTTCCTCTGACTGTGCTGAAAGTTAAGAGTGACGGAAGCTTGTATTGCGGTACTGTATGTGATGGAAGTCTGCACTCCTGCCTTCCTCTGACTGTGCTGAAAGTTCAGAGTGACGGAAGCTTGCATTGTAGTACTGTATGTGATGGAAGCCTGCACTCCTGCCTTCCTCTGACTGTGCTGAAAGTTAAGAGTGACGGAAGCTTGCATTGTAGCACTGTATGTGATAAAAGCCTGCACTCCTGCCTTCCCCTGACTCTGCTAAAAGTTCAGAGTGACGGAAGCTTGCATCGTAGTACTGTATGTGATGTAAGCCTAAACTCCTGCCTTCCTCTGACTGTGCTGAAAGTTAAGAGTGACGGTAGCTTGCATTGTAGTACTGTATGTGATGGAAGCCTGCACTCCTGTCTTCCCTTGACTGTGCTGAAAGTTCAGAGTGACGGAACCTTGCATTGTAGTACTGTATATGATGGAAGCCTGCACTCCTGCCTTCCTCTGACTGCTGAAACTTAAGAGTGACGGAAGCTTGCATTGTAGTACTGTATGTGATGGGAGCCTGCACTCCTGCCTTCCCCTGACTCTGCTGAAAGTTCAGAGTGACAGAAGCTTGCATTGTAGCACTGTATGTGATGGAAGCCTGCACTCCTGCCTTCCTTTGACTGTGCTGAAAGTTCAGAGTGATGGAAGCTTGCATCATAGTACTGTATGTGATGGGAGCCTGCACTCCTGCCTTCCCCTGACTCTGCTGAAAGTTCAGAGTGACAGAAGCTTGCATTGTAGCACTGTATGTGATGGAAGCCTGCACTCCTGCCTTCCTTTGACTATGCTGAAAGTTCAGAGTGATGGAAGCTTGCATCGTAGTACTGTATGTGATGGGAGCCTGCACTCCTGCCTTCCCCTGACTCTGCTGAAAGTTCACAGTGACAGAAGCTTGCATTGTAACACTGTATGTGATGGAAGCCTGCACTACTGCCTTCCTCTGACTGTGCTGAAAGTTCAGAGTGACGGAAGCTTGCATTGTAGTACTGTATGTTTTGGAAGCCTGCACTCCCACCGTCCTCTGACTGTGCTGAAAGTTCAGAGTGACAGAAGCTTGCATTGTAGTACTGTATGTGATGGAAGCCTGCACTCCTGCCTTCCTCTGACTGTGCTGAAAGTTCAGAGTGACGGAAGCTTGCATTGTAGTACTGTATGTTATGGAAGCCTGCACTCACGCTGTCCTCTGACTGTGCTGAAACTTCAGAGTGACAGAAGCTTGCATTGTAGTACTGTATGTGATGGAAGCCTGCACTCCTGCCTTCCCCTGACTGTGCTGAAAGTTCAGAGTGATGGAAGCTTGCATTGTAGTACTGTATGTGATGGTAGTCTGCACTCCTGCCTTCCACTGACTGTGCTGAAAGTTCAGAGTGGCAGAAGCTTGCATTGTAGTACTGTATGTGATGGAAGCCTGCACTCCTGCCTTCCCCTGAGTGTGCTGAAAGTTCAGAGTGATGGAAGCTTGCATTGTAGTACTGTATGTGATGGTAGTCTGCACTCCTGCCTCTCACTGACTGTGCTGAAAGTTCAGAGTGACGGAACCTTGCATTGTAGTACTGTATGTGATGTAAGCCTAAACTCCCGCCTTCCTCTGACTGCTGAAAGTTCAGAGTGACGGAACCTTGCATTGTAGTACTGTATGTGATGGGAGCCTACACTCCTGCCTTCCTCTGACTGTGCTGAAAGTTCAGAGTGACGGAACCTTGCATTGTAGTACTGTATGTGATGGAAGCCTTCACTCCGGCCTTCCTCGGACTGTGCTGAAAGTTCAGAGTGACGGAAGCTTGCATTGTAGTACTGTATGTGATGGAAGCCTGCACTCCTGCCTTCCTCTGACTGCTGAAAGTTCAGAGTGACGGAAGCTTGCATTGTAGTACTGTATCTGATGGGAGCCTGCACTCCTGAGTTCCTCTGACTGCTGAAAGTTCAGAGTGACAGAAGCTTGCATTGTAGTACTGTATGTGATGGAAGCCTGCACTTCTGCCTTCCTCTGACTGTGCTGAAAGTTCACAGTGACAGAAACTTGCATTGTAGTACTGTATGTTATGGAAGCCTGCACTCCTGCCTTCCTCTGACTGTGCTGAAAGTTCAGAGTGACGGAAGCTTGCGTTGTAGTACTGTATGTGATGGAAGCCTGTACTCCTACCTTCCCCTGACTCTGCTGAAAGTTCACAGTGACAGAAACTTGCATTGTAGTACTGTATGTTATGGAAGCCTGCACTCCTGCCTTCCTCTGACTGTGCTGAAAGTTCAGAGTGACAGAAGCTTGCATTGTAGTACTGTATGTTATGGAAGCCTGCACTCCTGCCTTCCTCTGACTGGGCTGAAAGTTCAGAGTGACAGAAGTTTGCATTGTAGTACTGTATGTTATGGAAGCCTGCACTCCTGCCTTCCTCTGACTGTGCTGAAAGTTAAGAGTGACAGAAGCTTGCATTCTAGTACTGTATGTGATGGAAGCCTGCACTCCTGCCTTCCTTTGACTGTGCTGAAAGTTCAGAGTGACAGAAGCTTGCATTGTAGTACTGTATGTTTTGGAAGCCTGCACTCCTGCCTTCCTCTGACTGTGCTGAAAGTTCATAGTGACAGAAGCTTGCATTGTAGTACTGTATGTGATGGAAGCCTGCACTCCTGCCATCCTCCGAATGTGCTGAAAGTTCAGAGTGACGGAAGCTTGCATTGTAGAACTGTATGTGATGGAAGCCTGCACTCCTGCCTTCCTCTGACTGTGCTAAAAGTTAAGAGTGACGGAAGCTTGCATTGCGGTACTGTATGTGATGGAAGCCTGCACTCCTGCCTTCCCCTGACTCTGCTGAAAGTTCAGAGTGACAGAAGCTTGCGTTGTAGTACTGTATGTGATGGAAGCCTGCACTCCTGCCTTCCTCTGACTGTGCTGAAAGTTAAGAGTGATGGAAGCTTGCATTGTAGCACTGTATGTTATGGAAGCCTGCACTCCCTCCTTCCTCTGACTGTGCTGAAAGTTAAGAGCGACGGAAGCTTGCATTGCGGTACTGTATGTGATGGAAGTCTGCACTCCTGCCTTCCTCTGACTGTGCTGAAAGTTAAGAGTGACGGAAGCTTGCATTGTAGTACTGTATGTGATGGAAGCCTGCACTCCTGCCTTCCTCTGACTGTGCTGAAAGTTCAGAGTGACGGAAGCTTGCATTGTAGTACTGTATGTGATGGAAGCCTGCACTCCTGCCTTCCTCTGACTGTGCTGAAAGTTCAGAGTGACGGAAGCTTGCATTGTAGTACTGTATGTGATGGAAGCCTGCACTCCTGCCTTCCTCTGACTGTGCTCAAAGTTCAGAGTGACGGAAGCTTGCATTGTAGTACTGTATGTGATGGAAGTCTGCACTCCTGCCTTCCTCTGACTGTGCTGAAAGTTCAGAGTGACGGAAGCTTGCATTGTAGTACTGTATGTGATGGAAGCCTGCACTCATGTCTTCCTCTGACTGTGCTGAAAGTTAAGAGTGACGGAAGCTTGCATTGTAGTACTGTATGTGATGGAAGCCTGCACTCCTGCCTTCCTCTGACTGTGCTGAAAGTTCAGAGTGACGGAAGCTTGCATTGTAGTACTGTATGTGATGGAAGCCTGCACTCCTGCCTTCCTCTGACTGTGCTGAAAGTTCAGAGTGACGGAAGCTTGCATTGTAGTACTGTATGTGATGGAAGCCTGCACTCCCGCCTTCCTCTGACTGTGCTGAAAGTTAAGAGTGACGGAAGCTTGCATTGCGGTACTGTATGTGATGGAAGTCTGCACTCCTGCCTTCCTCTGACTGTGCTGAAAGTTCAGAGTGACGGAACCTTGCATTGTAGTACTGTATGTGATGTAAGCCTAAACTCCCGCCTTCCTCTGACTGCTGAAAGTTCAGAGTGACGGAAGCTTGTATTGTAGTACTGTATGTGATGGAAGCCTGTACTCCTGCCTTCCTCTGACTGTGCTGAAAGTTAAGAGTGACGGAAGCTTGCATTGTAGTACTGTATGTGATGGAAGCCTGCACTCCCGCCTTCCTTGGACTGTGCTGAAAGTTCAGAGTGACAGAAGCTTGCATTGTAGTACTGTATGTGATGGAAGCCTGCACTCCTGCCTTCCCCTGACTCTGCTGAAAGTTCAGAGTGACGGAACCTTGCATTGTAGTACTGTATGTGATGTAAGCCTAAACTCCCGCCTTCCTCTGACTGCTGAAAGTTCAGAGTGAAGGAAGCTTGCATTGTAGCACTGTATGTGATGGAAGCCTGCACTCCTGCCTTCCTCTGACTGTGCTGAAAGTTCAGAGTGACGGACCTTGCATTGTAGTACTGTATGTGATTTAAGCCTAAACTCCTGCCTTCCTCTGACTGCTGAAAGTTCAGAGTGAAGGAAACTTGCATTGTAGCACTGTATGTGATGGAAGCCTGCACTCCTTCCTTCCTCTGACTGTGCTGAAAGTTCAGAGTGACGGAAGCTTGCATTGTAGTACTGTATGTGATGGAAGCCTGCACTCCTGCCTTCCTCTGACTGCTGAAAGTTCAGAGTGATGGAAGCTTGCATCGTAGTAATATATGTGATGGAAGCCTGCACTCCTGCCTTCCTCTGACTGCTGAAAGTTCAGAGTGACGGAAGCTTGCATTGTAGTACTGTATGTGATGGAAGCCTGCACTCCTGCCTTCCTCTGACTGTGCTGAAAGTTCAGAGTGATGGAAGCTTGCATCGTAGTACTGTATGTGATGGTAGCCTGCACTCCTGTCTTCCCCTGACTCTGCTGAAAGTTCACAGTGACAGAAGCTTGCATTGTAGCACTGTATGTGATGGAAGCCTGCACTACTGCCTTCCTCTGACTGTGCTGAACGTTCAGAGTGACGGAAGCTTGCATTGTAGTACTGTATGTGATGGAAGCCTGCACTCCTGCCTTCCTCTGAATGTGCTGAAAGTTCAGAGTGAAGGAAGCTTGCATTGTAGTACTGTATGTGATGGAAGTCTGCACTCCTGCCTTCCTCTGACTGTGCTGAAAGTTCAGAGTGACGGAAGCTTGCATTGTAGTACTGTATGTGATGGAAGCCTGCACTCATGTCTTCCTCTGACTGTGCTGAAAGTTAAGAGTGACGGAAGCTTGCATTGTAGTACTGTATGTGATGGAAGCCTGCACTCCTGCCTTCCTCTGACTGTGCTGAAAGTTCAGAGTAACGGAAGCTTGCATTGTAGTACTGTATGTGATGGAAGCCTGCACTCCTGCCTTCCTCTGACTGTGCTGAAAGTTCAGAGTGACGGAAGCTTGCATTGTAGTACTGTATGTGATGGAAGCCTGCACTCCCGCCTTCCTCTGACTGTGCTGAAAGTTAAGAGTGACGGAAGCTTGCATTGCGGTACTGTATGTGATGGAAGTCTGCACTCCTGCCTTCCTCTGACTGTGCTGAAAGTTCAGAGTGACGGAACCTTGCATTGTAGTACTGTATGTGATGTAAGCCTAAACTCCCGCCTTCCTCTGACTGCTGAAAGTTCAGAGTGACGGAAGCTTGTATTGTAGTACTGTATGTGATGGAAGCCTGTACTCCTGCCTTCCTCTGACTGTGCTGAAAGTTAAGAGTGACGGAAGCTTGCATTGTAGTACTGTATGTGATGGAAGCCTGCACTCCTGCCTTCCTCGGACTGCTGAAAGTTCAGAGTGACGGAAGCTTGCATTGTAGTACTATATGTGATGGAAGCCTGCACTCCTGCCTTCCTCTGACTGTGCTGAAAGTTCAGAGTGATGGAAGCTTGCATCGTAGTACTGTATGTGATGGTAGCCTGCACTCCTGTCTTCCCCTGACTCTGCTGAAAGTTCACAGTGACAGAAGCTTGCATTGTAGCACTGTATGTGATGGAAGCCTGCACTACTGCCTTCCTCTGACTGTGCTGAAAGTTCAGAGTGACGGAAGCTTGCATTGTAGTACTGTATGTGATGGAAGCCTGCACTCCTGCCTTCCTCTGAATGTGCTGAAAGTTCAGAGTGAAGGAAGCTTGCATTGTAGTACTGTATGTGATGGGAGCCTGCACTCCTGCCTTCCTCTGACTGTGCTGAAAGTTCAGAGTGACGGAAGCTTGCATTGTAGTACTGTATGTGATGAGAGCCTGCACTCCTGCCTTCCTCTGACTGTGCTGAAAGTTCAGAGTGACTGAAGCTTGCATTGTAGTACTGTATGTGCTGGAAGTCTGCACTCCTTCCTTCCTCTGACTGTGCTGAAAGTTCAGAGTGACAGAAGCTTGCATTGTAGTACTGTATGTGATGGGAGCCTGCACTCCTGCCATCCTCTGACTGTGCTGAAAGTTCAGAGTGACGGAAGCTTGCTTTGTAGTACTGTATGTGTTGGAAGTCTGCACTCCTGCCTTCCTCTGACTGTGCTGAAAGTTCAGAGTGACGGAAGCTTGCATTGTAGTACTGTATGTGATGGGAGCCTGCACTCCTGCCTTCCTCTGACTGTGCTGAAAGTTCAGAGTGACGGAAGCTTGCATTGTAGTACTGTATGTGTTGGAAGTCTGCACTCCTTCCTTCCTCTGACTGTGCTGAAAGTTCAGAGTGACAAAAGCTTGCATTGTAGTACTGTATGTGATGGAAGTCTGCACTCCTGCCTTCCTCTGACTGTGCTGAAAGTTCAGAGTGACGGAAGCTTGCATTGTAGTACTGTATGTGATGGAAGCCTGCACTCATGTCTTCCTCTGACTGTGCTGAAAGTTAAGAGTGACGGAAGCTTGCATTGTAGTACTGTATGTGATGGAAGCCTGCACTCCTGCCTTCCTCTGACTGTGCTGAAAGTTCAGAGTGACGGAAGCTTGCATTGTAGTACTGTATGTGATGGAAGCCTGCACTCCTGCCTTCCTCTGACTGTGCTGAAAGTTCAGAGTGACGGAAGCTTGCATTGTAGTACTGTATGTGATGGAAGCCTGCACTCCCGCCTTCCTCTGACTGTGCTGAAAGTTAAGAGTGACGGAAGCTTGCATTGCGGTACTGTATGTGATGGAAGTCTGCACTCCTGCCTTCCTCTGACTGTGCTGAAAGTTCAGAGTGACGGAACCTTGCATTGTAGTACTGTATGTGATGTAAGCCTAAACTCCCGCCTTCCTCTGACTGCTGAAAGTTCAGAGTGACGGAAGCTTGTATTGTAGTACTGTATGTGATGGAAGCCTGTACTCCTGCCTTCCTCTGACTGTGCTGAAAGTTAAGAGTGACGGAAGCTTGCATTGTAGTACTGTATGTGATGGAAGCCTGCACTCCCGCCTTCCTCGGACTGTGCTGAAAGTTCAGAGTGACAGAAGCTTGCATTGTAGTACTGTATGTGATGGAAGCCTGCACTCCTGCCTTCCCCTGACTCTGCTGAAAGTTCAGAGTGACGGAACCTTGCATTGTAGTACTGTATGTGATGTAAGCCTAAACTCCCGCCTTCCTCTGACTGCTGAAAGTTCAGAGTGAAGGAAGCTTGCATTGTAGCACTGTATGTGATGGAAGCCTGCACTCCTGCCTTCCTCTGACTGTGCTGAAAGTTCAGAGTGACGGACCTTGCATTGTAGTACTGTATGTGATGTAAGCCTAAACTCCTGCCTTCCTCTGACTGCTGAAAGTTCAGAGTGAAGGAAACTTGCATTGTAGCACTGTATGTGATGGAAGCCTGCACTCCTTCCTTCCTCTGACTGTGCTGAAAGTTCAGAGTGACAGAACCTTGCATTGTAGTACTGTATGTGATGGAAGCCTGCACTCCTGCCTTCCTCTGACTGCTGAAAGTTCAGAGTGATGGAAGCTTGCATCGTAGTAATGTATGTGATGGAAGCCTGCACTCCTGCCTTCCTCTGACTGCTGAAAGTTCAGAGTGACGGAAGCTTGCATTGTAGTACTGTATGTGATGGAAGACTGCACTCCTGCCTTCCTCTGACTGTGCTGAAAGTTCAGAGTGATGGAAGCTTGCATCGTAGTACTGTATGTGATGGTAGCCTGCACTCCTGTCTTCCCCTGACTCTGCTGAAAGTTCACAGTGACAGAAGCTTGCATTGTAGCACTGTATGTGATGGAAGCCTGCACTACTGCCTTCCTCTGACTGTGCTGAAAGTTCAGAGTGACGGAAGCTTGCATTGTAGTACTGTATGTGATGGAAGCCTGCACTCCTGCCTTCCTCTGAATGTGCTGAAAGTTCAGAGTGAAGGAAGCTTGCATTGTAGTACTGTATGTGATGGAAGTCTGCACTCCTGCCTTCCTCTGACTGTGCTGAAAGTTCAGAGTGACGGAAGCTTGCATTGTAGTACTGTATGTGATGGAAGCCTGCACTCATGTCTTCCTCTGACTGTGCTGAAAGTTAAGAGTGACGGAAGCTTGCATTGTAGTACTGTATGTGATGGAAGCCTGCACTCCTGCCTTCCTCTGACTGTGCTGAAAGTTCAGAGTGACGGAAGCTTGCATTGTAGTACTGTATGTGATGGAAGCCTGCACTCCTGCCTTCCTCTGACTGTGCTGAAAGTTCAGAGTGACGGAAGCTTGCATTGTAGTACTGTATGTGATGGAAGCCTGCACTCCCGCCTTCCTCTGACTGTGCTGAAAGTTAAGAGTGACGGAAGCTTGCATTGCGGTACTGTATGTGATGGAAGTCTGCACTCCTGCCTTCCTCTGACTGTGCTGAAAGTTCAGAGTGACGGAACCTTGCATTGTAGTACTGTATGTGATGTAAGCCTAAACTCCCGCCTTCCTCTGACTGCTGAAAGTTCAGAGTGACGGAAGCTTGTATTGTAGTACTGTATGTGATGGAAGCCTGTACTCCTGCCTTCCTCTGACTGTGCTGAAAGTTAAGAGTGACGGAAGCTTGCATTGTAGTACTGTATGTGATGGAAGCCTGCACTCCCGCCTTCCTCGGACTGTGCTGAAAGTTCAGAGTGACAGAAGCTTGCATTGTAGTACTGTATGTGATGGAAGCCTGCACTCCTGCCTTCCCCTGACTCTGCTGAAAGTTCAGAGTGACGGAACCTTGCATTGTAGTACTGTATGTGATGTAAGCCTAAACTCCCGCCTTCCTCTGACTGCTGAAAGTTCAGAGTGAAGGAAGCTTGCATTGTAGCACTGTATGTGATGGAAGCCTGCACTCCTGCCTTCCTCTGACTGTGCTGAAAGTTCAGAGTGACGGACCTTGCATTGTAGTACTGTATGTGATGTAAGCCTAAACTCCTGCCTTCCTCTGACTGCTGAAAGTTCAGAGTGAAGGAAACTTGCATTGTAGCACTGTATGTGATGGAAGCCTGCACTCCTTCCTTCCTCTGACTGTGCTGAAAGTTCAGAGTGACGGAAGCTTGCATTGTAGTACTGTATGTGATGGAAGCCTGCACTCCTGCCTTCCTCTGACTGCTGAAAGTTCAGAGTGATGGAAGCTTGCATCGTAGTAACGTATGTGATGGAAGCCTGCACTCCTGCCTTCCTCTGACTGCTGAAAGTTCAGAGTGACGGAAGCTTGCATTGTAGTACTGTATGTGATGGAAGCCTGCACTCCTGCCTTCCTCTGACTGTGCTGAAAGTTCAGAGTGATGGAAGCTTGCATCGTAGTACTGTATGTGATGGTAGCCTGCACTCCTGTCTTCCCCTGACTCTGCTGAAAGTTCACAGTGACAGAAGCTTGCATTGGAGCACTGTATGTGATGGAAGCCTGCACTACTGCCTTCCTCTGACTGTGCTGAAAGTTCAGAGTGACGGAAGCTTGCATTGTAGTACTGTATGTGATGGAAGCCTGCACTCCTGCCTTCCTCTGAATGTGCTGAAAGTTCAGAGTGAAGGAAGCTTGCATTGTAGTACTGTATGTGATGGGAGCCTGCACTCCTGCCTTCCTCTGACTGTGCTGAAAGTTCAGAGTGACGGAAGCTTGCATTGTAGTACTGTATGTGATGAGAGCCTGCACTCCTGCCTTCCTCTGACTGTGCTGAAAGTTCAGAGTGACGGAAGCTTGCATTCTAGTACTGTATGTGATGGAAGCCTGCACTCCTGCCTTCCCCTGACTGTGCTGAAAGTTCAGAGTGATGGAAGCTTGCATTGTAGTACTGTATGTGATGGGAGCCTGCACTCCTGCCATCCTCTGACTGTGCTGAAAGTTCAGAGTGACGGAAGCTTGCATTGTAGTACTGTATGTGTTGGAAGTCTGCACTCCTTCCTTCCTCTGACTGTGCTGAAAGTTCAGAGTGACAAAAGCTTGCATTGTAGTACTGTATGTGATGGAAGCCTGCACTCCTGCCTTCCTCTGACTGTGCTGAAAGTTCAGAGTGACGGAACTTTGCATTGTAGTACTCTATGTTATGGAAGCTGGCACTCACGCTGTCCTCTGACTGTGCTGAAACTTCAGAGTGACAGAAGCTTGCATTGTAGTACTGTATGTGATGGGAGCCTGCACTCCTGCCATCCTCTGACTGTGCTGAAAGTTCAGAGTGACGGAACCTTGCATTGTGGTACTGTATGTGATGGGAGCCTGCACTCCTGCCTTCCTCTGACTGTGCTGAAAGTTCAGAGTGACGGAAGCTTGCATTGTAGTACTGTATGTGTTGGAAGTCTGCACTCCTTCCTTCCTCTGACTGTGCTGAAAGTTCAGAGTGACAAAAGCTTGCATTGTAGTACTGTATGTGATGGAAGCCTGTACTCCTGCCTTCCTCTGACTGTGCTGAAAGTTCAGAGTGACGGAAGCTTGCATTGTAGCACTGTATGTTATGGAAGCCTGCACTCCTGCCTTCCTCTGACTCTGCTGAAAGATCACAGTGACGGAACCTTGCATTGTAGTACTGTATGTGATGGAAGCCTGCACTCCTGCCTTCCTCTGACTGTGCTGAAAGTTCAGAGTGACGGAACTTTGCATTGTAGTACTCTATGTTATGGAAGCTGGCACTCACGCTGTCCTCTGACTGTGCTGAAACTTCAGAGTGACAGAAGCTTGCATTGTAGTACTGTATGTGATGGGAGCCTGCACTCCTGCCATCCTCTGACTGTGCTGAAAGTTCAGAGTGACGGAAGCTTGCATTGTAGTACTGTATGTGATGGAAGTCTGCACTCCTGCCTTCCTCTGACTGCTGAAAGTTCAGAGTGACAAAAGCTTGCATTGTAGTACTGTATGTGACGGAAGCCTATCTGGAGGTGGAGCGGGCCTTGGGATGCTCCCTTCCACTCACCGCAGGAGGCCTAACATTAGAAACAGAAGGCTCAGGCCACTGTCCAGTGGCTCTGAGCATTCTGATTCATCAGTAGGGTCTGATGCCTCTGCTCCAAGGAGGATGACTTCCCCTGAGAGGAGAGAGCACGAAGCTAGAATGAAAGAGGTCAAGCTGAGGATCAAGAGGCAAGAAGTTGCCCTTGCAAAAGAGACCCTGGCTCTTGAAAGAGAGAGAACGTTGAGTGGGCTAGAGGAAAGGTCTCATGACCATAGAAACCTGAACAAAATTGTCCCTCCCTATCAGGTTGGAGATGACAACCACACATGTATAACTGCTTTGGAGAGGGTTTGCAAAGTACAGCAGGTACCCCAAAGTCAGTGGGCAGCAATCGTGTGGCTCTCCTTTTCAGAAAAAGATAGAGATAAGCTCCTGACAGTTAATGATCAGGATGCTGACAATTACTATGTCTGAAGAGTGCTCTGATAGATGGGTTTGGCCTAACCACCGAGCAGTACAGGTTGCTGTTCAGGGATACCCAAAAGACACAGACTCACCACTGGACTGATTTTGTAGATTGTGCTACTAAAGCTCTGGAGCGCTGGTTACTGGGCAGTAAAGTCACTGACTACACAGGATTGTATAATTTAATTATGAGAGAACAGATCCTTAACAACTGTCAGAACCAGCTATTGCATCAACACCTGATTGACTCTGATGTGACCTCTCCCCAAGAATAGGGAAAGAAGGCAGACAAATGGGTCAGAACCAGGGTGAAGCAGAAGGTACAGAACCAAGGTGGTGATCAGAAGAAGCAAGACCAGAAGTCTTCACAAGGTCCCCAAAAGGCTTCTAATGGTGGGGGTTCCCAACAATCTAAAAAGAAAGAAGGCCCAAAGAAACCATGGTGCAAAACTTGTAAGGTTAATACTCACTGGACCAGTGAGTGCACCAAAAAGGAGGCAGCTCCAGCATCCATTGCCCCTAAGGCAACTGTTCCCCCTAGTTCAGCTCCAAGTGGTGGTTCTCAACAGAAGGGTGTAGTATGGTTAACCCTAGGAACTGAGGTGTATTCTGGCCTAGTCAGGATACCAACTCAAGCTGTTCTTGTCTGTGATGTGGACATGGCTATGTCCTCTACTGTGAGTCCCAGTAATTTGGGCAAGTACAGACAGACTCCTTTAATCAATGATAAAGTGACTCAGGCCTACAGGGACACCTGCGCTAGTGTCACTATGGTGACACCCAGCTTTGTTGACCCTGGACAGATCATACTAGGTAGGTGAAAATTACCAAGTGACCAATGCTAGCAATGTCACTACCACTTACAGTATGGCAATTGTTAATTTCTCCTGGGGAGGGGTAACTGGCCTCAAGAAGGTTGTGATTAGCTCAGATCTCCTTGTAGAATGTTTGCTTGGCAATGACCTGGAGACTTCAGCTTGGGCTGAAGTGGAGTATAGGACCCATGCAGAGATGTAAGGAATATCAGCACATGTCCTTGCTGTGACCAGGTCACATGTCAGAAATAGCAACAATGAACTGGTACTGGATTCTGGAACAATGGACCAGTTGCCTACCAGGAGGAGAAGCAGTTAGGTTAAGGCAGCAGTGCCTTCCCCCCTGCCTCAGGAAGAGGATCAGTCTTCACAGGAAACTGATTGTGAGACCTAGGAGGAAACTGTTCTAAAAGAGCTTGAACCTGATCAGGTTGAGTTTCTTGGGACAGGGCGACCCTCCAGGGCAGATCTGAGGCAGGTGCAGTTAGACTGCCCTTCTCTTGAACCCCTCAGACAGCAAGCTGCTGCTAAGGCTGCTGGGAATGCTAGTGGGACCCACAAAGTCTATTGGGATGAAGGGCTCCTGTATTCAGAGGCTAGAGACCCAAAGCCTGGTGCTTCCAGGAGGTTGGTCATACCTTTGGCATTCAGGTGCTTCCTTCTCGCACTAGCCCATGATATTCCCCTTGCATGACATCTTGACCAGAACAAGACGTGGGACAGGCTTGTTCCTCACTTTCACTGGCCTCACATGTCAGAAGATACCAAGGAGTTTTGTTGCTCCTGTGTCACCTGCCAAGCCAGTGGCAAATCAGGTGACACTACAAAGGCCCCCCTGATACCACTACCTGTGGTGGGGGTCCCCTTTGAACGTGTAGGGATTGACATTGTTGGACCAATGGTTAGGGTTTTTTGAATGGTTGGGAAGGGGGGTTTGGGGAATGGTTTGACAAAGAAAAACAATAAGGAACCAGGAAGGAACAAGGCAATGTCGGATTCGAATCAGGTGAAGAATGTGAAGTTTGTCTCTTCAGCCACGAGGACCAGGAGGTATCGATGATGACCAGGAGCTGGATTAGAGCTGTCCCACGAAGGATCTAGTTGACTTGCGGTGTCGGTATCCGGATTGGACACAACAAGCCTTGGCAAACGCAACCCATGCAGGAAGTGAAGATTGGCTTCAATTCAGACCAGCAAGGTCTGGGGAGCTTCTCCTTTACAGGGAAGCAGGAGCAAGTCTGGAGCAAACTGGCCAGGAGAGTAAATTCAAAATGGATTCTTCAGGGGGCTCACTAGCCAACAGACTAAGAACCAGGAAGATGTGTCAAGCTGAAATGCAAAGGCAGGCCCCACGCGGTACTCGTGGAGTGTGGAGGGCTGTGCTTCAGTGCAGTTGGTGCTTGGGTCTGGGGCTTCTCGTACCCCAATGCACAACTTTGAGTTTCCTCAGGAGTCAATGTAGTTAGCAAAATGAAGTATTTCCAGGGTGTCTGGTTCCATATCTCTCGTGTCCTCCACGGGTCTCAGCTTTGCTATGGATGTGGATCGGTGTCATTGAAGTCTGGAAGTCCAGTCCTGAGTTTCTGAGTCTTCGGGTTCCGGCAGGAGCATCGACAAAGCCGACTGTCAAGTTACTGGTGGTGCCTGTTTGCACAGGGTGGTCACTTCTTGACCACAAGGGAGATGTCTTCAGTCTTTTAGTAGATATAAATCATCGAAGATCCAAGAGTTTAATTTCAGAGTTTCAGTCTAGGATACTCTAAAGTCCAGGGGACACATCTCCAATACTAATACTTCGAAAGGGGGCTGGATTACCTGCTAGGTCCCTCCTATGGGTGGACCTGGGAAGGGGGTGGTTACACCCCTTTCCCTTTGTCCAGTTTTGTGCCAGAGCTGGGACTGGAGTGCCCCAGCAACTGGTTTGAACCGGGCTGTGCATGGAGCACCTTGTGTGCTCCAGGCAGTGTCTGGAAAAGCATCTGCTGATGCAGCCCTCCCTGCCCCCAATACACTAAAGCCTGTCTGGGGAGATGCTGGCACCTCCCTGGACAGGAAACCTATTGTCCAGGCCTCCCCTGCCAGAGTTTCGTCCAGCAGCAGGAGGTCAGACTCGAGTCTGTGGCAGCAGAATCCATTTTGTGATGCTGAGGCTCTGTTTAACTTTCACCGGGTAAAGCAGTACATACATGTCTTCTCACTCTAGAAGGGTGGAATGATACCCCCACCACCAGAATTGGTGGGGGGAGTAGTATTCCAAAGTGTTTGACACCTTACATGACATGTTTCGATAAAGCCAAACCAAAGTTAGCATTAACCGCTAGGATTATAATGCACTTAAGAGTATATGGTAGGCTATATTATAAAACAGCTATAAGGAGATGGTTCCGATAGCTGCAGAGGGGCTCAGCTGATGCTAGGGCACCCTCTCACATAAAACCAAGCACTCTGCCTCCAGAATTGTCAAGGCCTACCATAGGAGTGGCTTATAGGTGTATATGTGTCTATATATATGTATAGATATAGGTATACTATATCCCAGTTAGGGGTGCTTACACCACCTTACCCAGGTTGCAATTGCTGACCTGTGGTCTCAGTTTGGAGGGCGAGCCAGGGGTGGCACAATACATGCTGCAGCCCCTGGTAGGCCTTGGATGCACCTATGCCCTGGGTACCTAGGGTACACTATACAGGGGCACACAAGGGAGACCCAATACCCAATCTGGTATGTACCTAAAGTACATGGTATCAATTTAGAGAGAGGACAGCTAGGCTGTGGGTCTGATTAGCAGGACCACAGCCAGTCTAGAGCCGAAAAACCAGTGAAACACAGCAAAAAGTGGGGGTGACCGTAGGAAGCAGACCCTACTCTCCTACAGCAGTGCCTCAAGTCTTCTCGCTGGGCTGCCCTACGCCAATGTGAAAGGACAGGAATGCACCTTATTTATGAAATATGGTACATTCTTGTCCTTTCCCCCTGTGTTGGCGCACAAACTGCTGCCCAGCGCCAGCAGAGGCAGGATTGTGTTTGTGCAGGAAGGGGCCCCAATCCAGAGAGGGGTTTGCCTCGTTCTATGTGAGCTGCATCCTGCCTGCTGTGTGGAGGCGTAAGGTGTTGGCGCTGTCCATGGTTTTGTAATTCTGGGGCAGCGT
This sequence comes from Lissotriton helveticus, assembly GCF_964261635.1. Lineage (NCBI taxonomy): Eukaryota > Metazoa > Chordata > Amphibia > Caudata > Salamandridae > Lissotriton > Lissotriton helveticus. The sequence continues at coordinate 2,123,416,981 of NC_136067.1, read as the reverse complement.
CAAAATCCGTGGGTGTGGCGTGGGAATGCCCACCGCACCGCCCACCGCAACGCCCATGGAACGCCCATGGAACGCCCACCGCAACGCCCATGGAACGCCCACCGCAACGCCCATGGAACACCTACTTGACACAGAGTAAGGCAACGCAGCAACTTGCATTTCTTTGTCTTACTCCATATCTACGAGGCCACTCAAAGCCACGCGGGGTGACTTTGCGTCGCACATAGATATGATTGAGACGCTTGCGCTGCCGGAGTTTCAAAAGAAGTGACGCTCCAGCGGCACAAGCGTCTCATAAATAAGCCCCAAAATATTTTACTTGGTTTTAGAACTTTCTCAATTAGGTTGCTACATAAAAAATATTGGGTAGCTTAAATTAAAAATACATTTTCAAAGGATGTTACTCAGTGGAAATGCACTGTAGAACAATATGAAACCTCTATTAGTTAATGCACTGCAGAGGTCTGTGTCTGTAACCAGAGCCACAGATTTGCATTTGATTGGTGCAGTGGAGAATAGTGACGTGTCATTTTTTGTGCTACGAGATCACAGCCTGTGAATGCGTACGTCATTATTTTATAATATTTTAGGGTACACTGGAGCTTCCAAAATGTAGATTTTAGTAATACCAGTACATAAGTAATGCAATTTTGTTTCTTGCATAACTGTCACTTCAACCCTCATCAGGGGTACTAAGCACTGTGTATATACAGTTACAATTAACCCCTTCCGTGCTGGCGTCGGCCAACGGCCGTCACGAGCACTACCTGTGGGGTGCTGCGCACGGGCGTTGGCTGACGCAGCCCCACCCGCTCCGTCGAACGGCGGAATTGCCGACGCAGTAAACGGGTTAAAAGCATGACTTCACAGCCCAGGTATTAACACCTCCCACTGCATTGAAAAAGCCCCAAATCTTTACTTTCACAATGTTTGGAGTGATTCCCGCTCCCAAGCCCCCTTTACATTGGCAGATTAGCTCAGAGCTGCATTTGCATTTCATTCAGCCAAGCGGGCACCAGGTGTGAGGATTGTTGGACCTGTGCCCGGCCTGGAGACACAATTAACACCAGCAGAAGCATTTTACCCATCAGAGTAAAGCGTCCCTGACTGGTGTCTTTTTCCAAAAGGAAAAGCACATTTTGGATTCAGGCAGAAGTGAGGCCTGGAAATGTGCGCCCCCCTTTCTATGACTCCAGGGACCCCCCTTGGGTCGCGCCCCACAGATCGAAGACCTCCGACCGCAGGGCGGGGCGGGAGCGCCCACCCCAGGCTGTGCCCGCTGGGTTTGGCCCCTTGTGACATGTGTGACAGTGAGCCGCGAGAATCTGTGCAGAGGCTTCGGACCCGGAGAGCCAGCCCTAACACTGGCCCAGCGCACAGGGCAGCAGCACGGGTGCGGTTCAGTGCTGCACAGTCACTGCACAGTGTCTCACTGCACTTCAGACTCCTGTGCCCTCTCTGTCCCCTCTTCTCCTGTCCTTTCCTCTCCTGCCCTCTCCTCCTGTCCTCATGTACAGCGCACAGGGCAGCAGCACGGCTGCAGTTCAGAGCTGCACACTCACTGCACGTCAGACTCCTGTGCCCCTCTGTCCTGTGCCCTCCTCCCCTGTGCCTTCCTTCAGTCCTCCTGTGCAGCACACAGGGCAGCAGCACGGGTGCGGTTCACTGCTGCACACTCACTGCACAGTGAGAAACTGTCACTGCATGTCAGGCTCCTGTGCCCTCTCTGTACCCTCCCTGTGCCCTCTTCCTGTTGGCTCTTCTCCTGTCCTTTCTTCTCCTGCCCCCCCCCCCCCCAGCACACAGGGCAGCAGCACGGGTGCGGTTCAGTGCTGCACACTCACTACACAGTGTCTCACTGCACGACAGGGTGCTGTGCCCCTCCGTCCAGTGCCCTCCTCTCTAGTGCCCCCTTGCTGTGCCCTGCTTCCTTTGCCCTCCTCCCCGCCCCTTCCTTCCGTCCTTCTGTCCTTGTGTACAGCACACAGGACCACACAACGCGTACAATTCAATGCTGCACCCTCCCGAGACACTGCACAGTGTCTCACTGCATGCCATGCTCCTGTGCCCTCTCTGTGCCCTCTTCTCCTGTCCTTTCCTCTCCTGCCCCCCCCCTCTCCTTCTGTTCTTCTGCACAGCACACAGGGCAGCAGCACGGGTGCGGTTCAGTGCTGCACACTCACTGCACAGTGAGACACTGTCACTGCACTTCAGACTCCTGCGCCCTCCCTGTGCCCTCCCTGTGCCCTCTTCTCCTGTTCTTTCCTCTCCTGCCCCCCCCCCAGCACACAGGGCAGCAGCACGGGTGCGGTTCAGTGCTGCACAGTGTCTCACTGCACATGTGCAAGTCACATTAAGTGCTGTGCATTATGCAGTGTGCTGTGGGTTTGAAGGACACATGCCCCCCCCCCAGGCTCTCCCGAGCCCCTCCCCCTCTCATCACCCCCATCTTGAGTCCGCCTGACGCTGTTTGTAGATTTTCAGTAATTCTCGTGCCCCCTTCTATGCTCTGTAATGCACTCTCACTGTACACCTCTTTTCCTCCCAAACCTCCTACATTCCCATGACGCCACACAGACCTCCCCCCTCCTACTTCCCTACCGACGTGTTCCGCACCTTTCTCCCTCTAAATTTGTCTTTAATTCCTCTCCCTCTTGCAACACCAACAATAACAACTCTCCCTTAACCCCCAATTCACTTACTCCCGCTCCCAACCTCCACCTTTCTCCACCTGTGAACCCCACCCCCCAACTCACCTCCTGTCCCCCCACCTCTCCCTGCCTTCCACCACCAATTCCACCCCCCCTTATTTCAATCGAGCCACCCAACCTTCCGTGCTCTGCCTCTTTCTCACTGGAAAATACGCTAGGCTCTTGATCACTTCCATCTCCCAGCTTACAGCTGCCATTTCACTTTTATGCTCTAAGATCTCCACCCCTCCATACACCTCTACTCCCTCCCAACTTCCCTTGAGATGCACCTCGCCCCCTCACCCCAATACAGCCAAGCTCAACCTTTCGTCTGCAAACGTCGTTAACTCACACAAGCCCATGAACGCCACCCTTCTTCAACAGGCATACCCTAGCAACCCCACTATCTACACTATTCCGACCATCACCTCTGTCAGAACAAAGCGTCCACCTAAACCCTCCCGAGCACCCCCGCAAATGTACAATATCACGATCACCCTTCAGAGCCCAAGTGCCCCCGTCACCAAAACAGTCTTGACAGAGCTGCGCTGTCTGCTCCACAACTGCAGATCTGCAGTAAAACACAAACTTGAAATCTCCGATACCATCACCCTTCACAAACTTGACATGCTCTTCCTCGCAGAGACCTGGTTCCAAGATACCTCTCACTCTATGTTTGATCTCCTATTACCCACAGGTTATTCCATATTTAGGAATGACAGAACTGAAAACAAGGGGGGAGGTGTTGCAGTCATCTTTAGAAACGCCCTCCAACTTAAGGCGTCTCTTATCAGCTCCCCCCACACCTTTGAATGCCTTTCTCTTGAGCTTCAATTGCAACACCGTTCACCGCTCAGATTCCATATCATTTACAGCCCGCCTCGTAGTGGCTCTTCGTTTATAGAAGATCTCAAAGACTTCATCAGCGACCAATACTCTCAAAGTGACAATCAGACCATCGTGGGTGACTTCAATCTCCACTGGGGCGCACCGCATGACTCCTCTGCGAACTCACTGGCCACCTTCCTCTCCACAAACGATCTTATCCAACACTGCATTGAACCAACCCACTCTAAGGGCGCAATCCTGGACCTTGTTATTTCTAAAGCAGGCATGCTTTCTACTACTACCCCAATTCATGTAGATTGGTCTGACCACCACCTCATCCCATTCTCTCTTCAACTTTCACACTCTATAACTCTTGGCCAACCCAAGCGGGCCATCTCCTGGTTCCGTGATGCCAAAAACATTGATGTCGGTCCCCTCTGTGAATCAGCTTTGCTATCACTCCCAAGGCTAGACCCGAACATAGCTGTTGACGATCTCACCTCCCAATGCCTCACAGTTCTTGCAGCTGAAATTAATAACGTCGCTCCACTCAAAAGCAAAAGGATAAGGCCCACTCCCTCAGCACCTTGGTTCAACAAATCCCTTTATGAGGAAAGGAAGCAGCTAAGACTCCTGGAGAAGCAATGGAGGCATTTGCCCTCCACTGACAATTTAGCCATGCTTCGCACAGCAAGATCCAAGTACCACAAGCACATCTTCATTGAGAAAGCGACGCACTTCAAAACCATCCTTGACTCCGCCAAAAATAGACCCAAAAAACTATTTGTTCTCATCAAGACTCCGAGCTGCTCCCCCCCAACCTCCAAGGTGGAGGATTCTACAAAGAGAGCAGCGGATTTCGCTATTTTCTTCGATGGAAAAGTGAAATCACTTGTAGATCAGGTTGCTCATCCTACACCTCCAGAGGAGCGCAAATCCTTAGCCATTTGGCAGAGCTTTGACCCCATATCTGAAGATGCCCTTCTCAAGTGCATAAGCGAAACAAAGCCCTCCAACCATTCTCTTGACCCTATCCCCAGTGCCATTGCCTTCGACTTCTATACCCATTCCCTTTCCTATTGGACCACTCTGATCAACCTCTCCCTCTGGCAAGGCTCCCTTCCTGTCTCCTTCAAAACTGGGCAGGTCACCCCTCTGCTTAAAAAGCCCACTGCTGATGCGAATGACATCAACAACTTCCGCCCCATCACTAACCTTCCCTTTCTTGCGAAGATCACAGAAAGATGTGTAGCAAAACAACTCTCTCGTCATATCAAGGACAATGATCTTCTTGACAATTGTCAGTCCGGCTTCATCCAAAACTGCAGCACTGAAACAGCCCTACTGCAAGTGGTTGATGATGCGCTGAGGATACTCGACTCAGGGGGGTCCTGTCTGCTAATTCTCCTTGACCTTTCCGCAGCCTTCGACACTGTTAATCACAACACCCTCCTCAATATTCTTCAACAGAGAATAGGCATGGAGGGCACTGTGCTTAAGTGGTTTGCATCCTTCCTCTCTGACAGATCTCAAATGATCAAAATAGCGAACAGTCTCTCTTCTCCTGTGGCGGTGGGTCAAGGTGTTCCTCAAGGCTCTATACTAGCACCAACATTGTTCAATCTCTACTTAGAACCACTGGGAAACCTCCTAAGCAAATCCGGGATTCACTATCATCTCTATGCAGATGACACTCAACTCTACCTCAAGGTTGCCTCCACTCATGATCTCTCCATCCTAAGCTCCACTCTTGACTCCATTCAAAACTGGATGTCAACTCATCAATTGATTCTGAATCCCTCCAAAACTGAATTCCTCCTCTTCTCCTCCTCACTCTCTCCTCCCCCGGTTCAATCATGGATGGATCAGATGAATCTACTTAACAATAAACCCATCATTGTCGACAGCGCAAAATCCCTTGGAGTTATTCTAGACAAAAAACTCAATCTAACTCCCCACATCAATTCTATTGCAAAATCTGCTCGTTACCAACTGCGCCTTCTTTGGGGAATCCGTCGCTTCTTCCTGGAGCAGGACCTTATAACCCTGGTGCAATCGCTGGTCCTCTCCAGACTAGACTACTGCAATTCTCATCTTACTGGCCTCCCCAAATCTCACCTGTCCCCACTTAAGTCTGTCTTCCATTCAGCAGCTCGTTTCATTTATGGGGCCAAAAGAAGCGATCACATCACACGATGTTATCCACCCTCCGCTGGCTTCCCTTCGAGGCTAGAGCTATCTACAAGACCGCTTGTATCACCCACAAAGCCTTGCACTCCTCCTCTCCTCGCTACCTGGCGAATAAACTGAAACTCTCTGGAGGCTCCAGACCTTCACGCAATTCGGAGAATCTACTGCTTGAACCTCCCACTTTCAAGAAGGAAAGAACAATGGCCCAATCCTTTTCAGGCAGCGCAGTGAGAATCTGGAACTCACTTCCGCCTCAGCTCCGGACCACCGCCTCCTCCCAGGTCTTCAAAAGGGACCTCAAAGTTCTCCTCCTCCAGACACACCTCCAAAAGTAATTCACGTCCTCATGCTATTGGAGGAAGACTTCCCACTACTGATATTTTCTACTTTCCATGACCATGGAAGTGCCTTCCCAGTGGATTCCTGTGGTTGGAGGGTCTGCCTCTTTGCAGTATTTTCCATGTACTTGTGTTCGGTGCCCTTGTGTAACATGCACACACCACTCTGCCCTTGCAACACACGGCTGCTACCTCTCACATGTTCTACCTTTGATACTTGCACAAGTGCCACCTTTGCCTACGTAACGCTTGTTCTTGTGCCTGAGTGTCTAGCACTTATTGCAGGTCTATACCTCAAATTATACTTTGTTTTCTCTTGTAACTGCACACTTGTCACTTTTCCTCTTGTGTACTTTTTACTTACTCATGTATTTGTGGTTGCTCACAGTTTTTACTACCTCATGTATTTTGTTTCCTCACAATTGTCACTATTACCTTATGTAACGTAACGTATGCTTTTGTAATCTGTTAATGTGTAATGTTTCTCATTATGTTTCATTTCTGTTCCTAATGTGAAGCGCTCTGACGCCTTCGGGTAAAGTCCGTGCTATATAAAAATGCATAAATAAATAAAATATATTTCCATTAACGCGCTACAGCATAGGTCTTCTTCAGGGTCATTAGTGGAGCCACATTCCATAGGCTGGAGCTGCAGGGATCCCTCGTGCCCCGGGGGCTCCTGCTCCAGGAACCTCCGGCCCTGCAGGGATCCCTCGTGCCCCGGGGGCTCCTGCTCCAGGGACCTTCGGCTCTGCAGGGATCCCTCGTGCCCCGGGGGCTCCTGCTCCAGGGACCTCCGGTGTACTATCGATAGACCCACCCCATCTGTCTTTACACCCCCCGCGTTTCCACGCATGCGCATAATTATGCGCATGCGTGGAAACCCCATGTCTTGGCTGCATGTATTTTGAAGCACCCCACTTTACTGCCCGTGTACTGCGCATGCGTGTGATTACACGCATGCGCTTTCAAGATCCAGCGGCGAACACTCCTCCTGCTCGAGCAGCGTTAACCCCATAGCTGCCAG